>NC_058524.1:511616262-512816262 GCF_904849725.1 Hordeum vulgare subsp. vulgare | reverse complement strand
AGTCTCATCATAGTCAACTGTTTGATCTTGTCGAAAACATCTTTGCGACAAGTCGAGCTTTTCTTAACAGTGACTTATCACCATCATCGTCTGTCTTCCTTTAAAGATCCATCTTTACTCAATAGTCCTATGACCATCAAGTAGTTCTTCCAAAGTCTACACTTTGTTTTCATACATGGATCCTCTCTCGGATTTCATGGCCTCAAGCCATTTGTCGGAATCCGGGCCCACCATTGCTTCTTCATAACTCGTAGGTTCACTGTTTCTCAACAACATGACCTCCAAGACAGGGTTACCGTACCACTCTGTAGTAGTACGCGACCTTATCAACCTACGAGGCTTGTAGTAACTTGATCCGATGCTCGATGATCACCATCATCAGCTTTCACTTCAATTGGTGTAGGCGCCACAGGAACAACTTCCTGCGCCCTGCTACACACTGGTTGAAGTGATGGTTCAATAACCTCATCAAGTTCTACCACCCTCCCACTAATTCTTTCGAGAGAAACTTTTCCTCGAGAAAGGATCTGTTTCTAGAAACAAACGCTTTGCTTTCGGATCTGAGATAGGAGATGTACCCAACTGTCTTGGATATCCTATGAAGATGCATTTATCCGCTTTGGGTTCGAGCTTATCAGACTGAAACTTTTTCACATAAGTGTCGAAGCCCCAAACTTTCAAGAAACGACAGTTTAGATTTCTCTAAACCTCAGTCTATACTGTGTCATCTCAACGGAAATACGCGGTGCCCTATTTAAAGTGAGTGCGGTTGTCTCTAATGCATAACCCATAAACGATAGTGGTAATTCGATAAGAGACATCATAGTATGCACCATACCAAATAGTGCGTGGCTATGACGTTCAGACACATCATCACACTATGATGTTCCAGGTGGCATGAACTGCGAAACAATTTCCACATTGTATTAACTGCGTACCAAAACTCGTAACTCGGATATTCATCTCCATGATCATATCGTAGACAGTTTATCCTCTTGTTACGACGAACTTCACTCTGAAACAGAATTGAACTTTTCAACATTTCAGACTTGTGATTCATTAAGTAAATACCCCTGTATCTACTCAAATCGTCAGTGAAATAAGAACATAATGATATCCACTGCGTGCCTCAGCACCCATTGGACTGCATACATCAAAATGTATCACTTCCAACAAGTTACTTTCTTATTTCATCTCAATGAAAACAAGGCCTTGCTCATGTGGTATGATTTGCATGTCACTAGTGATTCGAAATCAGGTGAGTACAAAGATCCATCAGCATGGAGCCTCTTCATGCAATTTATACTAACATGACTCAAGCGGCAGTGCCACAAGTAAGTGGTACTATCATCATTAACTCGTATCTTTTGGCACCAATATCATGAACATGTGTAACACTACGATCGAGATTCGATAAACCATTGAAGGTGAATATTCAAGAAAATAGAGTAACCATTATTCTCTTTAAATGAATAATTGTATTGCAATAAACACGATCCAATCATGTTCATGCTTAACGCAAGCACCAAATAACAATTATTTAGGTTTAACACCAATCCCGATGGTAGAGGGAGTGTGCGGCGTTTGATCATATCAACCTTGGAAACACTTCCAACACGTATCATCACCTCGCCTTTAGCTAGTCTCCGTTTATGCCGTAGCTTTCATTTCGTGTTACTAATCACTTAGCAACCGAACCGGTATCTAATACCCTCATGCTACTACGAGTACTAGTAAAGTACACATCAACATCATGTATATCAAATACACTTCTTTCGACTTTTGCCAGCCTTCTTATCTACCAGGTATCTAGAGTTGCTCCGCCTCAGTGACTGTTCCCCTCATTACAGAAGCACTTAGTCTCGGGTTTGGGTTTAATCTTGGGTCTCTTCATTAGTGCAGCAACTGCTTTGCCGTTTCACGAAGTATCCCTTCTAGCCCTTGCCTTTCTTGAAACTTAGTGCTTTTACAAACCATCAACTATTGATGCTCCTTCTTGATTTCTACTTTTGCAGTGTCAAACATCGCGAATCGCTCAAGGATCATTGTATCTATCCTTGATATGTTATAGTTCATCACGAAGCTCTCAAATCTTGGTGGCAGTGACTTTTGGAGAACCATCACTATCTCATCTGGAAGATTAACTCCCACTTGATTCAAGTGATTGTCGTACTCAGACAATCTGAGCACACGCTCAACGATTGAGCTTTTCTCCTTTACTTTGTGGACAAAGAATCTTGTTGGAGGTCTCGTACCTCTTAACAAGGGCACAGGTATGAAATCACAATTTCATCTCTTTAGAACATCACTTATGTTCCGTGACATTTTACAACGTTTTCGGCGCCTTGCTTCTAAGCCATTAAGTATTTTGCACTGAACTATCGTGTAGTCATCAGAAACGTGTATGTCGGATGTTCATAGCATCCACAGACGACGCTCGAGGTGCAGCACACTGAGTGGTGCATTAAGGACATAAGCCTTCTGCGCAGCAACGAGGACAATCCTCGGTTTTACATACTTAGTCTGCAAAGTTTGCTACTATCAATTTTCAACTAAATTTTCTCTAGGAACATATAAAACAGTAGAGCTATAGCGCAAGCTACATCGTAATTCGCCAAGACCATTAGACTATGTTCATGACAATTAGTTCAACTAATCATATTACTTAAGAACTCCCACTCAAAAAGTACATCTCTCTAGTCATTTGAGTGGTACATGATCCAAATCCACTATCTCAAGTCCGATCATCACGTGAGTCGAGAATAGTTTCAGTGGTAAGCATCTCTATGCTAATCATATCAACTATACAATTCATGCTCGACCTTTCGGTCTCATGTGTTCCGAGGCCATGTCTGCACATGCTAGGCTCGTCAAGCTTAACCCGAGTGTTCCGCGTGCGCAACTGTTTTGCACCCGTTGTATGTGAACGTTGAGTCTATCACACCCGATCATCACGTGGTGTCTCGAAACGACGAACTGTAGCAACGGTGCACAGTCGGGGAGAACACAATTTCATCTTGAAATTTTAGTGAGAGATCACCTCATAATGCTACCGTCGTTCTAAGCAAAATAAGGTGCATAAAAGGATTAACATCACATGCAATTCATAAGTGACATGATATGGCCATCATCACGCGCTTCTTGATCTCCATCACCAAAGCACCGGCACGATCTTCTTGTCACCGGCGTCACACCATGATCTCCATCATCATGATCTCCATCAACGTGTCGCCATCGGGGTTGTCGTGCTACTCATGCTATTACTACTAAAGCTACATCCTAGCAAAATAGTAAACGCATCTGCAAGCACAAACGTTAGTTTAAAGACAACCCTATGGCTCCTGCCGGTTGCCGTACCATCGACGTGCAAGTCGATATTATCTATTACAACATGATCATCTCATACATCCAATATATCACATCACATCGTTGGCCATATCACATCACAAGCATACCCTGCAAAAACAAGTTAGACGTCCTCTAATTTTGTTGTTGCATGTTTTACGTGGTGACCATGGGTATATAGTAGGATCGCATCTTACTTACGCAAACACCACAACGGAGATATATGAGTTGCTATTTAACCTCATCCAAGGACCTCCTCGGTCAAATCCGATTCAACTAAAGCTGGAGAAACCGACACTTGCCAGTCATCTTTGAGCAACGGGGTTACTCGTAACGATGAAACCAGTCTCTCGTAAGCGTACGAGTAATGTCGGTCCAAGCCGCTTCAATCCAACAATACCGCGGAATCAAGAAAAGACTAAGGAGGGCAGCAAAACGCACATCACCGCCCACAAAAACTTTTGTGTTCTACTCGAGAAGACATCTACGCATGAACCTAGCTCATGATGCCACTGTTGGGGAACGTCGCATGGGAAACAAAAAATTTCCTACGCACACGAAGACCTATCATGGTGATGTCCATCTACGAGAGGGGATGAGTGATCTACGTACCCTTGTAGACCGTACAGCAGAAGCATTAGAGAACGCGGTTGATGTAGTGGAACGTCCTCAAGTCCCTCGATCCGCCCCGTGAACAATCCCGCGATCAGTCCCACGATCTAGTACCGAACGGACGGCACCTCCGCGTTCAGCACACGTACAGCTCGACGATGATCTTGGCCTTCTTGATCCAGCAAGAGAGACGGAGAGGTATAAGAGTTCTCCGGCAGCGTGGCGGCGCTCCGGAGGTTGGTGATGACCTTGTCTCAGCAGGGCTCCGCCCGAGCTCCGCAAAAACGCGATCTAGAGGAAAAACCGTGGAGGTATGTGGTCGGGCTGCCGTGGCAAAAGTTGTCTCAAATCAGCCCTAAAACCTCTGTATATATAGGAGGGAGGGGGAGGGAAGAGGCAGCCTCAAACCCTCAAGGTTTGGCCGAAACTGGAGGTGGAGGAGTCCTACTCCAATCCTAGTTGGAGTAGGATTCCACCTTCCCACTTGGAAACTCTTTCCACCTTGTGTTTTTTCCTTCTCAAACCTTATGGGCCTTAGTGGGAACTTATTCCAGCCCACTAGGGGCTGGTTTATCTCTTCCCATAGCCCATGAGACCCCTTGGGGCGTGACACCCCTCCCGATGGTCCCCGGCACCCCTCCCGGCACTCCCGGTACACTACCGATGAGCCCGAAACTTTTCCGGTGACCAAAACAGGACTTCCTATATATCAATCTTTACCTCCGGACCATTCCGGAGCTCCTCGTGATGTCCTGGATCTCATCCGGGACTCCGAACAACATTCGGTAACCAACCATATAACTCAAATACGCATAAAACAACGTCGAACCTTAAGTGTGCAGACCCTGCGGGTTCGAGAACTATGTAGACATGACCCGAGAGACTCCTCGGTCAATATCCAATAGCGGGACCTGGATGCCCATATTGGATCCTACATATTCTACGAAGATCTTATCGTTTGAACCTCGGTGCCAAGGATTCATATAATCCCGTATGTCATTCCCTTTGTCCTTTGGTATGTTACTTGCCCGAGATTCGATCGTCAGCATCCGTATACCTATTTCAATCTCGTTTACTAGCAAGTCTCTTTACTCGTTCCGTAATACAAGATCCCGCAACTTACACTAAGTCACATTGCTTGCAAGGCTTGTGTGTGATGTTGTATTACCGAGTGGGCCCCGAGATACGTCTCCGTCATACGGAGTGACAAATCCCAGTCTCGATCCATACTAACTCAACGAACACCTTCGGAGATACCTGTAGAGCATCTTTATAGTCACCCAGTTACGTTGCGACGTTTGATACACACAAAGTATTCCTCCGGTGTTAGTAAGTTATATGATCTCATGGTCATAGGAATAAATACTTGACACGCAGAAAACAGTAGCAACAAAATGACACGATCAACATGCTACGTCTATTAGTTTGGGTCTAGTCCATCACATGATTCTCCTAATGATGTGATCCCGTTATCAAGTGACAACACTTGCCTATGGCCAGGAAACCTTGACCCTCTTTGATCAACAAGCTAGTCAACTAGAGGCTTACTAGGGACAGTGTTTTGTCTATGTATCCACACAAGTATTGTGTTTCCAATCAATACAATTATAGCATGGATAATAAACGATTATCATGAACAAAGAAATATAATAATAACTAATTATTATCGCCTCTAGGGAATATTTCCAACATGATCATGATGCCCTCATGTCCGTATTATGTTTTATCGACACCTTCATCCATAAACATGTGTACATGTTTACGGATCTTGGTTTTCACTTGAGGAAAGCGAGGTCTAAGATTGGGGGAGTTGATACGTCCATTTTGCATCATGCTATCATGTTGATATTTATTGCTTTATGGGATGTTATATTACCTTGTGGTATCATACTTATGCATTTTCTCTCTTATTTTGCAAGGTTTATTTGAAGAGGGAGAATACCGGTAGCTGGAATTCTCGACTGGAAAAGGCGCAAGTCTGAGTCCTCTATTCTGCACTACTCCAAATGCCCTGAAAATCAACGTGGAATTTTTTGGGAATATATAAAAAATACTTGGCGAAAGAAGTACCACAGGGGAGCTACCAGGGCCCCACAAGCCTGGTAGTCTCCCCCCCTGGTGGCGGCTATACGGCTTGTGGGCTCCCTGACGGCCCACTGGCCCCCCTCTTTTGCTATACGAAGGGTTCCGTTCCAGAAAAAATCAAGAAGGGAGCTTTTTCGTGGTTTCGCCGCTGCCACGAGGCGGAACTTGAGCAGATCCAATCTAGAGCTCCGGCAGGACGATCCTGCTGGGGAAACTTCCCTCCCGGAGGGGGAAATCGTCGCCATCGTCATCACCAACACTCCTCTCGTCGGAGGGGAATCATCTCCATCAACATCTTAATCAGCACCATCTCCTCTCCAATCCCTAGTTCATCTCTTGTAACCAATTTCCGTCTTGCGACTCCGATTGGTACTTGTAAGGTTGCTAGTAGTGTTGATTACTCTTTGTAGTTGATGCTAGTTGGATTACTTGGTGGAAGAGTTTATGTTCAGATCCTTGATGCTATTCATTACACCTCTGATCATGATTATGATTATGCTTTGTGAGTAGTTACTTTTGTTCCTGAGGACATGGGATAAGTCATGCTAATAATAGTCATGTGAATTTGGTATTCGTTCGGTATTTTGATATGATGTATGTTGTCATTTCCTCTAGTGGTGTTATGTGAACGTCGACTACATAACACTTCACCATGTTTGGGCCTAGAGGAAGGCATTGGGGAGTAGTAAGTAGATGATGGGTTGCTAGAGTGATAGAAGCTTAAACCCCAGTCTATGCGTTGCTTCGTAAGGGGCTGATTTGGATCCAGTAGTTTAATGCTATAGTTAGACGTTGTCTTAATTCTTGTTTCGTAGTTGCGGATGCTTGCGAGAGGGGTTAATCATAAATGGGATGCTTGTCCAAGTAAGGGCAGTACCCAAGCGCCGGTTCACCCACATATCAAACTATCAAAGTAACGAACACGAATCACACGAACATGATGAAACTAGCATGACACAAATTCCCGTGTGTCCTCGGGAGCGTTTTTCCTCCTATTAGACTTTGTTCAGGCTTGTCCCTTGCTACAAAAGGGATTGGGACACTTGCTGCACCGTTGCTACTACTTGTTACTTGTTACTTTTCGCTTGCTACGTTTCACCTTGCTACACCATCACTTGTTACCGCTACTTTCAGTGCTTGCAGTTATTACCTTGCTGAAAACTGTTTATCACAGCCTTCTGCTCCTCATTGGGTTCGACACTCTTACTTACCGAAAGGACTACGATTGATCCCCTATACTTGTGGGTCATCACTGGTTTAGGGGTTAATTTAGGTTTTTATTAGCTAGCTAATAGAGAAAAGTGTCCTCTCTTATATATCTCTGTGCTTGGTTTACCAACGCTACTGCTATGCCTCATGTTAACACGGCTTAGATTGAAAAGTGTCCTTGATACGTCTCCATCGTATCTACTCTTCCAAACTCTTTTGCCCTTGTTTTGGACTCAAATTTGCATGATTTGAATGGAACTAACCTGGACTGACGTTGTTTTCAGCAGAATTGCATTGGTGTTGTTTTTGTGTATAAATGAAAGTTCTCGGAACGTCCTGAAAATTTACGGAGAATATTTCTGGAAAATATGAAAAATACCTGCGCAAAGATCCATCGGAGGGAATGGGCCAGTGGTCCACAAGCCCTGTAGCCGCCCCCCCCCCCCCCCTGGTGGGGCTACCAAGCTTGTGGGGCCCACATGGCTGTCCCGCCCCCAAACTCAGCTCCATAAATTCACTTTTGTCCCAGAAAAAATCAAGAGAGAAGATTTCGTCGCGTTCGCGATACGGAGGCGCCGCCACATCCTGTTCTTCATCTGGAGGGCAGATCTGTAGTCCGTTTTGGGCTCCGGAGAGGGGAAATCGTCGCCATCGTCATCATCAACCTTCTTCCCTCTCCAATTCCATGAAGCTCTTCATCATTCGTGAGTAATCTATTCGTAGGCTCGCTGGGAGGTGATGAGTAGGATGAGATCTATCATGTAATCGAGTTAGTTTTGACGGGGATTGATCCCTAGTATCCACTATGTTCTGAGATTGATGTTGCTACTACTTTGCCATGCTTAATGCTTGTCACTAGGGCCCGAGTGCCATGGTTTCAGATCTGAAATTATTATGTTGTCACCAATATATGTGTGTTTTAGATCCGATCTTGCAAGTTGTAGTTACCTACTATGTGTTATGATCCGGCAACCCCGGAGTGACAATAACCAGAACCACTCCCGGTGATGACCATATTTTGAGGAGTTCACGTGTTCACCAAGTGCTAATGTGTTGTTCCGGTTCTTTATTAAAAGGAGAACCTTAATATCCCATAGTATCCTTTTGGACCCCGCTGCCACGGGAGGGATGGACAATAGATGTCATGCAAGTTCTTTTCCCTAAGCACGTATGACGACACACGGAATGCATGCCTACATCACATTGACGAACGGGAGCTAGCCACATATCTCTCCGTGTTATAACTGTTGCATGATGAATGTCATCCAAACAAATCACCGACCCATTGCCTACGAGTTTGTCCTACTGTTGTTGTTACTACTGTTGATTGCTGCTGCTGTTACTTGTTTTGCTCTGCTGCTATTACTACTGTTGTTGCTGTTGTTACTTCCTTTGCTCTGCTGCTACTTGCTACTGTTGTTACTTGCTACTGTTGCTACTTGCTACTGCGGTCACTACTGTTGTTCCTTGCCACTGTTGTTACTCATTACACTGCTGCTACCTTCTACAATACTTTTTCTCGCGCCGTTGATGGGAAAGAATATTTTCCGTCCACGGTCAACTTCTGGCGCCATTGATACGACAGTTACGAATAGTCTACCTTGTCAACATATCGTTTGTGGCACCGTTGTTATCATACTACTTTGCTATTGATACTTTGCTTGCAGATACTAAACTTTCAGGTGCAGTTGAATCTGACACATTCAGCTGCTAATACTTGAGAGTATCCTTTCACTTCCTGTCGGGCGAACCAACAAATTTGGGTTGATTACTCTACCCTCGAAAACTGCCGCGAACCCACGCGTTGGTGGGCCATTGCAAGACAATTGCTAATTTTGAGCAACTGGGAGCAGTTCTAGCTCCGTTGCCGGGGAGGCATCAAGTCAGGAACACGTCAACAGCATTTTTCTAGTGTCGTTGCCGGGGACTGCTAGCACTCCTCTCTTATATATATCCGTGCTTGGTTTACCAACGCAACTGCTACTGATATGCCTAACGTTAACACGGCTTAGAAAAGTGTCATCTCTTATATATCTCCGTGCTTGGTCATCCGTCGTGCTTTGTCGAACATATTTACAAAATGTAGACACGAGTTACATGCACATATATGCATCTTTTTTACACTATATCATTTCATATCATTTTCGTTGAATGGCAATAGTATTCTAATCGATCATCTAACAACTCATCATCAACTTAATCATATACCAAGTTATCATATGATACACATAAAATAAAACAGAGAAGCATCATAATATATATATATATATAGTCATCATATGCATCATGCATCCTAATTAATCGATCATGTCAAGTAATAATATAAACTAGAATAACTTGTCTCTCATAAGACCTAGTCCTCGCTCTTAGATATAATGTCTTAAAACAGAATAACACCTATGGCTCCATGATGAATCACAGAGATCCAACGGTCTCCAGCTTGTGGCTTGTGAACCTTCTTTATTTCTCTCAATGCTTCAATTTGGAGTCTTTTTGATCTTGATTTGAAGCTAATCAAGTATGGAGCATAGAACTCAGCCCTCAGCGGGCTTCTAATTCTCATTTGACCTTCTAGGTCCATTAACGGAGGCACTACATCATGTGGCAGTTGTTGTTGAAGAACATAATAATAACCTAGTTAGCAATGTAATCAACACCATTTATGCAATAGTCGAGCGTACTTAATTAGGAAACTCTTACCAAGACATTTCAGCGAATGTCATCTCGACTCAACCTATGCACTAGTGGCATGTAAAAAGAATAATTTTGGCCAATTCCAAAATGATACGGGAAGGCATCCCTAGAAGCCAGAACACCAGCAACAAGAAGGTAGAGAAGACCCTCCTTCTCCTCACAAGTTAGATGTGATCCATACGTGCAGTGTGTCGTGTCAATTAATTTCCGTAATTCAGTCGAAGCAACGAAATAAGCTGTAAATTATAATTTAACAAATTTAGTATATGTATGAACACCAACTATTTCTAAATATAAATGCAAATTACTTCACATGGAGATAAAACAGGAAGCATATCATCGACAACCACCCAAATTTTGTAATAATTTAATGTTTCAAAAATACTTAGAAATTTTGTAATTGTCCACAAGATATGAGTATAACTTGTTAAAACATCAAATTCAATTTTGTAATAGTACACCTTGAGCTCTAAACAGTTCCACACAATGTGGGCATTGTATAAACCATTCAAAACGACCACATGTGCTACGATCATTCAAAGGACAATTTGGGTTGTTGTTGTTGTTTGTAGAACATGTAACATGAGACAATTATAACTATGGCCCAATAACTAGGAACCTGCAAGGTGTGGCCAAAGTTTTAATAGACGATGAACACCTCATGACATGTAAATTGCGAGAGGAAAACAGGTTGACTACACCAACTATTTCTAAATATAAATGCAAATTACTTGACAAATATGGTTGAGAAACTCACATGGAGGTAAAACAGGAAGCATATCATTGACAACCACCCAAATGTCGATGTTGTCTCGCATATTATCTTCAGGACAAAGATCGAAGGTGATTTCCATTCCCTTCTAAAATCCGTATGCCTTGCAGATCTTCCCACTTTGGGCACCCAAATTATGTTTGGAAAACTGAATTAAATACTTGGATAAAAAATGTGTGACCATGTATAGTCCTCATCTTAGCGCTCCTTGTCTCAATTCTCTCGTGGTCTTCGAAACCGAGCCTCTCCAACACATATCTTCTTGCATGGCAAGGGAGGCACATATCGCCGTTCTCGTCAAGCTTCATGTTGAAGAACCTATCGTCTCGCAGGTGAGGCATGTCGCACATACCCTGAGAGTCGCTGCAATATTCACACTCCCAATATCCATCATCAGACATTTCCTGTTTTAGTATGGTAAATGTGTGTAAACAACAATATAATCGTGACACGCTATATATATCGAAAGAATTGAACATCTATATGTTGCCTTCACTTCAATAATCCAATCCATGTTCATTTCACCCGCTGATATATAATAACTCTTCATGCTCGCATCATGCATCATCATATATAATAAAAATTCCTACTAACTAATCATCATCATACAACTTCTACTCGTTATTAATAACAAGTCATGCGATCATCATCCTCATAGTCATCGAACCAACCCTACTTAATTGTTCTTAGCACATGATCATCAGTATTAGGTAGGACCAATAAGCAAAACCAAATCGTAAAATAAAGTCCTATTCAAATTAGCATGCATTCAATTATAAGCAAAACTACATCATCTCTTGTGTGCATACATCGTCGAATATTATCACTAATACTCCTCGAATACTATCATACATATAGCATCACTAATACAACTAGAACCGTAGCGCCCGACGGGTATCGTCGCGGGCGGTGGACACCCAAACAGAAGGAACCATCACAGGCTCATAGCTCCAGTGAGATCCCTGAAGAACCTGCCAGATATTGTCAAACCTGCCCTCCAACACAACCATGTAACGACGGTCGTGCTCGTCCTCCTCGCTGACACGATGACGTATCACCTCCACGGTGTCCGGAAGCCTCAGCACCGTCACTGGCCCACGCGACCACCACCAAACAAGGATCGAGTCAACAACGGGCTGGCTCCTCACCAACCTACGCCCCCCGGAAGGTAGCACCTCCCAATACCAGCCGGGCGGAGCCCAGTCCCGGACATGGCCCCTCTGATCAAGCAGGTGTCCTCTGCCGAGTCGACGACGAGGATGCGGGATAGGCATCGTAAAATGAACTAAAAATAAACTAGTTCTATTAATTTTCTTGCTAAAAATAAACTACTTCTATATATAGTAAAATAAAGTAGTTTTATTAAATCAACTAGTTCAACTACTAAACACTTACTATAAATAAATAAAATAAAGTAGTTCTAATACATGGATTCTAACTTCAAGATCAAACTTCTAAGGTAGAGACCACTTGAAGCTATTTATTTTCATGATTTAGAGTCCACTTGAAGACATTCATGATTTAGAGTGAAATTTGAATCAAACCTGGTTGGAATTCAGCAGTCCCCTTAAAACATGTTTGATAGAACCAAAACATACTCATGAAACAAGAAGGAAAATAACATTTCGATAAAGAAAAAGAGACACTTGGTATAAAAGATGCCATCATATCAGGTCCCCAACAGAAGATCTCTTGGGATGCTAAGATATAGATATGGTACCAAAGCAAATAAATTACATAACCAAGCACTTATTTCAAGAGTCATAAACCTTAGGTCCCGTCCTCTCATCATTTGGCCAAACTTCGCACTGCAAGCATACTAACATAGAGTATATTCATATTATTATCCATGACACAGCTCAACTAGCAAAAAATGCAAACTCATTACGAAAATTAGTTCGCACTTGAACATTAAAACATATAACTTCTAAAAAATCACTCCTTGCTCACATAAGCAGCATACTTAAATAAATAGACTAGTGGTAGATTTTTGCTCACGGCGCGTTATCGATGAGTGTTGGAGGAAGATGGTGGTAATATAACCAATGACATGAATGTTTTTTTGGTAAGAATAGTTGTAAGGGTTTGGCAGTTATAATACATGGTATTGGTCTTCTTGCAAAACTAAAGCATTTCTGGATGCAGAGGTGGGAGATCTCCTTCAATCCACATAGGGTAAAAGTAAAAATAACTTTTTATACTTGGATTGTATACTTAACAACTGAAACTTTGTGTTCCTCGTATTGCAAACAACATGAAATTGCAGCACTAATATGTGTGTCCATCGATCTCAAATTAAGAACTTCTCTTCAGATTGGTTGTACGCTAGATTGTGAGCCTGCAGCTATGGATCTAAGACTTTATTTCAATGATACTTTTAATAACATGGTTGCACGCATCAGTTAGACATGAAGGCCGGGGCTTCCGTTTCTCGTTTCCAAAAAGAAAAAGAAAGATTGGTTATGCGCACGAGACCGCGGGGCTGTTTCGTATTTTCTGGATCATGGATTCATCCTGGGCCTGACACCACGCACGAGATCAGGAAAACGCCGCGCACGCACATATGCATCAGCCGGCTGGCATCGGATCTAGAGGAGGAGAGGGAGGAGTGGCAGCGGATCTCACCATGGGACGCACAGGAGGGCCGGGCTGCTCGTGGGCGGGCAGATGGAGGAGGCGCAGGTGGCCGGCGACGACGAGGACGGCTTCGGGGGCGGTAGTGACTCCGGCAGCATCGGGGGCAGGGGCGGCATCGGCGTCGGGATCGAATGGAGAGAGGGGGAGAGATCAAATATCTAAACAGTCGCTTATATAGCCCCACCTTTAGTCCCGGTTGGTGTCAACAACCGGGACCAAAGGTCTCTTTTCAGCAGCCCGAAGGGCGGGAAGCAGAGGCCTTTGGTCCCGGTTGGTGGCACCAACCGGGACTAATGGAGGCATTGGTCCCGGTTGGTGTCACCAACCGGGACTAAAGGTCTCTTTTCAGCAGCCCGAAGGGCAGGAAGCAGAGGCCTTTGGTCCCGGTTGGTGGCACCAACCGGTACCAATGCCCCCCTTTAGTCCCGGTTGGTGCCACCAACCGGGACCAAAGGCCTCACACTCGCGCGGTGCGGTGCCATGTTTAGTCCCACCTCGCTAGCCCAGAGGGGCTCGGAGTGATTTATAAGCCCTGCCGAACCAACCACTTCGAGCTCCTCTCTACTGCAGGCTTACGGGCCTAAAATCACTCTATGTGCTTGTGGGCCTATTGGGCCTACTGCGGGCTTGCATCCTGGCCCTAGTAATGGGTTTCTAGTCGTATGCACGTCGTGGTGGCCTTGTAGGTGGCACTTTTTAAAAAAAAATCCAGTTTTTTTGCTTTCTTTTTTGTTTCTAATTACTTATTTATTTTCTTTTATGATAATTTGTTTTGCTATTAAAGTTTGTAACAAAATTCTAATTACTTATTTATTTTCTTTTATGATAATTCTTTTTGCTTTTAATGTTTTGAACGGAAAATACTTTTATAATTTTAGTTGCTAAAAATATAGCGGTAGTTTTAGTTGCATAAATTCTATATAATTTTAGTTTCAATAATACTAGAGGTTTATAAAAGCTTTTTAGTTGATTCCTTTAGTACCAGTTCTAAGGCTTTTACAAAGGCATTTTATTTGGTACACGTTGTAAGGCTGGGGCCCCACGAGCACCTTCTAGTACCGGTTCGTGGCATCAACCGGTAAAAGAGTTTTTTAGTTGATTCTTTTTGCGGCTATTTTTTAGTCCCACCTTGCCAAGCGAGAGGCACTCACAACGGTTTATAAGCCCTGAGTGTAGAGATGATGAAGGGAGAGGCGCAGTGCTCACCTGCACGTTGCTTAGCTTCAAGCCTTGAGGAAGTGGTGTAGACCGCACGGAGCTATCACGGTTTTGGACAAAAACTACACATAGCTCCGTGCAGTCTACACTATTTCCTCAAGGCCTGAAGCTAAGCAACGTGCGGGTGAGCATTGCGCCTCTCTTTTATTTTTAATAACTTATTACAACTCCGGACTTCTTGTTTTCTTAAAGTTTATTTTATTATATTTGGTTTCTACTTACATCATTAATTTTCATCCCTTTCTGACTTCATATGTTATTTTTCATGCATTTACTGATTATTTTGAGCTATAAGACCCTGATGAGGAAAAGCATTTCAAATGAACTCTAAAAAGGTTGGAATTTGGCATGGTATCATCATTTCATCCACATATCATATGCAAGAAAGTTGAGAGGGTTGCGGCAAAAACTGGATGCACTTCGTGTACAAAACGGACAATCTCTTTCGAACTATCAGGATTTCATACGGAAACTCGTCTCTTACAAAGGGATTTCATTTTTTTGAACTTATTTGAACTCCATAGTTTTTTCTGTGTTCAAAATGCACCATTCAAAGCCACATCATCAATTTACAACCCTTTCTGACTTCATTTGTTATTTTTCATGCATTTACTGATTATTTTGAGCTATAAGACCATGAAATTGAAAAGCATTTGAAATGAACTCTGAAAAGGTTCCAAGTTCGCATGGTATCATCATTTCACCCACATAGAATGTGCGAGAAAGTTGAGAGGGTTACGGCAAAAACTGGATGCACTTCGTGCACAAAATGGACAATCTGTTTCGAAGTATCAGGGTTTCATACGGAAACTCGTCTGTTACAAAGGGATTTCATTTTTTTTTGAACTTATTTGAACTCCATAGTTTTTCTGTGTTCAAAATGCACCATTCAAAGCCACATCATTAATTTACAACCC
Source organism: Hordeum vulgare subsp. vulgare (assembly GCF_904849725.1). Lineage (NCBI taxonomy): Eukaryota > Viridiplantae > Streptophyta > Magnoliopsida > Poales > Poaceae > Hordeum > Hordeum vulgare. The sequence goes on along the minus strand of NC_058524.1, from coordinate 512,800,773 downwards.
TTTCTGACTTCATTTGTTATTTTTCATGCATTTACTGACTATTTTGAGCTATAAGACCCTGAAATTGAAAAGCATTTGAAATGAACTCTGAAAAGGTTGGAATTTGGCATGGTATCATCATTTAATCCACATAGCATATGCAAGAAAGTTGAGAGGGTTATGGCAAAAACTGGATGAACTTCGTGTACAAAACCGACAATCTCTTTCAAAGTATCAGGATTTCATACGGAAAATTGTCTGTTACAACACGCATTTCAAATGAACTATGAAAAGGTTCAAAGTTGGCATGGTATCATCATAATAGTTGTGGAGAAAGTCTTCAATTTTTCTTCGCTTGTGTCCTTTCCTTATTGCGCCATAACCATGGATAATCTTCATCATTTATCAGGATGCTTGGGTCATCCTTGACTTTGAAGGGAGGAATTTCATGAAACTTTTCATAATCTTCGGACATGTCTGTCTTGCCCTGCACTCCCAAGATGTCCCTTTTTCCTGAAAGAACTATGTGGCGCTTTGGCTCATCGTATGATGTATTCGCTTCCTTATCTTTTCTTTTTCTCAGTTTGGTAGACATGTCCTTCACATAGATAACCTGTGCCACATCATTGTCTAGGACGAACGGTTCGTCAGTGTACCCAAGATTGTACAGATCCACAATTGTCATTCCGTACTGTGGGTCTACCTGTACCCCGCCTCCTAACAGATTGACCCATTTGCACTTAAACAAAGGGACCTTAAAATCATGTTCGTAGTCAAGTTCCCATATGTCCACTATGTAACCATAATATGTGTCTATTCCCCTCCCGGTTGCTGCATCAAAGCGGACACCGCTGTTTTGGTTGGTGCTCTTTTGATCTTGGGCGATCGTGTAAAATGTATTCCCATTTATCTCGTATCCTTTGTAAGTCAATACAGTTGAAGATGGTCCCCTGGACAACGAGTACAGCTCAGCACAAACAGTGTTCTCACCTCTGAGACGTGTTTCCAACCAACTGCTGAAACTCCTGATGTCTTCACTTCTAATCCAGTCGTCGCACCACTCTGGGTGTTTGGAGCGCAGACTGTTCTTGTGTTCATCGACATACGGGGTCACCAAGGTAGAGTTCATTAGTACTGTGTAGTGTGCTTGAAACCAAGAATATCCTTCCCTGCATATTATTGAGTCCCCTCCAAGCGTGCCTTTTCCAGTCAGTCTCCCCTCATACCACGATTCGGGGAGACCTATCTTCTTAAGGCCAGGAATGAAGTCAACACAAAACCCAATGACATCCTCTGTTTGATGGCCCATGGAGATGCTTCCTTCTGGCCTAGCGCGGTTACGGACATATTTCTTTAGGACTCCCATGAACTTCTCAAAGGGGTACATATTGTGTAGAAATACGGGGCCCAGAATGACAATCTCGTCAACTAGATGAACTAGGACGTGCGTCATGATATTGAAGAAGGATGGTGGGAACACCAGCTCGAAACTGACAAGACATTGCACCACATCACTCCTTAGAATTGGTATGATTTCTGGATCGATCACCTTCTGAGAGATTGCATTGAGGAATGCACATAGCTTCACAATGGATAATCGGATGTTTTCCGGTAGAAGCCCCTCAATGCAACCGGAAGCAGTTGTGTCATAATCACGTGGCAGTCATGAGACTTTAGGTTCTTGAACTTTTTCTCTGCCATATTTATTATTCCCTTTATATTCGACGAGAAGCCAGTCGGGACCTTCATACTAAGCAGGCATTCAAAGAAGATTTCCTTCTCTTCTTTGGTAAGAGCGTAGCTGACAGGACCTTCATACTACTTTGGAGGCATGCCGTCTTTTTCATGCAAACGTTGCAGGTCCTCCCGTGCCTCAGCTGTATCTTTTGTCTTCCCATACACGCCCAAGAATCCTAGCAGGTTCACGCAAAGGTTCTTTGTCACGTGCATCACGTCGATCGAAGAGCGGACCTTTAGGTCTTTCCAGTAGGGTAGGTCCCAAAATATAGATTTCTTCTTCCGCATGGGTACATGTCGTGCAACGTCACTCGGAACAGATAGTCCGCCGGGACCCTTTCCGAAGATTACTTTTAAATCATTGACCATAGCAAGTACGTGATCACCGTTACGCATGGCGGGCTTCTTCTGGTGATCTGCCTCGCCTTTGAAATGCTTGCCTTTCTTTAGACATTGATGGTTGGTCAGAAGAAATCGACGATGGCCCAGGTACACATTCTTCCTGCATTTGTCCAGGTATATACTTTCGGTGTCAGCTAAATAGTGCGTGCATGCGTGGTATCCCTTGTTTGTCTATCCTGAAAGGTTACTGAGAGCGGGGAAATCGTTGATGGTTACAAACAGCAATGCGTGCAGGTCAAATTCCTCCTGTCTGTGCTCATCCCACACACGTACACCGTTTCCATTCCACAGCTATAAAAGTTCTTCAACTAATGGCCTTAGGTACACATCAATGTTGTTGCCGGGTTGCTTAGGGCCTTGGATGAGAACTGGCACCATAATGAACTTCCGCTTCATGCACATCCAAGGAGAAAGGTTATACATACATAGAGTCACGGGCAAGGTGCTGTGAATGCTGCTCTGCTCCCCTAAAGGATTAATGCCATCCGCGCTTAAACCAAACCATACGTTCCTTGGGTCACGTGCAAACTCAGCCCAGTACTCTGTGACAGCCCGATGTCGACGCCCCAGAAGATTCCCCCCTTCTTTTTTGTTTTCGTCATGTGTCTATTTTCTTTCGTTGCATCATCATCGCATCATGCGCATCATATGCATTGCATCGGCATCTCCATTGCCGCCAGTTTTCAAACTTGCGTCCGTTGTAGTTGCCGGTTCTCGACGTTGTCTGTTCTGAGCCCGATCACACTCGCATGTGCCCGCGGCATCATCAAATCTTGTTTTTAAAAGTGTGTTTCAAACTTCCTCTGATTGGGTTGAAACTTGGCATGCGTTCTTATTTAGATATAGTTAGGCCGCATGTCGAATTTCGTCGCGATCGAAGTCCGTCTGGTACCGGAACGGTCGACCGTAGTGGCACCATAGTCGGTCTATCGTTGGACGTCTTTCGATATTTTAAATCTCGATTCCGAGTTGCCCATTTTCCCTCTCATCCCCGCCTAGCCCCTCTGCACAGTGCACCGACCCTACGTGCGGCGTAGTCCGAAAACCTCCCAGAACCCTAACCTGGCGATCATGGTCGTTGGGTCCGGATCAACACCATTTTACCACAAAACGTCTTCGGTTTGTCCATTGGACTCCCTAACCTAATTATCTCGACCATCCGATCTAAATCGGAGGGTCTAGATGAACCTAGCCCTAACCTAGCTATATAAATAGCACCCAACCCTAAAATCAAGGACCTTGTCCCATCCATCCCCTCGCCGCCGCCGCCCGCTGTCTTCCTCCCTCGGGATCCTCCCGGATCCCCTGCCCAATCCCCTTTCAGCCAACCAGATTCACAACCAAACGAAGAGAGAACTCCTCATCCATCCCAACGCTCGTGCCCGAGCGCACGCCGCCATCCGCCGCGAAGCTTGACTCCCTGGTCTTTCTCGTCGTTGTCCGGCCAGCACGTCGAACCTTGCTGGAGCTCCTCCATGTCGCGGTAGGATCTCCATAGTGTTGGGGAACGTCGCATGGGAAACAAAAATTTTCCTACGCGCACGCAGACCTATCATGGTGATGTCCATCTACGAGAGGGGATGAGTGATCTACGTACCCTTGTAGATCGTACAGCAGAAGCGTTAGTGAACGCGGTTGATGTAGTGGAACGTCCTCACGTCCCTCGATCCGCCCCGCGAACAATCCCGCGATCAGTCCCACGATCTAGTACCGAACGGACGGCACCTCCGCGTTCAGCACACGTACAGCTCGACGACGATCTCGGCCTTCTTGATCCAGCAAGAGAGACGGAGAGGTAGAAGAGTTCTCCGGCAGCGTGACGGCGCTCCGGAGGTTGGTGATGACCTTGTCTCAGCAGGGCTCCGCCCGAGCTCCGCAGAAACGCGATCTAGAGGAAAAACTGTGGAGGTATGTGGTCGGGCTGCCGTGGAAAAGTCGTCTCAAATCAGCCCTAAAACCTCCGTATATATAGGTGGGAGGGAGGGGACCTTGCCTTGGGGCTCAAGGAGCCCCAAGGGGGTCGGCCGAGTCCAAGGGGGGAGGACTCCCCCCCCCCCAAACCGAGTTGGACTTGGTTTGGTGGGAGGGAGTCCCCCTTCCTTCCCACCTCCTCCTTTTTTTTCTCTTGATTTTCTCTTCTTGGCGCATAGAGCCCTTTTGGGCTGTCCCACCAGCCCACTAAGGGCTGGTGTGCCACCCTCAAGGCCTATGGGCTTCCCCGGGGTGGGTTGCCCCCCCCCCCCCCGGTGAACTCCCAGAACCCATTCGTCATTCCCGGTACATTCCCGGTAACTCCGAAAAACCTTCCGGTAATCAAATGAGGTCATCCTATATATCAATCTTCGTTTCCGGACCATTCCGGAAACCCTCGTGACGTCCGTGATCTCATCGGGGACTCCGAACAACATTCGGTAACCAACCATATAACTCCAATACGCATAAAACAACGTCGAACCTTAAGTGTGCAAACCCTGCGGGTTCGAGAACTATGCAGACATGACCCGAGAGACTCCTCGGTCAATATCCAATAGCGGGACCTGGATGCCCATATTGGATCCTACATATTCTACGAAGATCTTATCGTTTGAACCTCAGTGCCAAGGATTCATATAATCCCGTATGTCATTCCCTTTGTCCTTCGGTATGTTACTTGCCCGAGATTCGATCGTCAGTATCCATATACCTATTTCAATCTCGTTTACCGGTAAGTCTCTTTACTCGTTCCGTAATACAAGATCCCGCAACTTACACTAAGTTACATTGCTTGCAAGGCTTGTGTGTGATGTTGTATTACCGAGTGGGCCCCGAGATACCTCTCCGTCACACGGAGTGACAAATCCCAGTCTCGATCCATACTAACTCAACTAACACCTTCGGAGATACCTGTAGAGCATCTTTATAGTCACCCAGTTACGTTGCGACGTTTGATACACACAAAGTATTCCTCCGGTGTCAGTGAGTTATATGATCTCATGGTCCTAGGAATAAATACTTGACACGCAGAAAACAGTAGCAACAAAATGACACGATCAACATGCTACGTCTATTAGTTTCGGTCTAGTCCATCACGTGATTCTCCTAATGACGTGATCCAGTTATCAAGCAACAACACCTTGTTCATAATCAGAAGACACTGACTATCTTTGATCAACTGGCTAGCCAACTAGAGGCTTGCTAGGGATGGTGTTTTGTCTATGTATCCACACATGTAAATGAGTCTTCATTCAATAGAATTATAGCATGGATAATAAACGATTATCTTGATACAGGAATTATAATAATAACCATATTTATTATTGCCTCTAGGGCATAATTCCAACAGTCTCCAACTTGCACTAGAGTCAATAATCTAGCGCTCACATCACCATGTGAATTACATTGTAATAAATCTAACACCCATACAGTTCTGGTGTTGATCATGTTTTGGCCGTGGAAGAGGTTTAGTCAGCGGGTCCGCTACATTCAGATCCGTGTGCACTTTGCATATATTTACGTCCTCTCCCTCGACGTAGTCGCGGATGAGGTTGAAGCGTCGTTTGATGTGTCTGGTCATCTTGTGAAACCGTGGTTCCTTTGCTAAGGCAATGGCACCAGTGTTGTCACAGAACAAGGTTATTGGATTCAGTGCGCTTGGCACCACTCCAAGATCCGTCATGAACTGCTTCATCCAGACACCCTCCTTAGCCGCCTCCGAGGCAGCCATGTACTCTGCTTCACATGTAGAATCTGCTACGACGCTTTGCTTGGAACTGCACCAGCTTACTGCACCCCCATTAAGAATAAATACGTATCCGGTTTGCGACTTAGAGTCGTCCGGATCTGTGTCAAAGCTTGCATCGACGTAACCTTTTACGGCGAGCTCTTTGTCACCTCCATACACGAGAAACATCTCCTTAGTCCTTTTCGGGTACTTCAGGATATTCTTGACCGCTGTCCAGTGATCCACTCCTGGATTACTCTGGAACCTACCTGCCATACTTATGGCCAGGCTAACATCCGGTCTAGTGCACAGCATCGCATACATGATAGAACCTATGGCTGAAGCATAGGGGACGGAGCGCATATGCTCTCTATCTTCATCAGTTGCTGGGCACTGAGTCTTACTCAATCTCGTACCTTGTAGAACTGGTAAGAACCCTTTCTTGGACTGTTCCATTTTGAACCTCTTCAAAACTTTATCAAGGTATGTGCTTTGTGAAAGTCCTATCAGGCGTTTTGATCTATCCCTATAGATCTTAATGCCTAGAATGTAAGCAGCTTCTCCTAGGTCTTTCATAGAGAAACTTTTATTCAAGTAATCCTTTATGCTCTCCAAAAACTCTACGTTGTTTCCAATCAATAATTTGTCATCCACATATAATATTAGAAACGCCAGAGAGCTCCCACTCACTTTCTTGTAAATACAAGATTCTCCAACCACTTGTATAAACCCAAATGCTTTGATCACCTCATCAAAGCGTTTGTTCCAACTCCGAGATGCTTGCACCAGTCCATAAATGGATCGCTGGAGCTTGCACACCTTGTTAGCATTCTTAGGATCGACAAAACCTTCGGGTTGTATCATATACAATTCTTCCTTAAGGAAACCGTTAAGGAACGCCGTTTTGACATCCATCTGCCAGATTTCATAATCAAAAAATGCAGCTATTGCTAACATGATTCTGACGGACTTAAGCATCGCTACGGGTGAGAATGTCTCATCGTAGTCAACTCCTTGAACTTGTGAAAAACCCTTTGCCACAAGTCGAGCTTTATAAACGGTCACATTGCCGTCAGCGTCCGTCTTCCTCTTAAAGATCCATTTGTTCTGAATAGCCTTGCGGCCCTCAGGTAGTACCTCCAAAGTCCACACTTTGTTCTCATACATGGATCCTATCTCAGACTTCATGGCTTCCAGCCATTTGTTGGAATCTGGGCCCACCATTGCTTCTTCATAATTCGCAGGTTCATTGTTGTCTAACAACATGATTGATAAGACGGGATTACCGTACCACTCTGGAGCAGCACGTGGTCTCGTCGACCTGCGTGGTTCGACAGAAACTTGAACTGGAGTTTCATGATCATCATCATTAACTTCCTCCTCAACCGGCGTCGCAATGACAGAGGTTTCCCCTTGCCCTGCGCCACCATCCAGAGGGATGAGAGGTTCGACAACCTCGTCAAGTTCTATCTTCCTCCCACTCAATTCTCTCGAGAGAAACTCCTTCTCGAGAAAAAGCTCCGTTTTTAGCAACAAACACTTTGCCCTCAGATTTGAGATAGAAGGTGTACCCAACTGTCTCTTTTGGGTAACCTATGAAGACGCACTTTTCCGCTTTGGGTTCCAGCTTTTCAGGCTGAAGCTTTTTGACATAAGCATCACACCCTCAAACCTTAAGAAACAACAACTTTGGCCTTTTTCCATACAACAGTTCGTATGGTGTCGTCTCAACGGATTTTGATGGTGCCCTATTTAAAGTGAATGCAGCTGTTTCTAATGCATAGCCCCAAAATGATAACGGCAAATCAGTAAGAGACATCATAGGTCGCACCATCTCTAATAGAGTACGATTAAGACGTTCGGACACACCATTACGCTGTGGTGTTCCAGGCGGTGTTAACTGTGAAACAATTCCACATTGTCTTAAGTGAGCACCAAACTCGAAACTCAGATATTCACCCCCACGATCAGACTGTAGGAACTTGATCTTCTTGTTACGATGATTTTCCACTTCACTCTGAAATTGCTTGAACTTTTCAAATGTTTCAGACTTGTGCTTCATCAATTAGACATAACCATATCTACTTAAATCGTCAGTGAAGGTGAGAGAATAACGATATCTACCGCGTGCCTCCACGCTCATCGGACCACACACATCGGTATGTATGATTTCCAACAAGTTACTTGCGTGCTCCATTGTTCCTGAGAACGGAGTCTTAGTCATCTTGCCCATGAGGCATGGTTCGCACGTGTCAAGTGAATCAAAGTCAAGTGACTCCAAAAGTCCATCAGCATGGAGTTTCTTCATGCGCTTTACACCAATATGACCTAAGCGGCAGTGCCACAAAAATATGGCGCTATCATTGTTAACTCTAACTCTTTTGGTCTCAATGTTATGTATATGTGTATCGCTATCAAGATTCAATATGAACAATCCTCTCACATTTGGTGCATGACCATAAAAGATGTTACTCATAGAAATAGAACAACCATTATTCTCTGACTTAAAAGAGTAATCGTCTCGCAATAAACAAGATCCAGATATAATGTTCATGCTCAACGCACGCACTAAATAACAATGATTTAAGTTCATCACTAATCCTGACGGTAACTGAAGTGACACTATGCCGACGGCGATTGCATCAACCTTGGAACCATTTCCTACGCGCATCGTCACTTCATCTTTCGCCAGCCTTCGTCTATTCCGCAGTTCCTGTTTTGAGTTGCAAATATGAGCAACGGAACCGGTATCGAATACCCAGCCACTACTACGAGAGCCGGTTAAGTACACATCAATAACATATATATCAAATATACCTGATTTTTCTTTGCCCGCCTTCTTATCTGCCAGATACTTGGGGCAATTGCGCTTCCAGTGACCCATACCCTTGCAATAGTAACACTCCGTTTCCGGCTTAGGTCCAGCTTTGGGTTTCTTCGTCGGATTGGCAACAGGCTTGCCGCTCTTCTTCGAATTGCCCTTCTTGCCTTTGCCGTTTCTCTTGAAACTAGTGGTCTTATTCACCATCAACACTTGATTCTCTTTACGGAATTCAGACTCTCCGACTTTCAGCATCGCAAACAACTCGCCGGGAGACTTGTTCATCCCTTGCATGTTGTAGTTCAACACAAAGCCTTTATAGCTTGGCGGCAGTGATTGAAGGATTCTGTCAGTGATAGCTTCTTGCGGGAGTTCAATCCCCAGCTCAGCTAGACGGTTTGAGTACCCAGACATTTTGAGCACATGTTCACTGACAGATGAGTTTTCCTCTATCTTGCAAGCATAGAATTTATCGAAGATCTCATACCTCTCGATCCGGGCGTTCTTCTGAAAGATAAACTCCAACTCCTGGAACATCTCAAATGCTCCATGACGCTCAAAGCGACGTTGAAGTCCCGGTTCTAAGCCATACAAGACTGCACATTGAACTATTGAGTAGTCCTCCTTACGCGCTAACCAAGCGTTCTTAACATCCTGATCAGCCGTAGTGGGTGGTTCATCTCCTAACGCAGCATTAAGGACATAATCCTTCTTCCCAGCTTGTAAGATTAGCTTAAGATTACGAGCCCAGTCTACAAAGTTGCTTCCATCATCTTTCAACTTAGCTTTCTCTAGGAACGTATTAAAATTCAGGATAACTGTCGCGTGAGCCATGATCAACAACACAAATATATTCAAAGTGGACTTAGACTATGTTCAAGATAATTAGAGTTTAACTTAATCAAATTATTCGCTAAACTCCCACTCAAAAAATACATCTCTCTAGTCATTTGAGTGGTTCATGATCCACTTACACTAGCTCAAGTCCGATCATCACGTGAGTTGAGTATAGTTTCAGTGGTAAGCATCCCTATGCTAATCATATCATCTATATGATTCATGATCGACCTTTCGGTCTCATGTGTTCCGAGGCCATGTCTGCACATGCTAGGCTCGTCAAGCTTAACCCGAGTGTTCCGCGTGCGCAACTGTTTTGCACCCGTTGTATGTGAACGTTGAGTCTATCACACTCGACCATCACGTGGTGTCTCGAAACGACGAACTGTAGCAACGGTGCACAGTCGGGGAGAACACAATTTCTTCTTGAACTTTTAGTGAGAGATCACCTCATAATGCTACCGTCGTTCTAAGCAAAATAAGGTGCATAAAAGGATTAACATCACATGCAATTCATAAGTGACATGATATGGCCATCATCACGTGCTTCTTGATCTCCATCACCAAAGCACCGGCACGATCTTCTTGTCACCGGCGCCACACCATGATCTCCATCAACGTGTTGCCCTCGGGGTTGTCGTGCTACTCATGCTATTACTACTAAAGCTACATCCTAGCAAAATAGTAAACGCATCTGCAAGCACACACGTTAGTATAAAGACAACCCTATGGCTCCTGCCGGTTGCCGTACCATCGACGTGCAAGTCGATATTTCTATTACAACATGATCATCTCATACATCCAATATATCACATCACATCATTGGCCATATCACATCACAAGCATACCCTGCAAAAACAAGTTAGACGTCCTCTAATTTTGTTGTTGCATGTTTTACGTGGTGACCATGGGTATCTAGTAGGATCGCATCTTACTTACGCAAACACCACAACGGAGATATATGAGTTGCTATTTAACCTCATCCAAGGACCTCCTCGGTCAAATCCGATTCAACTAAAGTTGGAGAAACCGACACTTGCTAGTCATCTTTGAGCAACGGAGTTACTCGTAACGATGAAACCAGTCTCTCGTAAGCGTCCGAGTAATGTCGGTCCAAGCCGCTTCAATCCAACAATACCGCGGAATCAAGAAAAGACTAAGGAGGGCAGATAAACGCACATCACCGCCCACAAAAACTTTTGTGTTCTACTCGAGAAGACATCTACGCATGAACCTAGCTCATGATGCCACTGTTGGGGAACGTCGCATGAGAAACAAAAAATTTCCTACGCGCACGAAGACCTATCATGGTGATGTCCATCTACGAGAAGGGATGAGTGATCTACGTACCCTTGTAGATCGTACAGCAGAAGCGTTAGTGAACGCGGTTGATGTAGTGGAACGTCCACACGTCCCTCGATCCGCCCCGCCAACAATCCCGCGATCAGTCCCACGATCTAGTACCGAACGGACGGCACCTCCGCGTTCAGCACACGTACAGATCGACGATGATCTCGGCCTTCTTGATCCAGCAAGAGAGACGGAGAGGTAGAAGAGTTCTCCGGCAGCGTGACGGCGCTCCGGAGGTTGGTGATGACCTTGTCTCAGCAGGGCTCCGCCCGAGCTCCGCAGAAACGCGATCTAGAGGAAAAACTGTGGAGGTATGTAGTCGGGCCGCCGTGGAAAAGTCGTCTCAAATCAGCCCTAAAACCTCCGTATATATAGGTGGGAGGGAGGGGACCTTGCCTTGGGGCTCAAAGAGCCCCAAGGGGGTCGGCCGAGTCCAAGGGGGGAGGACTCCCCCCCCCCCAAACCGAGTTGGACTTGGTTTGGTGGGAGGGAGTCCCCCTTCCTTCCCACCTCCTCCTTTTTTTTCTCTTGATTTTCTCTTCTTGGCGCATAGAGCCCTTTTGGGCTGTCCCGCCAGCCCACTAAGGGCTGGTGTGCCACCCTTAAGGCCTATGGGCTTCCCCGGGGTGGGTTACCCCCCCCCCCCCCCCCGGTGAACTCCCGGAACCCATTCGTCTTTCCCGGTACATTCCCGGTAACTCCGAAAAACTTTCCGGTAATCAAATGAGGTCATCCTATATATCAATCTTCGTTTCCAGACCATTCCGGAAAACCTCGTGACGTCCGTGATCTCATCCGGGACTCCGAACAACATTCGGTAACCAACCATATAACTCCAATACGCATAAAACAACGTCGAACCTTAAGTGTGCAGACCCTGCGGGTTCGAGAACTATGCAGACATGACCCGAGAGACTCCTCGGTCAATATCCAATAGTGGGACCTGGATGCCCATATTTGATCCTACATATTCTACGAAGATCTTATCGTTTGAACCTCAGTGCCAAGGATTCATATAATCCCGTATGTCATTCCCTTTGTCCTTCGGTATGTTACTTGCCCGAGATTCGATCGTCAGTATCCGTATACCTATTTCAATCTCGTTACCGGTAAGTCTCTTTACTTGTTCTGTAATACAAGATCCCGCAACTTACACTAAGTTACATTGCTTGCAAGGCTTGTGTGTGATGTTGTATTACCGAGTGGGCCCCGAGATACCTCTTCGTCACACGGAGTGACAAATCCCAGTCTCGATCCATACTAACTCAACTAACACCTTCGGAGATACCTGTAGAGCATCTTTATAGTCACCCAGTTACGTTGTCACGTTTGATACACACAAAGTATTCCTCCGGTGTCAGTGAGTTATATGATCTCATGGTCCTAGGAATAAATACTTGACACGCAGAAAACAGTAGCAACAAAATGACACGATCAACATGCTACGTCTATTAGTTTCGGTCTAGTCCATCACGTGATTCTCCTAATAACGTGATCCAGTTATCAAGCAACAACACCTTGTTCATAATCAGAAGACACTGACTATCTTTGATCAACTGGCTAGCCAACTAGAGGCTTGCTAGGGATGGTGTTTTGTCTATGTATCCACACATGTAAATGAGTCTTCATTCAATACAATTATAGCATGGATAATAAACGATTATTTTGATACAGGAATTATAATAATAACCATATTTATTATTGCCTCTAGGGCATAATTCCAACACATAGTCTGTCATCTTCCCCTACTTCCCTTCCCCTGTTTTCGTTTCCTCTCTGAATTTTCTCTCTGTCTCTCTTTCTTCACACAACGGCAGCCGAGGCCTCGCGCCCGAGTGTGACAGCCCGAGACCGACGCCTCAAAAGATTCCCCCTTTATTTCCGTTTTCGTCGTGTGATTAGTTTTATTTTTTGCATCATCATTTAGTTTGCATCATCGCATCATGCATGGTATCATGTCAACTGTATGTTGTCGGTGTTGATGTTGCGCCGTGTTGTTGCTTGTGAGTGCTTGTGAGTGTGGCGTTGTTCGTTGGCGTGACGAGAGTGGGTGCAACAGAGCCGATTCAAACCCTGTTGCACCGCAGATCTAAAACCTTCTCTCCCCTCTTATTTCATTTTTGTGGCTTTGCTAAATATTTCAGACTAACCCCCCTTTTAAAAATTCGTCTTCTTTTAAAAGGTCCTTTTATTAAATGTGGGAGCAACCCTTGGGTTTTTTCTTTTATTTCTCCTCTTGTTTTATTTTAAAACAGTCTCATTTTCTTTTCTTCTTTAAAGAGCTTCTGTTTCATTCTTTAAATAAAATAGGTTTTATTTTATTCTCTGGTAAAAAGGGTTTATTTATTTCTTCAAAAGGTTTTAGTTTTATTCGTTTAAAATTGCCCAACCTATTTTATAGATTGGGGTATGTTTTAAAGTAGTTAAAAGCTATTTTTTATTTTAATTTTTTTTTGTTAAAACCTTTTCTTTGTGAGTTTCTGTTTTTCTTTAAAAAAAGGAAAAACCAAGTTTAAAAAAAATCAAAGAGAGAGAGCGAGGAGCTGCCGGCCAGGCCCAAGGGCGAGTTGGCCAACCCTAGCGGCAACGCCCCCCAGCCCGAGTCCCTCGCGTGGCTCCCTCCTGCGCCGTCATCTCCCTCGTGTCCCTCCTCTCGTTCGTTCCTCCCAGGCCTCGATCCCCTTCTCCTCCCAGCGCATCTCCCTCTCCCTCTAATCCTCTCTGCCATGGCCTCCCTCGCCCGAGCCGCAGCAGCGCCCCCCCCCCCCCCGCACACCAAGCTCCAGCGTGCCGCCCTCGCCCGCACCTGCCCGGTGCCCCGCGCCTCCCGACGGCCTCCCCTACAGTCCGCTGTGCTCCTCCCCTGCCAGTGTCGAGCCCCCATGCTCGCCGGCCTCAACCGCCGTCATGCTGCTCGACTCCTCTGTCGCGTCCCCGCCGGCAGGGCCTCTGCAGCACCCCCTGCGCGCCGCTGTTGTGTTGTCGCTGCCGACGAGCTCGCTGTTCCCCGCCCCCGCGGTGCTCTCCTACGACGCCGCCCCTTGCCGAGGTTCCCCGCCGGTGCTCGCCGCTCGAGCCGCCCTGTGTTGCTTGTCGTTTTGTTGATGCGCTGGTTGTAGCTGTTGCTGTGCTAAGTAGCTTGTTGTGTCGTTGCTCTCTGCTGTTGCTGCGCACCGTGATGGAAGTGGCACATTCATGTATGTTTCTGTTGTTGCTATTAGCCTCTGCTTTGCCGCTGCAGTCGCTAGATGCCGTTGCATGTGCCTTGCTTGTCGTTGCATGTTGTTGCCTTGCATGCTGCCCTGTTGTCGTTTTGTGCCATAGCTGTTGTTTGCCTTGCAGTTCCTGCGTGTCGTTTGCTGTAGGGCCTTGCTTCTTGCTTGCTTGTGTATGTTGTAGTTGCTTTGCTGCATGTTGTTGCTAGTGGATGTAGGCTAGCTGCTTTTGCTAGCTGTTGTTGCCATGCCCTTGCCTAATGCTAGTTGTCGTAGCTGCAAGCTGTTGTTGTTAGATGCCTTGCTGTAGATGTTGTAGTTCTGTTGCCGTTGTCGCTGTTTGCCGTTGCCGCGTGCACCATCCCCGCCGTCGTGGAACCGACAAGACCGCGTGTACAACTACATCCTCGACGACCCCCAGAACGTGTTCCACTACCGATGTGAAGACCGTGAACCGACGCCGAAGACCCATCAACCAACGCCAAGCGAACGACTACCGTCGACGAGACCGGAGTACCCCGACTTCCACGACGACCACGACGACATATGTTCACACAGCGAGGAACCGATCCCCTCCGATTCGCACGCTTCGAAGGTATACCGTTGGAACGTGCCGTGAACCGTGTGCATGTGTTGTATGACATGAATGTATGTTTGCGACGTATGTTGCCCGTTGCACGTGTACCTCTTGTCGTTGAGCCCTGACACATGGGAACCCGGTAACCAGGATCACCCCATTCTTTATTTAGTGTTCCCACACACGCTTCCTATACGTTGACACGATATCTCGACGAGTTATCGGGATAGGAACGTTGTCGTGGCATCGTTTCCGCCTTGCCGCCATAGTTCGCCTTTCGCTCGTCGTGGCGACACTTGTTTCTTTCTCTTCTTGCCGTGGTGTTGATAAACTCGCATGCATGATGCATTCATGGCATATACATCTTGTGTTGCAAGTTCTTGTGTCGTGCTCCGTTATATGTTCCGCGAGTTAAACCGACTAGGATGACACGTAGGATCATCGTTTCACCCCTTGCCATGTTAACAACAATTTAACATTGTCGTATAAATAATCGGGAGTTAACTAAATAATCAAACGTGGAGTTTCGTCGATATGTAACTCGTTGCATAGCGAGCTTCACTTAATGTGTAGTGTTTGCGTGAGGTGAATTGCCATGCCATCCCTTGCATTTTTTATCTGGTCATGCATCATAGTAGGGTGTGCATCATGTTGTGCATCGTGTGGTGAATACCTGTGTTGATGTTTGTTTTCGGTTTGCTCCGTCTCGATAGTGTTCCGCAAGCGTGTCGGAATGTGAGGACCCGTTCGACTATGTTGGTTCGCCGACTTCACGGAGTTGTTCTTCTTCCAAGCGGGATCTCAGGCAAGATGACCATTTCCCCAGATACCATTACTATCATTGTCATGCTAGTTTGATCGCTTCTATCGATTATGTCTCGTTGTCTACCACATGTTAAATTCAGCCTCTCAACAATGCCACGAAGCCTTCAACTGTTCAACCTAGCAAACCACTGATTGGCTATGTTACTGCTTGCTTAACCATGTTGTTAGCGTTGCTAGTTGCAGGTGTAGTTGCTTCCATGTGATAACATGGGTTCCTTGTTATATCACCATATTTAATGCTATTTAATTTAATGCACCTATATACTTGCTAAAAGGTGGAAGGCTCGGCCTTTCTAGCCTGGTGTTTTGTTCCACCTCTGCCCCCTTAGTTTCGGCTACCGGTGTTATGTTCCATAATGAGCGCTCCTAACACGATCGGGGTTGTTATGGGGACCCCATTGATAATTCGTTTTAGATTAAAGCTGGTCTGGCAAGGCCCAACTTTGGTACTACATTTTCCTAATAACTAATGAACTGCATAGGGAGTAATTAACCCGAGGAAATTTAATCAACCCCCGGGCGAGTGCTCCTCATGAGTGTTGGTCCAAAATGGACATACTGCGGGGCCACCACGGGGCAACTCGAGGTTTGGTACCTGTAGGCTATTCCATCTGTCGTGTCCTGAGAACGAGATACGCGGCTCCTATCGGGATCGTCGACATGTCGGGCGGCCTTGCTGGATTAGTTTTACCTTTGACGGAATATCTTGTGCATCGGGATTCCGGTGATGCTTTGGGTAATCTCAGAGTTGAGGTTTTCCTCTAGGGAATCCGACGAGATCGCGAGCTTCGTGATTAAGGATTTCTATGCGGCTTGTGGTAATTTGTGATGGACTAGTTGGAGCACCCCAGCAGGGTTAAATCTTTTCGGAAAGTCGTGCCCGCGGTTATGTGGCAACGTGGAAGCTTTGTTTTAACACTGGTTCTAGATAACTTGAAGTTAACTTAATTAAAATATGCCAACTGTGTGCGTAACCGTGATAGTCTCTTTCGTGAGTTCCTTCTCCGATCGAGGACACGGTGGGGTTATGTCTAACGTAGGTAGGTGTTCAGGATCATTCATTTGATCATGAGTAGTTCACGTCCGATATGCGTAGATCTTCCCCCTCTTATTTCTTGTACTCGTAAGTTTAGCCAAATATATGCTTAGCCGCTGCTGCAACCTCACCACTTAACCATACCTCACCCATTAAGCTTTGCTAGTCTTGATACCTTTGGAAATGAGATTGCTGAGTCCCCTATGGCTCACAGATTACTACAACACCAGTTGCAGGTAGAGGTAAAGGTTACTTGACGCGAGCGCGTTGATTGTTCATTTGGAGTTGCTTCTTCTTCTTCTTCATCATCGATCTAGGATGGGTTACAGGACGGTAGCCTGGGATAGCAAGGATGGATGTCGTTCTTATTTTCTCATTTGTTTTCGTTCGTAGTCGGACCCTGCTCTTACTCTTGATGTTTATGTAATGTATTGTTGTGACTCTCATGTAGCATGTGGCGAGTGTAAGCCAATTCTATTATATATCTCTTCTTTTCAGTACATGTACTTGTAACGATATCCATTCTTGCGACACGACGAGATGCGCTTCTATCCCTGACGAGGCCCTCGTGCCAAATTGAGGATAGGGTTGCATCTTGGGTGTGACACCGAGCCCCCTCGCTCTCCTCGTAGGACCGGCAGCCGCCGACAACCGAACTAGTTGTCCAGGACCCCACGTCCCTTCGGTCCTATTCCCCTCGTTTCCCTCTCCACGTGCTCTCTCTCTCTCTCCCTGATCTCATCTCTCTCGGTTTTCTCTCTCTCTTGCAGGGACATCTGCATCTAACGCCGCCATGGGCGGATCTCGCCGCCCTGCAGCTCGCCGTCCGCCTCCAATCTTCGTCGGAACCGGTCGGCCCTTGGTAGATCAGCCCGTTCCCAACCTCTGTAAGCCGTGCCAGAGACCCACCACGCCCTTGGCCGCCGTCGAACTTTGCTTAGCTGATGTCCTATTTTTGACAGTTGCAGAAGCAGGGAAGATGAGCGCCTCGCTCACCATCTGCTCCGCCCGTGCCATCTCACGGGAGTGCACCGACACAGCCGGATCAGGCCGGCCCTAGCAGACCCTTCCATTCTCGATCTCCGAGCCCGCCGTCTTCGCTGGAGAAAGCCCATGCGCGCCATGGCATCCTCCTCTGTCTGTTGGACCCTACTTCCCCGATGTGAGAAGTTCTAGCGCAACTGAAATTCAGTTTTGTCCTAGATCCGTTTAGCCAGGATGTTGTTATATGATATCTCTGCCGAAATCCTCCGTAAGTAGCCTGTTAGCTGAGGTGGTTAGCGCAATGCTGCTACATCCCAGAGCTTTTGGGATCAAATCCCCGTAGCTGAGTATTATTTTGTGTTTTTTTCGCCTCAGCCACAGACTCACGTTGTGTTTTTATAGCGTAGCCGAGGTCATTAAGTACCAAGCAACACTAGTGGCCAAGCTGGCTAGCTCCTCTCGTTTGCAATCACGGGGTCTCGGGTTCGAATCCCAGAATCCCCTATTTTACTTTTTTGCACAGCCAGGCCAGCCTTCGCCCGAGCCCATGTGCTATTCCCCTATTTTACTTTTTTGCACAGCCAGGCCAGCCTTTGCCCGGGCCCATGTGTTATTCCCCGCCCCGGCGTATATTAGATGGTGTGCGCCGTTTAGTTTCGGCCCAGTAGTAGTAGATTAGGACGTGGTTATTTTGTTTCCCGACAAACGATTTATTCCAATTTCAAAAACATTGCATATTTTTTTCAAACCCCCGTAGATTTCAAACCGTGCATCGGATCAAAGTGATTTAAATAAGTAACTTGGCTAGAATTCCGCGTAGAACAAGAATTTCCAACTCTCATGCATAATTAGAACTGTTTAGTGTGATGTTTGCATCGATTTGCATGTCGATGTGTTGAAAACGGTTTAGGTCCTAACTATTTGTCAGTAGCTTCGTTGGAGATGTGCCATATATGTAAATGGACCAGAACAACGAGTAGCATCAGGTGAACCACTTTGTTTTTCCGTTTAACAAACCTAAAACGTGATTAGGAAAAATCTGGACAGAATTAAGATTTAACACGTGGGGTCATTTCGGAGATACTACATGTCGTTTCCGGTCTCATTTAAAATGCCTAGCTAGGTAGATTAATTTGTGCTTCACCCTCGTGCCATGTTTAACAACATTTAATATACCACTGTACCGGAATGGGAGTGAACTAAATAATTAAACGTGGAGTTTCGTCGATATGCAACTTGTTGCATATCGAGCTTCACTTAATGTGTAGTGTTTGATTGTTGTGATTGTCATGCCTTGCATTAGACCGTTCATGCATCATATGTGTCTTGCATCGTGTGGTGTATATCTGTATTGATGATTGTTTCCGGTTTCCTCCGTCTCGATAGAGTTCCGCAAGCGTGTCGGAAAGTGAGGACCTGTTCGACTACATCAGTTCGTCTGCTTCACGGAGTCATTCTTCTTCCAAGCGGGATCTCAAGAAAGATGACCATTTCCCCAGATACCATTACTATCATTGCCATGCTAGTTTTACCGTTTCTATCGTTATGTCTCGTTGCCTACAACATGTTAAATATCAGCCTCTCAACAATGCCATGAAAACCTTCAACCTGTTCAACCTAGCAAACCACTGATTGGCTATGTTACTGCTTGCTTAACCCTGTGTTACCGTTGCTAGTTGCAGGTGCAGTTGCTTCCATGTAACAACATGGGTTCCTTGTTATATCACCCTATTAAATGCTATTTAATTTAATGCACCTATATACTTGGTAAAAGGTAGAAGGCTCGGCCTTTCTAGCCTGGTGTTTTGTTCCACCTTTGCCCCCTTAGTTTCGGCTACCGGTGTTATGTTTCATATTTGAGCGCTCCTAACACGATCGGGGTTGTTATGGGGACCCCCTTGATAATTCGTTTTTGATTAAAGCTGGTCTGGGAAGGCCCAACATTGGTTCTACATTTGCCCAACATAATAATTTTGTTAATACTGAATGCATAGGGAGTTAGCTCTACCCGAGGAGTAATTCTACATAATACAGGAGGGGCCAGTGTTGATGGTGTTGGTCCCAAAAGGGCAGACTGCGGGGCCACCACGGGGCAAATCGAGGTTTGGCACTTGTAGCCTTTCACATCCGGTCGTGTCCTGAGAACGAGATACGCGGCTCCTATCGGGTTCGTTGACACGTCGGGCGGCCTTGCTGGATTAGTTTTACCTTGGATGAAATATCTTGTGCATCGGGATTCCGGTGATGCTTTGGGTAATCTCAGAGTTGAGGTTTTCCACTAAGGAGTACGACGTGACCGGGAGCTTCGTGATCGAGGATTTCTATGCGGCTTGTGGTAATTTGTGATGGACTAGTTGGAGCACCCCTGGAGGGTTAAATCTTTCGGAAAGCCGTACCCGCGGTTATGTGGCAACATGGAAAATTTGTTTAACACTCGTTCTAGATAACTTGAAGATAACGTAATTAGAATATGCGAACTGTGTGCGTAACCGTGACTGTCTCTTTCGCGAGTTCCTTCTCCGATCGAGGACATGGTGGGGTTATGTCTGACGTAGGTAGGTGTTCAGGATCATTCATTTGATCAACAGTAGTTCACGACCGCTATGCGTAGATCTTCCCCCTCTTATTTCTTGTACCCGTAAGTTAGCCACCGAATATATATGCTTAGCCGCTGCTACAACCTCACCACTTAACCATGCCTCACCTAATAAGCTTTGCTAGTCTTGATACCTTTGGAAATGAGATTGCTGAGTCCCCTGTGGCTCACACATTACTACAACACCAGTTGCACGTACACGTAAAAGGTTACTTGACGCGAGCGCGTTGATTGTTCATTTGGAGTTGCTTCTTCTTCTTCATCGATCTAGGATGGGTTCCAGGCCGGCAGCATGGGATAGCAAGGATGGACGTCGTTCTTCTTTTCTCGTTTGTTTTCGTCCATACACGGACCCTGCTCTTCTTCATGATGATTATGTATTGTACTGTTGTGACTCTGATGTAAGCCAATTCTATATATATCTCTCTTCTTTTCAGTACATGTACTTGTAACGATATCCATTCTTGCGACACGACGAGATGCGCTTCTATCCCTGACGAGGCCTTCGTGCCAAATTGAGGATAGGGTCGCATCTTGGGAGTGACAAGTTGGTATCAGAGCAGTACCGACCTAGGAGCCCCCTTGATTGATCGAACTTGACCGAGTCGAGTCTAGTGAAAAATTGCTTTGAGTCTAGTTATATATCGGAGAGTAGGATTCTTTTTTCTCCTCTTCTATGCTCTGGTGAGGAATCTTGACGTAATAATTTAATTCTACTCCTCTTCTCACTCAATTTTTTTAGGATCACACGGATATTTTCGGAATCTATATGATGTCGATGTGACGGAGTTCTGTCTTGGTGCCTCCTGTCTCACTTGATTTCTTCCGGGGAGTTGAGCTCCAGGGGATTCTCGAGAACATCGTTATCATTCAAGTTTCTTAGTATCTCAGAACGAAGGATGTTCGTAATTGCTTCAATACTAGTAGTGGCGAGATAACCCTGATGTCCACAGTACCGGTGCAAATTGTTCGGGAGTACTGCCATACTTTGTATCATTGTGATCACGAGGGTCTGTTTTAGATGAAGGTCCGATATTCTGGTTGTGTGTTGACGAATGTGATACACGTGACGGGTTAGTATAGGAGTTGTGTGATTATTACTCCTTGTATCCGTGTACCAGATTGCATGACCAGAAATTTCGGGAATTCTTAGGTGGGAATTCAAGTAGTTGCTTATAGGACAATCTTCCAACAAATGCATGATGTTAGGTTGGGGTTCGACATCTAGTGGATTCGTTTGTTGACGGTCGTCTTACAGCGGTTCTCGTTGTGTCTTAAAGAGTCCTTGTAGCTTGCTACGACTCGGGGATGCTTCGTATGTCGGGTGCACTACCTTGCACTTGATGGCTACTATAAGGTTCGAGCCCGCGCGATCCTGTCCACGAAAATATCGAACGAAAATCTTTCTCATGAGTTTGTTCTGGCTTGTTTCATAAGCCTCACCCTTTGTTTGTTGGAATATGGTAATTCAAGTTGCTTCGATGTCAAGTGGTGATTTCAGATCTTTCCTAAGTGGTGTTCTCGTATTTTTTATGAGAGTATTAATTATGTTGCTCAAATCTAAATGTCTTGTCAACCGGAGTCGTCATGTTAATTCTTTTCCAACCGGTGTGTTTTTCTTCAAGTAATTCAATCCTTTCCAATTTTGCAAGATCATTCTCTTATTCCATCCGAAGTTCATCTCATCTGTACCAAGTTTTCTTTGTTTTTCCCCGACCTCCCACCCTTTTCTTCAGTGATTCAATTTTCATCCAAGAGTTTTCTTTTCATTGTTGCTTTAGCTATCTTTTATTCCGTGTCCTATCTCGTGATTCATTGTGAAGATTCTCACGAGCTTCATGTCATCTTTATTCATTCTTATGGTTTTTTCCGGTGAATTCAATTCAGCCATCCGTGTTCATCATATCCTTTTCATCCTTGTAAATTATTTCCCATGTTGGAGATTCTTATCTACCTATCTTGTTTATTTAGTTATCTCTATTTTATCCGGAGTGCTGAAGTTATCTCAGAGGTTCTTGTTTCCAATCCTTTCAACTATTTCGATGTGCTCAACCTCATCAAGTTTTCTTTATACCGGTGCAATATCTCTCTTTCTAGGCAATCTTTTCAACGGTGGTTTCTTTGAGTGGGCCCATAACCCACAGGTTCTTTCCGAGGATCTTATCTAACTCTTGTAATCCTTCCGGAGCTATCTTGTTCTTTTCAACTATGACGTAAGTATGAATTTCATCAGTCATATTCCTTCTTCAAGATCGCTTCAAATTTATTTTTGTCTTTGGCTCAACCTTTCATTCTTCGTTATTCTGGAGTATCTCAGTTATTTTTGGTGGTGTTCTCCTCATCATTTTCAGCTTGGAAGACCGAAGGAGTGTTTCTCTCAGTCTTGCTCCATTCTTGTGAAGATTGTCATCTCAGCTTCGTGTTATCCTCTCATTTGTTCCAATCATGAGAACCATTTTTCGCTATCCGGTGCTTTTCTGAGTTGTTTTCATTCTCGTTCCTCCGAAGGCCATCATTTTAGAAGATTCTTCGTTCTTAGCTTTCAGCTTTCATCCTCAATTATTCTCCATTGTTGTCTCTTCGTTCGTCTCTCGTTTATTCGGTGCCTTGTTCTAGTTTTATTTCAGGTGGATCATGATCTCTTCATTCTCACGTATCTCCATTAATTCTTGGTATCCCCATTCAATTGTGAATTCTTACCGGTGCTTCCATCAATTATGCTTCAAGTGGTGCTTACCAATCTCTCTCTTCAAGTTTCTTTCAAGAAGAATAAGTGTATGCTAAATCCGTTGCTTGTCATCAATTAAACTTGATGAAGGATAAGCATAACATAATTCTTATTCTTGTTCATAGTAATCTGAATTCTTCTTCCGGAGTGGCTCATGATATCAATTCTTTTCTCAAGTGCTTATCTTTCTTTTCCGAAGTTCTAAATTCTATCTAGTATCTCTTTGAGAAGCTTCATCTAAATCATTGCTAGGCCTTTAATCTCATTCTTTCATCATTTCATTCCAGTGAGCCCCAAGAGGTTCTTCAAGGATGTGATTTTTATCAAAGGGTTCTTCAAGATTCCTGTTGGAGTACCTCAAGTATTCTTTCTCTTGCATTCCCAAGGCGTTTGTTATTCCTTTATCCTTTGAGGTGGTATTATAGCATTCTTGTTAGTGTAGGAGCCTCGAAGAGATTTACTTTCAAGAATGAGATAATTAAACCCATCAATTCTATGATCATGAGATATTTTCAACCCATGATTTCTTCATTGAGCTATCTTGGTTTGGATTTCACCTAAAGCTTTTCCTATGGATTGTTGCTATCATGGTGCTTGTCATTAATCCAATTTCTCAACGTATCCTCTTGGTGTAAGAAATTGTTCATATCTTGTTTCTCCCAAACAATCCTTGTTTCTGTTAGTGGCTGGTTGTCACTTCATTAGTTTGAAAAGGTTTCCATAAGCCCACTACTATCTTGTTCTTTTCGTTGTTGTTTTTCCAACAACTTCGTTCAATTCTTCTTGCAAGGATGCTTGCCAAGTTCATTTGCGATATAGTTTTTATTCTTTTCTTCATTCTCTTCTTCCGTATGAGCTAGTTCCTATTCTATTGTTCTGGAGGCATTGTGATGTTGCTCTTTTGGGTCTATCATATTGTTCTATCAAGATCATGGTGTTCCCTCGTTCTATTTAGTTGTTTGTTATGAATATTGTCTAATTCTCCCACCTTGTCAAAAAAATTGTCCCATTTTCCTACCGAAGTGCTGCCAAAATTTTCCGTGAATTCTCACTTGTTTCTCATATCATTCCTCATCTCTTTGCAACTTCCAAGGATCGTTGGTTTCACTCGTTTGTCAAATAAGTGACTAAGTTGTTACTTCTTGTTCTTTCTCATCATTTCCCCCTTTCATTCTTGGATCTCGGGGCGAGATCCTCTTGTAGTGTAGGAGAGTTGTGACAGCCCGATGCCGACGCCCCAGAAGATTACCCCCTTCTTTTCCGTTTTCGTCGTGTGTCTATTTTCTTTCGTCGCATCATCATAGCATCATGCGCATCATCTGCATTGCATCGGCATCTCCGTTGCCGCTAGTTTTCAAACTTGCGTCCGTTGTAGTTGCCGGTTCTCGACCTTGTCCATTCTGAGCCCGATCACACTCGCACGCGCCCGCGGCATCGTCAAATCTTGTTTTTAAAAGTGTGTTTAAAACTTCCTCTGATTGGGTTGAAACTTGGTGTGCGGTGTTATTTAGATATAGCTAGGCCGCCTGTCGAATTTCGTCGCGATCGGAGTTCGTCTGGTACCCGACGCTTGATCGTAGCGGCACCGTAGTCGGTCTATCGTCAGACGTCTTTCGATATTTTAAAACTCGATTCCGGGTTGCCCGTTTTCCCTCTCATCCCCGCCTAGCCCCTCTGCACAGTGCACGAACCCTACGCGCGGCGTAGTCCGAAAACCTTCCAGAACCCGAACCCGGCGATCATGGCCGTTTGGTCCGGATCAACACCGTTTTACCGCAAAACGTCTTCGGTTTGTCGAGTGGACTCCCTAACCTAATTATCTCAACCATCCGATCTAAATCGGAGGGTCTAGATGAACCTAGCCCTAACCTAGCTATATAAATAGCACCCAACCTTTGAATCAAGGACCTTGTCCCATCCATCCCCTCGCCGCCGCTACCCGTTGTCTTCCTCCCTCGGGATCCTCCCGGATCCCCTGCCCAATCCCCTTTCAGACAACCAGATTCACAACCAAACGAAGAGAAAACTCATGATCCATCCCAACGCTCGTGCCCGAGCGCATGCATCCATCCGCCGCGAAGCTTGACTCCCTGGTCTTTCTCGTCGCTGTCCGGCCAGCACGTCGAACCTTCCGGGAGCTCCTCCATGCCGCGGTAGGATCTCCATAGTCTGTCATCTTCCCCTACTTCCCTTCCCCTATTTTTTCCTCTCTGAATTTCCTCTCTGTCTCTGTTTCTTCACGCAACGGTAGCCGAGGCCTCGCGCCCGAGCCCCCTCGCTCTCCTCGTAGGACCGGCAGCCGCCGGCAACATACCAGTTGTCCAGGACCCCGCGTCCCTTCGGTCCCCTTCCCCTCGTTTACCTCTCCACCTGCTCTCTCTCTCCCTGATCTCACCTCTCTCGGTTTTCTCTCTCTCTTGCAGGGACCTCTGCATCTAACGCCGCCATGGGCGGATCTCGCCGCCCTGCAGCTCGCCGTCCGCCTCCAATCTTCGTCGGAACCGGTCGGCCCTTGGTAGATCAGCCCATTCCCAACCTTTGTCAGCCGTGCCGGGGACCCACCATGCCCTTGCCGCCGTCGAAGCTTTGCTCAGCTGCTGTCCTATTTTTGACAGTTGCAGAAGCAGGGAAGATGAGCGCCTCGCTGACCATTTGCTCTGCCCGCGCCATCTCACGGGAGTACACCGACACAGCCGGATCAGGCCGGCCCTAGCAGGCCCTTCCATTCCCGGTCTCCGAGCCCGCCGTCTTCGCTGGAGCAAGCCCCTGCGTGCCATGGCATCCTCCTGTGTCTGTTGGACCTTGCTTCCCCGATGTGAGAAGTTCTAGCGCAAGTGAAATTCAGTTTTGTCCTAGATCCGTTTAGCCAGAATGTTGTTATATGCTATCTCTGCTGAATTCCTCCGTAAGTAGCATGTTAGCTGAGGTGGTTAGCGCAATGGTGCTACATCCGAGAGGTTTTGGGATTAAATCCCCGTAGCTGCGTATTATTTTGTGTTTTTTTCGCCTCAGCCACAGACTCACGTTGTGTTTTTCTGAGTAGCCGAGGTCATTAAGTCCCAAGCAAAACTAGTGGCCGAGCTGGCTACCTCCTCTCCTTTGCAATCACGGGGTCTGGGTTTCGAATCCCCTTTTTTACTTTTTTGCACAGCTAGCTAGCCTTCGCCCGAGCCCATGTGCTATTCCCCGCCCCGGCGTATATTAGATGGTGTGCGCCGTTTAGTTTCGGCCCAGTAGTAGTAGATTAGGCCGTGGTTATTTTTTTTCCCTCAAGCGATTTATTCCAATTTCAAAAAAATTGCATATTTTTTTCAAACCCCCGTAGATTTCAAACCGTGCATCGGATCGGAGTGATTTAAGTAAGTAACTTGGCTAGAATTTCGCGTAGAACAAGAATTTCCAACTCTCATGCATAATTAGAACTGTTTAGTGTGTTGTTTGCATCGGTTTGCGTGTTGACGTGTTGAAAACGGTTTAGGTCGTAACTATTTGTCCGTAGCTCCGTTGGAGATGTGCCATATATGTAAATGAACCAGAATGACGAGTAGAACCACGTGAACCACTTTGTTTTGGCGTTAAACAAAGCTAAAACGTAATTGGGACAAATCTAGAGAAAATTAAGATTTAACACGTGGGGCCATTTCGGAGATGCTATATGTCGTTTACGGTCTCATTTAAAATGCATAGCTAGGTAGATTAATTTGTGCTTCACCCGCGTGCCATGTTTAACAACATTTGATATAGCCGTGTACCGGAACGGGAGTGAACTAAATAATTAAACATGGAGTTTCATTGATATGCAACTCGTTGCATATCGAGCTTCACTTAATGTGTAGTGTTTGATTGTTGTGATTGTCATGCCTTGCATTTGACTGTTCATGCATCATATGTGTCTTGCATCGTGTGGTGTATATCTGTGTTGATAATTGTTTCCGGTTTCCTCCGTCTCGATAGAGTTCCGCAAGCATGTCGGAAAGTGAGGACCCGTTCGACTACATCGGTTCTTCTGCTTCACGGAGTCATTCTTCTTCCAAGCGGGATCTCAGGAAAGATGACCATTTCCCCAGATACCATTACTATCATTTCCATGCTAGTTTTACCGTTTCTATCGTTGTGTCTCGTTGCCTACCACATGTTAAATATCAGCCTCTCAACAATGCCATGAAAACCTTAAACCTGTTCAACCTAGCAAACCACGGGTTGGCTATGTTACCGCTTGCTTAACCCTGTGTTACCGTTGCTAGTTGCACGTGCAGTTGCTTCCATGTGACAACATGGGTTCCTTGTTATATCACCCTATTAAATGCTATTTAATTTAATGCACCTATATACTTGGTAAAAGGTGGAAGGCTCGGCCTTTCTAGCCTGGTGTTTTGTTCCACCTTTGCCCCCTTAGTTTCGGCTACCGGTGTTATGTTCCTTATTTGAGGGCTCCTAACATGATCGGGGTTGTTATGGGGACCCCCTTGATAATTCGTTTTAGATTAAAGCTGGTCTGGCAAGGCCCAACATTGGTTCTACATTTGCCCAACATAATAATTTTGTTAATACTGAATGCATAGGGAGTTAGCGCTACCCAAGGAGTAATTCTACATAATATAGGAGGGGCCAGTGCTGATGGTGTTGGTCCCAAAAGGGTAGACTGCGGGGCCACCACGGGGCAACTCGAGGTTTGGCACCTGTAGCCTTTCCCATCCGCTCGTGTCCTGAGAACGAGATACGTGGCTCCTATTGGGTTCGTCGACACGTGGGGCGGCCTTGCTGGATTAGTTTTGACAAATCATCGCCCACAACTTTTGTGTTCTACTCGTGCATAGAATCTACGCATAGAAAACCTGGCTCGGATGCCACTTTAGGGTAACGTAGCATAAATTAAAAAAAATTCTTACGCATATTCAGATCTTCCTATGGAGATACCAGCAACAAGAGAGGGGTAAGAGCATCTTCATACCTTTGAAGATTGCTAAGCAGAAGCGTTGCTAGAATGCGGTTGATGGAGTCGTACTCGCAGCGATTCCGATCTAGTGCCGAACTACGGCACCTCCGCGTTCAACACACGTGCAGCCCGGTGACGTCTCCCGCACCTTGATCCAGCAAGGACGAGGGAGAGGTTGGGGAAGAACTCCAGCACAACCGACGGCGTGGTGTCGATGGAGAGACGAAGTCTCCCGGCAGGGCTTCGCCAAGCACCGGCAGAGAGGAGGAGGAAGAAGGGCTGGGCTGCGCCGAGGGAGAGGCAAAAGTCTGATCCCCAATGGCCAAAAGTGCCCACTATATATAGGGGGAGGGGAGAGGGGGTGCCACCCCTAGGGTTCCCACCCTAGGTGGTGCGGCAGCCCCCCTAGATGGGAGGTGCGGCGGCCAAAGGGGGGAGGAGGAGGTGGCGCACCACCTAGTGGGCCTATGGCCCACCTGGCTTAGGGTTTGCCCCCCTTTTTCTCTCCCCTGCGCATTGGGCTGAGTGGGGAGGCGCACCAGCCCACCTAGGGGCTGGTTCCCACCCCCACATGGCCCACCTTACCTCCCGGGGTAGTTTCCCCCCTTCGGTGGTCCCCCGGGGCCACCTCCGATGGTCCCGGTGGTCCCGGTATGTTACCAGTGATGCCCGAAACACTTCCGGTATCCGGAACCATCCGTCCTATATATCAATCCTTACCTCCGGACCATTCCGGAGCTCCTCATGACATCCGGGATCTCATCCGGGACTCCGAACAACTTTCGATAACCTCGTATAACAATTCCCTACAACCCTAGCGTCACCGAACCTTAAGTGTGTAGACCCTACGGGTCCGGGACACACGCAGACATGACCGAGACACCTCTCTGGCCAATAACCATCAGCGGGGTCTGGATACCCATGGTGGCTCCCACTTGCTCCACGATGATCTCATCGGATGAACCACGATGTCAAGGATTCAATCAATCCCGTATATGATTCCCTTTGTGTGTCGGTATAGAACTTGCCCGAGATTCGATCGTCGGTATACCAATACCTTGTTCAATCTCGTTACTGGTAAGTCTCTTTACTCGTTCCGTAGCACGTCATCATGTGACTAACTCCTTAGTCACATTGAGCTCATGATGATGTTCTACCGAGTGGGCCCACAGATACCTCTGTGTCACACGGAGTGACAAATCCCGATCTCGATTCGTACCAACCCAACAGACACTTTCGGAGGTACCCGTAGTGCACCTTTATAGTCACCCAGTTACGTTGTGACGTTTGATACACCCAAAGCACTCCTACAGTATCCGGGAGTTGCACAATCTCACGGTCGAAGGAAACGATACTTGACATTAGAAAAGCTTTAGCATACGAACAATACGATCTAGTGCTATGCATAGGATTGGACTTGTCCATCACATCATTCTCCCAATGATGTGATCCCGTTATCAATGACATCTAATGCCCATGATCAGGAAACCATGATCATATATTGACTAACGAGCTAGCCAACTAGAGGCTTGCTAGGGACACATTGTGATCTATTTATTCACACATGTATTACTGTTTCCTGTTAATACAATTATAGCATGAACAATAGACAATTATCATGAACAAGGAAATATGATAATAACCATTTTATTAGTGCCTCTAGGGCATATTTCCAACAGTCTCCCACTTGCACTAGAGTCAATAATCTAGTTACGTTGTGATGTATCGAACACCCATAGAATTATGGTGTTGATCATGTTTTGCTCGTGGAAGAGGTTTAGTCAACGGGTCTGCAATATTCAGATCCGTGTGTACTTTACAAATATCTATCACTCCACTCTGGACATGGTCCTGGATGGAGTTGTAGCGGCGTTTGATGTGCTTCGTCTTCCGGTGAAACCTGGGCTCCTTGGCTATGGCAATGGCCCCAGTGTTATCGCAGAAGAGTGTCATTGGACCCGACGCGCTTGGAACCACTCCAAGGTCGGTGATGAGCTCCTTCATCCAAATTCCTTCATGAGCTGCTTCTGAAGCAGCTATGTACTCCGCTTCACATGTAGATGCTGCCACGACTTCTTGCTTGCTGCTGCACCAGCTCACTGCCCCACCATTCAACACATATACGTATCCGGTCTGTGACTTAGAGTCATCCGGATCTGTGTCGAAGCTAGCATCGACGTAACCCTTTACAACGAGCTCTTCGTCACCTCCATAAATGAGAAACACTTCCTTAGTCCTTTTCAGGTACTTGAAGATATTCTTGACCGCTGTCCAGTGCTCCATACCTGGATCACTTTGGTACCTCCCTACCAAACTTATGGCAAGGTTTATATCAGGTCTGGTACACAGCATGGCATACATTAGAGAGCTCACGGCTGAAGCGTAGGGGACAGAACTCATCTTCTCTCTATCTGTTGCCGTGGTCGGCGACTGAGTCTTACTCAATCTCATACCTTGCAAAACTGGCAAGAACCCTTTCTTTGAGTTTTCCATATTGAACTTCTTCAATATCTTGTCAAGGTATGTACTTTGCGAAAGACCTATGAGGCGTCTTGATCTATCTCTATAGATCTTGATGCCTAATATGTATGCAGCTTCTCCAAGGTCCTTCATTGAAAACTCTTGTTCAAATAGGCCTTTATGCTCTCCAACATCTCTATATTATTCCCCATCAATAATATGTCATCCACATACAGTATGAGGAAAGCTACAGAGCTCCCACTCACTTTCCTGTACAGACAGGCTTCTCCGTAAACCTGTATGAACCCAACCGCTTTAATCACCTCATTAAAGCGAATGTTCCAACTCCGAGATGCTTGCACCAGCCCATAGATGGAGCGCTGGAGCTTGCACACTTTGTTAGCACCCTTAGGGTCGACAAAACCTTCTGGGTGCATCATATACAACTCTTCCGTAAGGTTCCCGTTAAGGAACGCTGTTTTGACGTCCATTTGCCAAATTTCATAATCATAAAAGGCGGCAATTGCTAACATGATTCGGACTGATTTCAGCTTCGCTACGGGAGAGAAAGTCTCTTCGTAGTCAACTCCTTGAATTTGTCGAAAACCCTTTGCGACAAGTCGAGCTTTGTAAACGGTTACATTACCGTTTGCATCAGTCTTCTTCTTGAAGATCCATTTATTTTCTATGGCTCGCCGGTCATCGGGCAAGTCCACCAAAGTCCATACTTTGTTCTCATACATGGATCCTATCTCGGATTTCATAGCCTCGAGCCATTTGTTGGAATCCGGGCCCGCCATCGCTTCTTCATAGTTCGAAGGTTCACTATTGTCTAACAACATGATTTCCATCACAGGGTTGCCGTACCACTCTGGTGCAGAGCGTGCCCTTGTGGACCTTCGCGGTTCAGTAGTAACTTGATCCGAAGCTTCATGATCATCATCATTAACTTCCTCTTCAGTCGTTGTAGGCGCCACAGGAACAACTTTCCGTGCTGCGCTACTATCCTGTTCGAGAAGGGGTGTAATTACCTCATCAAGTTCTACCTTCCTCCCACTTACTTCTTTCGAGAGAAACTCTTTCTCTAGAAAGGATCCATTCTTGGCAACAAAGGTTTTACCTTCAGATCTAAGATAGAAGGTATACCCAATAGTTTCCTTAGGGTATCCTATGAATACGCATTTCTCCGCTTTGGGTTCGAGCTTTTCTGGTTGAAGTTTCTTCACATAAGCATCGCAGCCCCAAACTTTAAGAAACGACAACTTAGGTTTCTTGCCAAACCATAGTTCATACGGTGTCGTCTCAATGGATTTAGACGGTGCCCTATTTAAAGTGAATGGTGCAGTTTCTAATGTGTATCCCCAAAATGATAGCGGTAAGTCGGTAAGAGACATCATAGATCGTACCATATCTAATAAAGTGTGATTACGATGTTCAGACACTCCGTTACGTTGCGGTTTGCCAGGCGGCGTAAGTTGTGAAACGATTCCACACTTCCTTAGGTGTGTGCCAAACTCGTGACTCAAATATTCTCCTCCACGATCAGATCGTAGACATTTGATTTTTCTGTCACGTTGATTCTCAACCTCACTCTGAAATTCCTTGAACTTTTCAAACGTCTCAGATTTGTGCTTCATCAAGTAGATATACCCATACCTACTCAAATCATCGGCGAGAGTGAGAACATAACGATAACCACCGCGAGCTTCAACGTTCACTGGACCACACACATCAGTATGTATTATTTCCAATAAGTCGGTTGCTCTCTCCATTATTCATGAGAATGGAGTCGTAGTCATCTTGCCCATGAGGCACGGTTCGCATGTGTCAAATGATTCAAAGTCAAGAGACTCTAATAGTCCATCGGTATGGAGCTTCTTCATGCGCTTAACGCCGATATGACCAAGGCGGCAGTGCCACAAGTATGTGGGACTATCATTATCAACTTTACATCTTTTGGTACTCACACTATGAATATGTGTAACATCACGATCGAGATTCATCAAGAATAAACCATTCACCGGCAGAGCATGACCATAAAACATATCACTCATATAAATAGAACAACCATTATTCTCTGACTTAAATGAGTAGCCGTCTCGCATTAAGCAAGACCCTGATACAATGTTCATGCTTAAAGCTGGTACTAAATAACAATTATTAAGGTTTAAAACTAATCCCGATGGTAGATGTAGAGGTAGCGTGCCGACGGCGATCACATCGACCTTTGAACCATTCCCGACGCGCATCGTCACCTCGTCCTTGGCCAGTCTCCGCTTATTCCGCAGTTCCTGCTTTGAGTTGCAAATGTGAGCAACAACACCGGTATCAAATACCCAGGAGCTACTACGAGCGCTGGTAAGGTACACATCAATAACATGTATATCACATATATCTTTAACGTTGCCGGCCTTCTTGTCCGCTAAGTATTTGGGGCAGTTCCGCTTCCAGTGACCCTTGCCCTTGCAATAGAAGCACTCAGTCTCAGGCTTGAGTCCGTTCTTTTTCTTCTTCCCGGCATCTGGCTTACCGGGCGCGGCAACAGCTTTGCCGTCTTTCTTGAAGTTCTTCTTACCCTTGCCTTTCTTGAAACTAGTGGTCTTGTTGACCATCAACACTTGATGCTCTTTCTTGATTTCTACTTCTGCAGACTTGAGCATCGAGTACAAATCAGGAATGGTCTTCTCCATCCCTTGCATGTTGTAGTTAAGCACAAAGCCTTTGTAGCTTGGTGGGAGAGACTGGAGGATTCTGTCAATTATAGCATCATCCGGAAGTTCGACTCCAAGTGAAGTCAGACGACCGTGTAACCCAGACATTTTGAGTATGTGCTCACTGACAGAACTGTTCTCCTCCATCTTACAGCTAAAGAACTTGTTGGAGACTTCATATCTCTCGACACGGGTATGAGCTTGAAAAACTAGCTTCAGCTCCTGGAACATCTCATATGCCCCGTGTTGCTCAAAACGCCTTTGGAGCCCCGTTTCTAAACCGTATAACATGCCACACCTAACCAGAGAGTAGTCATTACTCCGCGTTTGCCAGACATTCAGAATGTCCTGGGCTGCTGCGGGAGCGGGAGGGTCACCTAGCGGCGCATCAAGGACATAAGCCTTTTTAGCTG
The DNA here is from genome assembly GCF_904849725.1 of Hordeum vulgare subsp. vulgare. Lineage (NCBI taxonomy): Eukaryota > Viridiplantae > Streptophyta > Magnoliopsida > Poales > Poaceae > Hordeum > Hordeum vulgare. The sequence continues at coordinate 512,767,466 of NC_058524.1, read as the reverse complement.
CTTCAAGGATGAGCTTCAAGTTGCGAACCCAGTCCGCATAGTTGCTACCATCATCTTTCAGCTTGTTTTTCTCTAGGAATGCGTTGAAATTGAGGTTGACGTTGGCCATCTACAATATTTATAAAGACAACTTTTAGACTAAGTTCATGACAATTAAGTTCATTTAATCAAATTAAGTATGAACTCCCACTTAAATCGACATCCCTCTAGTCATCTAAGTGATACATGATCCTGTCCGATCATCACGTGAGACGGACTAGTCACCATGGTGAGCAACTCCATGCTAATCGTATTCAACCATACGACTCATGTTCGACCTTTCGGTCTCTTGTATTCGAGGTCATGTCTGTACATGCTAAGCTCTTCGAGTCAACCTAGGTGTTTCGCGTGTGTAAATCTGGCTTACACCCGTTGTATGCGAACGTTAGAATCTATCACACCCGATCATCATGTGGTGCTTCGAGACAACGAACCTTCGCAACGGTGCACACTTAGGGGAATACGTTCTCGAAATTGTAAGAGGGATCATCTTATTATGCTACCGTCGTTCTAAGCAATAAGATGTAAAACATGATAAACATCACAATGCAATCATATAGTGACATGATATGGCCATTATCATCTTTGCTCTTTCGATCTCCATCTTCAGGCATCGCATGATCATCATCGTCACCGGCGTGACACCATGATCTCCATCATCATGATCTCCATCATCGTGTCTCCGTGAAGTCGTCACCCCAACTACTACTATCACTACTACTATAGCTAACCGTTAGCAATGAAGTAAAAGTAGTAAGCACATGGCGTTGCATCTCATACAATAAATTAAGACTACTCCTATGGCTCATGCCGGTTGTCATACTCATCGACATGCAAGTCGTGAAACCTATTACAATAACATGATCATATCATACATCATACATGCAACATCACAACTTTGGCCACATCACATCACATGTCAAACCCTACAAAAACAAGTTAGACGTCCTCTAATTGTTGTTGCAAGTTTTACGTGGCTGATTTGGGTTTCTAGCAAGAACGCCTTCTTACCTACGTGACAGCAACAACGATGATATGCCAAAGCTATTTACCCTTCATAAGGACCCTTTTCATCAAATCCAATCCGACTAGAGTAGGAGAGACAGACACCCGCTAGCCACCTTTATGCACGGTGTGCATGTCTGTCGGTGGAACCAGTCTCACGTAAGCGTACGTGTAAAGTCGGTCCGAGCTGCTTCATCCCACAATACCGCCGGAAAAGAATAAGACTAGTAGCGGCAAGAAAATTGACAAATCATCGCCCACAACTTTTGTGTTCTACTCATGCATAGAATCTACACATAGAAAACCTGGCTCGGATGCCACTTTAGGGTAACGTAGCATAAATTCAAAATTTTCCTACACATATTCAGATCTTCCTATGGAGATACCAGCAACGAGAGAGGGGTAAGAGCATCTTCATACCTTTGAAGATTGCTAAGCGGAAGCGTTGCTAGAACGCGGTTGATGGAGTCGTACTCGCAGCGATTCCGATCTAGTGCCGAACTACAGCACCTCCGCGTTCAACACACGTGCAGCCCGGTGACGTCTCCCGCACCTTGATCCAGCAAGGAGGAGGGAGAGGTTGAGGAAGAACTCCAGCAGCACGACGGCGTGGTGTCAATGGAGAGACGAAGTCTCCCGGCAGGGCTTCGCCAAGCACCGGCAGAGAGGAGGAGGAAGAAGGGCAGGGCTGCGCCGAGGGAGAGGCAAAAGTCTGATCCCCAATGGCCAAAAGTGCCCACTGTATATAGGGGGAGGGGAGAGGGGGTGCCACCCCTAGGGTTCCCACCCTAGGTGGTGCGGCAGCCCCCCCCCCCCCAGATGGGAGGTGCGGCGGCCAGAGGGGGGAGGAGGAGGTGGCGCACCACCTAGTGGGCCTTAGGCCCACCTGGCTTAGGGTTTGCCCCCCTTTTTCTCTCCCCTGCGCATTGGGCTGAGTGGGGAGGCGCACCAGCCCACCTAGGGGCTGGTTCCCACCCCCACTTGGCCCACCTTACCTCCCGGGGTCGTTGCCCCCCTTCGGTGGTCCCCCGGGGCCACCTCCGGTGGTCCCGGTACGTTACCGGTGATGCCCGAAACACTTCCGGTATCCGGAACCATCCGTCCTATACATCAAGCTTTACCTCCGGACCATTCCGGAGCTCCTCGTGACGTCCGGGATCTCACCCGGGACTCCAAACAACTTTCGGTAACCTCGTATAACAATTCCCTACAACCCTAGCGTCACCAAACCTTAAGTGTGTAGACCCTAGGGGTTCGGGAGACAGGCAGACATGACCGAGACACCTCTCTGGCCAATAACCATCAGCGGGGTCTGGATACCCATGGTGGCTCCCACTTGGTCCACGATGATCTCATCAGATGAACCACGATGTCAAGGATTTAATCAATCCCGTATACGATTCCCTTTGTGTGTCGGTATAGAACTTGCCCGAGATTCGATCGTCGGTATACCAATACCTTGTTCAATCTCATTACTGGTAAGTCTCTTTACTCGTTCCGTAGCACGTCATCGTGTGACTAACTCCTTAGTCACATTGAGCTCATGATGATGTTCTACCGAGTGGGCCCAGAGATACCTCTCCGTCACACGGAGTGACAAATCTCGATCTCGATCCGTACCAACCCAACAAACACTTTCGAAGGTACCCGTAGTGCACCTTTATAGTCACCCAGTTACGTTGTGACGTTTGATACACCCAAAGCACTCCTACAGTATCCGGGAGTTGCACAATCTCACGGTCGAAGGAAATGATACTTGACATTAGAAAAGCTTTAGCATACGAACAATACTATCTAGTGCTATGCTTAGGATTGGGTCTTGTCCATCACATCATTCTCCCAATGATGTGATCCCATTATCAATGACATCTAATGCCCATGATCAGGAAACCATGATCATCTATTGACTAACGAGCTAGCCAACTAGAGGCTTGCTAGGGACACATTGTGATCCCTTTATTCACACATGTATTACTGTTTCCTGTTAATACAATTATAGCATGAACAATAGACGATTATCATGAACAAGGAAATATGATAATAACCATTTTATTATTGCCTCTAGGGCATATTTCCAACAGTGGGGTTATGTCTGACGTATGTAGGTGTTCAGGATCATTCATTTGATCAACAGTAGTTCACGACCGCTATGCGTAAATCTTCCCCCTCTTATTTTTTGTACTCGTAAGTTAGCCACCAAATATATATGCTTAGCCGCTGCTGCAACCTCACCACTTAACCATGCCTCACCTAATAAGCTTTTCTAGTATTGATACCTTTGGAAATGAGATTGTCGAGTCCCTTGTGGCTCACATATTACTACAACACCAGTTGCAGGTACATGTAAAGGTTACTTGACGCGAGCGCGTTGATTGTTCATTTGGAGTTGCTTCTTCTTCTTCTTCTTCTTCTTCTTCTTCGATCTAGGATGGGTTCCAGGCCGGCAGCCTGGGATAGCAAGGATGGACGTCGTTCTTTTTTTCTCGTTTGTTTTCATCCGTAGACGGACCCTGCTCTTCTTCATGATGATTATGTATTGTACTGTTGTGACTCTGATGTAGCTTGTGGCGAGTGTAAGCCAATTCTATATATATATATATATATATATATATATATATATATCTTCTTTTCAGTACATGTACTTGTAACGATATCCATTCTTGCGACACGACGAGATGCGCTTCTATCCCTGACGAGGCCTTTGTCCCAAATTGAGGATAGGGTCGCATCTTGGGCGTGACATACTCTCTCTCGATTTTTCTCCACTGCGACCCGACAGCGGGTGCTCTCAACTTCCCCTCTTTCTTATGGTCCTCACTGTGCCATCGCATCAACTTGGCATGCTCTTTGTTTCTGAACAGTCGTTTCAACCGTGTTATTATAGGATCATACCACATCACCTTCGCAGGAACTCTCTTCCTGCGGGGATCGCAGTCAACATCACCAAGGTCATCTCGTCTGATCTTATACCGCAATGCACCGCATACCGAGCATGCGTTCAAATCCTTGTACGCACCGCGGTAGAGGATGCAGTCATTAGGGCATGCATGTATCTTCTGCACCTCCAATCCTAGAGGGCATACGACCTTCTTTGATGCATACGTATTGTCGGGCAATTCGTTATCCTTTGGAAGCTTCTTCTTCAATATTTTCAGTAGCTTCTCAAATCCTTTGTCAGGCACAGCATTCTCTGCCTTCCACTGCAGCAATTCCAGTACGGTACCCAGCTTTGTGTTGCCCTCTTCGCAATTGGGGTACAACCCTTTTTTGTGATCGTCTAACATGCGATCGAACTTCAGCTTCTCCTTTTGACTTTCGCATTGCGTCTTTGCATCGACAATGACCGGGCGGAGATCATCATCATCGGGCACATCGTCTGGTTCCTCTTGATCTTCAGTAGCTTCCCCCGTTGCAGCATCATCGGGCACATCGTCTGGTTCCTCTTGATCTTCAGCAGCTCCCCCCGTTGCAACATCACCGTATTCAGGGGGCACATAGTTGTCATCGTCCTCTTCTTCTTCGCCGTCTTCCATCATAACCCCTATTTCTTCGTGCCTCGTCCAAACATTATAGTGTGGCATGAAACCCTTGTAAAGCAGGTGGGTGTGAAGGATTTTCCGGTCAAAGTAAGACTTCGTATTCCCACATTTAGGGCATGGACAACACATAAAACCATTCTGCTTGTTTGCCTCAGCCACTTCGAGAAAATTATGCACGCCCTTAATGTACTCGGAGGTGTGTCTGTCACCATACATCCATTGTCGGTTCATCTGCGTGCGTTATATATAATTATGTGTGTCAAAAGCAAGAAAATCAGACAAATATCTATCTAATGTAAGAAAATCAGACAAGTCTATATCTAAAGTAAGAAAATCAGAAAGAAGATAAGAACAATAGGCTCACCACGGTGATGCCGCGCGACGAGATCGGCGCGGGCGATCAACGGCAGTGAAAACGGGGACGGGGCGTGACGGACCGCTAAATCTAGACAAATATCGGGAAAAATGGAGCTCCGAGGTCGAGCTTCGAGAGGAGAAAGCTTAACTAGTGTGGCTCGGGCATTTCATCGAACACCTCATGTGCATAGGAGGTGAGCTAGAGCACCCAAATGCCCTTTCCTCGCCGGCCAGAAAAAATAGAGTGCTATGCCGCGGCGATGGGTATATATAAGCAAATTATTTGTCCCGGTTCGTGGCATAAACCGGGCTAAAGCCCCCCCTATACCGGTTCAAGGCACAAACCGGTACCAATGGATGTGGGCCAGGAGCGCGGCCCATTAGCCTCGGTTCGTGCCTAGAACCGGGACAAATGGGTCCACACGAACCGAGACCAATGCCCACGAGGCCCCGGCCGGCCCCCTGGGCTCGTGAACCGGGTCTAATGCCCCCCATGGGTCCCGGTTCGTGAAGAACCGGGACTAATGGGTTGGCTAGACCCGAACCAAAGCCCTGTTTTCTACTAGTGCCCCTGGCCGAGATGTCAAAAGGGAGGAAGTGTTGTGCCAAGCTGGAGTGTGTGGTGTACTGCAAACAGGACCGACCCTGAGGGAGGGCAGAGGGGGCGACCGCCCCGGGCCCCGAAGTTCCAGGGGCCCCTCCCAGCCATGCAACAGCCTAGCCCACCGCTCAAGGGAAAGAAAAAAGTTGGTCCATGGCCCAGCAAAAGAGGCAGTGCTGGACCTACGTTGCGTTGTGTATGTACGCAGCCAGAATTCACGTAATTACCGGTCGTTTTTTTGTCTACAAACGTAATTAGGTCGTCTTTCCTTCCTTTTCGCGAGCCGCCATGCCAATGAACCCTAAATCTCTAATCGGCTTTCCCCTGGGGCCCAGATGCGAGTCGACTAATTGGTCTCAGCTCTGAATGCAAGGAAGCTCACCGGCGCACACGACATGAGCATACCCGAGTGCCTCCATTCTCCAAGCGCTGGATTTGTAGGTACACGCACACCCGAGCGCCTCTCGCCTCCAAACATTGGTCGATGTTAGGTCATCGTCGATCGCCTGATCACCAACGCCAATCCACCGGTAGGAGGTATGCCATAACCATATTATGAATTTTCCGTTCTCTATTCCCTATATTTTATAGTGCTTTCTCTTTGCATACATGATGCATACCTTGCACCGTTAAATCTTGGATTTAATTTCCTTTTCTCTGCTATACGTGTTAACATGGCGTTTTTAAATTCGCATCTTTTGTAAAAAAACATGCAAGCTAATCGGTAGTTGTATTATCATAGATGGAAGCTACTCGCAAAAAAAAAAAAAATAGTACTGATCACTGGTGTGTTAATAATAAACCAAAATCATGACTTGGCGATAATTGTTGTGGAGGAAGACTAATCAACTAAATAAAAATCATAAGTTAACTATAATTATTGTGGAGGAAGACGGACCAACTAATGTAAATTCTACCTGAACAAGAAGAAAATGTTGACATCAAGAGAGTAATAACAATTTATCTGACCCCAATTTTTAATGATTATTATTGTAATGATATTTACATTAAGGGGGGGCCTTCCCGTCCAATCCAAAAAATGATGTTTACATTAAAAGGGGTGTGATGTTGGGGTGGGGTGGGGGGGGGGGGGGGGAAGAGTTTTTATTTCCCACCCCGGCCCCCAAAATCTCAGGACCGGCCGTGACTACGAAGGTCTCGCCGGACCAATTGGTCGGTCCCCGGCGCGGCGACGATTGGATCCAGCAAGGGGCAGCAAGGACCCGGTCGCATTTTCACTTTTCTTAGTGGGGTCTTTTTTGCAAAATGCAGGGACTTGTTTGTATTTACTAGTTTCTTCGGGGTCTTTGCTGTTCCACCGCTTTAATCAATGCAATGCTGTGTCCTTCGGGGCCCTTCTAATGTTCAAAAAAAAGATGTGCAATTTTAGGGGCTGCTACGCATCTATCGGTGAATATTTATTAAACATCCACCGCCTCGACAGCCGTTAGATCTCGCGCGTAGCGTCCGATCCGCTCCGTTCGATCCGCTCCTGTACTTAATTCCTGAAACGACGTTCGAGTTGCAGAAACTTTCGCTTTGTTGCAAGAAATAAACTTTGGATCCGTTAATTTCTGAAACAACGGTCGAGTTTCGGAAACAATTTGCTTGTTGCAGAATTTTTTTTCTTCGTCTTTCTGTAACATAAGTATTTTTACGGAAGAATTTTTTACAACAACAATCGAGTTTCAGAAAATTTTGCAACGAAAGTCACGTTGCAGAAGCAGGGGCGGCGGGGCGGCGACGGAGGGGCAAGCGAGGCCGCGGGCAGGCTGGCGGTGCCGCGCGCAGGCCGACGGCGGAGTGCGGCGGGGCCACACGCAGGCCGACGGCGTCGCCAATCTGGGGTGGCGGGCCTTGTGGCAGGCCGACGGGGCCGCGGGCGGGCAACGAGCAAGGGCGGCGACGGAGGGCACGCGAGGCCGCGGGCAGGCCGACGCCGGAGGCCGACGGCGGAGGGCGGCGAGCCGTAGCAGGCCGGCGGCGGCGAGGTTGTCGGGGCCGAGGCGGAGGCGGAGACATGGACTGGGCAGTTTTCCGAAACAACGCTCCAGTTACGAAAACAACGATCCAGTTTCAGAAAACGTCAAGAAACGATTGCGATGACGGGATCGAACGGACGAGCAGGTAGTGGATGGATCGCGCAGATCCCCGGTTGAAGAATAGACTTTTCCTTTTACTATCTTACTTCTTTAGGGTTTGTTACTATCTTACTACACGTGCACTGAGCGCTGTCAAAATGGTCGGAGTGAGGAAGAGGCCACTGAACCACATTGTTGAGCTTGACCCGCGAACAGAGGCCATGACCATAAATGTCGTCTTGGCACGACCAGAAGCGGGCCAAACAAGGATATTTGTCACTGACTCACACACTGGGTAATTTCCATCAAAATCTCTATCATGACTCTACATTTTTGTCTCTGCGTCAATCCCCTCGCAGTGAGTTTTATTTGTCACAGACGACAGCCATTGGTGCGTAGGGCCGCATCAAAGAAGAAAAATCGCTTAGCTAACTCCGTGTTAATCAGAATTTGGCCCACTGATGTCTGCGATTTTCTCAGATTTCCGGCGACGACCAGCCGCCGCGACCTCGGCCACCTTATGAGTTTTACTGCAAGAGTATGTCGGCATCCTGCTTTTTCTAGTTAAAAAATAGGTCGACCCACGCTGATACGCGATCTATGGTAAAGATTTTTTTTCTCTATAAAGAAAAAGGTCGTCCTATATACTTCAACAGTATATCTTTTCTTAATGTGAATCATTTTGTGGTTGGATAGTTAGAGGAATTGTGATATCCCTAACCCTGTAATCCAGATGCTCGTATTTATTTCTAGATTTATTTTAGGATTTTTGACAAAGCGCATTCAATGAAAGTAACGTTTTCGTCGACGAGGCGTCAACGATGATTTCATAAATCTCAGGGTACTCATAAGGGTAGGATATGTGTGTGCATTCATATGGATGATTGTATGCGTGTGTGTATGAACGCTTGCGTTTGTACTGTGCTAAAAAATAGTTGATCCTTACTATCTTTGACAGTATTGTTAAAAATCTCATGTTGGACTTTTAAGCGTGACAATCAAACGATTTTAATGACAAATTTAATTAGCGTAAGGATGTTAAATTTAGCTCATGAGCATGGCAATTTCCTGCAAAAAAAAGTAAAACAGATTTATCATGCTTCTCAACTAAACTTGTCATTCTAGACAAACACTAATCATCATAAAAATGTTTGATTTTTCATAGCCAAAAATCTGATGTTAGATTTGTAGTGGAGTTCATCTTTAATTCTCTATAAGCATGCACTTATGTCAAGTCATTGGGCCATCATAGATAAAAAGCATATGTTACCAATGATACCTGTATTAAACATACATTTCATAACTATATAATAATCAGGTACAACAAATTATATTTATTTTAACTCTAATGCCCATTCGGTTAACGCAAGTGTACTAATGTCTCATACTCAACACGACTGTATCAACTCACCCTGTCACGATGCATGAAAAAACAACGCACCTCAATATACTATTTATATTCAATAAATATTCCTATATACCATAACAATATACTAAATTATATAATCAAGTCTCAATTTCCATATTTTAATTCAAATCCCATATGCCTAAGAGAGTGATCTTCAATAACTTTTTTAACTCAACATGTATGTCGTGGTGAGTGTAGCTAAGTGGGCTCCCTTGTGATGAACCAATAAATCAAGATTCAAGTTCTAGACTTGACAATGATGATCTTACTTTTTGAAATTTATTCCAAGCTGCTTATAGGGATAGGACGCATGTGTGTGCGTTTCTAGGGTTGAGTGTTTGTAGTGTGTTATAGAAAATGCAAATATGTCACTCCAATGTACAACCATGATTAGGATAAGTTATATGTAATCATGCATGAACCTTGATGCTATAACGTCCAATCATGCATGAAAACATGTTTTTCATTCAACTATTTTACTTATATGTAATAAATATTTTACAACTACACATATTTACATATAATAAGTTATATGTATTTTCTATTTTACTCATGCTAACAACCAAACTTTTAATCAAACAATTACCACATCAATGTGCGGGATAATCTCTAACATTATTCTATTATACAACCAAATCTCATTGAAATAATTGCATCCCACATCAATGTGTGTGGTACGTATAACAAGTAGCATACATCCTTAACATAATATATTTATAAAATTAACAATACATCCCTTTCGGTGTGACGAAATTTTCTTCCTCCTACATCCACCAATGGTGCATCATAAGCAAGGCTTCGCTTACGCGCCTCCATCTAGGGAGGCAAACTTTATTGAAAGAGAAGCTTGTAAATGTCGCAAATATAAAGTCGTTGATTTGGATCAAAAGATAACAATGACCGTAATCTGTATAGGAAGTCACCATCTTAAAGAAGACCAGGGATGCATGTATAGTGTCCCATGTCCCGCTAGACGGAGTTGGGGAACACAACTCTCCCACGGTCCCAAATGAGGCCGATGTTGGTAGCCTTCATCGGTCAGAACTGGGTTGGGGAATTAAGACGCACAAACACACTATTCGCTCCCCAACACAAGGCCTGAAATTAATCCATAGAAGAAAAAAAAACCAACCCGAAGAATCAGATTTGAGGACACATGCCTCCCAACGATGTTAAGAAGCACCATCCAAATGAAAGACGAGGCAGCGAGGACTTCATGCCACCGACTACACCGTCGCCTCATCACCAACGATTGGGAGCCAAAAACTAAATTTAAAAATCTTACCCTACCACTATCGAGGCGAAACATCAAGTTCCCAACCCACTCCCTCTGTCAAAGCAACGAGCAAAGGGGGAGGGGCACTGACCTCACGGGCGAGGTCGTTTTGGCCGACGGGAGTATTGTCAAATCTTGAGGCAACGCCAAGAGCTAGCTGCAACCCAAGTTGGGATATGGGATTAACTTTTACGGGCTTTGGTGCCAAAGCTTACGGAGGAGGGTGGGTAGTGCCTACTTGTGGCACGGAGGAGCAAGGGTATATGTAGCGCCCCCCCTATCCGAAAAGTCCAAAACCTTTCCCTTGTCCCATTTCCTTATAATTTTAATGGAATTAAATGTTTGCTCACCTAGGATACCCCTAAAATTTATCCCCTAATAATATTTCAACACTATTTTTTGCACACAAAAGCTTACCAACACATCCAATTATGCATGAAAACATGTTTTCCACTCAAATATTTATATGTAATAAATATTTTACAACTACACATATTTAAATAGAATAATTTATATGTATTTTAAATTTTACTCATGCTAACAACCCAACCTTTATAAAAAAAATACACATCAACGTGTGGGGTAATCTGTAATATTATAGTTTTATACAATCAAATCTCATTGAAATAACTGAGTCCCACATCAATGCATGTGGTACGTATAATAGGTAGCTTATATCCTTAACATAATATATTTATAAAATTAAAAATACATCCAAATCCTTTGGTGAGACGAAATTTTCTTCCTCCTATATCCACCCATGACACATTATAAGCAAGCCTTCGGTTATGCGCCTCCATCTAGGGAGGCAAACTTTATTGAACCGAAAGCTTGTAAATGTAGCAACTATAAAGTCGTTGATTTAGACCAAAAGATGTCAATGATCGCAGTCTGCATAGGAAGTCACCGGCTTGAAGAAGACTAGAGAGGCATCTATGGTGTCCCATGTCCCGCTAGCCGGAGTTGGGGAACACAACTCTCCCACGGTCCCCAATGAGGCCGATGTTGGTAACATTCGTCAGCCAGAATGGGCTGTGGGAATCAAGACGCACAAACACACCATTCGCTCTCCAACACAACGCCTGAGATAAACCCATAGAAGAAAAAAAACTGGAGAATCAGAGTTGAGGACACATGCCTCCCAACGATGTCAAGAAGCACCGTTTGAATGAAAGACGAGGCGGCGAGGACTTATTCCATGCCACCGACTACATCATCGCCTCACCACCAATGATTGGGAGCCAAAATCTAAATTTGAAAATCTTACCCTACCACCATCGAGGCGAAATGGCACGGTCCCAACCCCCTCCCTCCGTCAAAGCAACAGGCGAAGGGGAAGGGGCAGTGACCTCACGGGCGATGTCGTTTTGGCCGATGGGAGTATTGTTTAATTTTGAGGCAACCCCATGATCTAGCCGCAACCCAACTTGGGAATTTGGATCAATTATTATGGGCTTTGGTGACGAAGCTTACGGAGGAGGGTGGGTAGTGCCTCCGTGAACCACACTTGTGGCACGGAGGAGCAAGGGCATATCTAGTAGCCCCCCCTATCTGAAAAGTCCAAAACCTCTCCGTTGTCCCTTTTTTTTATAATTTTGATGGTATTAAATGTTTTCTCACCTAGGATATCCCCTAAAATTTAACCCCTAATAATATTTCAACACTACGTTTTGCACACAAAACCATTCCACCACATTCAATCATGCATGAAAACATGTTTTCCACTCAACTATTCTACTTATATGTAATAAATATTTTACAAACTACACATATGTAAATATAATAAGTTATATGTAATTTTAATTTTACTCATGCAAAAAACCCAACTTTTAATCAAGCAATTACCACATCAACGTGCGGGGTAATCTCTAACATTATTGTTTTATACAACCAAATCTCATTCAAATAATTGTAGCCCACATCAATGCATGTGGTACATATAATAAGTAGCATATATCCTTAACATAATATATCTATAAAATTAAAAATACATCCAAATCCTTCGGTGTGACAGAATTTTCTTCCACCTACCTCCACCAATGGCGCATCATAAGCAAGCCTTCGCTTACGCGCCTCCATCTCGGGACGCAAACTTTATTGAACCAGAAGCTTGTAAATGTAGCAACAATAAAGTCATTGATTTAGACCAAAAGATGTCAATTTCCGCAGGGTGCATAGGAAGTCACCACCTTGAAGAAGACTAGATAGGCATATATAGTGTCCCATGTCCCGCTAGACGTAGTTGGGGAACGCAACTCTCCCACGGTCCCCAATGAGGCTGATGTTGGCAACCTTCATTGGTCAGAACTGGGTTGGGGAATCAAGACACACAAACGCACCATTCGCTCCCCAATACAACGTGTGAGATAAACCCATAGAAGAAAAAAAAATCAACCTGGAGAATCAAATTTGAGGATACATGCCTCCCAAGGATGTCAAGAAGCACCATCAGAATGAAAGCCGAGACGGGGAGGATTTATTCAATGCCACCGATTACACCGTCGCCTCACCACCAACGATTGGGAGCTAAAATATAAATTTAAAAATCATACCCTACCACTATCGAGGCGAAACAGAAGGGTCCCAACCCTCTCCCTCCGTCAAAGTAACATACAAAGGGAAAGCAGGAGTAACCTGATGGGCGAGGTCGTTTTGTCCGCTGGGAGTTTTGTCGAAAATATTGAGACAACACCATGAGCTAGAGCCACCCAACTTGGGATATGGGATCAACTTTTATGGGCTTTGGTGCCAAAGCTTACGGAGGAGGATGGGTAGTGCCTCCGTGGACCACACTTGTGACAGGGAGGAGCTAGGGCATATCTAGCAGCCCCCTATCCGAAAAGTCAAAAACCTCTCCCTTGTCCCATTTTCTTATAAATTTGATGGGATTAAATGTTCGCTCACCTAGTATATCCCCTAAAATTTAACCCCTAATAATACTTCAATGCTATTTTTTGCACACAAAACAATCCCAACACGTCCAATCATGCATGAAAACATGTTTTCCACTCAACTAATTTACTTATATGTAATAAATATTTTACAACAACACATATTTAAATATAATAAGTTGTATGTATTTTTAATTCTAATCTCTAACACTATTGTTTTATACAACCAAATCTCATTGAAATAATTGCATCCCACATCAATGCATGCGGTACATATACTAAGTAGCATATATCCTTAACATGATATATTTATAAAATTAAAAATACATCCAAATCCTTTGGTGTGACAAAATTTTCTTCCTCCTACTTCCACCAATGACGCATCATAAGCAATCCTTCGCTTACGCGCCTCCATCTAGGGAGGCAAACTTTATTGAACGGAAAGCTTGTAAATGTAGCAACTATAAAGTCATTTATTTAGGCCAAAGGATGTCATTGACCGTAGTGTGCATAGGAAGTCACCAATTTGAAGAAGACCAGAGAGGCATGTATAGTGTCCCATGTCCCGCTAGACGTAGTTGGGGAACACAACTCTCCAACGGTCCCTAATGAGGCCGATGTTGCTAACATTCATTGACCAGAACTGGGTTGGGGGATCAACATGCACAAAAGCACCATTTGCTCCCCAACACAACGCTTGAGATAAAACCATAGAAGTAAAAATCAACCCGGAGAATCAGATTTGAGGACACATGCCTCCCAACGATGTCAAGAAGCACCATCCGAATGAAATACAAGGCGGCGAGGACTTATTTCATGCCACCGACTAAACCGTCGCCTTACCACCAACGATTGGGAGCAAAAATTTCAATTTAAAAATATTACCCTACCACTATCGAGGCGAGACGGCAGGGTCCGAACCCCCTCCCTCCATCAAAGCAACAGGCGAAGGGGGAGGGGCAGTGACCTCACGGGCGAGGTCATTTTTGCCGATGGGAGTATTGTCAAATCTTGAGGCAACGCAATTAGCTAGCCGCAACCCAACTTGGGATATGGGATCAACTTTTATGGGCTTTGGTGCCAAAGCTTACGCGGGAGGGTGGGTAGTGCCTCCGTGGACCAAGCTTGTGTCCGGGAGGAGCAAGGGCATATCTAGCGGCCCCCTGTCCGAAAATTCCAAAACCTCTCCCTTGTCCCATTTCCTTATAATTTTGATGGGATTAAATGTTTGCTCACCTAGGATATCCTCTAAAATTTAACCCCTAATATTATTTCAACACTATTTTTTGCACACAAGACCATGCCAACACATTTAATCATGCATGAAAGCATATTTTCCACTCAACTATTTTACTTATATGTAATAAATATTTTTACAACTACACGTATTTAAATATAATAAGTTATATGTATTTTCAATTTTACTCATGCAAACAACCCAACTTTTAATCAAAAAATTGACACATCAACGGGGTAATATTTAACATTATTTTTTTATTCAACCAAATCTCATTGAAATAATTGCATCTTACATCAATGCATGTGGTACGTATAATAAGTAGCATATATCATTAACATAATATATTTATAAAATTAAAAATACATTCAAATCCTTCGGTGTGACAAAAATTTCTTCCTCCTACATCCACCAATGGCGCATCATAAGCAAGCCTTTTCATAGGCGCCTCCATCTAGGGAGCCAAACTTTATTGGACCGAAAGCTTGTAAATGTAGAAACTATAAAGTCGTTGATTGAGACCAAAAGATGTAAATGACCGTAGTCTGCATAGGAAGTCACCACCTTGAAGAAGACCAGAGAAGCTCGTATAGTGTCCCATGTCCTGCTAGACGGAGTTGGGGAACACAACTCTCCCACGATCCCCAATGAGGCCGATGTTGGTAAGCTTCATCGGCCAGAACTGGGTTGGGGAATCAAAACACACACACGCACCATTCGCTCGCCAACACAATGCCTGAGATAAACCCATAGCAGAAAAAAAAAACCCGAAGAATCAGATTTGAGGACACATGCCTCCCAACGATGTCAAGAAGCACCATCCGAAATGAAAGACGAGGCGGCGAGAACTTATTCCATGCCACCGACTACACCGCCGCCACGCCACTAAAGATTGGGAGCCAAAATCTAAATTTAAAAATCTTACCCTACCATTATCGAGGCGAAACTGCTGGGTCCCAACCCCCCTCCTTCCATCAAAGCAACAAGCGAAGGGGGAGGGGCAGTGACCTCACGGGCGAGGTCGTTTTGGTCGATGAGAGTATTCTCGAATCCCGAGGCAACGCCATGAACTAGCCGCAACCCAACTTGGGATATGGGATCAACTTTTATGGGCTTTGGTGCCAAAGCTTATGGAAGAGGGTGGGTAGTGCCTCCTTGGACCACACTTGTGGCAGGGAGGAGCAAGGGCATATCTAGCAGCCCCCCTATCAAAAAAGTACAAAACCTCTCCCTTGTACCATTTCCTTATAATTTTGATGGGATTAAATGTTTGCTCACGTAGGATATCCCCTAAAATTTAACCCCTAATAATATTTCAAAACTATTTTTTGCACACAAAACCATCCCAAGCACAAATTAAAACTAGGTTATTGCATAATTAAACATCGACGCCACATTAGCATGTTACTTAGCATACTTAAATAGTCCATGCCTAGTACATTAAGACCAAATGGACAACAAACTAGCCCAAGCATTGATCTAACATATAAACTAAATACTAGCTAGCTCTACTCATCTTTGCAGTTAAGATAGCTATAAAATCCTGAGTCCAAGCCCAAGGTAGAGGCTTCGAGGGACTGTCCTCATTGATGTCGGTGGTAGAAAGACTCCATGGCATCTCGTCCTCATCCTTTGATTCTTTGAGGAGCTTGTTGAATAAATGATTGTTCTCGCTTTCGAGGCCGGTGAGCTCAGCATGGTCGTGGTCGAACGTGCATTTGGCATCCACGGACTAGAAGAAGGCTTCATTGGTGGCAAGGAGGTCCGACTCCTCCTCGATATGCTCGGCCACCAAATGTGCCTCGACCACCTTGTGCTTGATCTCTTTGGCCCAGGAGATGATGTGAATGTCCTGAGGTACGAGAGCGGTGGCGACAACAACGTCCAAAAAAATGAAAGTCGTTCACGGTTCGAGGAAGCAAAATAACAATGACATAGTAGATGGGTGCCTCCTCCTCCTCCGTGTGGAAAGCGCCTAGCCATCGGCGGCCATGCTCTTTGT
Source organism: Hordeum vulgare subsp. vulgare (assembly GCF_904849725.1). NCBI lineage: Eukaryota > Viridiplantae > Streptophyta > Magnoliopsida > Poales > Poaceae > Hordeum > Hordeum vulgare. The sequence continues at coordinate 512,751,030 of NC_058524.1, read as the reverse complement.
GGCGGGTCAACACGCAACAAAGACGTGGGCATCGTTGTTAGTTGGCCCTCTTCATCGACTAAGCCCATGGATGCATTCCGGTTTCAATGGATCTCTCATGTACGCCTTTTTCTTTCTAATGGGCAATTTTGTTGGTATATCTAGATTAACATTCGTTTTGCTTTGTATGTAGTCCGCTAGTAAATTTTTTTAAAAGACTTATATTAAGGAACGGAGGGAGTAGCTTCTGCAAAATTCATCCAGCAACTAGCTAGGTTGCTCCGCTTGGTATGTGATTCTTGCAGCAGCTAGCTAGTGCGTGTGTGTGCATATGCCGTTGGTGTTGTGTGTGTGCATATGCCGTTGCTGTTGTGTGTGTGTGTGCTGCGTGCGTGTGTGTGGTTACGTGTGCGCGTGTGTGGTTACGTGTGCGTGTGTGTGTGTGATGTTACATGTGTGTGTTGTGTGTGTGTGCTGTTGTGTGTGTTGTTGCGTGTGTATGTACTGCTGCGTGTGTGTTACTGTCGCTGTGTGTGATAATGTCTCGCAGTGATATTGTGTGTAATACTGTTCGCACACATACATACCACATGAGAGGTAAAAAAGTTTTTTCAGATGTCATTTAGTCTTAAAATTGATAAAAATATCATAAAGGACATAAAATTTAGACTCGTTGCTATATAGGGAAAAAAGTTGTTCAATGTTAAATAAGTAAATAAAATTTAAAATAGTGTTAAATAAAGAATTGTTTCTTTATATTATGAGACGAAGGGAGTACTTTGAAGTTATTTCTTGGTGGAGGCGTTTTCTACATAATTTTAACATGGTTGTATTCTCCCATGCTCTCTTGTTTTTTTTCCTATGGATTGGTTGTAACCTTGTTGTTTTATAAATATACTCGTGGCTAACCAAAAAAAAACTCTAAATTCTATTTTCTATCTTCATTTCTTCAAAGAAGTATAGAAAAATGACTTTTGCTCAGCTCGCGGATCCCCTACAATTATTTTATAGAAATAATGTGAACATATCTTTTCACATAAATGTATTTGAAACAGATATTTAAACTACTTCATCGCATATAATTAAATAACGAGACTACATTAACATTCTACTCTGCATCACAGGAGATGATGATCACCCACGCATCGAAGGGACCAACCTCGCCGTTGTTGGCATAGGGGCGAATTGTGCGCACAGTATCAAACAACACGAAGATTGTGTGGTTCTTGGCAACGGTCTCCGGATTGGAGCACCTCTACGGCTAAAAGGATCGGCGGCCAACTTGTGATCCCTGACGCTGCTTCTTTGCCTCCTTAGAGCATCTACAACCGAATCTTTTTAAATTCGACCTTTCAAACGTCCACAAACGTGTTCGGACGTATACCGACCGGTCATGTCACAAATAATGTATTCTACATTCAGACATCTTAAATGTCATATCTTAAATCCGTACAACCATGCAACTACTACATCGACGCATATTACACACGTCGTCCGGCTACTCCATCACTACTAACATCTCATCGGACTATCAAAATTTGATATGTTTGATTATGGTGGAGATCATCCACGTCTGCCCTTGTCCTTTTCGATGCCCTTGCCGTCCATGTCGTGAAAGTACCGGTTGAAGAGGCAATACGGATTGAGCCGGATCTGCTTGTCGCCGAAGCTGTCCTCGCCGACGCTCACCTCCTTCTCCTCCTTTGGTGGCAGTCCGGTCATTTCATGGACCGCCTGATTCTGCTCGCGGGCGAGGGCGTGCGTGTTCCGTCGATGTCGTTTCTTCAAAAGGCGGGCGCGAATGACTTCCTCCTCTGCGGCCCCCACTCCATCGCATCAGCCGCCTCTGCCTCCGCCATTTCTTCAAGAGATAGGCCTTGACGATCCTTATCCTCTCCTTCCTATGACGAGCAACCCATTTTCGGTGGGATCCCTTCCTAGAGGAATCGAGCACCTTTTTAACGGACGCTATGGAGTCACGCAGGACAGTTCCTGCCGTCGGCAGGGCGCTGTCCGCACGGGGACGACGGAGTGAGCATCGTGAGGACGTTAAAATCTTGTAGGTGGTCATCTTATCTCGCACCATGGTGGCGACGAAGCTGAGGGAAGACGTGACAGATGACGACGACGGAGACCTACAATACCAGTTGGGGTGGTGAGTGAGGCGGCACCAAGGTCGTGGTGGAGTCGCGGGAGCTCAAAGATAGGCCGTGTGAAGATCGGGACGCAACTTGGCTCGAAGACGACGAGGAACTCAAGCTTGACGGTTGCGGCAGAGGCATCACAAACCGGAGTTGTTGGACGTCCGAATCGATGGCCGCGGCGGTGGAAATTGGTTGGTAGAGGTATGGGCTAGGGGGACAGAGATCAGTTGACTTGTCCATAGCAAGTCACGCTGTCACTTGCGCCTATGTATCAGCCATTCAATGGTCATCCAACGGACAGAAGCCATCCAAAGTAAAAACACCCTCACAATTGTTCTATTCAACGCAGCAGCGGAAACAAATATCAGGTTTTACCTGGTTTTCAGTCATTAAAAAAATATAAATACTTATTAAAAAAAATAAAAATACAAATACTATCATTTTTTCTGTTAGTTAAGAGCATCTACAACCGGACCTTACTCTCTTCCTAAATGCACGAAACGTCCGCCTGATAAAAAATGTGATTCAAACAGACACCTCATTTAGTCCCTATATATAGGTCTAGACTGACCGACACGTCTCATATTCATCTAAAATCTAGGGACAATTTGAGGCTGTCCGGTCAAATCCGGACACCTCCACTCGACACCACATGCAGCGACTTGACAACAAAATGCAGGAAGGACCTCGTGCATGCCGCACTGGAGTAGTCGTTTGCACCACGCCACACACACAGCTGCCTCGCGGGCGTGCCACCGCAACCGTGTGGGCGAGCAGTCGCCGCCTCGCGGGCATGCGTGCGTGTCGCGGAGGCTTCGTGGGCGTCCGTGCGTGTCGCCGCCGCCTTTGCGTGCATGCGTGCGTGCGTGCGTGCCATCGCCAACCCTAACCCACCCAAAACTCTCTTCCCCTTCCTCGTTTTTTTCTTGAAACGGTCAGCGCCACTCCAAATTGTCAGCATGATGATGAGCGCGAGGTTGCGGCGGCCAGCTTGCTCGCCCACGAGGCGGCGACAACACGCATGTACGCCCGTAGCAACGGCGCGCACACACGCACGCCCACAAGGCGACGGCGACACAGATGCACGCCTGCGAAGCCGCCGCGACACGCACGCATGCCCATGAGGCGGTGGCGGCCAGCCTACTCGCCCGCGCGGTCACAACGACACGTATGCATGCACGCCCACGAGGCAGCTGCGTGCATCGCGTCGTGCGAACGACTACTCCGGTGCGGCGTGCACGAGGTCTTTCCCGTGTTTTCTTGTTAAGTCGCTGCATGTGGGGTCGAATGGAGATGTGCGGTTGTGACCGGACAACCCCAAATTATCATCAGATTTGAGATGAATATGAGACGTGTCGGTCAGGCCACACGTATATATAGAGACGAAATGAGGTCTATGGTTGAGTCACTTTTTTTTTTTGACCGGACGAGTGTTTCGAACGTTTAGAAGAAGAGTATGGTCCGGCTGTAGATGCTCTTAACTAACAGAAAAAATGATGGTATTTGTATTTTTAATTTTTTTTACAAGTATTTATATTTCTTAATGACCGAGAACCAGGTAAAACCTGATATTTGTTTCCGCTGTTGTGTTGGATGGAACAAGTGTGGGTTGTTTTTTTTACTTTGGATGGCTTCTGTCCGTTGGATGACCTTTGAATGGCTGATACATAGGCGCAAGTTGCAGCGTGACTTGCTATGGGCAAGTCACCTGATTTCTGTCCGGGCTAGGGTTTAGCGCACCCGAGCCGACATTTATAGCCGGTGATGACAGTTTGTTTTTAGGAAAATACGGTGCTACCTCCGTCCCGGCTTATAAATCATTTACGTAGTTTTAGGTCGACACGCACGCATGCCCATGAGGAGTATTAAGGATCTGATAGAAATCGTCTAATTCTTCAAAAAATAAACTGTTAAATATAATTTCTGACTATGCTAGAGATGCCTAACCAAATAATGCATGGTAGTTTTACCGTGATGAACTGTTGAGAAGTTGTTGCGATCTTCACCGTGAGCTCTTGAGAATCGGTGGAGAGATATAGAGAGAGAAGAAGCAAGAGGGCAAGGGCCCGAACGAACACTACCTGCTGCTGCAAACCTGCATGCAGATGCAGGCCGGGCCCATGTCTCTCTCTCTTCCCGAGGAAAGAGAAACAGAACTCCTTGGTTTTGGTGCTCGTATCCTTCAATGCTTCCCTTTCACCCATCTTGGCACAGTGACATGCCAATCATTATAAGCTCCATACCCAACATAACAGTAGCCCTCCATCATTCCCCAGCCAGCGCCCATCCTTCTCCCTAAAGTTGCTGTTACCTCAGAAAGATCCAACATATGTTAATCACTCCAGTACTCCTTCAGTGTAGAGTACGTGCTTTTGTACCAAAGGAAATTTACAAGAATTTTGAAGAGTTCTGTCCTTCAGTGTAGACTTGTTCGGTTGGTAGGATCTGGAATCATTTTTTTTTCCTGTGTTCAATCTCGGTCTAAAGGCACCAAACGCCGTTCACTAAAAACCGGTCGCCACAAAACGGACGTTCGGCAGAGCGAAGCCATCTAAACGTGTCAACGGATCGACCCAAACGAACAACGATTTTGTTTGCTTTTTGTTCGCTTGGATCGGCTGTTCGCCCGACGTCCGCACTGTTTTAGATATGGATCGGTAGCGCGCCCAACGCGCCGATCCATCTGTGCCGGCGTGGCCGGCTGGCCGCCCTATTTTGCATGATTTTCATAGTTTAAATTAAATAACATAATTTGGACCACAAGTAGCATAGTAATTACAAGCCGAATAAAAATTAAAATGTCTCACATAGTTCTTACATAGTTTTGCAAACGAACAAAAGAAGATAAATCTATTGGTTGCCAACATGAGCCCACATATGCTCAACCAAATTATTTTGCAATCGCACGTGAGTTTCCCAATCACGCATGTCTTGATGAAATTGAGTGAACTGTTCAAACGTTGCTGCTTCTCCATGCTCACGCACAACATTATCACCCTAAAACTGAAACCATTGATCGTACAGACGTTCCGGACGCTCGTCTTCTACGATCATATTATGCATGATCACACAAGCAGTCATCACCTCCCACAGTTTCTGCATGCTGCAGGTATTAGCAGGATACCGAACGATGCCCCATCGAGATTGCAAAACACCAAAGGCACGCTCGACATCCTTCCTAGCACCCTCCTGCTCTTGGGAAAATCTTTTCCACTTCTCTCCGACAGGGTTGGGTATTGTCTTGACAATAGTGGAACACTGAGCATAGATACTGTCACCCAGGTAGTATCCTTTGTCGTAGTTGTGGCCGTTGACAGTAAAGTTCATTGGTGGGCTGTTGCCTTCGGCAAGCCTAGCAAACACCGGCGAGCGTTGAAGCACGTTGATATCATTGTGTGATCCGGCCATGCCAAGAAAAGAGTGCCAGATTCAGAGATCTTCAGACGCCACGGCCTCTAGTATGACAGTGCAAGCCCTGACATGGCCTTTATACTGCCCTTGCGAAGCAGAAGGGTAGTTCTTCCACTCCCAGTGCATGCAGTCTATGCTACCAAGCATCCCTGGGAAGCCCTTGCTGGCATTCATCGCCAACAAACGGGTTGTATCTTCAGCAGTCGGCTCTCTCAATTACTCAGGGCCAAACACAACAATAACAGCCTTGCAGAACTTATACAGGGACTCTAGGCAAGTAGACTCGCTCATACAGACGTACTCATCAATGAGATCATCGGACACTCCATATGCAAGCATTCGGATGGCGGCAGTGCATTTCTGATAAGAGAAAAAACCTATCTTGCCAACGGCATCCTCTTTGCATTCGAAATAGTCATCATAGCCGACCACCCCCTCTCTAATACGGTTGAAAACATGCCTACTCAGAATTTTTGATGTTTGAACAACGGGTTTGCTGTATCAAAATAGTCCTTCCAAAGAAGGAAATGCCCGCTCTCTCGGTTGCGATTCAACGCCGGAAGGTGCCCGGAATGGAGCCACGGAACAACGGCCGCTCGCTGTTGAGATGGTGATAGACCAACACGGCAGCCAATACCTCCTCCTCGTCATCGGACGACGAATCGTCGGAGTCGCAAAGGAAATTGTGAAAAAGAACTCGTCGTTGGAGTCCATCTTGTACCTTGGCAAACTGTCGAACAACTTGCGGGCGTCGACGAAGAAGACGACCGGCGAAGGGAGTCACGGCGCGCACGGACCAACTAGCTGCCCTGCCGGTGTCCGACGAGCATGCCAGTGAGGATCTGGCCGGGCGGCGAGGAGGCTCCCCGGCGGGCTGTGTGGTGGGGGGCGCGGGAGTGTGAAGCAGTTGGCTCCCTGGCGACAAGATGACGGCGGCGGCGGGCGACGCGGGAGTGGACGGCGTTGCTAGGCGGATGTGGAGGTGCCGGCAGCTTGCAGAGTCGCCGGAAAAATGGGCGGCGGCGTCGGTGGCGAAGGAGGCGGGAAAGGGTTGGATGTGAGGAGGCCAATGTGCCTCCGACCAGCGGGCCCGGAGGAAGAGAAGGCACGCGTCCGTCGCGTGTCCGCACCGACGCAAATCCGGCTCAAAAATGGGTCGGGAATAGGTCGTCCGCAGACGAAAACCGGACGCGCGTCTGTTTGGGTCGGCGTGTTGGACCGCCTTTTGTGTCCGCGCCGACCCAAACGGACGTCAGCGAACGAAATGGTTCGCCCCATTGGAGTTTCTCTTACAATCATCTACTCCGCGCGCGGACATCCGACAGAGAGGAGTAGTAATTTGTTAGCCTTAGCTTTTCTCAAATTTTCTACTCTCTATACCTAAATACTTGTATTTAGAAAAAAACTAAACTAATGATTTCCAATTATAAGTATTTAGGTACAGAGGGAGTAGATTACTAATAGCAACTAGACTATATATATTTAAAGGGAAATGATTGTGCTCATGCGACCGGTCATGATGCGCCTCTCATTCTTGGGTTAGATTTTAATGAGAGAGCTAGAAACAACGTATTATATGGACTAGTTTTGCAACTGAGTTGCTGTTGCAATTTCTCCCAAACAATAACTGGTGTGTTGCGGGATCTCAATCTCGATCCCCTTGAAAGCACCCCCACCGCAACAACTGGTGTGTTGCAGGATCTGAATCTAGATCATCTAGAAAGCAACCACCACTCTTGTTACTCCGAAGCACCCATCACGGCACCACTCATGCCGGCGAGCACTCCGTCACGCCACTGCCTAGCATCCGTGTTGCGCCACCGCTAACGCTGGCGAGGACGCGCTCCACCGCCACGGTCACCGTCCGCCTCTACCAACATCCACCCTCTCTCCTCCTTCCTCTTACTCTCCTTCATCCAGAAGAGGTGTTGCCAGTCACATAGCCATGAGCACCCCTGGTGCGCCGCTGTTGACGTCGGGAATCAGGCGCTCCATCGTCGAGGTCGTCAGCCGCCTCCATCACCACCCACCCTCTTTTCTCATCCCTCTTCTTGATCGAGGGCGCCCGATACTGATGCTACCGGGTGATGAAGAAGAGAAACTCCGCTCAACACCGAAGACGGTAAGGCGCTTCCACTTCTGCAACATCGTCGATGTTGCAAAAGAAATCTGAAACAAGGCCTTTGTAGCAAAAAATATAATCCGCAACAAGGCCTCTGTTGCAAAATAAATTTCAAAACAATACTTTTGCTGCAAAAAATCTGCAACGCGATCTCTGTTGCACAAAAATTCTTTTACAAATGTTTCTATAACAAGATACATGTTGCAAAGTAGAGAAAATGCGTTTGACGCCCTAGATCCATGCCAGATCTGATGGCTCGCGAGGCGGCGAATCTTTTTACAAGATCCGCCGAACAACATGTAGAAGCCCCGATATTTAAATAGTTGTAAATAAATGCAAATAATAGCAAAACATCGTATGTTCCATAAGTTTTATATACATGCATCAAAACATAAGAGCAACTCCAACGCGCCGTCCTATTTCGTTTGCATGTGTCCATTTGGGTCTATGCGGACAAACAACGCCCCACGAGCAAACCCATTCCTATTTTTTGTCTGCTTTGTGTCGACCCATTTCAATCTCAAATTTGGGACTAAAATGGGTCCAAAACGGACACGTAGCACACGTTTTTTGCGGCCTCTTCGTCCACCTTTGTCCGGTGCATGTCCCTTCTGGCCCACCTATCATCCAAAGAAAAGGGTCCACTCACACATCCCAGTCCTTTCTCTCTCCTCCTTTTCTCTTTTCTTGCCCAAAATGCGTCGGTTATCGTTGGACGCACCCGTTGACCCAAGGGAAAAAGAGAGCAAACTTGTTCACTCGGCTGACCGAAACAGACAAAGAACCGCGTCTGTTTGGGTCGCTGCGTTGCTCTAAGCAAAAAAGAACCAGATGTCCATATCAAATTCCTCAATTTGGGCCTATCACCTCATCACCTAATTTTGTATAAACTATGCATACATGTCATCACAAAAATCATGAACGAACATCGGGATCCAAGTCGTCCGCCTTCACGTATATGATCTTTTGTGCCTCACATGCTTGCTTGTTTGCAAGATTCCTCTCCTCAAGCTCAATTTATTTTATTTTTTGTATTTCCACTAAAGTGTTAAACATCTTCGTATTGTTTTTTTCCGTGAGCTCATTGCCCTTGTCACATGTCTCGTCATTCGCCATGATATCCTTAAACTTCTCCGTCACTTCTCGCTCTCCTTCTTGGCCTCCCACCAACTCCACCCCTTGGATCATCAACTTCATCACTTGCTTTGGTGTTAACGGCCTTGAAGGTATCAACAATCTCGTGCCATTTTATTTACCCATTCAACTTGCACCAATAATGCCTCATCCTGGATGCCTTTCCCTCATTGTTATGGTACAACACAGATTTGTGGTTGAGCTAGCATAACAGTACAATGACATGATCAACAAGTTGCAACATAGAGTGAAACAATCACATGATCAACACATAGGGCAACACGATTCAAAAACTTACGAGCTCTAGGGGTGACACACCGATTGGCCACCGGCTTCGCGTTTGTGCCTATGCACTCCAATAGTTGTTGACGACCTCTTCCATTGTGTGCCACCGATGGCTTAGCGAGCTTGGATTGCGATTATGGATCACTTCCTTGTTGTAGGGGTCCTAGTGTTTTTGCTCATGAAGCAAATTGTGTAACTTTTCTGAAATGTCGATCCCTTTTGCCTCATATCGTGAAAAGGATCAATACTTGTGTCCAACCACACGAAACACAACCGTTTGTCCTTCTTTTTTGAGTACACCAAACTCCGATTCTTCTTTGTGTCCTCATTGGGTATCGACAACTGTTGAGTACCCATCGATGGCTTTTTTCTGGTTTGCGTCGATTAGTGGTCATACACTTGTCCATGTTCATGGTCGTCACCGTTGTGGATCATGTTCATCGACATGGCGTTCCCCACATGTGTCCAGGTTGGTCGAGGCATCCCACCAAACAGTGGTCGGTCCTCACTGAGTGAAGGCTCCTTGACGGATACCACGAATGAGTGAGGGTCGACGACTCTGTGAGCACGTCGTCTTTGTTGAGGTTGATGGTGTACGGTGGAGGGTGGGAGAGGTAAAGGATGTGAGTGGAGTGTTGCGGCAATTGCAGCGTGGAGGGTTGTTTGTACTGTGGGTAAGTAGTACGCATCTTGAACTAGGCAGGTGAGGGGTGATTGACCATGCAACACCGGCATGGCGGGTCACTCTAGAGGAGGAACTCGGGCCTGAGCGGCAGTCGCCTTCTTCTTGCTGTTTTACGTGCCCCATGATTCGGAGGCTCGTACGCATGGCGGACCAAATCTGCTTCTCATGCTGACAAGAACCACATTACGGTTTTTGGCGGATCCATTGCAAAGGCAGCGGAGTATGGAACACACACGGGCAATGGTGTTTGATGCAGAGATGGCGGGATTTGGTGTGGAGAGAGCGGAGCGGATTGCAAAAATATGCGGGCGCTCGCTAGGTTGGCTTGGTTTGAGATGTCAAATACCAACGCGGTGCATGTTTGGACTCACATAGCTCCCGCTGAGTTGAGCCGGGTTGGTAGATTTCGTACATCGGACCGAGTGAACCAAAATTGGCGTGCGTGTTGGAAGACTAAAAGTCTTTGAACCGTTTGATTTACATTTTGGGAGAGATTCTGTAAGCCGCAATGGATATGCCCTAATTCAGTGCATCTTTTTAATGCATCATCCTCGATGGCTTTCGCTTGTTGTTATGGTACAACGCAAATGTGTGGTTGATCTAGCATAACAGTACAATGACATGATCAACAAGTTGCAACATAGAGTGAAACAATCATATGACCAACACATAGAGCAACATGATTCAAAAACTTACGTGCTCTAGGGTGACATGTAGAAGATCCCATATTTAAATAGTTATAAATAGATGCAACTAATAGCAAAACATCATATGTTCCATAAGTTTTATATACATGCATCAAAACATAAGAGCAATTCCAATGCGCCAACCTGTTTCGTCCGCATGTGTCCATTTGGGTCTGTTCGGACTAGAAACAACGCCCAACACACACACCCATTCTTATTTTCTTTCCGCTTTATGTCGGACCCAGTTCAATCTCAAATTTGGGACTAAAACGGGTCCAAAGCAGACACGAAGTAGACTTTTTTTGTATCCTCTTCGTCCACCTGTGTCCGTTGAATGTCCCTTTAGCCCACCTATCATCCAAAGAAAAGGGCCCACTCACCCATCCCAGTCCTTTCTCTCTCCTCCTTTTCTCTTTTTCTTGCCCAAAATTTGTCGGCTACCGTTGGACGCACCGGCTGACCCAAAGAAAAAAGCGGGCAAACTTGTTTGCTCGGCCGACCCAAACACACAAAGAACCGCGACCATTTGGGTCGTTGCGTTGCTCTAACCAAAAAGAACCAGATGTCCATATCAAATTCCTCAATTCGGATCTCTTACCTCCTCACCTACTATTGTATAAAGTATGCATACATGTCATCACAGAAATCATGAACGAACATCGTGATCCAACTCGTCCACCTTCACGTATACGATCTTTTGTGCCTCACATGCTTGCTTGTTTGCAAGATTCGTCTCCTCAAGCTCAATTTTCTTTTATTTTTTGTATTTCCACTAATGTGTTAAACATCTTCGTCTTGTTTTTCCGTGAGCTCATTTCCCTTGGCACATGTCTCCTCATTCGCCATGATATACTTAAACTTCTCCGTCATTTCTCGCTACTGCTTCTTGGCCTCCCAGCAACTCCACCCCTTGGATCATCAACTTCATCACTTGCTTTGTTGTTGACGGTCTTGAAGATATCAACAATCTTGTGCCATTTTATTTGCCCATTCAACTTGCACCAATAATGCATCATCCTGGATGGCTTTCCCTCGTTGTTATGTTACAACGCAGATGTGTGGTTGAGCTAGCATAACAGCACAATGACATGATCAATAAGTTGCAACATAGAGTGAAACAATCACATGACCAACACATAGAGAAACACGATTCAAAAACTTACAAGCTCTAGGGGTGACACGCCAATTGGTCACCGACTTCGCGTTTGTGCCTATGCACTCCAATAGTTGTTGATGACCTCTTGCATTGTGTGCCACCGATGGCTTAGCGAGTTTGTATTGCAATTATGGGTCACTTCCTTGTTTTAGTGGTTCTAGTGTTTTTGCTCATGAAACAAATTGTGTAAACTTTGCCGAAATGTTGATCCCTTTTGCCCCATATCATGAAAAGGATCAATACTTGTGTCCAACCACGCCAAACACAACAGTTTGTCCTTCTTTTTTGAGTACACCAAACTCTGTTTCTTCTTTGCGTCCTCATCGGGTATCGACGACTGTTGAGTACCCATTGATGGTCATCGCCGTTGTGGACCATGTTCATCGACATGGCGTCCCCTGCCTCTGTCAAGCTTGGTCGAGGCATCCCACCAAACAGTGGTCGGTCCTCACTGAGTGAAGGCTCCTTGACGGATACCACGAACGAATGAGTGTCGACGACTCTGTGAGCACGTCGTCTTTGATGAGGTTGATGGTGTACGGTGAAGGGTGACAAAGGTAAAAAATGTCGGGGGAGTGTTGCGGAAATTGCGGCGTGGTGGCTTGTTTGTATTGTGGGTAAGTAGTACGCAACTTGAAATAGGGAGGTGAGGGGTGATTGACCATGCAACACAGGCATGGTGGGTCACTCTAGAGGAGGAACTCGGGCCTGAGAGACAGTCGCCTTCTTCTTCTTCCCATCCTTCGTGGATCAGGCTTGCTGTTTTACGTGCCCCGTGATTTAGAGGCTCGTACGCACGGCGAACCAACTCTGCTTCTCATGCTGAGAAGAACCACATTATGGGTTTTGGTGGATCCATCGCAACAACAGCGGAGTATGGAACTCACATGGGCGGCGATGTTTGATGTAGAGATGGAGGGATCTGGTGTGGAAAGAGCGGAGCGGATTGTAAAATGTGTGGGCGGTGGTTAGGTTGGCTCGGTTTGAGATGTCAAATACCAATGCGGTGCATGTTTGGACTCTCAGATAGCTCCCGCTGAGTTGGGCCGGGTTGGTAGATTCCGAACATCAGACCGATTCAACCAAAATTGGCGTGCGTGTTGGAAGACTAAAAGCGTTTGAACCGTTTTATCTAGATTTTGGGAGAGGTTTTATAAGCCGCAATGGATATGCCCTACTTCAGTGCATATTTTTTATGATGAAAATAGAATGGCGTAGTTCTCACTTTAGAGAAAAGTTTGGAGAAAAGCTTGGCTTTGAATTAACAAAGCCATCAAGTATCCATGATCAAACACTTACAAAGAACAAAACATGAAAACAAGAAACGACAGACACAAAACGGTAGAAAAAATTGCTCAAAGTCAATGATTGTTAAGAGGAAAAACTTGCGGCACATAGGGCTCGACCCTCATCGAGAACAAGATCCGCTAGGAATTAGGGTCGTGATACTCAGGTCTTATCTAGATCTTTGTTGTGCATTGGGCATTGTTGACTGCATGGCCGACAGATAGATCCTAGTGTTATATAAGGGCTTCGGTGTATCAATCTAAATAGGCACAACATTTGAGTGTCTAGATTAACAAGCCAATATAAGTTACCTTTCCAGGATAACATGTGACCAATTGCAAAGTTCCAAAACTCAAGAATAACTACACGAAAACACATACAAGTGTTTAGCACTTGTTAACTGATCTACACTTACTACAAAAACATTAGTATCGTTTTCCACTAAATTAATTCCTGAAAGCACAACAAAGGTTCCTGAATTAACAAAAATTAAAGTCCAAACTCAGAAAATGAGTAATATTGCAGCAATGTTACATGAAATTAAATGAGATTATTACATGTGAGCTTTCCTTTTCATCAACAAAGTTAGCCCACAATAGGTTCATATACAAGAAAACTTAGCAAACCAAAAATTGCTTGCTAATAGTATATGGTTGATATCCACAAAGATAAACTACAAAGTACTGGTAAAGAACCCTTGATAATAAGTTGTATAATACATTAGTGATAGAGAACATAATATGCCACTAACCACATTACCCAAAATGTAGTTCACCAAACTAGCAGCAACAAAGTCATACCTTTTGGGTCAAGTTCCCATGAAATCTTGATAGCATCGGAAGTTGCAGGTCCTGATTTCTTGGAGAAACAGAAAGAATGGTATAGCTGGGTGAGAAAACACCAAAATAGTTGTTTTTTACATAGTGCATTGCACAATAATTCTAAATAAAAATACTACCATATGGGATATGGCCGAGAAAAAATATTCCTAACATAAATACTAAATTGGTACAAAAAATCGCCATCTTATCTAGTCAAAAAATGAGAAGAGATGTTAAAAGAACGAATATCGAGGTGCAAAATTTATGCGAGTTGTAGTAAAAATACCTTTTTGATGACTACTCGAACCATTTTCAATTTCCTGAACAATAATCTCCGACTGACCCTCTAACAAGCATAAAGACAATATCAAATAAGAGAATGAACATCTTAAAACATAAATAGTAGAAGAACGATGCCTCATAAGTTGGTCACTTACCAACCGCAACACACGAAGTAGTAAAACAAAAAAAGGTCTGCACCTAGTCACATACATCTTCTGTTTTGCTGAAGCTAGTGTTGTTTGTGCTCAATAGAAACATGCTTTTGCTAAAACTGTGTTCTCTACTGGTATGTGTTTCATGGAAAATTGTGAGTCAGATGAGGTCCTAGAGAAAGGGTAAAGATTCAGATGGCACAATAGTAGGTGTAAAGTGCTAGACCGATTACTGATGATCCTAATCTTGTGTCATGTCAACTATATATATAACCTAAGTTTGGTTCGTTATGATTCTCTACGGATTTCTCTAAGTAGTTTGAGAATACAGTAGCATATGGAACATGATAGATATGGTTACTCACAATGGGGGGGGGGGTCAACTAAATTATGCTGGGGAAGATGAACCAACATGTATCTGATGCCCGCTGGTCATGTAATGCACCACGCGACAAGGAGGACACGGAGGTTGCAAGTGGCCAATGAGGGCGAGGCCCTGACATGGATGAGAGGAGAGGTTGCAGCGGCAGGAGAATAGGGGAGAGGAGAGGTCCGATCTTCTCCAGCAACCACTCCTACAACACACGACCCCTACATCCACAGTCTTTTCATCTTCCCCACTTTCCATAACTATGCAGACGACCGATCCGAGCGGAGCCAGCGCCTCTCCCGCTGGCCACACCCTGCTTTGCACGCCTATAATTCAACTTGCAAAGAATGGAGCTGGATATGTGCAACAATCATGTAAATATCAACAAAAATATAACATAAGCTTATTTCAAATGTAAAACATGTTGCAGTACCTATACCCATCAAAGACGACCCTACATTTGACATTATGGCTCACACATCAACAAAATCAACATTTGACACCCTAGGAACCTGCAAGACAAAAGAGCACACTAAATTTATGTAAGTTATATATCTTTGGTATGGTTAAATTCATTCTCCCGCCTTTCATGATAAGTGTTTCAATTGCATACATCAGTTAACTTACTCTAAGAATATGAGTAATCCCGCGAATTCCTTGCCAAAGAATACCATCAACCAAGGTGAATGCTTGTGTGACATGAGTGTTTGGAGAAACAACACACAATAGCTTGTCATTTGGGATGATAATGAGATTGTACATACTATTTCTCAAGGCTCATATTCCTCCTTTATCCTTAACTGCCTGCCTCCTCCCATCAAATGAAAAGGGCGCTGTGACAATACTCTATCATCACTGCCACCAGATTCACTGTCCTACACCTCTGCAACAACAAGTTATAGAGAGAGACCGATGGGAGGTGGTGGCCGCGATAATCTGTGGAGGGCCGACCTCAATCGACCAAGCTCCCACGACCAAAATCCCATCCAACTCGAACCACTGTTGGCAGATGGTGAAGGAAGATGATGTCATGCATAAGCGACTACACGGAAATGGGTTCCAGCATGTCGTACTCTCGTACATGAGCAGCACGAGCACGACCCCCTTCATCGGAGGCGGTGAGGTCCGCAAGGGCTGTGTCGGCTCAGATCAAAATTATGATAAGCGAGACACCGACATCGAGAAGAGCATGGGTTGGGAAGAGGCGAGGAGGAAAGATGGTTTTGGGTGATACGTCTCCGTCGTATCTATAATTTTTGATTGTTCCATGCCAATATAATACAACTTTCACATATTTTTGGCAACATTTTATATGATTTATTGGACTAACATATTGATCAAGTTCCAAGTGTGAGTTCCTGTTTGTTGCATGTTTTTTGTTTCGCAGAGTATCCATATCAAACAAAGTCCAAACGCGATAAAAATTTACAGAGAATTATTTTGGAATATATGTGATTTTTGGGAGGCGGAATGAATGCAAATGGAGGCCCACAACCTCCACTAGACACCAGGGCGCGTTTGGGCCCCCTGGCACGGGGTGGTATCTAATGGGCACCCCTTAAGTCGGTTGGGGCTCTTCTTCGGGTGCAAGAAATCTAATTTATGGATTAAAATTCCCTCAAAATTTCAGTCCGATCGGAGTTATGGATCTCCGGGAATTTAGAAAACGTTGAAGGGCCACAAAACAGGAACACGAAACAGAAGAGAACACAGAGAGAGATCCAATCACGGAGCGGCTCCTGCCCGTTCGCCGCCATGGAGGCCATGGACTAGAGGGGGAACTCTCCTCCCATCTAGGGGGCAAGGCTACGGAAGAAGAACAAGGAGGGGGGCTCTCTCGCCCTCTCTCCGGTGGCGCCAGAGTACCGCCAGGGAAAGGAGCATGATGGAGATCTACACCAACAATCTTGAGGCCATCAACGCCAACTCTCTCCCCCTCTATGCAGCGGTGTAACACCTCTTTTCCCTCTATAACTCTCTACTTAAACATGGTGATCAACACTACATAGTATTTCCCAATGATATGTGGCTATCCAATGATGTTTGAGTAGATGTGTTTTGTTCTACGAGTTAATTGTATTATGATGTTATTGATATGAGTTGTGTGTTGATATGGTGTTGTACTAAGGTGCCTTCCATGATCTGCACATGTGAAAGATACACGCTGGAGGGTTTGCAATATGTTCATGATTCGCTTATAGTGGGTGGCGAGAGTGATAGAAACTTACACCCGAGTAAGGGAGTTGTGCGCTTATGGGAGTAAAGAGGACTTTATGTTTAATGCTATGGTTGGGTTTACCTTAATGATTTCTAGTAGTTGTGGATGCTTGCTAGAGGTCCAATCATAAGTGCATATGATCCAAGTACGAAAAGTGTGTTAGTGTATGCCTCTCCCTCATTGCACATGATAAGTATCTATCATGTTATATTCAATTGCCTATGAACAGTCTTCCTCTTGCGTTACACAAAAAGCTTTCTACTAAACTGCCCCTACTTTTATTTACTTACTCTTTATTTTCTCACTAAGTACTTCTAGTTTTATTCTTGTTTTAGGTAAAGCAAATGTTAAGTTCCCGTAGAGTTGTACCGATGGCCGATAGAACTTGAGGGAATATTTATTCTACCTTTATCTCCTCATTGGGTTCGCCAGTCTTACTTATCAAAAAAGGCTACAAACGATCCTCTACACTTGTGGGTTATCATCACGAAGACGAGGATGGGGAGAGGAGAGGAGGAGGCACCTTGGGGAAGTTAGAGGGACGCAGGGGCGGTGGTAGGGAGGGAGAGGACGCAGGCGGCGGCAAGAGGGAAGACACGAGCTAGGTCATGCCCAATCCACACACGGTTAATTATTTTCTATCGCTACATGTGCTCTTTCCTTCGTGGCTATCTCCAGAGAGCATTGTTGATGCGCGATTTGTTGTGCTTGATTCCTTGCATGGAGAGAAGACATAATCTTCTTCGCCAATTCTCTTCTTTATCCGTGAAGCGAAAGCCGTGAACTCCTTCATGCCATCCATATACCTTGAACTTGTCTGATCCCCCATCATTTTAGATCGTCCCATGTGCACACGCGAGGGGTAATTCGAAAACATTAATATATGGATTAATGGATGCACAAAGATGTTTTCAAAACTTATGGAGGGAGCTGCATAATGTTATCTAGTCGGGCAATGAAACTAATTAATGACAAGTCCATTTAGACATATTATCACTACCCTTATATGAATTTAATACCTTAATTAGGCCACTCAACGAAAAGATTACCTTAATTAATTAGACGCACGACGACCTCCACCCATTTGATAGATCGAGCAATGTGTAGCAGCAGCACAACGAGACTAGAGGGTCGAGGAGCACAGCTTAGCGGGGCAACCGCGTGAAGTCCGATCTCCACTATCCCACCTACAACTGTGAGGGACGTGCACCAATCACGCTGACCACGAGGATTGAGCTCTGCTACTGCAACAAAAGACCTTCCAACGGCGCCAGAAATAGGTGTGTCGACGACACCAGGAATCCTTCTGCTACGGCTATGCCTTAAGGGACTTCCTAGGCAAATATGCAAATGATTTCCCCCGTGGCCTTGGAGCCTTGCGTTGGTGTTCCCTCGAAGCGGAAATGGTGATGTAGCGCAGCGGTGGTAAGTATTTCCCTCAGTTTGAGAACTAAGGTATAGATCCAGTGAAGGAGTATCACAAGTGCCTGCACAAACACAAAAAGCATGCTCCCAATGCTATGAAGGGGTTGTCAATCCCTTATAGATTGTTCGCCAAGTGAGAACTGAAAGCAACAAAGTAACAAAGCAAAGTAAAAGCGAAAGTGGAAACGATAGGTGTGAATAGACCCGGGGGCCGTAGTGTTTACTAGTGGCTTATCTCATGAAAGCAAGTAGACGGTGGGTGAACAAATTACTGTCGAGCAATTGATAGAACCGCGCAAAGTCGTGACGATATCTATGGCAATGATTATATCTATAGGCATCACGTCCAAAACAAGTAGACCAATACTTTCTGCATCTACTACTATTACTCCACACGTCGACCGCTATCCAGCATGCATCTAGTGTATTAAGTCCAAAAGAATAGAGTAACGCCTTAAGCAAGATGACATGATGTAGATGGACAATCTCATATCTACGACAGAGCTCACCTTGTTACCCTTGATGGCAGCTACACAATGTGTGCCTTGTTTCCCCTACTGTCACTGGGAAAGGTCACCACACGGTAGAACCCAAAACCAAGCACTTCTCCCATTGCAAGAATCATATATCTAGTTGGCCAAACAAAACCCAAGACTGGGAGAGACTTACAAGGATATCAAATCATGCATATAAGAAATCAGCAAAGACTCAAATATATATCATAGATAATCTGATCACAAATCCACAATTCATCGGATCTCGACAAACTCACCGCCAAAGAAGATTACATCGGATAGATCTCCATGAAGATCATGGAGAACTTTGTATTGAAGATCCAAGAGAGAGAAGTAGCCATCTAGCTACTAACTACGGACCCGTAGGTCTGAAGTGAACTACTCACGAGTCATTGGAGGGACGATGATGATGTTGAAGAAGCACTCCAACTCCAAAGTCCCCTCCGGAAGGGCACCGGGAAGGGTCTCCAGATGAGATCTCGCAGAAACAGAAGCTTGCGGCGGCGGAAAAGTATTTTCGTGGATCCCCTGATTTTTTCCTGTATTTTAGGGAATATATAGGCGGAAGATCTAGGTCAGGGGGCGCCAGGGAGGCCACAAGCCTGCCCACCGCCGCCCCCTAGTGGCGCAGTGGGGGATGGTGGCCTCCCTGTAGCCCTCCTGGCTTGGCCCACAAGCCCCCTAATCTTCTTTCGTTCGGGAAAAAATCATTTCGGGGATTTTATTCCGTTTGGACTCCGTTCCAAAATCAGATCTGAAAAGAGCCAAAAACACAGAAAAAACAGGAACTCACACTTGGCACTTAATTAATAAGTTAGCCCCCAAAAAGATATAAAAGGTACATAAAACATCCAAAGATGACAAGATAACAACATGAAACCATCAAAAATTATAGATACGTTTGAGACGTATCAAGCATCCCCAAGCTTAACTCCTGCTCTTCCTTGAGTAGGAAAGTGATAAAGAATGAATTTTTGATGCTTTCATGCTACCTAGCATAGATGACCTTTGTAACTCCTCGTATGTGACGTGAATTTTCAGATCCATTAGATTCAAAACAATAGTTTGCTATTGACGTGGAAACAATAATAATTCAAGCAAACTAGCAAGGTAATCATGAACTTTCAAAATAACAAGGCCAAAAGAAAGTTATCCCTACAAAAGCATATAGTCTGGCTATGATCTATCATCATTGCACAATGAATTTAAATCATGCACAACCCCGGTATTGGCCAAGTAATTGTTTCACACCTTTACTTTCTCAAACCTTTTCAACTCTCACGCAATACATGAGCGTGAGCCATGGTTTTAGCACTACAGATGGTGTGGAGTGTGGTGGAGGTTGCAAGACAAAACAAGGAGAAGATGGTCACATTAACTACGCATAATGAGCTGTGGAGATGCTCAATATTTATCAATGTGAATGAGTAGGGATTGCCATACAAATGATGCACTAGAGCTAAGAGTATGTGAAAGCTCTTAAAGAAAACTAGTGGGTGTGCATCCCACTTGCTTGCTCACGAAGACCTAAGGCAATTTTGAGGAAGCCTATCATTGGAATATACAAGCCAAGTTATAAAATGCAAATTTCCCACTAGCTATATGGTGGTGACAAAATGAGAGACTCTCAATCATGAAGATCATGGTGCCTTGGCACTGAATTAATATGCACAAGTGTGGAAAAGTGGTAACATTGTCCCTTCTCTCTTTTTCTCTCATTTATTGGTGGGCTCTTTGGCCTCTTTTTTTTGGTGGGCTTCTTTGGCCTATTTTATTTCCTCACATGAGACAATGCTCCATCAATGATGATCATCACACTTACAACTCAAAACTTAGAGCAACAATGACTCTATATGGAATGCCTTCGGTAGTGTACCGTGACAACGATCTAGCATGGCATAGACATTAATGGAAACATCATGCTAGCTATCTTACGATCATGCAATGGCAATGTAGACGTGGTGGCACATGTCATGGTGGTAGTTGCATGGCAATATATCTCGGAATGACTTTGAAAAAGCCATAGTAGGTAGGTATGGTGGCTGTTTCGAGGGAGGCTAATGGTGGGTTTTGTGCACCGGCGAAAGTTGCATGGCACTAAGAAGATAGTGATGGTGGAAGGTGAAAGTGCATCTAAACCATGGACTCAACATTAGTCATGAAGAACTCATATACTTGTTGCCAAAGTTTTATTAGTAATCGAAACAAAGCATTCAACGCATACTCCTAGGGGAAGGGTTGGTAGGTATAAACCATCGCGCGATCCCGACCGCCACGCAAAGGATGACAATCAATAGACTAATCATGCTTAGATTTCATCACACAGCGGTTCACCATACGTGCATGCTACGGAAATCACTAACTTCAACGCAAGTATTTCTAGATCCACAACACCTTACTAGCATGACTTCAATATTACCAAAACCACAACTCAAAACTAATTGAGATGAATCAAACTTCTCTAACTATTCAATGCACATGAAGGTGGAAGTTTTCGTATCCCTTTGGATAACTACCCCTTTTGAGACTACTTTCAAAGCATATATTAACTACCAAGCCACGCACCGCTGTGCTCTAAAAGATATAAGTGAAGCACATAGAGCAAAAGTATCTAGCTCAAAAGATATAAGTGAAGCACATGTGAGCTGAATTGTCTACCAACAGATATAAGTGAAGCTCGACAAAATCACGGTCAGTGCATGTATCTCTCTCTAGGTGTGCAGCAAGGATGATTGTGACACAACAAAAATAAAAGACTCCTACGATACAAGACGCTCCAAGCAAAAACACATAACATGTGGTGAATAAAAATATAACCCCAAGTAACGTTACCGATGGATTGAAGACAAGAGAGGGGATGCCTTCCCGGGGCATCCCCAAGCTTAGGATTTTACAGCATCCTTGAATCTGTTGGGGTGCCTTGGGCATCCCCAAGCTTGAGCTCTTGCCACTCTTTATCTCTTTGTCCATAAGAACTTCACCCAAAACTTGAAAACTTCACAACACGAAACTTAAACAGAAACTCGTGATAACATTAGTATGAGAAAGCAAACCACCACTTCCTTAGGTACTGTAGCAAACTTAAATTCTACTTGTGCTGATGTTGGGTTACTGTATTTTCAATATTCCATGGCTAATACCCCCCGATACTATCCAGAGTTTCATCAAAATAAGCAACCAACACAACAAAAACAGAATCTGTTAACAGCAGACCAGTCTGTAGCAATCTGCATATTTCGTATACTTCTGGTACTTCAAAAATTCTGAAAACTTACGACAGTCTGAAGAATTTGCGTAGCAATCAACAGCAAAAAGAATCAACTCAAAAGCTCTTACAGAAAAAAATGAAAATTCTTTTCGTGAGCAGAAATTTTCTGTCTTTTCCAGCATGACCAAACGATCACCCCTAGGACTAATCATAACGGTTTTGCTTGGCACAAACGCAAAAATAAACACAAAAAAACACAATCATAACAAAATTATGAAAGTGTGGAAAACACAAAACAGAAAGAAAAAGGATAGATTCGTGGGGTTGCCTCCCAACAAGCGCTTTTGTTTAACGCCCTTGGCTAGGCGAAAGGTGATGGAATCACGTATAGTCATCTTTGGTGCTCAAACCATAAGTAGCCCTCATCATAGATTCATAAGGCAATCTTATTTTATTTCTAGGAAAGTGCTCCATGCCCTTCTTTAAAGGAATTTGAAATCTAATATTCCCTTCCTTCATATCGATGATAGCACCAATAGTCCTTAGGAAAGGTCTACCAAGAATAATGGGACATGAAGGATTGCAATCTATGTCAAGTACAATGAAATCCACGGGTACATAGTTCTTATTTGCAACAATAAGAACATCATCGATTCTTCCCATGGGTTTCTTGACAGTAGAATCCGCAAGATGCAAATTAAGAGAACACTCTCATGAAAACCAAGAATATCACATAAAGACTTTGGAATCGCGGAAACACTAGCACCCAAATCACACAAAGCATTGCACTCATAGTTTTTGATCTTGATTTTGATAGTAGGTTCCCACTCATCATGAAGTTTTCTAGGTATAGAGACTACTAATTCGAGCTTCTCTTCAAGAGATTTCATCATAGCATCTACGATATGCGCGGTAAAGGCTTTGCTTTGGCTATAAGCATGTGGAGAGTTTGCAATGGATTGCATCAAAGAAATGCATTCAAACAAGGAGCAACTATCATAATTGAATTCCTTGAAATCCAAAGTGGGAGTTTCATTACTACCCAAAATTTTGATTTCTTCTACTACACTCTCCACACCTTTATCATCAAGATAGGTGGACTCCGAATCATTGGGGCGTTTTTCAACCAAAGTGGATTCATATCCAGCCCCTCCATAAATAGGTTTGACACGCGAAAACAAAGATTCAAGAGGAGACACAAAAAGCACTTTAAGATCTTCGTGATTTGCATCACTAGAATGCACCCTTTTAAACCATTCATGCCTAGCGCGAATTTGGGCGGTTCTTTCTTTGCTCTCATTCATGGAGACACGCATAGCTTTAAAAGTTTCATCCAAGTTGACCTTGGGAGGAGCACATCTAACTTTCAAAGCATCAATATCACAAGACATCCTATCAACGCTCTTAGCAAATCGTCAATTTTGAGTAGTTTTTCCTCTATGGACGCATTGAAAATCTTTTGAGAGTTGATGAACTATTTGATATTACTCTCTAAATCATAGGGTAATTTGTTGTGATTTCCATAAGTGTTGTTGTAGGAATTGCCAAAATTGTTAGAGGAGTTACTAGGAAAAGGCGTAGGAACATAGTTTCCTCTAAAAGGATTGTTGTTGCCAAAATTGTTCCTACCAACAAAATTAACGTCCAAACTAGCGTTGCTACTCTCAATCAAGGAAGATAGTGGCATGTCACTAGGATCTACAGTAGCGTTTCTACTAGCAACCAAATTCATCAACTCGTCCATCTTAGCACTAAGCGAGTTAATTTCTTCTATAGCGTGTACCTTTTTGCTAGCAGGTGACCTTTCAGAGTGCCACTGAGAGTAGTTGGTCATGATATCGTCTAGGAGTTTTGTAGCGTCTCCTAACGTGATTTCCGTGAACATTCCACCTGAGGCGGTGTCCAAGATATTGCGAGAGGCAAAATTAAAACCAGCGTAAAAGATTTGTATAATCATCCACAAACTCAAGCCATGAGCGGGACAATTTCTAATCATAAGCTTCACCCTCTCCCAAGATTGTGCAACGTGTTCATGATCAAGTTGCTTGAAATTCATGATATCGTGACGTAAGGAGATGATCTTAGCCGGCAGAATATACTTGGATATGTAAGCATCTTTGCACTTATCCCAAGAATCGATACTATTTTTAGGCAAAGAAGAAAACCAAGTTTTTGCGCGATCTCGCAACGAGAAAGGAAAAAGTTTCAACTTAATCATGTCACTATCCACATCTATTTCTTTTGCATATCACAAAGCTCAATGAAGGTATTGAGATAGGATGCGACATCTTCACTAGGAAGACCATATAATTTCTCTTTCATAACAAGATTCCGCAAAGCCGCGTTGATTTCATACGATTCCGCACTAGTGGCGGGAGCAATCGGAGTACTAATAAAATAATTGTTATTGGTACTCGAGAAGTCGCAAATTTTGGTGTTTTCAGCCATGATGACTTCAACAAACAAACAAGCACACAAGCAAGCAAGAAAACCGGCAAAGGAAAACGGCAAAAGGCAAAAGAAAACGGCAAAGGAGAAAGGCAAAAGAAAACGACAAATGTGAAGTGGGGGAGAGGAAAACGAGAGGCAACTAGCAAAAAAGTAGATGCAGGAGATGAGTTTGTGAGACCTACTTGGATAGATCTCTCCTTCCCCGGCAACGGCGCCACAAATACTTCTGCTACTGCAACAAAAGACCTTCCAACGGTGCCAGTAATAGGTGTGTCGACGGCACCAGGAATCCTTCTGCTACGGCTACACCTTAAGGGACTTCCTAGGCAAACATGTAAAGGATTTTCCCCATGGCCTTGGAGCCTTGCTTTGGTGTTCCCTCGAAGCGGAAAGGGTAATGTAGCGCAGAGGTGGTAAGTATTTCCCTCAGTTTGAGAACCAAGGTATCGATCCAGTGAAGGAGTATCACAAGTGCCTGCGCAAACACAAAAAGCTTGCTCCCAACGCTATGAAGGGGTTGTCAATCCCTTATAGATTGTTCGCCAAGTGAGAACTGAAAGCAACAAAGTAACAAAGCAAAGTAAAAGCAAAAGTGGAAACGATAGGTGTGAATAGACCCGGGGTCCGTAGTGTTTACTGGTGGCTTCTCTCGTGAAAGCAAGTAGACGCTGGGTGAACAAATTATTGTCGAGCAATTGATAGAACCGTGCAAAGTCGTGACGATATCTATGGCAATGATTATATCTATAGGCATCACGTCCAAAACAAGTAGACCGATACTTTCTGCATCTACTACTATTACTCCACACGTCGACCGCTATCCAGCATGCATCTAGTGTATTAAGTCCAAAAGAACAGAGTAACGCCTTAAGCAAGATGATATGATGTAGATGGACAATCTCATATCTACGACAGAGCCCACCTTGTTACCCTTGATGGAAACTACACAATGTGTGCCTTGCTGCCCCTAGTGTCACTGGGAAAGGTCACCACATGGTAAGAACCCAAAACCAAGCACTTCTCCCATTGCAAGAATCATATATCCAGTTGGTCATATACAACCCAAGACTCGGAGAGACTTACAAGGATATGAAATCATCCATATAAGAAATCAGCAAAGACTCAAATATATATCATAGATAATCTGATCACAAATCCACAATTCATCGGATCTCGACAAACACACCGCCAAAGAAGATTACATCGGATAGTTCTCCATGAAGATCATGGAGAACTTTGTATTAAAGATACAAGAGAGAGAAGAAGCCATCTAGCTACTAACGACGAACCCGTAGGTCTGAAGTGAACTACTCACGAGTCATTGGAGGGGTGATGGTGATGATGAAGAAGCCCTCCAACTCCAAAGTCCCCTCCGGCAGGGCACCGGGAAGGGTCTCCAGGTGAGATATCGCGGAAACGGAAGCTTGCGGCGGCGGAAAAGTATTTTCGTGGATCGCTTGATTTTTTGCTTTATTTTAGGGAATATATAGGCGAAAGATCTAGGTCAGGGGGGTGCCAGGGAGGCCACAAGCCTGCCCATCGCCGCCCCTGGTGGCGGAGTGGGGGCTTGTGGGCTCCTTGTATCCCTCCTGGCTTGACCCACAAGCCCCCTGATCTTCTTTCATTCGGGAAAAAAATCATTTCGGGGATTTTATTCCGTTTGGACTATGTTACAAAATCAGATCTAAAAAGAGCCAAAAACACAGAAAAACAGGAACTGGCACTTGGCACTGAATTAATAAGTTAGTCCCAAAAAAGATATAAAAGGTACATAAAACATCCAAAGATGACAAGATAACACCATGAAACCATCAAAAATTATAGATACGTTTGAGACGTATCAAGCTCCACCTATATCTGTCCCGCTGCCGAACGAGGATTGACCTCCTATCAGGCCACCACCATCGAC
This sequence comes from Hordeum vulgare subsp. vulgare, assembly GCF_904849725.1. Lineage (NCBI taxonomy): Eukaryota > Viridiplantae > Streptophyta > Magnoliopsida > Poales > Poaceae > Hordeum > Hordeum vulgare. The sequence goes on along the minus strand of NC_058524.1, from coordinate 512,724,790 downwards.
CGACCGAGGATAGACTTCCTATAACACCGACACCGCCGACCGACCAGGATTGACCTCCTATCTGGTAGCCGCTATGTCGGTCGTCGCCCTCATCTCTTTCATAATAACGGCTATTTTTTTTTGTTTTCGGAGAGTGGCTATTTACCGCCCCATATGTGCCAGGTAGCACATCACAAACGGTTATGTTACGCGAAGTGTGTATCACACATATTGCCATCTCACATGATTTGGTGTAGAAACCTTGTTTTGTATACAACACAATGCGATAAATAGTTCCATGGTCATTATCAAATCCCCATAGTTCCCCGTCTTCCAGAAATCCCTAAGGCCTTGTTTGGCATAAGTGATTTTCTAGCCCCCAAGGAGGTGGGGATTCTAGGGGATTTGGTGAATCCCTCTCTTCCACCCAATCCTCTTGAATCCCCATTGCATGAGTTCCACTAGCCTCCCTCGATGCTTCAAAACCACTTGGTTTGAGGTGGATTTCAGTGGATTGAAGGGGTTTTATCACCACAAACCCCTGTCCGCCAAGTGGACATGCAGGGAATTGTGGGGTTTCTAGCCCCCTCGGGGATAATCCCCTAGAAACCTCCCCAAACCCTACGCACCAAACAAGGCCTAAATAGCTTCCAAATCCCTATCCCCCTAATTCCCTAGCATGGCGCAACCATTGGGGGAATGCAGATGAGTGGTCATTATGGTTTCAATGCACCTCCTCCGGTTTGTACAGTCGCTCTTCACAGCGCCACCACGACGGCATTTACCGCCAAGCACTTGTCGAATGTCATCAGGAGGCCGGTGTACTACAGATCTGAATTGTCTTTTCAGCTCCCAATCATTCCTCATATTTTTAGCATGTCCATAGCAGGCAGCTCACTCAATCTGTCGTGAATTGGACCCCCCTCTTAGGAAAGCGATGAAATATTGGATCTAGAGTATGACTCTAGAAGACTCCCGCAACATGAGTTCGATTATGAGATTTGCGCCACCCAGAAGTTCCAAGAGCTGGGTTGTGTGCCTGGACACGTTCCCTCTCGACGTGTATTCATGAAGGGATTCTACATTGGCGGATGGTTTCTCGGTTTCCCCTTAGAAGTTAGTGCCGAGTTCATGCTTTAAGTTCAGTTAATGCTCCCACTCATTTTGATTATTTAACATTCACACGGGTATGAGGCTTGTGGCTTTGTTAACTGGTTGGATGATGAATGGCATGGCAGGGCTCAGAGTGTTATCACCAAGCTTGTAGAAGATAACGTAAAGATGAAGAAGAAACTGACTGATCTGGTTTGTACAATCAGTACGATGAAGCAAGAAAGAATCATCACATGCAAGAGATGAAAACAAGAGACAAGAAGGAAGTGACATGTATAGTTCTAGTGGCCCTATTAGCCATCTTCCATGCGTTGTTTGCAATGATGATTAGGGGTTTTGTTTGATTGTTACTGGCTACATCAATAAGCAGAACTCATCTATTGCCTACCAACTATCCTATGTTAAATGCTTGTTTCACACACATTATGTTTCATATAATCGTATGCATAGATAAACAAAGCATTAGCGAACCATTTGAATTGCTAAAATGTACCGTGTGAAACAGTTAGCATATTCCACACATTTGGACGCTCCAATCCGTGTGTGTAATTATCACATTGAGAACTAAGTAATAGCGGGAATTTAAAGCGGCGGAGTACTCACAATTGCGGTTAATTATGTAGGAATTCTAATATAATCCGTCAATCCTCCGCTTCAATTGGCATTCCTCTTTTATTCATACCACGCTTCAGTCACCACCATCTTCATCGCCCCGGCAGGCGGTGCTACACACTTACTCACACTGTTCAAACTTTATTTCTCGGTATTTGTTTACGTAGCACAACCACGTCGAGCGACAGAGAGGTCGATAATTCCACCAGTTTGGCGCCAATCTGGGGGTAACGTCAAAATCATCACACTCGTCTTTCATTAGTATAACGTCGAGCCCTGACCTCTATTTTATCCAGTTAATGGAAGGGCCGGCGCCGCCCGAGTCATTGGATGACGACCAAACAGACGAGGAGCCGCCAAAGGACGAGAAGACGATGACGATGATGAGGAGGAGGAATGTTCGAACAAGGAGATGACGACGAGTACGCCGACTATACCATCAACGATGATGATGATGACGAAGAATGTTCAAACAAGGACGACGACGACGAGGACATCAATGATGATGATGATGGCGATGATGATGGAAATCCAGCGGTCAGCCGAAAGAAGCGTCCATGACAAGTCGATGTTGCAAGGCCATCCAACAACAACAACAAGCAGAAGAAGTAAATGAGTTTCTATATATCTGTTGTTGTTGGCTCATATTTACACTTGAACTCTCTTTCCCGTGTCAATCTCATCACAAACGGTTAACAATACAGATTTGACGGTGGTCATTCGTATTATCACACACTGTTGGTTTCTTCAACCGTGTGCCCTGTCGAGCACCCAATTCGGAAAAACAAATCACGTGTGTTGTTCGGTATTATCACACATATTTCTGATTATCGACCTATTTGCACAGTATCACACACACCTTTGTTACGCTAAACCGTTAGTGTTCTTCAGGATCAGCGCAAATAGTTCATCACAGTGACCTGTAGGCCGTATATTGCACAAATCTGGATCTGCGTAACCGCTTGCGTTACATTTGATCTTCACACACAATTATATGTTGTAAACTCTATGTCGTACATCACACACACACGTGTTTTTTAACCGTTTGTGTTAGTTTTACTAATCACAAATAGTTTACAAATACCAACTATTTGCCATGCATCACACACACACCTATTATCTAAATTGTGGTTGATGGATCAGCTATCGCACACAGTTCATTTCATTGGTGACTCGGCTACAACTATACCGTTTGCGATTACTAGATCGCACACAACTTTGTCTAAGTGTCTCTCATACAAGTCTCGCATTAGGACCTTCCTGCAATAGTGCAACATAATGAGTAATGTTTGGGTATATTTGCATAGAAGTTATATTGGTTTGGATCCTCCAACATGTGGTGCTTGTTTATAACCTCTTGCTAGCCAAAACTGTGTACTAAGTAGAGATACTACTTGTGCATCCAAATCCTTGGGCCAAGTTTCTTTCATGAGATTCCACCATACCTACCTATATATGGTATTTCACTGCCATTCCAAGTAAATTTGCATGCGCCACCTATGAATCCTTCAAATAAAAATCCCTTTTACGTGCATGTATCTCTCATGGAGCGATCGGGGCGGTTAGTATCTTCCATGTTAAGAGGGTTATTCTCATGATGAGTATGTATTCACTTGTCCTTGCATGAGAGAGGTTGCTAAAAAGGATTCCCAGTCCTGCATAATATAAAAGTAAATAAACAAGAACTCTCCCTAAAAATTTGATTGTTTGGAGGGCACCATGGATATGACTGGCCATGGATGTGTTCCAATGGTTGAGGGGGAGTAAAATTTCAATTCTGTTTGGGAACTACCAATAATGTGATTATAATGGAAGATATTGAAATCCCTTTTCATAACATTGACATCAAAGGCACACGGCCCAAAATATATTCGTCCTTGTTTTAACAAATGAGCTCTCGCACCTTTCTAAATCCCTGCTTCCCTCTGCAAAGGGACAATATATTTACTTTTTTATGTTATTTACTTTCATGTTATTTACTTCTCATGTTGAGTAAACTTCTTATTCCAACCTCAATTTATTAGTTGGCAATCATTACGAAGTGGGGAAAGATCCAGTCATATATATCCAGTCAAATATGTTTGATCATGAGTCATTATTGTTAACAATTATCTTTATGATAAGTGTGGTGGGAGGTGAAACATTAAGCCCCTATCTTTCTATGTGTTTGATGGATGGTGGTTGTTCAAAAGATATGCTTTGAGTATTAGCAATCATAGAATACTTTATGGTATTTGAGTATGTGGAGCTCTTAATTAAACTTTGCTAAAAATAATATGCATTGAAATTGTTTGATGACTAAGAACATAGGTTGTTAAGTTTCAAGCGAATGCATTGTTTTATGAGAAATAGTTGCTGGTTATGATGCTAGAAAAGTGATTGAAATTACAAGTGATCAAAATATATAGTATGCTAGCATTGACACTTCATAAATTACTTCTTTTATGGTTTATCTATTCGAGGATGAGTAGGAATTAAGCTTGGGGATGCTGATATGTCTCCAACTTATCGATAATTTATGAAGTATTCATGCCATATTTACCCATGTTTACAATAATTTTGTTTGGCTTTGATGCAATTTTATATGATTTAATGGAACTAACCAAGACTGATGTTGTTTTCAACCCTCCCTCTCTCTCCCTCCCTTCCTCCCTACCTCCCTCCCTCTCTCCATCTCTCCCTGCCCTCCCTCCCTCCCTCCCCGGCCCTCTCCCTCTCCCTCTCTCCCTCTCTCCCTCCCCCTCCCTCCCTCCTATCTCTCTCTCTCCCTCTCCCTCTCCTTCCCTCCCTCCCTCTCTCCCTCCCTACCTCTCTGTTGGGGATATTATCCCGTTATAAGACCCGCCTGTGAGGCCGGGTCAGGATAATAGTGGCTCTACCTCCATGAACAAGATGGGCCGTTACTTGAGAAGTGGAAGCCGCCAGATGCACGCTGTGAAGAGACGGTTGGCCCAAGACTCAAAGAAGGCGACTTACAATCCACATAAGGAAAGAGTCACCTGAAGTTTCCTTGCGTGAGGGACAAGGCGAGTTAGAGGTAGACCGGCTCACGTATTGTGATACGTCCATTTTGCATCATGTTTTCATGTTGATATTTATCGCTTCTTGGGATGTTATTTCACTTCACGGTACAATTCTTATGCCTTTTCTCTCTTATTTTGCAAGGTTTACATGAAGAGGGAGCAAGTTTGAGCGCAACTCCAAACGCCGTAAAAATCAACGAGGATTTTTTTCCAGATTTATAAAAAATACTGGGCCGAAGAAGTGCAGAGGGGCGCGTGCAAGTGGCCACAAGCCTGCACGACGCGACCACCCCCCAGGCCGCGCCATGAGGGCTTGTGGGCAGCCTGCTAGCCCACTAGCCCCCTCTTCTGCTATATGAAGGGTTTCGTCTGAAAAAAAAATCGAGGAGCTTTTTCGTGGTTTCGCCGCCGCCACGAGGCGGAACTTGAGCAGAACCAATCTAGAGCTCCGGCAGGACGATCCTGTCGGGGAAACTTCCCTCCCGGAGGGGGAAATTGTCGCCATCGTCATCACCAACACTCCTCTCATCGAAGGCGACTCGTCACCATCAACATCTTCATCAACACCATCTCATCTCCAAACCCTAGTTCATCACTTGTAACCAATCTCCGTCTCGCGACTCCGATTGGTACTTGTAAGGTTGCTAGTAGTGTTGATTACTCTTTGTAGTTGATGCTAGTTGGATTATTTGGTGGAAGAGTTTATGTTCAGATCCTTGATGCTATTCATTACCTCTCTGGTCATGAATATGATTATACTTTGTGAGTAGTTACTTTTGTTCCCGAGGACATGGGATAAGTCATGCTAATAATAGTCATGTGAATTTGGTATTCGTTCGGTAGTTTGATGTGTTGCATGTTGTTTTTCCTCTACTCGTGTTATGTGAACGTCGACTACATAACACTTCACCATTATTTGGGCCTAGAGGAAGGCATTGGGAAGTAGTAAGTAGATGATGCGTTGCTAGAGTGACACAAGCTTAAACCCTAGTTTATGCGTTGCTTCGTAAGGGGCTGATTTGGATCCACTAGTTTAATGCTATGGTTAGACTTTGTCTTAATTCTTCTTTCGTAGTTGCGGCTGCTTGCGAGAGGGGTTAATCATAAGTGGGATGCTTGTCCAAGTAAGGGCAGTACCCAAGTGCCGCTCCACCCACATATCAAACTATCAAAGTAACGAACGCGAATCATATGAACATGATGAAAACTAGCATGACAGAAATTCCCGTGTATCCTCGGGAGCGTTTTTCCTCCTATAAGACTTTGTCGTGGCTTGTCCCCTGCTACAAAAGGGATTGGGCCACCTTGCTGCATCGTTGCTACTTTTGTTACTTGTTGCTTGCTACGAATCATCTCACCACACAATCACTTGTTACCGACAATTTCAGTGCCTGCAGATTTTACCTTGCTGGAAACCACTTGTCAGATCCTTCTGCTCCTCGTTGGGTTCGACACTCTTACTTATCGAAAGGACTACTATTTATTCCCTATACTTGTGGGTCAACAAGAATTTTTTCTAGCGCCGCTGCCGGGGAGTGAAGCGCCTTCGCTAAGTGGAACTTGGTAAGGAAACATTCATATAGTGTGCTGAAATTTATTGTTACCTGTCACTATGTATACTAATCCTTTGAGGGGCTTGTTCGGGGTATCTTCACCTTGAACGAAAGCACAAAGAGTAGCTCCTCAACCTGCTGCACCTACTGAAAATATTTGCTTTGAATTTCCTTCGGGTATGCTTGAGAAACTGCTCGCTAATTAATCCTTTTACAGGAGATGGAACATCACATGCAGACTTGCATCTAATCTATGTAGATGAAGTTTGTGGTTTACTTAAGCTTGCAGGTTTTCCCGAGGATGAGGTCAAGAAGAAGGTCTTTCCTTTATCTTTGAAGGATAAGGCGTTGACATGGTATAGGCTATGTGATGATACTTGATCATGGGACTACAATAGGTTGAAATTGGAATTTCATCAAAAGTTTTATCCTATGCATTTAGTACATCGTGATCGGAATTATATTTATAATTTTTGGCCTCGTGACAGAGGAAGCATCGCTCTAGCTTGGGGGAGGCTTAAATCAATGCTATATTCATGCCCCAATCATGATCTCTCGAGAGAAATTATCATTAAGAACTTCTATGCTCGGCTTTCTCATGATGATCGCACCATGCTTGACACTTCTTGTACCGGTTCTTTTATGAAGAGAGATATTGACTTCAAATGGAATTTATTGGAGAGAATTAAACGCAACTCTCAAGATTGGGAGCTTGAAGAAGGTAAGGAGTCAGGTATGAATTTCACATTTGATTGCGTTAAATCCTTTGTTGAGACAAATACTTTTTGTGACTTTAGCGCTAAGTATGGACTTGACTCTGAGATAGTAGTTTCACTGTGTGAATCTTTTGCTGCTTATATTGATCTCCCCAAAGAGAAGTGGTTTAAATATCATCCTCCTTTATAAGTCAATGTAGTTAAACCCACTCCAGTTGAAGAGAAAGTCATTGCCTATAATGATCCTATGGTTCCCAGTGCTTACATTGAGAAACCACCTTTCCCTGTTAGGATAAAGGATCATTCAAAAGCTTCAACTGTGATACGTAGAGGCTATATTAGAACACCTACACCCACTGAGAAAATTAGAGTTGAGCCTAGCATTGCTATCATCAAAGATCTTCTGTCTGACGATGTTGAGGGACATAATATTCACTTCTGTGAAGATGCTGCTAGAACTGCTAAACCTCACGCTAGAGACAAACAAGGGCCTGTTGTTGGCACGCCTGTTGTTTCTGTTAAGATAGTAGATCATTGCTATCATGGTTTATGTGAAGTGGGTGCTAGTGTTAGTGCAATACCTCAATCCTTATATGATGAAATCAAAGACGAGATTGCACCTGTTGAGATAGAGCCTATTGATGTCACTATTCAGCTTGCCAATAGAGATACTATGTGCCCTATGGGAATTGTTAGGGATGTTGAAGTCTTGTGTGGTAAAACGAAGTATCCTGCTGATTTCCTTGTTCTTGCTACTGCACAAGATAGCTTTTGTCCCATCATATTTGGTAGACCTTTTCTCAATACCGTCAATTCTCATATTGACTGTGAGAAGCAAACTGTCACTATTGGCTTTGAAGGTGTGTCACATGAGTTCAATTTCTCCAAGTTTGGTAGACAACCTCATGAAAAGGAGTTGCCTAGTAAGGATGAAACTATTGCCTTAGCTTCTATTGCCGTGCCTCCTACTATCCCTTAGACCAATACTTGCTTGAGCATGAAAATGATATGCATATGGATGAAAGGGATGAGATAGATAGAGTTGTCTTAGAACAATATCCCATCCTTAAGAATAACTTGCCTGTTGAACTGCTTGGGGATCCACCTCCACCAAAGGGTGATCCTGTGTTCGAGCTTAAACAGTTGCCTGATACTCTTAAGTATGCCCATCTTGATGAAAAAGAGATATATCCTATCATTATTAGTGCTAGCCTCTCGGAGCATGAAGAAAAGAAGTTACTAAAAACTCTCAGGAAGCACCATGCTGCTATTGGATATACTCTTGATGATCTTAAGGGCATTAGTCCCACTCTATGCCAGCACAAGATTAAAACTGATCCTGACTTCAAACCAGTTGCTGATCATCAAAGGAGATTGAATCCTAAGATGAAAGAAGTAGTAAGAAAAGAAATACTAAAGCTCCTCGAAGTGGGTATTATCTATCCAGTTGCTCATAGCGATTGGGTGAGTCCGGTGCATTGCGTCCCTAAGAAGGGAAGCATTACCGTTGTCCCTAATGATAAGGATGAATTAATCCCACAGAGGAAGATTACTGGCTATAGGATGGTGATTGATTTTAGGAAGTTGAATAAAGCCACTAGGAAATATCATTACCCTTTGCCTTTTATCGACCAAATGCTAGAAAGACTGTCTAAACACACACACTTCTGCCTTCTAGACGGTTATTCTGGTTTCTCCCAAATACTAGTTGCACAATCTGATCAGGACAAAACCACTTTCACCTACCCTTTCGGTACCTTTTCTTATAGATGTATGCCTTTTGGCTTATGTAATGCACCTGGCACCTTTCAAAGATGTATGATGGCTATATTCTCTGACTTTTGTGAAAAGATTGTCAAGGTTTTCATGGATGACTTCTCCGTTTACGAGTCTTCCTTTGATGTTTGCCTCAGCAACCTTGATCGAGTCTTACAGAGATGTAAAGACACCAATATTGTCTTGAATTGGGAGAAGTGTCACTTTATGGTTAATGAAGGCATCATTTTAGGACATAAAATTTCCGAAAGAGGTATTGAAGTCGAGAAGGCTAAGGTTGATGCAGTCAAGAAAATGCCATACCCCAAAGATATCAAAGGTATAAGAAGTTTCATTGGTCATGCTGGTTTCTATAGAAGGTTCATTAAAGACTTCTCTAAGATTTCTAGGCCTCTTACCAATCTCGTGCAAAAGGATATTCCTTTTGTTTTTGACGATGATTGTGAGGAACCTTCGAAATACTTAAGAGGGCTTTGATAACTGCACCTATTGTTCAACCACCTGATTGGAACTTGCCTTTTGAAATCATGTGTGATGCTAGTGATTATGCTGTTGGTGCCGTTCTAGGGCAAAGAGTTGATAAAAAGTTAAATTTTATTCACTACGCTAGTAAAACTCTAGATAGTGCCCACAGGAACTATGCTACTACTGAGAAGGAATTTCTAGCAGTCATGTTTGCATTTGAAAAGTTCAGGTCTTACATAGTTGATTCCAAAGTCACTATTCACACTGATCATGCTGCTATTAAGTACCTCATGGAGAAGAAGGACGCTAAACCAATGCTTATCAGATGGGTTCTCTTGCTACAAGAATTTGATTTGCACGTTGTCGACAGAAAGGGTGCTGATAACCCCGTAGCAGATAACTTGTCACTTCGAGGCCTACGGAGGACACCATGCGAGAGATAGAACTGCACACAAGGTATTGCAATCAGGTTTCTATTGGCCCACTCTCTTCAAGGATGCCCGTAAGTTTGTCTTGTCTTGTGACGAATGTCAAAGAATAGGTAATATTAGCAAACGTCAGAAAATGCCTATGAACTATTCACTTGTCATTGAACCATTTGATGTCTGAGGCTTTGATTATATGGGACCTTTTCCAAAATCCAATGGGTATACTCATATCCTAGTTCCTGTTGATTACGTCACTAAGTGGGTAGAAGCTATCCCCACTAGTAGTGCTGATCACAACACTTCTATCAGGATGCTTAAAGAGGTTATTTTCCCTAGATTTGGAGTCCCTAGATATCTAATGACCGACAATGGTGCACATTTCATTTATGGTGCTTTCCGTAAAACGCTTGCTAAGTGCGATGTCAACCATAGAATTGCTTCTCCCTATCACCCTCAGTCCAGTGGTCAAGTAGAGCTAAGAAACAGAGAGGTTAAACTAATTCTGCAAAAGACTGTCAATAGGTCTAGAAAGAATTGGTCTAAGAAGCTCGATGATGCACTATGGGCTTATATAACTGCCTATAAGAATCCCATGGGCATGTCTCCGTACAAAATGTTGTACGGTAAAGCATGTCATTTACCTCTTGAGCTAGAGCATAAAGCTTATTGGGCAATCAAAGAGCTCAACTTTGATTTCAAACTTGCCGGTGAGAAGAGGTTATTTGACATTAGCTCGCTTGATGAATGGAGAACTCAGGCATATGAGAATGCCAAGATGTTCAAAGAGAAGGTTAAGAGGTGGCATGATAAGAGGATACAAAAGCGTGAGTTCAATGTAGGTGATTATGTCTTGCTATATAACTCTCGTTTAGGATTCTTTGCACGCAAGCTTCTCTCTAAATGGGAAGTTCCCTATGTTGCTGCGGAAGTATATCGTTCCGGTACTATCAAGATCAACAACACGGAAGGTAATTGTCCGAGAGTTGTAAATGGGCAGTGAATCAAGCATTATATCTCACGTACTCCCATAAATGTTGAGAGCAATATTATCAATACCATAACTCCGGAAGAATACCTAAGGGATATTTATCAGCCTGTTTCAGACTCCAAAAACGAAGAGGTATGTGATTCGGTAAGAAAACAGAGTCCAAAACTTTTCCAGTAGGAAATTTTCTCCGTTTTGGAATATTTGAAAAAAATACAAAAATTGGAAGTAGTCTGGAAAGTGCGCGAGGAGGCGACAAGCCTACACGGCGCGTGTCCACCCCCTGGCCATGCCGTCAGGGCTTGTGGCCATCTCGTGCGCCTCCCGGACTCCATTTTCGTGCAGGGTACTCCTTCTTGCCTGGAAAAAATCATTATATATACTCCCGTTTGGTCTGACCCATGCATCACGAAGATTTCTTCTGTTTTTTGTTTCGAGCCTGTTTTCTGCCGCAGATTTAGGGCAAGATGTCTTCTCAAGATTCAGAGGGGGAGAGCTATGTGGCGGATTACCTTGCTGACCCCAAGATCTATGGAGATTTGGATCCATATGGCTGGACCACTGATGAGGAAGAAGATTATGATCCGAAGAGGAAGGAACAAACAAGTTCCGATGAAGAGGAGGCTCCTCTACCTCAACCTGGACACACGCATGTGGAGTTGAAGAAGTCGAGCCTCCCTAACTCAAGGAAGAAGTCTAAGACTTTGTTTATCCCTTCTCGTTTCTTGCAGGAGAGTAAGCAAGAATTATGCCAAAGGGTGTTGAAGCTTGAAGAGGAAAATGATGATCTGAGGGAGAAGAATTTTATGCTTAGTTGGAAATTAAACAAGCTCAAGACCTCTGCAACAACTCCACCACCATCACCACCTAATGAAGACAACTAAACATGGGTATGGGCAATCCCCTTGGCTTGTGCCAAGCTTGGCGGAGTTGCCCCGGTATCGTATCACCATCACATCTTTTGCCTTTACCTTTGTTTTAGTTTTCGTTTTGAGTTTTATCTTTCTCTAGTAGATTTAAAGGTCTTAGTGTTTTAGTCTTGAGTTTTGCTTTGTGTCACCCCCGATGTATTCGAGGTCGTGAGCCATATAATAAAGAGTGTCTTAGTTGAAGGGCTTTGCCTCTTGCCATGATCAAAAGAGTGAGAATAGAACAAAAGCATGAAAGATCATGTAATGATCTTATGGGAAGTGATGGCTTCACGTATAAAAAGAATGAGGATTGAAACTTGTTGAGGGTAGGCAAACGTAGACCTTGGTCATGGTTGCAATTAATAGGAAGTGATAAAGAAGGAGAGGTTCACATATAAATATATCATCTCTGACACCATCTATGATTGTGAACACTCACTAAACTATTGCATGCCTAGAAGTAGATGTTGGACAAGGAAGACAACATAACAAATTGTGTTTGCTTGGCTCCGAACAATGTTACATGATTAGAGATCCCTTAGCATGTGACAATTGCTTCCACCTCACATTAGCCAAACCCCCCGCACTAAGTAGAGATACTACTTGTGCATCCATAAACCTTCAACCCAGTTTTGCCATGTGAGTCCACCATACCTACCTATGGATTGAATAAGATCCCTCAAGTAAGTTGTCATTGGTGCAAGCAATAAAAATTGCTCTCTAATATGTATGATCTATTAGTGTGTGGAAAATAAGCTTTGTACGAACCTGTGATGAGGAAGACATAAAAGCGACAGACTGCATAATAAAGTTCTTTATCACAGGAGGCAATATAAAGTGACGCTCCTCCGCACTAAGAGGACACGCATCCAAACCTCAAAAGCGCATGACAACCTCTGCTTCCCTCTGCGAAGGGACTATCTTGTACCTTTACTTTTTGCCCTTGAAAGAGTCATGGTGAACTTCACCAATTCCTTATCTCGCCTTTATCTTGGCTATCGTCATATGCTTGGGAAAGATCTATATTCATATGTCAACTTGGAGGTAAGTATTCATGAATTATTATTGTTGACATTACCCTTGAGGTAAGCAGTTGGGAGGCGAAACTGTAAGCCCCTATCTTTCTCTGTGTCCAGCTGAAACTTTGATCTCATGAGTACCACGTGAGTTGTAGCAATTGTAGAGAATGAAAGAATGATTAAGTATGTGGATTTGCTTTACAAGCTCTTATTTGACTCTTTCTGATGTTGTGATAAATTGCAATTGATTCAATGACTAAAGGCTATCGGTTGTTACTTCTCAGTAAGGTTCTTGATCCATGCTTTACTTTGTGAAGGAATTATCACTTTAGCATGAGAGATTATATGTTGGTATTGCTGTTCTGATCATGATCATGATGCATGCATGTTCGTATCTTGTTTTGTCGACACCTCTCTCCCTAAACATGTGGACATATTTATTGAGCTAGGGTTTCGCTTGAGGACAAGCGAGGTCTAAGCTTGGGGGAGTTGATACGTCCATTTTGCATCATGTTTTCATGTTGATATTTATCGCTTCTTGGGCTGTTATTTCACTTCACGGTACAATTCTTATGCCTTTTTTCTCTTATTTTGCAAGGTTTACATGAAGAGGGAGAATGCCGGCAGCTGGAATTCTCTCCTGAAAGTGGAGCAAGTTTGAGATACCTATTCTGCACGATTCCAAACGCCGTAAAAATCAACGAGGCTTTTTTTCCGGATTTATAAAAAATACTAGGCCGAAGAAGCGCCAGAGGGGCGCGTGCAGGTGGCCACAAGCCTGCACGGCGCGACCACCCCCAGGCCGTGCCATGAGGGCTTGTGGGCAGCCTGCTGGCCCACTAGCCCCCCTCTTCTGCTATATGAAGGGTTTCGTCTGAAAAAAAAAAATCAAGGATGAGCTTTTTCGTGGTTTCGCCGCCGCCACGAGGCAGAACTTGAGCAGAACCAAGCTAGAACTCTCGCAAGACGATCATGCCGGGGAAACATCCCTCCCGGAGGGGGAAATTGTCGCCATCGTCATCACCAACACTCCTCTCATCGGAGGGGACTCGTCACCATCAACATCTTCATCAACACCATCTCATCTCCAAACCCTAGTTCATCACTTGTAACCAATGTCAGTCTCGCAACTCTGATTGGTACTTGTAAGGTTGCTAGTAGTGTTGATTACTCTTTGTAGTTGATGCTATTTGGATTACTTGGTGGAAGAGTTTATGTTCAGATCCTTGATGCTATTCATTACCTCTCTGGTCATGAATATGATTATACTTTGCGAGTAGTTACTTTTTCTCACGCCCAAGATGCGACTCTATCCTCAATTTGGCACGAAGGCCTCGTCAGGGATAGAAGCGCATCTCGTCGTGTCGCAAGAATGGATATCGTTACAAGTACATGTATTGAAAAGAAGAGATATATACATAGAGTTGGCTTAAACTCGCCACAAGTTACATCAGAGTCACAACAGTACAGTACATAATCATCATGAAGAAGAGCAGGGTCCGACTATGGACGAAAAAAAACGAGAGAAGAAGAATGACGTCCATCCTTGCTATCCCAGGCTGCCGGCCTGGAACCATCCTAGATCGATGATGAAGAAGAAGAAGAAGCAACTCCAAATGAACAATCAACACGCTCACGTCAAGTAACCTTTACCTGTACCTGCAACTGGTGTTGTAGTAATCTGTGAGCCACAGGGGACTTAGCAATCTCATTTCCAAAGGTATCAAGACTAGCAAAGCTTAATGGGTGAGGCATGGTTAAGTGGTGAGGTTGCAGCAGCGGCTAAGCATATGTTTGGTGGCTAACTTACGAGTACAAGAAATAAGAGGGGGGAAGATCTACGCATAACGGATGTGAACTACTGATGATCAACTGAATGATCCTGAACACCTACCTATGTCAGACATAACCCCACCGTGTCCTCGATCGGATAAGGAACTCACGAAAGAGACAGTCACGGTTATGCACACAGTTGGCATATTTTAACTAAGTTAACTTCAAGTTATCTAGAACCAATGTTAAACAAAGTTTCCACGTTGCCACATAACCGTGGGCACGGCTTTCCGAAAAGATTTAACCCTGCAGGGGTGCTCCAACTAGTCCATCACAAATTACCACAAGCCGCATAGAAATCCTCGATCACGAAGCTCGCGATCTCGTCGGATTCCCTAGTGGAAAACCTCAACTCTGAGATTACCCAAAGCATCACCGGAATCCCGATGCACAAGATATCTCGTCAAAGGTAAAACTAATCCAGCAAGGCCACCCGGTGTGTCGACTAACCCGATAGGAGCCACGTATCTTGTTCTCAGGACACACCGTCTATGCAAAGTGGACGGGAACCAAACCTCGAGTTGCCCTGTGGTGGCACCGCCGACTGCTAGGTGGGTGAACCAACACTCATGAGGAGCACTGGCCTGGGGGTTGATTAAATTATCCTCGGGTTAATTACTCCCTATGCAGTTCATTAGTTGTTAGGCAAATGTAGTACCAAAGTTGGGCCTTGCCAGACCAGCTTTAATCTAAAACGAATTATCAAGGGGGTCCGCATAACAACCCCGATCGTGTTAGGAGCGCTCAATTATGGAACATAACACCGGTAGCCGAAACTAAGGGGGCAAAGGTGGAAGAAAACACCAGGCTAGAAAGGCCGAGCCTTCCAACTTTTACCAAGTATATAGGTGCATTAAATTAAATAGCATTAATATGATGATATGACAAGGAACCCATGTTAACACATGGAAGCAACTACACCTGCAACTAGCAACGCTAACAACAGGGTTAAGCAAGCAGTAATAATAGCCAAACAGTGGTTTGCTAGGTTGAACAATTGAAGGTTATCATGGCATTGTTGAGAGGCTCATATATAACAAGTGGTAGGCAACGAGACGTAAACGGTAGAAACGGTAAAACTAGGATGGCAATGATAGCAATGGTATCTGGGGAAATGGTCATCTTGCCTGAGGTCCCGCTTGGAAGAAGAGTGACTGCGTGAAGCAGACGAACCGACGTAGTCGAACTGGTCCTCACATCCCGACACGCTTGCGGAACTCTAACGAGACGGAACAAACCGGAAACAAACATCAACACCCATATTCACTACACGATGCACAACATGATGCACAACCTACTATGATGCATGAACAGATCAAAATGCAAGGGATGGCATGGCAATTCACCTCACGCAAACACTACACATTAAATGAAGCTCGATATGCAACGGGTTGCATATCAACGAAACTCCACATTTAATTGTTTAGTTCACTCACGTTAATTTACACGGTAATATTTAAAATGTTGTTAACATGGCAAGGGGTGAAGCACAAATTAAACTACCTATCTAGGCATTTTAAATGAGGCCGAAAACAAATTATAGCATCTCCGAAATGACCCCACGCGTTAAATTCTAATTCTGTCCAGATTTGTCCTAATCACATTTTAAGTTTGTTAAACAACGAAAGAAAGTGGTTCACGTGAAACTACACGTCGTTCCAGCCCGTTTACATATGTGGCTCATCTCCAACGGAGCTACGAGTAAATAACTACGCACTAAACCGTTTTTAACACGTTGTCACGCAAACCAATGCAAACAACACGTAAACAGTTCTAAATATGCATGAGAGTTGGAAATATTATTCTACGCGAGATTCTACATGTTTTACATATATAACTTGCTATGATTCGACGCATAGATTAAAAGTTACCGGCGTTTCAAAACAATGCAATTTTTTTTTCTGAAATATGCATGTGAGGGAAAATGCCCCAAAATATACACAGGGCAAAAAAAATAGGGCAACCTAGAGTCG
Source organism: Hordeum vulgare subsp. vulgare (assembly GCF_904849725.1). Lineage (NCBI taxonomy): Eukaryota > Viridiplantae > Streptophyta > Magnoliopsida > Poales > Poaceae > Hordeum > Hordeum vulgare. Next base: position 512,708,404 of record NC_058524.1, on the reverse strand, counting down.
AACTCAGGACCTCTTCGTTGTGGTCAAACGCTCAAACCAGCTGGGCTACGAAGACACATTCATACACAAGGTCTTTTTTTCTAGAAGAGCCATACCTTGATGCTAGGTGAACCCACGTGAAAACGGATGGATCAGTCAACGTAGGCTCGTGCGTTCCTTCCACCTGAACTGCGGTGGCGCTAGGAGACCTCGCCGGGCTGGCCTGATCCGAACGAGTCGGCAGCAGGGGAGGTCGGAATGGATCTGAGGCGGCGCGGGCTTGTCAGATCGGGGTTCGGACGGGGCTCCGGTGGCTGCTCCACTTAAGCTCGGGCAGCCATTCATGGTTTCCTGGCAGCAACAGAGAGGGAGAGAGGCTATGGTAAGAGAAGATCAAGAAGAGAGGAGGGGAAAGAGCACAGGGAGGTGGGGCACAGGCCTGGGCGTGGTGCTGCTCCGGCGGCATCGCTCGCCGGTGCGGCTGCCGGTGAGGTTGGCCTCGGGAGCTCGCTCCCTCCGATCCAGATCGGAAGCGCCGGTTGGGGTTCGGGGCTGCTGTTGCTATTGCTGGCGCGGTGGGCAAAACAGAGGAGGTCGCGGGGCATGGGAGACGGGGCGCAAAGAGGGGCGGCGCGGCGGGAGCGCAGGCGGCGGGGCTGCTCGGGAGAGGGAGTAGAGAACGGGAGGAGAGGGGTATCGGGGGGAGGAAGGAGACACGAGGGAGATGGGGGTCTCGGGCTCGTGGAGCGATGCTAGGGTTGGGGAGCTGGGCTGTGGCCCAAGTGGCCACATGCTAGGCTCCTCTCCCTAGTTGCCTCTTTGCTTTTTTTAAACCAGAAAACACACACAAAGGAAAAAAAAGATTTAAACGAAATAAAATACAAAAATACTTTTGACTCCTTTAAAACAAACCCCAACTATAAAATAGATTGGGCATTTTAAAACAAATAAAAAATGAAACCTTCTTTTAAGAATTAAAATAAAACCCTTTCACAAAAGAAGAAAATCTAAACTCCTTTTGTCAAGAGAATAAAATAAAACCTGTTTTATTTAAAGAAAAAAAATAAAAGCTCTTTAAAGAAGAAAAGAAAATGAGACTGTTTTAAAATAAAACAAGAGGAGAAATGAAAGAGAAACCCAAGGGGGTGCCCCCACATTTAATAAAAAAGGTTTTTAAAAGAAGACGCTTTTTTTAAAAGGGTAAAAACGGAAACTTTACACAACCCCAAAACAAAAATCGAAGAGAAGAGAGGAGGGGAGAAGGTTTAGGTCCACGGCTACAACAGGGTTTGAGGTGGCTCTCACGCACCCACTCTCGTTGCAAGGCCCTAAGGCACATACACACATGCACTCACACACAAACAACGAGGTGCAACTAGCCACACAAGACAAGCACACAGATGACATGAAGCCATGCATGATGCGACGATGCAAACTACATGATGAGGCCACAAAATAAAATAACCACACGACGGAAACGGAAATAAAGGGGAATCTTCTGGAACGTCGGTCTCGGGCTGTCACAACTCTCATACACTACAAGAGGATCTCGCCCCGAGATCCAAGAATGAAAGGGGGGAGAGGATGAGAAAGAGCAAGAGGTAGAAACTTAGTCTCTTCTTGACAAACGAGTGAAACCAACGATCCTTAAAGGTTGCAAAGAGTTGAGGAATGATATGAGAAGAGGCAAGAATTCACGGAAAATTTCGACAGCACTTCGGTAGGAAAATGGGACAAAAAATTCGATAAGAAGAGAGAATTACACAATATACATAACAAACAACTAAATAGAACAAGGGAACACCATGATCTTGACAGAACAAGAAGCTAGACCCAAAAGACCAACATCACAATGCCTCCGGAACAATAGAATAGGAACTAGCTCATACGGAAGAAGAGAATGAAGAAATAGTGACAACTAATATCTCAAATGAACTTGACAAGCACCCTGATAGCAGCAATCCATAGGAAAATCTTTAGGTGAAATCCAAACCAAGATAGCTCAATGAAGAAATCATGGGTTGAAAATATCTCATGATCATAGAATTGATGGATTTAATTATCTCATTCTTGAAAGGAAAACTCTTCGAGGGTCCTACACTAACAAGAATGCTGTAATACCACCGCAAAGGATAAAGGAAGAACAATTGCACACAGAAATGCAAGAGAAAGGATACTTGAGGTTCTCCAACAAGAATCTTGAAGAACACTTTGAGAATGAATTGAAACCTTGATGAACCACCATGAAGGACCACGGTATACAAATGAATGATGCAACGATAAGAAGGTAGAAAAAATAATAAGATTATGACCTTGCAAAGATTTAGATGGAGCCTCACAAAGAGATATTAAATGAACTTGAAACTCCGGAAAAGAAAGATAAGCACTTGAGAAAAGAATTCATATCATGAGCCACTCCGGAAGAAAGATTGAAATCACTATGAAACATGAATAAGAATTATGTTATGCTAATCCTTCATCAAGTTAAACTGATGACAAGCAATGGATTTAGCAAACCACTTATTCTACTAGAAATGAATCTTCAAGAGGCACAGAGAGATAAGCACCACTTGAGGCATAATTGAAGGAAGCACCGGTGAGAATTCACAACTGAATGGGAACACCACGAATTAATGAAGATGCATGAAAATGAAGAGCTCATGAGCCACCTGAGAGAAAAAACTTGAACAAAGCGCCGGAATAACCGAGAGACGAACGAAGAGACAACAATTGAGAAGAATTGAGGATGAAAGCTGAAAGCTGAGAACGAAGAATCTTCTGAAATGATGGCCTTCGGAGGAACGAGAATGAAAACAACTCAGAAATGCACCGGATAGCAAGAAAGGGATACTCATGATAGACAACAAACGAGAGGATAACAGGAAGCTGAGATGACAATCTACACAAGAATGTAAAAAGATTGAGAGAAACACTCCTTCGAATTTGCAAGCTGAGAATGATAACGAGGAACAACACCAAGAATAGCCGAGACACTCCCGAATAGAGAAGAATGAAAGGTTGAGCCAAATATGAGATTTATTTCAAATAGGCCTTGAAGAAGGGATATGACTGATGAAAATCATACTTACGTCATAGTTGAAAAGATTTAATGAACTCCGAGAAAAGATTAAAAGAGCCAGGAGAGATCCTGGGAAAGAACCTCTGGGTTATGGGCCCACTCAAAGAAACCACCGTTGGAAAAGATTACTTGGAAGAGAGATATTGCACCGGTATGAATGAAAACTAGATGAGGTAGCACCTCGAAATAACCGAAAGATCTGAAACCAAGAAACTCTGAGACATCATCAACACACCGGATAGAAAAGAGATGAATGAATAACATGATAGGCTGATAAGAATCTTCAACATAGGAAAGAATTACAATGATGAATAGGATATGATGAACACGGATAACTACATTGAATCCACCAGAAAAGAACACGACTGAACAAATATGGTACGAATCCCCTGAGAATCTTCACAATGAATCACCGGGTAAGAGAGAAAAGAACACAGAGCGGAAGCACAATGAAAAGAAAACTCTTGGATGAAAATTGAATCACTGAAGAAAAGGGTGGGAGGGTGGGGAAAAACAAAGACAACTCGGAACAGATGAGATGAACTCCAGAATAAATGAGAGAATGATCTTGCAGCAATTAGGGAGGATTGAATTCAGTTCAAGAAAAGCACACCGGTTGAATGGAATTGATACGATGATCTGAATGAGCAAAGAATTTGCATTCACATAACAATATGAGAACACAGATTAGGAAAGATCTGAAATCACCACTTGACATCGAAGCAACTCGAATTACCGCATTCCAACAAAACAAAGGATGCGGCTTGCAATTAGCCAGAACAAACTCATGAGAAAGATTTCGTCCTATAAGTAAATACTTGAATTCCCACCTAAGAATTCCCGAAATATCTGGTCATGCAATCTGGTACACGGATACAAGGAGTAATAATCACACAACTCCTATACTAACCCGTCACCTGTATCACATCCGTCAACACACAACCAGAATCTCGGACCTTCGTCTACAACAGACCCTCATGATCACAACGATACAAAGTATGGCAGTACTCCCGAACAATCTGCACCAGTACTGGGGACATCGGGGTTATCTCGCCACTACTAGTATTGAAGAAATTACAAACATCCTTTGTTCTTAGGTACTCAGAAACCTGAATGATAACGATGTGCTCAAGAATCCCCTGGAGCTCAACTCTCCTGAAACTTAAAGCAGATAGGAGGCACCAAGACAGAACTCCGTCACATCGGCATCATATAGATTCCAAAAATATCCGCGTGATCCTAAATTTTTTTTGAGTGAGAAGAGGAGTAGAATTAAATTTTTACGTCAAGATTCCTCACCAGAGCATAGACGAGGAGAAAAAAGAATCCTACTCTCCAATATATAACTAGACTCAAAGTAGTTTTTCAGTAGACTCGACTCGGCCAAGTTCGATCAATCAAGGGGGCTCCTAGGTCGGTACTGGTCTGATACCAACTTGTCACGCCTAAGATGCGACCCTATCCTCAATTTGCCACGAAGGCCTCGTCAGGGATAGAAGCGCATCTCGTCGTGTTGCAAGAATGGATATCGTTACAAGTAGATGTACTGAAAAGAAGATATATATAAATAGAGTTGGCTTACACTCGCCGCAAGTTACATGAGAGTCACAACAATACAGTACATAATCATCATGAAGAAGAGCAGGGTTCGACTACGGACGAAAACAAACGAGAAAAGAAGAACGACGTCCATCCTTGCTATCATAGGCTGCCGGCCTGGAACCCATCCTAGATCGATGATGATGAAGAAGAAGAAGCAACTCCAAATGAACAATCAACGCGCTCACGTCAAGTAACCTTTACCTGTACCTGCAACTGGTGTTGTAGTAATCTGTGAGCCACAGGGGACTCAGCAATCTCATTTCCAAAGGTATCAAGACTAGCAAAGCTTAATGGGTGAGGCATGGTTAAGTGGTGAGGTTGCAGCAGCGGCTAAGCATATGTTTGGTGGCTAACTAACGCATAACGGACGTGAACAACTGATGATCAACTGAATGATCCTGAACACCTACCTACGTCAGACATAACCCCACCGTGTCCTCGACCGGATAAGGAACTCACGAAAGAGACAGTCACGGTTACGCACACAGTTGACATATTTTAATTAAGTTAACTTCAAGTTATCTAGAACCAATGTTAAACAAAGTTTCCACGTTGCCACATAAACGCGGGCACGACTTTCCAAAAAGATTTAACCTTGCAGGGGTGCTCCAACTAGTCCATCACAAATTACCACAAGCCGCATAGAAATCCTCGATCACGAAGTTCGCGATCTCGTCGGATTCCCTAGTGGAAAACCTCAACTCTGAGATTACCCAAAGCATCACCGGAATCCCGATGCACAAGATATCTCGTCAAAGGTAAAACTAATCCAGCAAGGCCACCCGGTGTGTCGACTAACCCGATAGGAGCCGCGTTCTCAGGACACACCGTCTATGCAAAGTGGACGGGAACCAAACCTCGAGTTGCCCCGTGGTGGAACCGCCGACTGCTAGGTGGGTGGACCAACACTCATGAGGAGCACTGGCCCGGGGGTTGATTAAATTATCCTCGGGTTAATTACTCCCTATGCAGTTCGTTAGTTGTTAGGAAAATGTAGTACCAAAGTTGGGCCTTGCCAGACCAGCTTTAATCTAAAACGAATTATCAAGGGGGTCCCCATAACAACCCCCATCGTCTTAGGAGCGCTCAATTATGGAACATAACTCCGGTAGCCGGAACTAAGGGGGCAAAGGTGGAAGAAAAGACCAGGCTAGAAAGGCCGAGCCTTCCAACTTTTACCAAGTATATAGGTGCATTAAATTAAATAGCATTAGATGATGATATGACAAGGAACCCATGTTAACACATGGAAGCAACTACACCTGCAACTAGCAATGCTAACAACAGGGTTAAGCAAGCAGTAACATAGCCAAACAGTGGTTTGCTCGGTTGAACAGTTGAAGGTTATCATGGCATTGCTGAGAGGCTCATATATAACAAGTGGTAGGCAACGAGACGTAAATGGTAGAAACGGTAAAACTAGCATGGCAATGATAGTAATGGTATCTGGGGAAATGGTCATCTTGCCTGAGATCCGCTTGGAAGAAGAGTGACTCCGTGAAGCAGACGAACCGACGAAGTCGAACGGGTCCTCACATTCCGACACGCTTGCGGAACTCTAACGAGACGGAACAAACCGGAAACAAACATCAACACCCATATTCACCACACGATGCACAACCTACTATGATGCATGAACATATCAAAATGCAAGGGATGGCATGGCAATTCACCTCACGCAAACACTACAAATTAAATGAACCTCGATTTGCAACGGGTTGCATATCGACGAAACTCCACATTTAATTGTTTAGTTCACTCACATTAATTTACACGGTAATATTTAAAATGTTGTTAACATGGCAAGGGGTGAAGCACAAATTAAACTACCTATCTAGGCATTTTAAATGAGGCCGGAAACAAATTATAGCATCTCCGAAATGACCCCACGCGTTAAGTTCTAATTCTGTCCAGATTTGTCCTAATCACATTTTAAGTTTGTTAAACAACAAAAGAAAGTGGTTCACGTGAAACTACACGTCGTTCTAGCCCGTTTACATATATGACTCATCTCCAACGGAGCGATGAGTAAATAACTACGCACTAAACCGTTTTTAACATGTTCTCACGCAAACCAATGAAAACCTAACGTAAACAGTTCTAAATATGCATGAGAGTTGGAAAATATTATTCTACGCCAGATTCTACACGTTTTACATATATAACTTGCTATGATTCGACGCACAGATTAAAAGTTACCGGCGTTTCAAAACAATGCAATTTTTTTTCTGAAATATGCATGTGAGGGAAAATGCCCCAAAATATACACAGGGCAAAAAAATAGGGCAGCCTAGAGTCGAACTCAGGACCTCTTCGTTGTGGTCGAACGCTCAGACCAGCTGGGCTACGAAGACACATTCATACACAAGGTCTTGTGAATTTGGTATTCGTTCGGTATTTTGATGTGTTGCATGTTGTTTTCCTCTAGTGGTGTTATGTGAACGTCGACTACATAACACTTCACCATTATTTGGGTCTAGAGGAAGGCTTTGGGAAGTAGTAAGTAGATGATGGGTTGCTAGAGTGACACAAGCTTAAACCCTAGTTTATGCGTTGCTTCGTAAGGGGCTGATTTGGATCCACTAGTTTAGTGCTATGGTTAGATTTTGTCTTAATTCTTCTTTCATAGTTGCGGATGCTTGCGAGAGCGGTTAATCATAAGTGGGATGCTTGTCCAAGTAAGGGCAGTACACAAGCGCCGGTCCACCCACGTATCAAACTATCAAAGTAACGAACGCGAATCATATGAACATGATGAAAACTAGCATGACAGAAATTCCCGTGTGTCCTCGGGAGCGTTTTTCCTCCTATAAGACTTTGTCCAGGCTTGTCCCTTGCTACAAAAGGGATTGGGCCACATCTCTGCACCGTTGCTACTTTTGTTACTTGTTGCTTGGTACGAATCATCTCACCACACAATCACTTGTTACCGACAATTTCAGTGCGTGCAGATTTTACCTTGCTAATAACCACTTGTCAGATCCTTGTGCTCCTCGTTGGGTTCGAAACTCTTACTTATCAAAAGGACTACGATTGGTCCCCTATACTTGTGGGTCATCATATTGTAACGGGAGTTGGACTCTTGTAAACCTAGAGCCTCGACCTGTATATAAAGGCGAGTCTCTAGGGTTGATATTGTTAAGTTAACATCAATCGAGAGCTAGGTCAGGCGAATTCGCACCCTTGTAATCGATTCCCACAACAATATACACATAGCAGGACGTAGGCTTTTACCTCAACCTGAGGGGCCAAACATGGGTAAACTCGTATCCCGTTTCCCGATCAACCCCTTTGAGTCGCCACCTAGTTGCGATGGCTTCACCACTAAGTCCTTTCACGAGGACATCTGCCGTGACAAAACCACGACAATTGTCGCCCATCGTGGGGCCTACACACGGTGGAGTTGAGTTCTCAAAGGGATCCCTTCCAGTGTTCGGGAGCTATGCGGTCGGCCTTATGATGAAGAGTCGTCGCAAAAAGTACTACATCGAAAATTCAAGCTGGGGTCCCGAGGCCGGTTCAACGAATCCGGGTACCGGGTCCCCTTCGGCAAGATCCATGTCTTCATGGGCAAGATCAGAACGCCGGTTCCCGAGCCAGACATCTGCACCGACATTGTCGAGCCGGCTCGGCTCGCCCAACCCGCCATGTGTGAGCTCAGACGGTGTTGCGTCTTTGTCGGCTTCACGCAAGGAGTCGCCCTCCCAGTGGAGCCGGAAGCTGGCGGTGACACCCTTGTCAACTCTGATGGCGAGTCGTCGATTGGAGACACCGATTCAATCCGCCCTCTACATGAGGGAAGGCTGGGTGGTTTTCCTGAGGCGGCGATCTCCGAAGAACCACATGAACACCCCCGCCAAGTCACCATCTATATGGCAGGAGCTATGGTGGCTCAGGACCAGCCAAATGTGGTGAGCGCCAATGGGGCCAGCGGGCCAGGGAAAACCCCAACTCAGGCCGTGTCAGATCTGATGGCAGAGATGTCAAAACTCATTGCGATAGTCGTGATGACTGATAAGCAGGCGGAGGTTAACGCCAAATTAGCTAAACTTCATGAAGAGATGGCCCAGATACAACGCCAGATCGATGCGGAGAAGACCCAGATGATGGATCAACAAGCCCAAATCAACGAGGAGGAAGAACGTGTGAAGTTGGAGGCATGGCGACTTGAGTGCCGACGAGTTGCGTCAGAAGCTGTTTATGAGAGGAGGCTCCAAAGTCGCATCCCTCCCAACCTTAATCCAACCCACTTGTTCAACAGCCCGCAAACCCCTGGAGCGGATTGCGACTCGCCAAGCCAAGGTGATCCACAGGGGGAGATCATTCAACAACAGAGGCAACCCCCGCTGAATTGGCAGGCGACTCAAAACTTCCAAACAGCTCAGGGTCACTTCTCCAAGCCGGTGGATAACGTGCTGGCTGCAACCGGTCACTTGGATTCCCTCCCATTCGTGGCAATACTGCCTTGGATGTGGAGGCACAAAACGCCATGGAGATGTCAAAGACTGCAGTAGTCTAGCAGGCAAAGTTCTCGTACAGTCGTGATTGTCTGCACTCCACGCCACAGGCAAGCCACACGAAGAGTCGCCCAGACGACCCTCCAGCGGTTTCCAGCGACGCTAGTCGACACCAACCTCAGATTAATCTACCAGAGACACCAGCGCACAACGCTCAGGCGCTTGTCAACGCTGCCCGAGCCGCCCGGAAGGCGGAGGCGGAAGCGGCGATGGTCATGGCGGGTCAAGGAGTTCCGGATTATGCTCAACCAGCCTCACAATATGGTGGTCAAGGCAGGAACGTCGGGGTCCCTTGCCTGTCTTTCACTCTATGCAATGAACGCATGCCCAAAGATTTCAAAGGTCCTCGTAAGGTGCCCAACTAAACTCCTGATCTTGAGCCGGGGGGCGTGGGTGGAAAGTTATGAACTGGCCAAGGATATGCTTGATGCTAGTGATGCGGTCTACGCCAAGTACTTCACCATGATGTTGGAAGGGCCGGCTCGTACGTGGTTGAAGAACCTACCTCCCAACTCCATCAGCACCTGGGCAGAACTCAAGGAGCGTTTCATCAAGAACTTTCGCGGAACTTGCAAGCGTCCGATGACTATTGTAGATCTCCAACACTATGTCTAGCAGGCTGACGAATCCGCTCACCATTGGACCTGGTGGGTCGCAAAAATCATCCACTCTTCAGACGATATTAAGGCGGCTCACGCCGTGTTGATTTTGGAGTAGAATTGTCATTTTGAACCCCTGGTGTTGGAGCTTGGCCACCTCAAGTGAAAGGTGCAGGATATGGGCGAGTTGATGGACATCCTCACCAGGTATGCTGAGTCAGACGGGACGAAGGACGCCGGCTCTGATGACGAGAAGGTCAGTGAAGCTAAATGAGGAGAATGAGGCAAGGACCACCTCCAACATTCTGGGCGCAATAATAACCAAGGAGGTTACGGAAAAAGGAGGCAGCAGGATGGCATCTCCGATTTCGTTGCTAACACCAATGTCGGGCCATGAAATCAACGAAGGAACACAAATCAGGGCGGTTTCCAAGACCGAGGCTTCACTGGGAGGAAGCCAAACAATTATGAGGAGATGTTCAAGGGACCTTGCCCCAAGCACAGTACCCCAGGTGCTCCGTCTACTCATTCTTGGGAAAATTGTTTTGCAACGCAGGAGTTTCGCCTTCAGGCGTCTCGAGATCATCTAGGAGGAGGTGAAGGCGCCCAACAGGATCATTTTGGCCCGGGCGGGTCACATGGTTCCTCGTTTGGTGATTTTTCTAACCCGGGGGCTCAAGGGCGAGGCGACTCGCATCGCAATGGTGGACAACCATCAGACCCATGTGGACGGCAGTATGATGACTAGGGCGAGTTCCAGCAGCCAAACAACCAGGGCGTGTTTCAGAGCAACCCTAAGCAGTTGAGTGATGGACAATACCATGTTTTTACCACGAGCAATTGCAAAGAGAGACAAGAAGCTAAGGCATAGGACTATCAGTATTGTTGGAAATATGCCCTAGAGGCAATAATAATTAGTTATTATTATATTTCTTTGTTCATGATAATCGTTTATTATCCATGCTATAATTGTATTGATTGGAAACACAGTGCATGTGTGGATACATAGACAAACCACTATCCCTAGTAAGCCTCTAGTTGACTAGCTCGTTGATCAAAGATGGTCAAGGTTTCCTGACCATAGGCAAGTGTTGTCACTTGATAACGGGATCAGATCATTAGGAGAATCATGTGATGGACTAGACCCAAACTAATAGACGTAGCATGTTGATCGTGTCATTTTGTTGCTACTGTTTTCTGCGTGTCAAGTATTTATTCCTATGACCATGAGATCATATAACTCACTGACACCGGAGGAATGCTTTGTGTGTATCAAACGTCGCAATGTAACTGGGTGACTACAAAGATGCTCTACAGGTATCTCCGAAGGTGTTCGTTGAGTTAGTATGGATCAAGACTAGGATTTGTCACTCCGTGTGACGGAGAGGTATCTCGGGGCCCACTCGGTAATACAACATCACACACAAGCCTTGCAAGCAAAGTAACTTAGTGTAAGTTGCGGGATCTTGTATTACGGAACGAGTAAAGAGACTTGCCGGTAAACGAGATTGAAATAGGTATGCGGATACGGACGATCGAATCTCGGGCAAGTAACATACCAAAGGACAAAGGGAATGACATACGGGATTATATGAATCCTTGGCACTGAGTTTCAAACGATAAGTTCTTTGTAGAATATGTAGGATCCAATATGGGCATCCAGGTTCCGCTATTGGATATTGACCGAGGAGTCACTCGGGTCATGTCTACATAGTTCTCGAACCCGCAGGGTCTGTACACTAAAGGTTCGACGTTGTTTTATGCGTATTTGAGTTATATGGTTGGTTACCAAATGTTGTTCGGAGTCCCGGATGAGATCACGGACGTTACGAGGGTTTCCGGAATGGTACGGAAACGAAGATTGATATATAGGATGACCTCATTTGATTACCGGAAGGTTTTCAGAGTTACCGGGAATGTACCGGGAATGACGAATGGGTTCCGGGTGTTCAGTGAGGGGGGGGGGGCAACCCACCCCGGGGAAGCCCATAGGCCTTGGGGGTGGCGCACCAGCCCTTGGTGGGCTGGTGGGACAGCCCAAGAAGGCCCTATGGGCCATAGGAAGAAAATCAAAGAGAAAAGGAAAAAAAGAGGAGGTGGGAAAAGGGGGAAGGACTCCTCCTTCCAAACCTAGTTGGATTCGGTTTGGAAGGGGAGGACTCCCCCCCCTTGGCTCGGCCGACCCCCTTGGGGCCCCTTGAGCCCCAAGGCAAGGCTCCCCCTCTTCCCCCTATATATACGGAGGTTTTAGTGCTGATTTGAGACAACTTTTGCCACGACAGCCCGACCACATATCTCCACGGTTTTACCTCTAGATCGCGTTTGTGCGGAGCTCGGGCGGAGCCCTGCCGAGATAAGTTCATCACCAACCTCCGGAGCGCCGTCACGCTGCCGGAGAACTCATCTACCTCTCCGTATCTCTTGCTGGATCAAGAAGGCCGAGATCATCGTCGAGCTGTACGTGTGCTGAACACGGAGGTGCCGTCCGTTCGGCACTAGATCGTGGAACTGATCGCGGGACGGTTCGCGGGGCGGATCGAGGGACGTGAGGACGTTCCACTACATCAAACACGTTTACTAATGCTTCTGCTGTGCGATCTACAAGGGTACGTAGATCGGAAATCCCCTCTCGTAGATGGACATCACCATGATAGGTCTTCGTGCGTGTAGGAAATTTTTTGTTTCCCATGCGACGTTCCCCAACAGTGGCATCATGAGCTAGGTTCATGCGTAGATGTCTTCTCGAGTAGAACACAAAAGTTTTTTGTGGGCGGTGATGTGCGTTTTGCTGCCCTCCTTAGTCTTTTCTTGATTCCGCTGTATTGTTGGATTGAAGCGGCTTGGACCGACATTACTCGTACGCTTATGAGAGACTGGTTTCATCGCTACGAGTAACCCCGTTCCTCAAAGATGACTGGCAAGTGTCGGTTTCTCCAACTTTAGTTGAATCGGATTTGACCGAGGAGGTCCTTGTATAAGGTTAAATAGCAATTCATATATCTCCGTTGTGGTGTTTGCGTAAGTAAGATGCGATCCTACTAGATACCCATGGTCACCACGTAAAACATGCAACAACAAAATTAGAGGACGTCTAACTTGTTTTTGCAGGGTATGCTTGTGATGTGATATGGCCAACGATGTGATGTGATATATTGGATGTATGAGATGATCATGTTGCAATAGTTAATATCGACTTGCACGTCGATGGTACGGCAACCGACAGGAGCCATAGGGTTGACTTTAAACTAACGTTTGTGCTTGCAGATGCGTTTACTATATTGCTAGGACGTAGCTTTAGTAGTAATAGCATGAGTAGCACGACAACCCCGATGGCAACACGTTGATGGAGATCATGATGATGGAGATCATGGTGTGACGCCGGTGACAAGAAGATCATGCCCGTGCTTTGGTGATCGAGATCAAGAAGCGCATGATGATGGCCATATCATGTCACTTATGAATTGCATGTGATGTTAATCCTTTTTGCACCTTATCTTGCTTAGAACGACGGTAGCATTATGAGGTGATCTCTCACTAAATTTTCAAGACGAAATTGTGTTCTCCCCGACTGTGCACCGATGCGACAGTTCTTCGTTTCGAGACACCACGTGATGATCTGGTGTGATAGACTCAACGTTCACATACAACGGGTGCAAAACAGTTGCACACGCGGAACACTCGGGTTAAGCTTGACGAGCCTAGCATGTCCAGACATGGCCTCAGAACACATGAGACCAAAAGGTCGAGCATGAATCGCATAGTAGATATGATTAGCATAGAGATGGTTACCACCGAAACTATTCTCGACTCACGTGATGATCGGACTTGAGATAGTGGATTTGGATCATGTACCACTCAAATGACTAGAGAGATGTACTTTTTGAGTGGGAGTTCTTAAGTAATATGATTAATTGAACTAATTGTCATGAACATAGTCTAATGGTCTTTGGGAATTACGATGTCGCTTGCGCTATAGCTCTACTGTTTTTATATGTTCCTAGAGAAAATTTAGTTGAAAGTTGATAGTAGCAAACTTTGCAGAGGATTGTCCTCGTTGCTGCGCAGAAGGCTTATGTCCTTAATGCACCACTCGGTGTGCTGCACCTCGAGTGTCGTCTGTGGATGCTGTGAACATCCGATATACACGTTTCTCATGACTACACGATAGTTCAGTGCAAAATACTTAATGGCTTAGAAGCAAGGCGCCGAAGACGTTTTGAAATGTCACGGAACATAAGTGATGTTCTAAAGAGATGACATTGTGATTTCATGCTTGTGCCCTTGTTAAGAGGTACGAGACCTCCGACAAGATTCTTTGTCCACAAATTAAAGGAAAAAGCTCAATCGTTGAGCATGTGCTCAGATTGTCTGAGTACGACAATCGCTTGAATCAAGTGGGAGTTAATCTTCCAGATGAGATCACTTGATGGTTCTCCAAAGTCACTGCCACCAAGCTGTGAGAGCTTCGTGATGAACTATAACATATCAAGGATGAATACAATGATCCTTGAGCGATTCGTGATGTTTGACACTGCAATAGTAGAAATCAAGAAGGAGCATCAATAGTTGATGGTTAGTAAAACCACTAAGTTTCAAGAAAGGCAAGGGCTAGAAGGGATACTTCGTGAAACAGCAAAACAGTTGCTGCACTAATGAACAGACCCAAGATTAAGCCAAACCTGAGACTAAGTGCTTCTGTAATGAGGGGAATAGTCACTGAGGCGGAGCAACTCTAGATACTTGGTAGATAAGTAGGCTGGCAAAAGTCGAAAGAAGTATATTTGATATACATGATGTGTACTTTACTAGTACTCCTAGTAGCATGAGGGTATTGGATACCAGTTCGGTTGCTAAGTGATTAGTAACACGAAATGATAGCTACGGCATAAACGGAGACTAGCTAAAGGCGAGGTGACGATACGTGTTGGAAGTGTTTCCAAGATTGATATGATCAAAACGTCGCACGCTCCCTCTACCATCGGGATTGGTGTTAAACCTAAATAATTGTTATTTGGTGCTTGCGTTAAGCATGAACATGATTGGATCGTGTTTATTGCAATACGATTATTCATTTAAAGAGAATAATGGTTACTCTATTTGCTTGAATAATCACCTTCAATGGTTTATTGAATCTTGATCGTAGTGTTACACATGTTCATGATATTGGTGCCAAAAGACATGAGGTAATGATGATAGTACCACTTACTTGTGGCACTGCCGCTTGAGTCATGTTGGTATAAATTGCATGAAGAGGCTCCATGCTGATGGATCTATATACTCACTTGTTTTGAATCACTAGTGACATGCAAATCATACCACATGAGCAAGGCCTTGTTTTCATTGAGATGAAACAAAATAGTAACTTGTTGGAAGTGATACATTTTGATGTATGCAGTCCAATGGGTGATGAGGCACGCAGTGGATATCATTATGATATTACTTCAATGAAGATTTGAGCAGATACAAGAGTATTTACTTAATGAATCACAAGTCTGAAATATTGAAAAGTTCAATTCTGTTTCGGAGTGAAGTTCGTCGTAACAAGAGGATAAACTATCTACGATATGATCATAGAAATGAATATCTGAGTTACGAGTTTTGGTACGCAATTAAGACAATGTGGAAATTGTTTCGCAGTTCATGCCACCTGGAACATCATAGTGTGATGATGTGTCTGAACGTCATAGCCACCCACTATTTGGTATGGTACATGCTATGATGTCTATTATCGAATTACCACTATCGTTTATGGGTTATGCATTAGAGACAACCGCATTCACTTTAAATAGGGCACCGCGTATTTCCGTTGAGATGACACAGTATAGACTGAGGTTTAGAGAAATCCAAACTATCGTTTCTTGAAAGTTTGGGGCTTCGACACTTATCTGAAAAAGTTTCAGTCTGATAAGCTCGAACCCAAAGCGGATAAATGCATCTTCATAGGATATCGAAAACAGTTGGGTACATCTCCTATCTCAGATCCGAAAGCAAAGTGTTTGTTTCTAGAAACGGATCCTTTCTCGAGGAAAGGTTTCTCTCGAAAGAATTGAGTGGGAGGGTGGTAGAACTTGATGAGGTTATTGAACCATCACTTCAACTAGTGTGTAGCAGGGCGCAGGAAGTTGTTCCTGTGGCGCCTACACCAATTGAAATGAAAGCTGATGATGGTGATCATCGAGCATCGGATCAAGTTACTACAAGCCTCGTAGGTTGATAAGGTCGCGTACTACTTCAGAGTGGTACGGTAGCCCTGTCTTGGAGGTCATGTTGTTGAGCAACAGTGAACCTACGAGTTATGGAGAAAGCAATGGTGGGCCCGGATTCCGACAAATGGCTAGAAGCCATGAAATCCGAGAGAGGATCCATGTATGAAAACAAAGTGTAGACTTTGGAAGAACTACTTGATGGTCATAGGACTATTGAGTAAAGATGGATCTTTAAAGGAAGACAGACGAAGATGGTGATAAGTCACTATTAAGAAAAGCTCGACTTGTCGCAAAGATGTTTCCGACAAGATCAAACAGTTGACTATGATGAGACTTTCTCACTCGTAGCGATGCTAAAAGTCTGTTGGAATTATGTTAGTAGTTGATGCATTATTTATGAAATATTGCACATAGGATGTCAAAACATTGTTTCCTCGACGGTTTCCTTGAGCAAACATTGTATGCGATACAACCATGAGGTTTTGTCGATCCTAAAGATACTAGCAAGTATGCAAGCTCCAGCGATCCTTCAATGGACTTGAGCAAGCATCTCGGAGTTGGAATATACACTTTGATGAGATGATCAAAGATTTTGGGTTTGTACAAGGTTTATGAGAAACTTGTATTTCCAAAGAAGTGAGTGGGAGCACTATAGAATTTCTGATAAGTATATGTGGTTGACATATTGTGGATCAGAAGTAATGTAGAATTTCTGTAAAGCATACAAGGTTGTTTGAAAGGAGTTTTCAAAGGAATACCTGGATTGCGCTACTTGAACGTTGAGCATCAAAGATCTATGCAGATAGATCGAAAGCGCTTAATGGAAGTTTCAACAAGATGCATGCCTTGACAAGTTTTTGAAGGAGTTCAAAATAGATCAGCAAGTATGCCATGCTGGGTACCGCACCTGATGTGTGCCTTGACTCAAAGTCTGTTGAGAGGTACAGAGAGTGATCCATGATTGAATCACTAGTAGCGGTCAAAAATTTATCCTTAGTAACTGATGGACTAAGGAATTTTTCTCGATTATGGAGGTGGTTAAAGAGTTCGTCGTAAAGGGTTACGTTGATGCAAGCTTTGACACTAATCCGAATAACTATGAGTAGTGTAACGGATTCGTATAGTAGAGTAGATATTTGGAGCATTTCCGAATAGCACGTAGTAGCAGCATCTATAAGATGACATAAAGATTTGTAAAGAACGCACGGATCTGAAAGTTTCAGAACCGTTGACTAAAATCTCTCTCATGAGCAAGACGTGATCAAACCCCAGAACTATATGGGTGTTGGATTCGTTGAAATCACATGGTGATGTGAACTAGATTATTGTCTCTAGTGCAAGTGGGAGACAGTTGGAAATATGCCCTAGAGGCAATAATAAGTAGTTATTATTATATTTCTTTGTTCATGATAATCGTTTATTATCCATGCTATAATTGTATTGATTGGAAACATAGTGCATGTGTGGATACATAGACAAAACACTGTCCCTAGTAAGCCTCTAGTTGACTAGCTCGTTGATCAAAGATGGTCAAGGTTTCCTGACCATAGGCAAGTGTTGTCACTTGATAACGGGATCACATCATTAGGAGAATCATGTGATGGACTAGACCCAAACTAATAGACGTAGCATGTTGATCGTGTCATTTTGTTGCTACTGTTTTCTGCGTGTCAAGTATTTATTCCTATGACCATGAGATCATATAACTCACTGACACCGGAGGAATGCTTTATGTGTATCAAACGTCGCAATGTAACTGGGTGACTATAAAGATGCTCTACAGGTATCTCCGAAGGTGTTCGTTGAGTTAGTATGGATCAAGACTGGGATTTGTCACTCTGTGTGACGGAGAGGTATCTCGGGGCCCACTCGGTAATACAACATCACACACAAGCCTTGCAAGCAAAGTAACTTAGTGTAAGTTGCGGGATCTTGTATTACGGAACGAGTAAAGAGACTTGCCGGTAAATGAGATTGAAATAGGTATGCAGATACGGACGATCGAATCTCGGGCAAGTAACATACCGAAGGACAAAGGGAATGACATACAGGATTATATGAATCCTTGGCACTGAGTTTCAAACGATAAGATCTTCGTAGAATATGTAGGATCCAATATGGGCATCCAGGTCCCGCTATTGGATATTGACCGAGGAGTCACTCGGGTCATGTCTACAAAGTTCTCAAACCCGCAGGGTCTGCACACTTAAGGTTCGACGTTGTTTTATGCATATTTGAGTTATTTGGTTGGTTACCGAATGTTGTTTGGAGTCCCAGATGAGATCACGGACGTCATGAGGGTTTCCGGAATAGTCCGGAAACGAAGATTGATATATAGGATGACCTCATTTGATTACCGGAAGGTTTTCGGAGTTACCGGGAATGTACCGGGAATGACGACTGGGTTCCGGGTGTTCAATGGGGGGGGGGCAACCCACCCCGGGGAAGCCCATAGGCCTTGGGGGTGGCGAACCAGCCCATGGTTGGCTGGTGGGACAGCCCAAGAAGGCCCTATGCGCCATAGGAAGAAAATCAAAGAGAAAAGGAAAAAAAAGAGGAGGTGGGAAAGGGGGAAGGACTCCTCCTTCCAAACCTAGTTGGATTCGGTTTGGAAGGGGAGGACTCCCCCCCTTGGCTCGGCCGACCCCCTTGGGGCCCCTTGAGCCCCAAGGCAAGGCTCCCCCTCTTCCCCCTATATATACGGAGGTTTTAGGGCTGATTTGAGACAACTTTTGCCACGGCAGCCCGACCAGATATCTACACGGTTTTACCTCTAGACCGCGTTTCTGCGGAGCTCGGGCGGAGCCCTGCCGAGATAAGATCATCACCAACCTCCGGAGCGCCGTCACACTGCCGGAGAACTCATCTGCCTCTCCGTCTCTCTTGCTGGATCAAGAAGGCCGAGATCATCGTCGAGCTGTACTGTGCTGAACGCGGAGGTGCCGTCCGTTCGGCACTAGATCGTGGAACTGATCGCGGGACGGTTCGCGGGGCGGATCGAGGGACGTGAGGACGTTCCACTACATCAACCACGTTTACTAATGCTTCTGCTGTGCGATCTACAAGGGTACGTAGATCGGAAATCCCCTCTCGTAGATGGACATTACCATGATAGGTCTTCGTGCGCGTAGGAAATTTTTTGTTTCCCATGCGACGTTCCCCAACAAGTATGGCTGAGCCGGCGGTTCCCAGATAATTAAATTGGTCCCAACAGCCTGTAACGTGGAGCAGGGCCGATCACCCCCTCAAATTGATAACCCTGGCGAGTTGGCGTGGGTGGTGGCGCCTCAGGTTGCAGGGTATACGCTTTCTAAGGTCCTTATGGACAAAGGTAGCAGTATCAATATTTTATACTATGACACCTTCCGGCGGATGAATTTTAACGAAAAGAATTTGATGCCCTCGACTACATTCTTTCACGGCATTGTCCCGGGTAAGTAGGCGTACCCTTTTGGGCGGATTAAGTTGAATGTGGCTTTTGGTGATGAGTGCAACTACAGAAGCGAGTCATTGACGTTTGAGGTCATCAAGATCAAGAGCCCCTATCATGCTTTGTTTGGCGGCCTGTTTACGCCCGTTTCATGGCCCGTCTTGCTATGTATACCTCAAGCTTAAAATGCCGGGTCTCAAAGGCACCATTACAGTTGATGGAAACCAAAAGATAGCCTAGGAGTGCGAAGAAGGGGACGCCGCATACGCTGAGTCGGCGTGCATGGCCGAAGAACTGAAGTTCCATAAAGCCAATGTGGATCCAGCTGACATGAGCCCATTGAAGAGACCTACGGTTGTTCTGAGCCGCCCTTAAGTTCAAACCGGCAGATGATACCAAGCAGGTGGATTTTGTCCCTGGCGACTCTTCAAAGCAGTTCAATATTGGGACCGTCTAGGATCCCAAATAGGAAAGCTCGCTCATTGAATTCATCCGTGAGAATCGGGATTTCTTTGCATGGAAACCTTCTGACATGCCAGGTGTGCTGAGATAATTCGCTGAGCATCATATCAATGTAGATCCCAAGATGAAGCTCGTTCGTCAATACCTCCGTCGTTTTAATGAGGAGAGGCGCAAGGCGATTGGAGAAGAAGTCGCCCGACTTTTAGCTGATGGTTTCATCATCGAATTTTTTCATCCTGAATGGTTGGCTAACCCGGTCTTGGTTCTCAAGAAGAATGGTACTTTCTGCATGTGCATTGACTATATGGACCTTAACAAAGCTTGTCGCAAGGATCCCTTTACGGGTCAAATCACGGACTCTACTGCGGGTTGCGAGTGGCTGTGCTTTCTGGATGCGTACTCAGGATACCATCAGATTAAAATGGCCAAGGAGGATCAGGAGAAGACGGCCTTCATCACTCCCTTTGGTGATTTTTGCTATGTCTCATTGTCTTTTGGGCTCAAGAGTGCAGGGGCGACTTATCAGCGTTGTATCCAGAATTGTTTGCACAGTCAGATTGGATGCAACGTCCATGCTTATGTTGATGACATCGTGGTAGAATTGTAGAAGATGGAAACGCTTCTAGGTGATCTCAAGGAGACGTTTGACAACCTCCGGGTTTATCAGATGAAGCTTAACCCAACAAAGTGCGTGTTTGGGGTTCCTATAGGAAAGTTGCTTGGGTTTTTAGTGTCCGAGCGTGGCATAGAAGCTAACCAAGACAAGATCAAGGCGATTACCTCACCTGGGAGTGGGCCAATATTAATCAAGTCCATCGTATGGCAGGTCGTCTCGCAGTGCTTAGTCGTTTCATAAGTCGTCTGGATGAGAAGGCTATCCCGCTCTATCAGTTGCTCAAGAAGACAAATCACTTCATCCGAACTGATGCGGCCAATGAGGCGTTTGAGGCCCTCAAAAAACAACTTGCTGGGCCGCCTGTGCTGGCAGCCCTAGTTGACAAAGAGCTGATGCTCTTGTACATTGCCACTAATTCCAAAACGATGAGTGTGGCGGTGGTTGTTGAGCGCAAGGAAGAAAGCAAGGAATACCTAGTCCAGTGACCAATATATTTCGTTAGTGAGGTATTAACCCTGTCCAATCAGCGGTATCCACATTGGCAGAAGGTGGTCTTTGGGATCTTCATGGCAAGCCGGAAGTTGAAGCACTACTTTTTGGAGCACCCCATCATCATGGTCAGTTCTGCGCCCATCAGAGATATCATACAAAACCGAGAAGCTACTAGGCAGATTGCTAAATGGGCGATAGAGCTTGGTCCCCATCATGTGATGTATGCACCTCATACTGCCATCAAGTCTCAGGCACTGGTAGACTTTATCAATGATTGGACCGAGTTGCAAGTTCCAGAGGTCAGGTGAGACAATACCTATTGGACGATTTATTTCGACGACTCTAGACAATTGGAAAGTTCAGGAGCCGGAGTGGTGTTGACGTCTCCAAGAGGAGACAAGTTTTGTTATGTTGTGCAACTCATGTTTCCTTGCACAAATAATGCAGCTGAGTATGAAGCTTAGCTCCATGGGCTCAGGATAGCTAAAGAGATGAACCTGAGTCGAGTCAGGTGCCTAGGAGACTCAGATTTAGTGGCCCAGCAAGTGTGAGGAACCTCGGATTGAAAGGATACATTGATGGCGGCTTACAAACATGCGGTAACTGAGGTGGCGGGTTATTTCCATGGCTATCGGGTGGACCATATTGATCGTCGGCAGAACGAGGCGGCTGATGCTCTCTCCCGGCTCGGGTCACAGCGTAAGCCTGTCCATCCTAATGTATTCTTGGATGTTTTACATAACCCTTCTGTGAAATTGCTCTCTGAAGAGGACATAGCAATTCCTGACCCGGAGTCAGAATTGGTGGCGGCTCTCAGAGGAGTTCCTGGTTGGACGATACCCTACATGGCTTATCTGGCTCAAGGCGAGTTGCCATCTGATGAAGTTTTCGCCAGGCAGATCGTACGGCGATGCAAGTCCATGGTTATACATAAAGGGAGTTGCATAAACAAAGCACTTGTGGGATTTTTTAGCGTTGTGTTTCACCAGAAGAAGGGAGAGAAATTCTCAATGAGATACATGTGGGCGACTGTGGATATCACGCCGGGTCACGATCTTTGGTGTCAAAAGCTTTCCGACGCAGTTTCTACTGGTTGACGGCTCGTGCCGATGCTGAAGACATAGTGCGTCGATGTGATGGATGTCAGAAGGTCAGACGTCAGGCGCACGTGCCGGCTCAGGAATTGTGCATGATCCCCATTACATGGCCTTTTGTGGTTTGGGGGCTTGACATGGTTGGTCCCTTAAAAAAGTCTCCTGATAAAAAGACACATCTGCTGGTTGCAGTTGATAAATTTACCAAGTGGGTTGAGGCGGAGCCGGTCAGTAATTGCGAAGAAGAGATGGCGGTTAAGTTCCTGAGGAAGCTGATTTTACGTTTTAGTTACCTCATAGCATCATCACCGATAATGGTACTAATTTGTCTAAGGGGGCAATGAAGGATTTTTGTCAGCGAGAGCACATCCGGCTTGACGTATATGCTGTAGCTCATCCACAATCTAATGGTCAAGCTGAGCGGGCTAACAAGGAGATCTTACGTGGGATAAAGCCCCGGCTTATGATCCCTCTACAGCGCACTCCGGGTTGTTGGGTTTAAGAACCCCCCTCTGTACTTTGGAGTATCACAACAACACCTAACAGGTCTATTGGTTACTCTCCTTTCTTTCTTGTCTACGGGGTAGAGGCGGTTCTGCCAAGCGACATGAAGCACGATTCTCCCAGAGTCGCCGCATATGTTGAAGCTGATAATGAGCGGGCACGTCAGGATTCTTTGGATGATCTCGAGGAGAAGTGTGATCTGGCCGCAGCACGATCAGTGATTTACCAACAGGACCTACGTCGTTACCATAGTCGACGTGTCAAAAGTCGGGTCTTCCAGGAGGGCGATTTGGTGCTTCGATTGATTCAAGATCAGATGGGTATGCACAAGCTTTCACCCCCTTGGGAATGGCCTTCCGTTGTCAGCAGGAACCTCCGCAACGGCTCATATTACCTGATTGACTTACACCCCGACAAGCCAACCATGGAGGAAGAAAGAACCCGCCCGTGGAATATTGCTCACTTGCGGCACTATTATAGTTACAGCCATTGGCTCCTTATCTATGTACATACTTAGATCATTGTGTACTCTCTACATTACATCAATAAAGCCGGCGCCCATGAAATTCGGGGTCTGTGCCATTTCCGCCCATATCTGAGCATGAGTGTTTATTGATTAAATTAAGTCCGCCAAGAGGATGAGTCGCCATCGGGGAGGCCATTCAAACATGGACGCTAATGGTATCAAATAGAGTCAGTCGCCTTGATGTGACCACTCAAACATAGGTACCAGTAAAGCCAAAGAGGATCAAGTGCCATGATGCACGGTTCACACATAGGCGCCTATGTATGATCATGAACGATAAAGACCGACTTACTTGGGGGCTAATAGTTCCCAAGTCATTTAGCAGTAATAGCATTGTCTTCTGCTATCCTATGACCGTTTTTCCTTGATCATAGGTCATTTGGGGGCTTCTGGCTCATTGAGTCCCGCCTTAATACCCTCTTGGCTAGCAAAAAATTAACGCATTACTAAATGGTTATACTGGACTTTGTGTTTTGCGACTCGCCCATAAGGCCCGTGTACTCTTGGTGAGTCAATCCAACTATTGGACCCTGAACTTCCAAGGTTAAAACATTGAGGTACTTGCGAGAGCCAACATATGGAAAATAGATAAACCATGGGTTCACTGAACCTGCTTCACTGAAGCTTGACTTGAGCCTCATCAGCTAGTCTAAATAGATAAAGGTTTTTGCAAAAACCTCTTCGGGTATGATTAGAGCGTTCCAAGCCCATGTACCTGCCGTGACTCATAGAGCCGGCTTATTTTCCACCTTATATGGTGATTATGTTTTCAAGCAGACATTCAACAACCATGATTAATTCATTTAAGATGAGTGGTGGTCAAGGAAGAAGTACAATACTTCTTCAAATCGCCAATAGCCAAATCAAGGTGAGTTATATTGCAAGGTAATGCGTGGGAGATTTGATATCAAAAGGTGCAAATACAATAGCAGTTTTTAGCATATTCAAAATCAAGATTACATGGCTCGACAAGTCCAGAAATTTCCTATGTTAACCCGGTGCTAACATGTCTCTGGGTTCAATCTCCTCTGCGGGTTGAAGCTTCAAAGGGCCGCCACACCTAAGTCACCTCCGGCTCACCCTATGCTGAGGTTTCACGGTCTTGGATCTCGAAGTTGTCCACATCCCAGGTGCAATTGATTAAGGCGTGAAATTCAGCTTCTTCCGTCAAGATGGTTGACGGGTCAGCGTCAGAGGCAAAAAGAGGCTTACGACACTGAGGTGTTAAGTCCAACGATGCGAAACTGGGAATCGCCACACGCTTCCCATCGTCATCATAGGTCGCCTCGTACTTCAGCACATCAAGGGTATCAGCAAGGCGGCTTGCCGCAGGGCAAACATCCTTACGCATTGCGCGTAGTCTTCCTGCGTGAATTCTGAGCCGTCATCCTTGTATTCAGGGAAGCCGTTGGCTATTTCATCCGGCTTAAGTTCAGGTGCAGAAACTATTGACTCGCTCATGGCTGCCATCACGCCCTTTTGCGCGGATAATTTCCTTATTTCGGCTATGTGCTGAGGAATGGTTGAGAGCCGCCGCATCATATCCTTGATGTACTTCATTCGGTCTTTGTCCCCTAGACGACCTTGATGGTCAGCTAGCTGCCCGCATAAAGTTGCTCCGTCAGAGTGTATATTGCCTTTAGCTTCAAAACCGAATCATCTTGAAGATTGGCGGATCGAGGGCCTATAAAGAAACAAGTGAAGCATAAGTCGCCGAGCACCTTGCGTCCTTTACAAAAGTGATAACATATTTTATGAAGGACTTACCAAAGATAGCATTGGTCATTTGGGAGATATGTCGACGCAGAACAGTCAATTCTGCCGTGGCTTGTGTCACTTGACCCTCGGCCTTCTCTGCTTGTTTTACAAGGGCGGCTTTTTCCACTACGGTTGACTCCTTATAGCTAAGATATTCAGCCCTGAACTGTTCAAGTTTTGCCATTGTAGCTTGAAGTTTTTCCTCTGCTACGGCCCTGGCGTCTTGCTGGCATCCCATTCTTTTCCTCATCCCGCTTAGGGATGCGTCATTTTGAGTGATAGTCTCCTACCAAATCAAGCAGGAAGGATCAGTGACCTTAATAGTATTTGGTTGCGTTGAAAGGCGGACAGTCAAGTCTCAAGCATATTGCAAGAAATACACTCAACACTTGGGGGCTAATGTATTTGCTTTTCTAAAGGAAAGATAAGTTTCAATTTCTTAAGCAAGACCCATCTCATCTTCAAGAAGATGACCTGGCCCTTGGGGGCTACAAGTTGAAGCTTTTCAGTTTCTTAAGCAAGACCCGGCTCATCTTCAAGAACATGACCCGACCCTTGGGGGCTACAGGTTGAAGCTTTTCAAAGACTATTAATCGAGACCCGGCTCATCATCAAGAAGATGACCCGGCCCTTGAGGGCTACATGTTGAAACTTTTCCATTTATTAAGCAAGACCCGGCTCATCTTCAAGAAGATGACCCGACCATTGGGGGCTACAGGTTGAAGCTTTTCAAAGACTATTGATACATCTCCATCGTATCTACTTTTCCAAACTCTTTTCACCTTGTTTTGGACTATAATTTGCATGATTTGAATGCAACTAACCTGGACTGACGTTGTTTTCAGCAGAATTGCCTTGGTGTTATTTTTGTGCAGAAATAAAAGTTCTCCAAACGTCCTAAAAATTTATGGGGAGCAGTTTTGGAAAATATCAAAAATATCTGCACCAAGTTCCACCTCAGGGGGTGGGCCAGTGGGCCACAAGCCCTGGCTCCGCCACCACCCCCGACTGGTGGCGGTGGGCAGGCTTGTGGGGCCCACACGGCTCTGCCGCCCTCGTACTCCAGCTCTATAAGATCCCTTTCGTCGCAGAAAAAATAAAAAAAGAGAAGTTTTCGTCGCGTTTTCGATACGAAGGCGCCGCCACCACCTATTCTTCATCTGGAGGGCAGATCTGGAGTCCGTCTTGGGCTCCGGAGAGGAGAAATCGTCGCCATCATCATCATCAACCTTCTTCCCTCTCCAATTCCATGAAGCTCTTCATCATTCGTGAGTAATCTATTCGTAGGCTCGCTGGGCGGTGATGAGTAGGATGAGATCTATCATGTAATCGAGTTAGTTTTGATGGGGATTGATCCCTAGTATCCACTATGTTCTGAGATTGATGTTGCTACTAATTTGCCATGCTTAATGCTTAATGTTGTCACCAATATATGTGTGTTTTAGATCCGATCTTGCAAGTTGTAGTTACCTATTATGTGTTATGATCCGGCAACCCCGGAGTGACAATAACCGGAACCACTACCGGTGATGACCATAGTTTGAGGAGTTCACGTGTTCACCAAGTTCTAATGCGTTGGTTCGGTTCTTTATTAAAAGGAGAACCCTAATATCCCGTTGTTTCCTTTTGGACCCCACTGCCACGGGAGGGATGGACAATAGATGTCATGCAAGTTCTTTTCCCTAAGCACGTATGACGACACACGGAATGCATGCCTACATCACATTGATGAACGGGAGCTAGCCACATATCTCTCCGTGTTATAGCTGTTGCATGATGAATATCATCCAAAAAAAATCACCGACCCATTGCCTACGAGTTTGTACTACTGCTGCTACTACTGTTGCTACTGCTGTTACTTGTCTTGCTCTGCTGCTACTACTGTTGCTACTGTTGTTACTTGTCTTGCTCTGCTGCTGCTGCTACTGTTGCTATTACTGTCGCTTGCTACTGTTGCTACTTGCTACTGCTGTCACTACTGCTGTTCCTTGCCACTGCTATTGCTCGTTACACTGCTGCTACCTGTTACAATCTTGGTACGCTGGACGTTCACGGGAACCGACAATTTACGTCAACGCGACAACTTGGCGCCATTGATACAATCGTTAGGAATAGTCTGCCGTCAACAGATCGTTTCTGACACCGTTGTTATCATATTACTTTGCTGTTACTACTGTGCTTGCAGATACTAATCTTTCATGTGTGGTTGAATTTGACAAATTCAGCTGCTAATACTCGAGAGTATTCTCTCACCTCCTGTGTGGCGATCAACAAATTTGGGTCGAATACTCTACCCTCGAAAACTCCTGCGAACCCACGCGCTGGTGGGCCATCAACAACATTCTTCTAGTTCCTTTGCCGGGGAGTGCTAGCAGCATTCTTCTGGTGTCGTTGTCGGGGAAGGTCTGTTGTCATCCGCATTCGTCTAGCCATCGCCAGAGATTGCAATCAGCATTTTTCTGGCGCCGTTGCCTGGGAGGTATTGGTATATTCTCTGAGTTACTTGGGATTTATATCTGCTGATCACTATGAAGAATCTGAAGGATTCGAAGACCAAAGTCTTGCCCTCAACTATGAGGGGAGGTAAGGAATTGCCATCTAGATCTGCACTTGATTCACTTTCAATTATGAGTAAGTTTGCGACATCACCTCCTGCTAGAAATCTTGATATGTCGCCTGTGCTTGATGATGCTTGTGATACTACTGCTAGAGATGCTAAGCTTGATACTATGCCTGATACTTCTAGAGATGCTATGCTTGATATTATGCCTGATGATACTATGCTTGATACTATGCCTGATACTGCTAGACATGCTATGCTTGATACTGCTTTGCCTGATGATGCTAGAGATGCTATGCCTGATGATGCTATGCTTGATACTGCTAGAGATACTACTTTGCGTGATGTTCCACTAGGAGTATTCCATGATTCTCATATTGCTAGAGTTACTGCCAATGCTCGTGATGCTTCTGAAACTGCCGATACTATTGAGATAGAACCTGCTTTTGCTCCTGCTAGATCTAGCTCTCCTAGATATGAATTGCGTGATATACCTCAGGGTTACATTATGGAGGGAGAGATAGTTGAGGATTTTCTTGCATGTAAGGATGCCTATGACGCTGAGAAATTACTTCTCAAGTGGAAGAAAAAATCTCGGGAAGCTAGGATGAAAAATGACCCGAAATGTGCCACTTCGCCTATCTTTCTCACCGATAAGGATTATGAATTCTCTGTCGACCCTGAGATAATATCTCTAGTCGAATCTGATCCTTTTCACGGTTATGAGTCTAAGATGGTCATAGCCCATCTTGCCAAACTATCTGAAATAGCCAACCTTTTCACTAATGAGGAGAAGATCCGCCACTACTATATCCTTAAGCTGTTTCCTTTCTCTCTAAAGGATGACGCTAAAGCCTGGTTCACCTCTCTTGCTCCTGGATGTGTGCGTAGTCCCCAGGAGATGGTCTATTACTTCTGTGAGAAATATTTCCCTGCCCATAAGAAGCAAGCTGCCTTGCAGGAAATATACAACTTTGCTCAACTCCAAGAAGAGAGTCTTCCACAAGCTTGGGGGAGGCTCGTCCAGCTACAAAATGCTTTGCCTGATCACCCTCTTAAGAAGAACCAGATACTTGATATCCTCTATAACGGACTTACCGATGCCTCTAGAGACCACCTAGATAGTTGTGCCGGTTGTGTTTTTAGGGAACAAACTGTAGAACAAGCTGAGACCCTACTGAATAACCTCTTGATCAACGATAATGCTTGGACTATTCCCAAACCACCTTCTAAGACAACTCCTAAGAAAAGAGGTATTCTATTCCTCAGTCCCGACGATATGCAAGAAGCAAAGAAATCTATGCAAGAGAAAGGCATTAGATCTGAAGAAGTCAAAAATCTACCACCTATCGAAGAGATCCATGGTCTTGATAACCTGATACAGGTAGTAGAAGTGAATTCTCTGCGTAGGTTTGATGAGAGCGATATTCGTTTTGATAAACCTGCTAGCCTATGCTTTGATGAATTTGATGACTTTGTTGCAAAACAACAGAGTTTCAATGATTATGTTAGCAGACATTTGGAACAAAGTACTCGTATGCTTATCCATTTAAGTGCTTGTGTAGACAGAAATGTCAATGATCTAAAGCTTCTGAGTAAACATGCCTCTATGATTACTACTCAGGTAGAACAAGTACTTAAAGCTCAGAATGACCTGCTCAATGAATTAAATGACAACTCTGTTAGAGTCATTACTAGAGGAGGCAAAATGACTCAAGAACCTTTGTATCCTGAAGGTCATCCTAAGAAAATTGATCAAGATTCTCAAGGAATCAATGCTGATACACCTAGTCATCCTAAGGAGAAGAAGAAGGATGATAGAAACATGCACGCCAATTCACCAAATACTGTCACACCTGAAGAACCTAATGATATTTCTGTGTCTGATGCAGAAACACAATCAGGTGATGAACATGAACCTGGTGATAATATGGACAGTGATGTTCATAATAATGCTCAACCTAGCCATGACGAGGATGTGGAGATTGAACCTATGGTTAATCCTGGTAATCCACAACCTAAGAGATATGACAAGAATGACTTCACTGCTAGGAAGCATGGTAAAGAAAGAGAGCGATGGGTTCAGAGACCTGTGCCCTTTACTCCTAAGCCATCCAAGAAAAAGGATGATGAGGATTTTGAGCGCTTCGTTGAGATGATAAGACCCGTCTTTCTGCAGATGCGGTTAACTGATATGCTCAAGATGTCTCCGTATGCCAAGTACATGAAAGA
Organism: Hordeum vulgare subsp. vulgare; assembly: GCF_904849725.1. Taxonomy (NCBI): domain Eukaryota; kingdom Viridiplantae; phylum Streptophyta; class Magnoliopsida; order Poales; family Poaceae; genus Hordeum; species Hordeum vulgare. The sequence continues at coordinate 512,678,748 of NC_058524.1, read as the reverse complement.
TATCGTGACTAATAAACGGAAGATACCAGATCTTGAGATCTTCACCATGCTTGCCAATTACACTTTCAATGGTGGAACTCCTAAGAAACTTGGTGATCCCGGAGTGCCCACTATACCTTGCTCCATTAAAGGAAACTATGTAAGAACTGCCTTATGTGACCTTGGAGCCAGTGTTAGTGTTATGCCACTCTCTCTTTATCGTAGACTTGAGTTGGATAAGTTGACACCCACTCAAATTTCTCTACAAATGGTCGACAAATCAACTGCTTTCCCTATCGGCATTTGCGAGGATGTGCCTGTTGTGGTTGCTAACACCACAATCTTAACATACTTTGTTATCTTTGATATTCCCGAGGACGATGCCATGGCTATCATTCTCGGAAGACCCTTTTTAAACACTGCAGGGGCTGTTATAGATTGCAACAAAGGCAATGTCACTTTCCATGTCAACGGTAATGAGCACACAGTGCACTTTCCGAAGAAACGATATCTAGTACATTGCATCAATGCTATCGAAAAGACTTCATCGATTCTCATTTGGAGCTTTGAATGCCCTATTCCTCGTGTCAAGATGAAGTATGATTTGCTTGTTGGGGAGATACATATCCCCATTGAGGTGACTTAGTGGCTATTAGAAAATTCTCCGTTCTCTCTTGCGATTCGAGAAGGTTTTGTCATAAGGACTTGATCAAACCCATTGATGGATTTCTTTCGATGACCATGAAACGGATGAATCAAAGAGTCACATACCTCTGTTTTAAGTTTTCCTTTTCTGTTGCTTAGAAGAAAACTGATAGAATTAGTTTAGTTTTTCCTGTTTTCTGTTTTAGCGTCCCGGAGGAAAATACCTCGAAAATAAAAGTTCTTCGATGGTCTTGAAAATTAAGTATGATTTTTTCTGGAATTTTTGAAAATTTCTGGGCCTGAGAGCTGGCCTGGGGGCCTGAACAGTGGGCCACAAGCCCTGCCACCGCCACCTACCCCCTGGTGGCGGGGTGTAAGCTTGTGGGGCCCACAAGCACCCACTCCACTCATTCCAGCTCTCAGCCTCTTCTTCCACCTCCAGAAAAAATTGTTTCGCAGCTCAAACCCGTGTTCTTGCTCATTTGTCTGTGAGTTTCGATCTCCTTACTCAAAGCACCATTCTCCGAACCATTGTGGGGGAAATTACTCCTTGGTAAGTGACTCCTCCATTGGTCCAATTAGTTTTTGCTCTAGTGCTTTATCCTTCGTGAATTCTTGATACCTTGGTGACCCTGTTCTTGAGCTAGAAAGGTTGATTTTAGCTGGTCCCAAGTAGTTTTAGCGTGTGATACGGTCTCTAGACACTAGTAGGAGTAGTTGCTACAAGGTGTGGTGGGTCTTTATTCACTTTTCTCTTGAACTTCAAAAAATTTCAGCAAAAGGAAATTATGTTTGGGAGGAAGTTTCATGGTGGTTTCTCAAGTAAGAAGGGTCCTCGTCTCTCCTTTTGGGAGCCCGAACCTTTTCAACTAAGGGACGCACCGGTACAACCATGTGAATGGCCTTCCGATGAGTTCATGATCGAAGCAGGTTTCAAGGATGAGTTTGATACACTTGTCCGCAATGCCGGGTTAGAAGAATTCCTCTCAGATAAATGTGAATAGTATGCTATGCTCACTCCCTCTTTCGTGCGTAGATTTAAATTTTTAGCTGGCCGTGACTCCTCCAGACTGTTCGATCTGTACGATAAATCCTATACCGTGGATCTGGAGGATTTCAATAGGATCTACAAGATACCCGATTGGGGTAGTGTTAATGATCCTCCTAAGTCTTCGGTCAGAGACTTTGTCTCCAGTATAACTGTTGGAGAAACCAGAGATATCACGCAAGCCACCATAGGAAGCATCCATTTCCCTGCCTTGCACTACCTTGCCCTCTTCATAGGTAGGTGCATTAACGGCAAGGGTGCACATTGTCACTTATGCGCTTTCGACCTTAGTATCCTTAAGAGCGCAGTAACAGGTGACAGGAGCTTCAATATGGGAGCTATAATAGAAAGGAGGCTGAATAAAAATGCCAGTGAGGGGGATTTCTTTGGTGGAGTTTATGCTACACGCTTAGCAAATTTTCTTGGAGTATCCATCCGTCCAGAAGACCCTCCTCCCCGTACAACCTACCTTGATCGTGTCGCTCTAACATGCTACCAGTTCCTTGAGAGAGATCATGGATCCCTCCTATACCGCTTGATATTTAACCGGCAGCGTGTTTTCCATATTACCCTTCCTGCTCCTGCTTTCTTTGACTTTCAGGTTAAACGAAGATACTACATAACCATAGGAGAGGCAGAGGAGTATGAGAGGGAGGCGACGGCTGCTCGACTTCGTGAGGCAGCTATTCAGGTAGTGGCTGCAGCACTCCCGTATAACACCCATTATGACTTTGGGTTTCGCCAGGATCATCCATGGGAGTAGACCAAGCTAGGCCAAAAGCCTAAGCTTGGGGGAGTACGTGTTCTCACCGACTTTATATTCATGCTTATGCTTTCACTTTGTTAGTCGGTGTTTACACTTTGCCACTGTATTATCCATGCTAGTTTACTTTCATTTTCTTGTTTTCTTGTTTTGTGTCCTTTTGAGAAAACCCAAACAGATTTTTCTTTCTTCTTTTGCTTGTTGGGAGCTTTCCCGTGTAAATAGTTTTCTTTTTCTTTGTGTCAAGGTAGAAGATATAGGTTACAATGTTTATTGGTTCTTGCATGCTTACCTGTTTAGCTTTCAAAGAGCCATATTACTTTGTCTTCTCCTTTGTGTTTGCCTGCAGATTCAGCTTAGTCCAATGCGCTTATTATTGATCGCATTGTTCGATCGTGCAAATGAAAGGCAACAATGATGATATATGATGAAGTGACTGAGACTAAAAAGCTGGTATGAACTCTATCTATTTTTTTTTGTAAATATGACTAGCTTGTCGACCCAGATTTATCTTTGTTGTGAGAGAACCATGTTTGCAATGACAACTTAGATATCATAGTTTCTGATGCCATGCTTATTTAGCTAGGAGCTTATAATGTTTTGTACTGAATGCCAACATAGATTTTGAGATGACTATGATGTAGTATGATAGGATGGTATTCTCCTTTGAATGTTTCAAGTGGGTTGACCTGGCGCATGTTCATGCATGTAGTTGAAACAAAACCAACATAGCCTCTATGATGTTCGTGTTCATGGTGACTTATATCCTGTTCATGCTTGCATTCAATGTTAGTCAAACTCATTGCATCTTGATGACTGTTGTCGCTCTCTAGTTGGTCGCTTCCGAGTATTTTGCTAGCCTTCACTTGTACTAAGCGGAATACTGCTTGTGCATCCACTTCCATAAACCCAAAAGTTTTTCCATGAGAGTCCACCATACCTACCTATTTGCGGTATCTACCTGCCGTTCCAAGTAAATTTGCATGTGCCATTCTCTAAACCTTAAAGAAATAATCTGTTTTGCAGGCCCGAACCGCTCATGTGGTGACAGAGGGCTATTCGTATCTTCCATGCTAGGAGTGTTATCCTCGACATGTGTTTATTCACAGTCATTCACGAGAAAGGGGCCGGTATTTGGAATGCCCAGTTCCATGCTTAAATCAAAAACATAACTGTAAAACAAGACTCCCCCCGGATTGATGTTAGTATGGACGGTACCCGAGGATTCGGCTAGCCGTGGAGTGTGATTGATTGGTGGTGGGGGATTTAGAACTTTAGTTTTTAGTTTGGGAACCACCTATAGCATGAGTAGCATGGAAGATATTGAGAACTCTTGGTCATTGCGTTGACAATGAAAGCATGCCACCCAAAATTATTATCTCTGTTTTCAAAGCTTGAGCTTTGGCACCTGTGCAAATCAATGCTTCCCTCTGCGAAGGGCCTGTCTATTTATTTTCGTGTTGAGTCATCCTCCTCTTATATAAGCACCAATTAGAGAGCACCTCTGTCATTTTTATGCTTTGCTTTTGATTGATATTGAGTATGACTATGACTGGATCTTCGTTGCTATGAATTACAATGTTTAGTCAGCCCTTGATCTTTGAAAATGCTCTGCATTTATGTTTTGCGGTCTCAGAAAGAGCTAGCGAGATACCACCTATTCATATTGCTTCATGCTTGTTTTGATTGAAGTGTTGGTATTTGAAACTTATTATTATTTGCTCGTTAGCTGATTATGCCATTGATATTAGTTTACCGTGAGACCTTTGTGTCATTTGCTTATGTGGTTAACTTGTGATGTTGCTAAAATTCTGGTTATGAGTTAGACATAGTTGCAAACAACAAGATCAAGAAGAGTTTGTCAAAGTTTTTCTTTCTCTCTCAGTTTGTCAACTGAGTTGCTTGAGGACAAGCAAGGTTTTAAGCTTGGGGGAGTTGATACGTCTCCATCGTATCTACTTTTCCAAACTCTTTTGCCCTTGTTTTGGACTCTAATTTGCATGATTGAATGGAACTAACCTGGACTGACGCAGTTTTCAGCAGAATTGCCTTGGTGTTATTTTTGTGCAGAAATCAAAGTTCTCCAAACGTCCTGAAAATTTACGGGGAGCAGTTTTGGAAAATATCAAAAATATCTGCGCCAAGTTCCACCTCAGGGGGTGGGCCAGTGGGCCACAAGCCCTGGCTCCGCCACCACCCCCCAGTGGTGGCGATGGGCAGGCTTGTGGGGCCCACACGGCTCTGCCGCCCTCCAACTCCAGCTCTATAAGATCCCTTTCGTCGCAGAAAAAATAAAAAAGAGAAGTTTTCGTCGTGTTTTCGATATGGAGGCGCCGCCACCACCTGTTCTTCATTTGGAGGGCAGATCTGGAGTCCGTCTTGGGCTCCGGAGAGGGGAAATCGTCGCCATCATCATCATCAACCTTCTTCCCTCTCCAATTCCATGAAGCTCTTCATCATTCGTGAGTAATCTATTCGTAGGCTCGCTGGGCGGTGATGAGTAGGATGAGATCTATCATGTAATCGAGTTAGTTTTGATGGCGATTGATCCCTAGTATCCACTATGTTCTGAGATTGATATTGCAACTACTTTGCCATGCTTAATGCTTGTCACTAGGGCCCGAGTGCCATGATTTCAGATCTGAAATTGTTATGTTGTCACCAATATATGTGTGTTTTAGATCCGATCTTGCAAGTTGTAGTTACGTACTATATGTTATGATCCGGCAACCCCAGAGTGACAATAACCGGAACCACTCCCGGTGATGACCATAGTTTGAGGAGTTCATGGGTTCACCAAGTGCTAATGCGTTGGTCTGGTTCTTTATTAAAAGGAGAACCTTAATATCCCGTAGTTTCCTTTTGGACCCCGCTGGCACGGGAGGGATGGACAATAGATGTCATGCAAGTTCTTTTCCCTAAGCACGTATGACGACACATGGAATGCATGCCTAAAGCACATTGACGAACGGGACCTAGCCACATAACTCTCCGTGTTATAGCTGTTGCATGATGAATATCATCCAAACAAATCACCGACCCATTGCCTACGAGTTTGTACTACTGCTGCTACTACTGTTGCTACTGCTCTTACTTGTCTTGCTCTGCTGCTACTACTGTTACTTGTCTTGCTCTGCTGCTTCTGCTACTGTTGCTATTACCGTTGCTTGCTACTGTTGCTACTTGCTACTGCTGTCACTACTGTTGTTCCTTGCCACTGCTATTGCTTGTTACACTGCTGCTGCCTGTTACAATCTTGGTACGCTGGACGTTGACGGGAACCGACACTTTCCGTCAACGCGGCAACTTGGCGCCATTGATACAATCGTTAGGAATAGTCTGCCGTCAACAAATCGTTTCTGACACCGTTGTTATCATATTACTTCGCTGTTACTACTGTGCTTGCAGATACTAATCTTTCAGGTGTGGCTGAATATGACAAATTCAGCTGCTAATACTCGAGAGTATTCTCTCACCTCCTGTGTGGCGATCAACAAATTTGGATGGAATACTCTACCCTCGAAAACTGCTGCGAACCCACGCGCTGGTGGGCCATCAACAACATTCTTCTAGTTCCGTTGTCGGCGAGTGCTAGCAGCATTCTTCTGGTGCCGTTCCCGGGGAAGGTCTATTGTGATCCGCATACGTCTAGCCATTGCCAGAGATTGAATCAACTATTACACAAGACCCGGCTCATCTTCTAGAATATGACCCGGCCCTTGGGGGCTATAGGTTGAAGCTTTTTCAAAGACTATTACACAAGACCCGACTCATCTTCAAAAAGATGACCCGGCCCTTGGGAGCTACAGGAGGATAGCAGTTTGTTCCATAAATACCTCGTATCTTTTCTTCATCATGTTCACTAAGCCAGCTTCAAAGTCCCAGCTCGCAACAAGGCGGTTCAAATATCTTGTGTGAAGTTCTTCGAAGTTTAACTTCTCGATATTAGCTCGCAACATGATATTTTCATTTGGAATATCAGGGACAGGAGCGTATGTTTCGTCCACTTCAGGCTTGTCAGTGTTTAGAGTTGACCCGCCAGTTTTCCGTTTCTTGGCTTGAGCTCTACAAATATGAAAGGTCAGGATATACTTTATCAAATATCATGTGAAGAGTTCATACAACAGTTAATATCATACCCTACGACACGAACAAGGGGTGGTAATTTGGAGGATGCTAAGTCGCTAGATGAAGGAGGAGAAACCTATTACAATCACAAAGTTTGATGAATACAAGCAATGTTGTCAATAAAGCTTGATATTAAACGAGAAGGTACCTCATTACGACGTTTACGGACGTATAATTTTTCAGGCAAACCCGCCATAAGATCACCTGAAGAGCTACGGCTGTGGCGTTTTGGAGTATATAAAGCCTTCTTCAAATGGAAGTTAGGATCCAAGTGAGCATCTGGGTGATTCATAGGATCTTTCCTACAAACCCGCCTTTGAGATCTTTCTAAGGAAATATTTGAGTCAGAAGATATGGAAATTACCTCAGCCTCTTCAGCATCACTTTCCACGTGATCTCCTTGGAAGTTAAGTAAATGATTAGAACAAATATATGATGCAACAAGGGGACGGTCCAGATATTTACCTCAGACGCATCTTCAATGTGTGGTGACTCGCCCACGACGGATGACTCGCCCGCACCTGATTTTCCTTTCTTCTTCTTGGCGAGGGTCTTCACCCTTTTTACGAGCGGCTTTACAATCCTACGTTTCCAGAAGTGTGTGTTTTTCTGCAAAAAAGGGCAAGTTAGTTCTACAAAAGAGCAAAAGAAGGTATCAAATAAAACATATGAGAGGTAAATTTATCTACCTCAGGAGCAGGATTGGCAACGCAGAATGGTTTTAGACCAATTTTGGAACAAGCCTCTTTGGGTTCACCAAATAGCTTCCTCACGAGACTATTGATTTGTTCAGAGTCAAGCATGACATTCGTGAAATGCCGAGCATTGTTCAAATTCCCGTCATAATGACACCCCCCACGGCGACTCAGAGGCATGATCCGCCATTCAACCCAGCATCGGATCAAGTCGATTACAGTCAAACCATTGGCATTCAAAGACTTGAGCAGGGGCCAAATAGATTTGTGGGCGGCTTGTTCTTCTTGAGTCAGAGGCTCGGGGAGTTGAAAGTCCATTGGAATACGATCTTTTTTGTAACCTGGTAGGGGATTTTCGTGATCTGGAGCAGTGTTTTTGCAGTAGAGCCAGGTTTTCTCCCAACCTTTGGGATGGATGGGTAAGGCGGTAGTAGGGAAGCCGGTTTCACGCTGCTTCTAGATAGTGATTCGCCAAGCTCTAAGCTAGGGCCATTAGCCCATTTCCGTTGGCGGTTTAAACAGAAAAATTCCCTAAACATGGAAACTGTGGCTTCTATTTCTAAGTACGCTTCACAAAAAACCTAGAACTGGCACAGGTTAGTGATTGAATTAGGACCTAAATCTTGGGGGTGGAGATTGAAAAAGCTGACGACGTCTCGGAAGAATTTTGAGCCAAGAGGAGAGAAGCCTCCCTCTAAGTTTGTGTGCAAAGTGTACTACATCCCCTTTGGTGGGTTGAGGTCGTACTTCTGTGGCAGGACCTCTCCATTCAATAACCTCTTTGGGGGGCAAGGTTCCCATTGACACAAAACGTTGCAAGGTGGCTTCGTCAATATCGGAAGGTAACCAGTCACATTTTGATGGCTTTGACATAATGTCCAAAGCCAGAAAGCGGCCAGCTACATGGATACAAATGGCGGGTTATTCTAATGACTAGCAGGAAGGGAGTCATAATATATTAAGTCGCCTAAGAATGAGAGGGCGTATGATGATGGCGAGTCACGAAAAATACTAAGCCGGCTTCATAATAAACCGCCGCTAGGTCATGAAGAGACTACGACGATTGTGTCGGCGTTCTGGGAATGGGGGTACGCAGACCTGCTTGCCTGCGGCCCGGGGCAGGCCCGCTTCGTCAACACCGAAGCAAACCAACGGGCCCGACGCCATTCAAGGTAAGGTCCTCGAGAGGGGCCAAGCCTCACGAGGAGGGGCAACGTCAAGACCCGCAGGGGCCCCCTCATGACCCACCCGGAGCGGTGGATACTCCGAGGCAAGGCCGGGCCTCAGGAGTCAAGGGTGATGCTAGGAAAGGACAAGCGAGCAGAAGATGACAGGACGGGGAAATTTCCCCATTGGTGCAAAAGAGGCAGGAGCGTACATGGCTTGCAAAGGCATCTTCCAAAGGTTTCCCTTCTGGCGCAACAAAGCCGCAGCCGACCACCAGTAGGGCAAACATCACCCACGGGCCCGTCTCTGCGGCACAGACAGTTACTTTGTAGGCGAAGACCACCTTTGGGCAGGGGAGCATGTTCCCCTGTTCCCCTTCAAAATTGGCCGTTGTGGGATCCCTTCCCGTCGAAGCTATGAGGGAAGAGGACCCGGGCCTTCGCTATAAATAGAGAGGGTAGGATACTTGAGGGAGGGAGGTCATTCGGACGATAGAGCAATACACCTGGCCACTTGCCTCCGGAGGCTCAAGAGCATTGTACTAGTTCATCCACCACCTCCGCGAGAGGCAATCCACCAAGAGAACGAGTAGGGTTCTATGCTTCACAACGACCTGAACCGGGGTAAACTGTTGTGTTCTGTGTTCACCTCGCCATCGAGCGACTCCTTCGTCGTTTCCATCGAGTAGTGGGCTAGGCGAGGCAAAGCAGGGAGAGACCTTCGTACACGCCTAGTGTTCGAATCCTTAGGGTTTTGCGGAGCCCGAAATCCAACATTTGGCACGCCAGGTAGGGGGCGTGTCGAGGTCTCCCCAAAAGTTCGGCCCACAGAAACTGACTGCACCCATGGCGGGAAAACGACGAGTCCGTGCGGAGAGACGGGCTGCCCGCATGGCGCGGAAGGCGTGGGCGGGCCACAGAGCCTAGCTACCCCCCTCCACGTCGACGACCGACGACCATGCTGGGCAGGCTCCGGGCGGGCGACAGGGTTTGCCATCTTCATCAACTGCACATCATCTTCCCGTTGCCCCGACTCTTCCGTGCGTCCCACTGGCCCCTCCCCTCGCCTGAGCTTGCCAACACCCAACGCACATGCATGTCACGTTACTGGTGGCGTACGAAATCAGGCGCTAGCACACAACACGTCAACGCCACGTCAGAGGGCACGCGCTCCACCTCGGGCTCTTCGCCGCCGGTGAAGCCAGACCTCGCTCCCGCGCGAGCCGTGTCCGTCAGCCTGTGTCGGCAGGACTTGCAGAGGAAGGACCGCGCAGGCGTGCCCCAAACCTCCATCAGGTCTTGCCCCTCTAGAAGATCAAGTGGGAGCAGATGGGGGGGGGTGCAAGACTCGACTCCACTAGGAGGGCGCCACCCACCTTTCCCTGACACGCTTCACGGAGCAGGGAGAGAGTACCACAGGCCCGACTACATCAACCCTCGGGGGCCTGCGCGGGCCAACGACAACCGTGCCGGCACATCTACAGGCCACGGAGGAGACCATGCAGGCCGACACTACAAAAGGAGGCACGAGCGCGACCCCACGGACCGCCCCCGCATGAACAGGTATGAACAATGCTGTGGGGGTGACCCGAGGGGGTGGCTCCGCGAGGGCGCCCAGCGCAGGCACACCTGCTGGTTGGGAGCTGCCCCAGGCCGACGTCTCGATCTGGGGACTGGGTACCTTTCGCCTTGGACAAGGTGGACGCGCCCTCATGTCCAGGTCAAGGGGCCCCAGCCTGGGGACCGATGGTGGAACATACGCCCATGTTCCCAGGCCAGACGATCCCAATCCTGGGGGGCGGGGTGGTATACCCGCCTCCGTCCCCAGGGCGCGGGACGCTCACTTGGGGACGGAGGTTGGAACACACACCCTTGTCACCTGTGCAGGCTTCGTTCGGCTACCAGTAGGTGTTCGGGTACCCGTCGCTGCCCTTAGGCTAGGCCCGCCCTGCCTCGGGGCGCGACCCAGCGTATCAGCCAGGAAACCCAAGGGGCCCCAGGGAGGCGCGATGGGGCATTGCCTCGGGGATTCCGCACCCACCACCTAGGCGAGCCTTCCAGCCGGAGGCCGCAGGGGGCTCCCCTCTTGCTCGAGGGCTCGCTCAGGGCGGGATGTGCTACGCCTCTACGAGCCCAGGGACCGCGAGCAGGGTGCACGCCCATGAGGCATGGAGCCCTGAAAGCATCCCCGGGCCCCTCATCAACCCTTAGCACCACGGCGCAGCCCCCGCAACGCCCCAATGCCACCTCTGCATCGACACTGCATCGTCATTCAATTCTTTCGGAACCTAGTTCATCCCGTGACACTCTCACGTAATAACGAGCCGGGGCTGTATACGCCCAGGGCCCCCCGAGGAAGCGGAAGGGGTTCACACCATGCCCAGTGGAGAATATGAAGGAATCAACACAGTCCCCCAATGACTTCAGGAATCAGGCCTAATGCCTCGGGGGTAGGGACACTCGCGAGGCCAAAGTGTCCTCGCGACCTCCCATATACACCCCCACCATGACACTCTCACGTAATAACGAGCCGAGGCTGTATACGCCAGGGGCCCCCGAGGACGCGGAACGGGTCCACCCCACGCCTAGTGGAAGCCATATGATCAGCGCTGGGGGAGACAGAGGCGGGACATAGCTAGGATGCCGATGCGGCTTTTTCTCATTCCTCCATTGCGTTTTACGTTGAGGCCCACCAGGGCCTTCCCTTCTGTGTTGTATCCTGAGCTATCTCGGGCTCGCAAGTTTCTCTCCTTGATGTTTTGAAAAAAGGGTGGGGGTTTCCTTTTTTACGTTCTCTCGTTTCACCGGACCCATGTCCCATTTTTCCCCTTTGCTCTGATCGGTATTTCGTGGGAATCTCGGGAGGTCTCCGTCTCTTCGAGGCAATCGAAAAAAGAGGTGGAATGCGGAATTGCTCTAGCACCACAAAGTGGACTCCTGGGCCTAGCCTCAGGATTCTTACCTGTCATAATGCCACTCGCCACTATCGGCGACGTCCGATTGATCCGGTGAGCACCGGGAGTGGCGGGGCCCCGCCCTGTGAAGCCCGAGCTCCGAAGTGGCAGGGAAATGTGCGGGACCGGGGCCTAACGACGTAGAGCGGCTTGAGTGTCAAAGGGGGCTACTGAGCAACTCGCCTCAGGGGCCTCACTTGTCACAATGATACCCGCCTCTCAGGGCGCCGGGGCTTTGCCCCGTGAGGAGTAACCTTGGTAACGGGTTGCACCATGCGGTGGAAGGGAGATGTGCGGGACCGGGACCTGCAGACATAAAGTGACGAAAGGGTCTTCAAACCGCCCAAAAGCAGGAAGGAGACACCACGAACGAGCCCACGCTCGCAGGACAAACCATTGCCATGGCGACAGTCGCACCCAGAATGGAAGCGCCGCGCGTACCCCGACACCAGGGAACACGTCAAAAGGTACCCACGAGACACGACCCAACTGATGTTAAACTTAACACACAGACCCACCAGGAGGACAAGGCTGAGGATCATGAGGACACGTCGTCGTCGGAGCCCATGCCGTGGCCCTCTGGAGCGAGCCTTGATACCAGCTCTTCCACGTGAACCTTGACCCATTCAGCCAGGGCGGCACGGATTGTCTGTGGCACCGGATCCATCACCGAAGCAAAGTCAAAATCGGGGTCGAGATGAAGAAGGTGGTTGAATATGTCCGAGACGGCCTGACCCGAAAGGTCGCAGCTCTTATCTTCTGCAAGCGCAAGGGCCTTCTCGGCGCTCATTTCGAGATGCTCCATGACGCGATAGAAAAAGCCCAGATACCGGAGTCGTGAGGAATGAGGGGCCGGAAACGCCTTCTCCATGGATGTCGCTCAGGGCGCGGGAAGCCATGTGTTCAGGGGACCTGAACATCCTGGAGCGCTGGAGTTGGAGGTTGCGAGTGCGGGCGGCCTCTTCGGAAGCCTCTCCAACCAGGGAAGAAGCGCCTTTCACTTGTTTGCAGATATTATACAACTTACCCTTGGCAATGGCCTGTGCATCCAGCACGGCCTGTCGGCCTTCTACTTCCTGATCCAGCCTCCTCCGGAGGGTACTGGCCTCCTTTTGCAGGCAACCACAGTGCTTGAGGAAGCGGGACTCGTGGAGCCTCAACTTTGCATGGTTCTCTAGAGAAGGGAACGTCGAGCCTCCGCCACCCCCTGTCTATCTCCTCCTAAAGCTTTGCTTCACGGGAGGCAAGGGACTCCTCGGCAAGCGACAGCAGATGCTCCCGCGTCTCCAGACGCTCCTGCTCCAAGCACTGCTCCACTTCCGCAAGCACCAGCGAGTCGGCGGATGCTCGAGGACCAATGAGGAAGGACTCCACCGGGCCCCCCAGGGAGGCCCTCGGCGGAGCTTCGTCTTCAAGACGGGCGATGAGGGCGCGAAGATCCTTGAGGTGGTCCTGAGAGGCCATGCGTTGACAATCAGCCTCGTGAGCCTCAGTTAGGGCGTGCTTGCGGGTTTCTACCGCCACAGCAAGGGATGCCTCTGCCTCTGCGCAAGCGCGCTCATGCTTCAGACGGCCGAGGCACGGCGACTTCAAGCTGGCGCCACCCTGACGCAGGATACTGTCGTTCACCTTCTCGGCGGGCCTCAGGAGTGGCAAGCCCCGCCCCCAAACGTTGAAGCGCATCCACAGCGGTGCGAAGCAAGCCCCATGGTGCGGCGGGTGAACCTGCGACAGGTTCCAGAGGCCAGCAGGGGACCTCGTCTCTCGAACACTGAACCAGAGAAGCGCACAATGGATCGCTCGGCCCAAGTCCTGGCCCAGGGGCTGGGGGCTCCTGTGCGGCCATTTCGTTGACATTGGGCACCCCGTGAGGCCCCCCAACGCCACACTAGAGGGGTCCACGGGGGAGGTGTGGCATGGCCCCAGGAGGAGCCACAGGAGAGGGGAAAGGCATCCCCCCGAAGTACTGGAGGCCTCCAACGAAGAAGACCGCGGGAGGTTCACGTGCTTGAGGCTCGTGAGACCGGGACCCACGGAGTGCGAGAGAAGAGGCCGCAGGGCGCCTGATGACCTCCATAGCAGACGACGCTAATCCCCCTCCCTGGCCGCCGAAAGGGAGCCTGAGCAACAAAGGCTCAGAAGACTGGCCCGTAAAGGAGGACAAGGGGGATACGTGTACTTACTCGCCAATGGCCATCCACTTCTTCCTCGTCGGAGCTCCTCGTGCCGGGGGCCGGCCGCCCTCGGACAACTTCCTCTTCCGGCCAGCAGGGGGGCCCTGGTGGGGGGATTCGGCAGCCCTTGAGAGGGGCTCAGAAGTGGGGGCGACGCTTTCCACCACCGACCAGTCGTCACCACCAACCCCGGCTTGATTCGGAGCCAGAGCCGGGGGGCGGGCGCCAGCGCACCGCCCGCCATGATCCCGGAGGTAACAACACAATCAGGGTCTTTGCGGAGCTAATCCCTGGAGGGCGTGGTATCCAGGAAACACTTTTACCCCTCAGGGAAGAGCCCCCATTCATTAAAGAGCGGCATCTCCGCGGCGAGAGCTTCCGGGGCCTTGAAGCAGTACAACAGCAGGCCATTCGGGGGGAGCTCGTCAGGATTGCCACCGGTCAGCCAGCGTAGCTGCTCACAGAGGACATGAGGGGAAAAGGGGATGACTTGGGTCCTCATCGAGTGGCCGGGCCCTGTGTAGACCCACACGGCGAGGGAGTGGTGTTGAAGCAAAGCAATCTACCGACAGATGAACTCGCGCACCACCATCGCCATCGACACCCCCGCGTGCCTCAGTTTCCCCAGCCGGGTCAAGACCGACGCGAGCCGAGGGTCACTGAGCCCTTCGCGCTCCCAGCCCCAGTTCAACATCGCCAGGGACGGAGGAGGTTGGAACAGAGCTCCGGCCCCAGCAGCCACAACTTGCACCCACTGTCGACGGAACCCTTCCACCTCGGGGAGGAGCTCAACGCATGGGATCCCGGGGGCTGATGCATCAACAATTCTCAGGAAAGCACACCCAGAGCACTGCATCTCAGAGATCAACTCAAGGGAGTAGAAGTGGTGGAGCAGTGCCACGACAGGAGTAACGCCGACAAAGGCCTCGCACAAGAACGTGAAGGCAGAGAGAAGGACCAAACAGTGGGGATCGAGATGGAGCACATGGATCGGATAATACGTAAGCACTGCGTTGAGGAAGCCCGAGAACGGCGGCAGTACACCTGAAAGGAGGACGTGGAAATGAGAGGAACCGCGGGGGGCACCCCTCCCTCCGAGGCCACGAGCCCAGCCATATCTGGGTGCCCCCCACTCATCGGACTCGGCAACAACTACCAGCCGAACCTTCTTCAACCCCTCAAGGTTCACCACCGCCGACCGTTCCAGCGCGGGCCATGGCGTCGTCGGGACGGTTGGGCCCCGCGAGCGCCCACATTTTCCTCCTTTCTGGGGCATGACGGAGAGAACAAGGCAAAGACAAGGTGATGCGTGTGGATCAGAGGAAGAGCCGGCGGCAGAATGGATAAGGCGCGGAGACGGTCGACAGACGCATGTCAGGAGATGCTGCGCGAAGAGGATGGGCTCTCTATTTTAAAGGCCCGGCCCATAGGCAAATGGGGCACGCAGAGCTTCGGGTTGCCTTCAAGGCTTCGCCGAGAAGCCAACCCAGGCCCATCTTGGGACCGGGGGCTACTGTCGGCGTTCTCTGGGAACGGTGGTACCCAGACCTACCCGCGTGCGGCCCGGGGCGGGCTCGCTTCGTCAACACCGGAAAAAATCAACGGGCCTAGCACCATTCAAGTTAAGGCCCTCGAGAGGGGCCAAGCCTCACGAGGAGGAGAAGCATCAAGACCTGCAGGGGGCCCCCTCAGGACCCCCCGGAGCGATGGATATTCCGAGGCAAGGCCGGTCCTCAGGAGTCAAGGGTGATGCCAGGAAAGGACAAGCGAGCAGAAAATGGCAGGACGGGGCAGTTTCCCCGTTGGTGCGAAAGAGGCAGGAGCGTATAGGGCTTCCAAAGGCATATTCCAAAGGTTTCCCTTCTGGTGCAACAAAGCCGCAATCGCCCACAAGTAGGGCAAATGTCACCCACGGGCCCGTCTATGCGGTGCAGAGAGTTACTTTGCAGGAAAAGACCACCTTTGGGCAGGGGAGCATGTTCCCCTGTCCCCCTTCAAACTTGGCCGCTGTGTGATCCCTTCCCGCCGAAGCTATGAGGGAAGAGGACCCGGGCCTGTGCTATAAATAGAGAGGGTAGGATACTTGAGGGAGGGAGGTCATTCGGACGATAGAGAAATACACCTAGACACTTGCCTCCGGAGGCTCAAGAGCAGTATACTAGTTCATCCACGACCTCCGCGAGAGGCAATCCACCAAGAGCAGGAGTAGGGTTTTACGCTTCGCAGCGGCCCGAACCTGGGAAAACTATTGTGTTCTGTGTTCACCTCGCCATCGACCGAGTTCTTCGTCGTTTCCATCTAGTTGTGGGCTAGGCGAGGAAAATTAGGGAGAGACCTTCGTACACGCCCAAGTGTTCGAATCCATAGGGTTTTGCGGAGCCCGAAATCCAACAGACTGAATTCAACGAAGTGTTGGAAGAACAATTTTCTTCAACGCTACAGAGCAGGATGGATCTACCAGCAGTGCAAAAAAAAATTAATGGTCGAACTGAACAAACAACGCATGGAGGAGGCAACAACTAAATGGCGATAATCCTTCGTATGGAGATATCAGTAAATCTTATGCGATATTCGTTTCTCATCCGTCCCGCTACTTATTAAGGGGATTTGCTGTGCTAAAAGGAGTGCATGAACTTGCAGTGCTAATGGCGGAACGACGAACCCTAGAAGAACTCCGGTGAGTTACAGTACACGACGTGAGTAGATCTATTACAAAGGGATGAAGGTGTACCTAATAGCATCAATCGACGGAGGAATAAGACCGTGGCGTGGCGCAAGTTATGAATGGAAGCGGAATCCGTGCTTCGTAGAAGTTCACCAGAAGAGATGCAGTGGCGGTGCGTCGAGGGATGAAAGGCTCGAGGAGGAAGAAGAGGAGCTAGGGTAAAAAGTGAAAAAGATTGCCTGTCGGTATTTAAAGACCTGAGGGGGGAAATGGAAACGGCAGGCGCGGGAAACTAGGAGGCGCTATAAATACGGAACTGATGGCGCCTCGATTTTCGGGCTGGACAGATAAGATCGAGAGGAGCCGTTGGGTGACATCATAAAGATTCCTGAAATTTCGGAGTAAGTGACGTCATTAATCCACGTGGTGGAAAATCAGAGAAAGTCCGCAAGCCGGCAATTTTTCCGTTGGGAATAGGATGACTCTTCACTTGAGCCTCCAAAGATTAAAATAAAGTCTATTGACATGAATAAAGTCAAGTCAATCTGGGGCCTAATGTTGGGGATGTTATCCCGTTATAAGACCCGCCTGAGAGGCCGGGTCAGGATTATGGCGGCGCTACCTCCATGAACAAGATGGGTCGTTATCTGAGAAGTGGAAGCCTCAAGACGTATGCTGTGAAGGGACGGTTGGCCCAAGACTCAAAGAAGGCGACTTACGGTCCACATAAGGAAAGAGGCACCTGAAGCTTCCTTGCGTGAGGGACAAGGCAAGTTAGAGGTAGACCGGCTCACGTATTGGAATGAGAGTTGGACTCATGTAAACCCAGAGCCTCGACCTGTATATAAAGGCGAGTCTCTAGGGTTGATAGGGTTAAGTTAACATCAATCGAGAGCTATGTCAGGCGAATCCGCACCCTTGTAATTGATTCGCACAACAATATACACATAGCAGGACGTAGGCTTTTACCTCAACCTTAGGGGCCGAACCTGGGTAAACTCGTCTCCTGTTTCTCGATCAACCCCTTTGAGTCGCCACATAGTTGCGATGGATTTACCACTAAGTCCTTCCACGAGGACATCTACCGTGACAAAACCACGACTCTCTCTCTTTCTCCCCCTCCATCTCCCTCTCCATATCCCTCTCCCTCTCCATCTCCCCCTCTCCATCTCCATCTCCATCTCCATCTCCATCTCCTTTCTCTCTCTCTCTCTCTCTCTCTCTCTCTCGCTCGCTCGCTCCTCCCTCCTCGCCTCCCTCCATCTCTCTCTATCTCTATGCCCCCTTTCTCTCTCCTCTCTCGCCCTCCCTCCCTCCTTCCCTCCCATCCCTCTCTCCCCTCACTCACTCCATCCCTCTCTCCCCATATCTCTCCCTCCCTCTCTCCCTCTCACCTCCCACTCCATCTCTATCCCTCCCTCTCTCCATCCGTCTCCCTCTCTCTGTATCTCTCTTTCTCTATACATATATGTAGACACACACACACATCTCCATCCATCTCCCTCCCTGTCTCCCTGTCTCCCTCTTCGTCCCTCTCCATCCCTCTCCCCTATCCCTCACTTGCCCTCCCTCTCTCTCCCTCTTGTTCTCCAGATGCCATGATCTTGATATATCAGGGGCTTTGCTAATATAGTTGAATCATATGATGCTCTTCCCTTGCTATCTTGATGTGATGAATTGAGTCTTTCCCTTTGAGATTTTGT
This sequence comes from Hordeum vulgare subsp. vulgare, assembly GCF_904849725.1. Lineage (NCBI taxonomy): Eukaryota > Viridiplantae > Streptophyta > Magnoliopsida > Poales > Poaceae > Hordeum > Hordeum vulgare. The sequence goes on along the minus strand of NC_058524.1, from coordinate 512,660,828 downwards.
TATCTTGGATTGAATACTTTGGATTTCAATGACATCGGGGGATCTATCCACATGGGTTGATGCATGTTTTTTCCTACTTTCTCTGATAGAAATCTTGGGGTACTCTTTGAAGTTCTTTATGTTGGATTGAATATGATGAATCTAAATTTTTTGACACATGTCGAATAATCAACTCACGGATACTTGAGGTGACATTGGATTATCTAGGTGATATTAGAGTTAATTGATGTGTATCATAGGTGTTATTTTAGTATGAACTCTAGGGCTGTTTGTGACACTTATAGGGATGGCTCAATAGATTGAACGGAAAGGATAACTTTAAGGTGGTTCTACTACCTACAACAATTTCATCCTGTGTTCTCCGCTAGATAGGAATTTGGAGTGACTCTTTGTTGCACGATTAGGGATGATTATCTGATTCAATTATGTTAGCAGCCTTGAGAGATTGCACTTGTGAAAGTATGAACCCTAGCCCTTGTTTTTGAGCATTTATATACCGTTTTGCTTGCTATTTACTACTTGCTACCTTGCTGTATTTTATTTATTTGGATTAAACCTATATCTACTATCCATACTAAACTTGTATCACCATATCTTAACCGAACTAGTGCACCTATTCAGTATTCCATTGTATTGGGTGTGTTGGCGACACAAGAGATTTCTTGTATTGGATTACACGTTTATTCGGGATAGACCATCTTCATCCTACACCTCCCATAGATTGATTAACCTTAGGTCATCCACTTGAGGGGAAATTGTTGTTTCCCTACAAAACTCTGTGTTTGGAGGCCTAACAAAGTCTCCAAGCATAAAGTTTTTTATTAGACATCACTTAGCAGTTGAGTTGTCAATTGAACCACAATTGAAATTTATTTCTGCAACAAAGTTTAGTCGCAAAGTAACAAGAGAAATAGGAATATTAGCAGTAGAGGTTGTGATGATTGTAACAGCAGTAGCAACAATAGTAACCTAACAAAGATCAATATGCGAAAAGCCTAGGCACTGGATCAGTGATGGATAATTGTACTCGATGCCATTCATCATGTAACAATTACTATCTCTCCCTCCCTCTCCCTCTCCCTCTCACTCTCTCTCCCTCCCTCTCTATCTCTCTCTCTATCTCTATCTCTATCTCTCTCCCTCCCTCCCTCCCTCTCTCAACTCTCTCTCCCCTTTATCTCTCCTCTCTCTCCCTCCCTCCATCCCTCCCCTCACTCACTCCATCCCTCTCTCTCCCTCTCTCTCCTCTATCTTTCCATCTCTCTCCCTCCCTCTCTCACTCTCAACTCCCTATCCATCTCTATCCCTCCCTCCTTCTCTCTCTCTCTCTCTCTCTGTATATATATATATATATAGACACACACACACGCACACGCACATATCCCTCCATCTCCCTCCCTGTCTCCCTCTTCGTCCCTCTCCTGCCCTTTCCCCTATCCCTCCCTTTCCCTCCCTCTCTCTCTTCTCTTCTCTTATCTCTCTCTCTCTCTCTCTCTTGTTCTTGAGATGTCATGATCTTGATGTATCAGAGGCTTTGCTAATATAGTTGAATCATATGATGTTCTTCCCTTGCTATCTTGATGTGATGAATTGAGTCTTCCCCTTTGAGATTTTATTATGTTGGATTGAATACTTTGGATTTCAGTGACATTGGGGGATCTATCCACATGGGTTGATGCACGTTTTGTCCTACTTTCTTTGATAAAAATCTTGGGGTACTCTTTGAAGTTCTGTGTGTTGGATTGAATATGATGAATCTGAAATTCTTTGATACATGTCGAATAATCAACTCACGCATACTTGAGGTGACATTGGAGTATCTAGGTGATATTAGAGTTAATTGATGCGTATCATAGGTGTTATTTTAGTACAAACTCTAGGGCTATTTGTGACACTAATAGGGATGGCTCAATAGATTGAACTGAAAGGATAGCTTTAAGGTGGTTCTACTGCCTACAACAATTTCATCGTGTGTTCTCTGCTAGATAGGAATTTGGAGTGACTCTTTGTTGCACGATTAGGGATGATTATCTGGTTCAATTAGGTTACCACCATTGAGAGATTGCACTTGCGAAAGTATGAACCCTAGCCCTTGTTTCTGAGCATTTATATACCGTTTTGCTTGCTAATTACTACTTACTACCTTGCTGTTTTTTATTTATTTGGATTAGAAGAACCTATATCTACTATTCATACTACACTTGTATGATCATGTCTTAATCGAACTATTGCACCTATTCAATATTCCATTGTATTGTGTGTGTTGGCGACACAAGAGATTTCTTGTATTTGATTACAGGTTTATTCGGGACATACCTTCTTCATCCTACACCTCCCATAGATTGATAAACCTTAGGTCATCCACTTGAGGGGAAATTGTTGTTTCCCTACAAAACTATTTTCTTGGAGGTCTAACAAAGTCTACAAGAATAAAGTTGTGTATTAGACATCACTTAGTAGTTGAGTTGTCAATTCAATCACAATTGGAATTTATTTCTGCAACAAAGTTTAGTCGCAAAATAACAAGAGCAATAGGAGTATTAGAAGTAGAGATTGTGATGATTGTAACAGTAGTAGCAACAATAGTAACCTAACAAATATCAATATGCGAAAAGCCTAGGCACTGGATTGGTGATGGATAATTGTATTGGATGACATACATCATGTAATAATTATATACTACAGAGACACGGAACTAGCCCCAACTCATCAATGTAATGTAGGCATGTATTTCGTATATAGTCATACATGGTTATACTAAGAAACTGCATGACATCTTTCCTTCTATCCTCCTATGGCAGCAGGGTCCATAAGGAAATCAAAGGTATATTAAGGCCTCCTTTCAATAGAGAACCGGAACAAAGCATTAACACATGCTGAATACATGAACTCCTCATACTATGATCATCACCAGAGATGATCCCAACTTTTGTCACTTTGGGGTCTACGGATTATAAAACATAATATGTGCATACAACTTGCAAGTTAGGATCCAAAACACTCTCATATTCCCTATGGAAATAATTCGACTATATGACAAATCTCACCCAATCCCATCATCGTCCAGCAATCCTATGAAGGAATTACTCACTCCCGGTGGTGAGCATCATGAAATTGTTGATGGAGAATGGTTGGTGATGAAGACGACGACGAATCCCCATTTGTGGAGCTCCAAACAAACTCCAAATCAGCCCTCCCGAGGAAGACGGGAGGTGGCGGTGGCTCCATCTCATAAAACGGGACATAACTTATAGCATTGGAATTTGCTCAGCCGGCGCTACAAGGGGCCCACAATCTCAGAGGGTGCACCCTCAAGGCTTGCGACTCCTCGGTGGCCCCCCTCTCATGGATCTTGACACTAATATTTTTTATTAGTTCCAAGAATATTCTCAATAAATTTTCAGCTCACTGCGAGAACTTTTATTTCTCCACAAAACAACACCATGGTAGTTCTGCTCAAAACAACGTGAGTCCTTATTAGATTCTTTATATAATCATGCAAATTAGAGTCCAAAACAAGAGAATATGTGTTTGTAAAAGTAGATATGTTTGGGACGTATCAACTCCACCAAGCTTAACTCATTGCTTGTCATCAGGCAATTCACTTGACAAACTAAAAGTGATAAAGAAAAATTTACAAATCATTTTGTTCTCGTTGTTGTATATATGATTACCTAGTGTTCATGTTTTCAGGAAAGATCCTAACTAACCATGTCAATGAAAACACTTCAAAGTTATATTTACTCATGACAATAACATAACCAACTAGCGAGCAATAATAAGATATCTCAAATACCAACAATTTATCAAAATAATCATGGAATAATGTGATAGTATGGTATCTCACTAGCCCTTTCTGAGAACACAAAACATAAATGCACAACACCTATGAGGTTCAAGCGGTGACTAAACATTGTAATTGAGGGTAGAGAAGATGTAGTCATGCTGACATCCAACTTTAACTAGACGCATTGCTTAAAAATTAAAATAGTGCTCTTAGGTATGGTGCTTTGATAAGAAGGTGATGACTCAACAAATAAAGATAAATGACATGAAAGTAAATAGAAAATCCTTTCACAAAGGGAAGCATTGATTTGCATCGGTACCAGAGCTCATGGTTTAAAATTGAGATGAAATTGTAATTTTTGGGTGGTTTGCCTTTCATGTCAACGTCACGACAATGTATTTTAGTATCTTCCATGTTGAACACATTATTACTAGTTCACAAATAGAATTGTAAAGTCTACTCTCCTTTACCATACATTCACAATCCATGGCTAACCAATACCATGGGTGCCCTCCAACAATCAACTTTCAAGTGGAATTTATTTAATTTATTTTTGATTAGGTGGAGGTGGGAATCCTTTTTACCAGTCTGTCTCGTGCAATCATAGGTGAATAAATGCCCATCTTGAGAATAATAATATTAGCAAGAAAGATACTGACCGCCCCATTGCGTCACGAGCGGTAAGGGCACACAAAACATGTGTTTATTTGAATGACTACCGCATATAGGTAGATATGGTAGACTCATTTGAAACAACTTGTATTTAAGGCATGGAAAGGCATGGTACTACCGCATGTGTCACTTGCAAATTTACATGGAAAGGCATGGTACTACCGCATATAGGTAGATATGGTGGACTCATTTGAAACAACTTGTATTTAAGGATTTTGGATGCACACGCAATATTCATGCTTAGTACACGTGAAGGCTAGCAAATAGATTGAGAAGCGACCACCTAGAGAGCGAAAATAGTCATAGTCATGCATGGAGAGTTATTAATATTGAATGCTATCATGAGTAGGATATAAACAATATAAATATAAATATCATGAAGGCTGCATTGGTTTTGAATAAACTACGTATTTGCACATGTGCCAAGTTAATCTACTAAATTTACTCACACGAGGATACCATACTAACATACTACATCACAACCATGTTAGTGCATGTTGACACACACGATAAATTATTATGCACAAGTAGCTATTTAAGCATGCCATGAGCAAAGATAATCTCTAATTATCATCACAAACATGTTTATTCATAATATGCTGAATCAAGATCGATCGAGCTAAACTTATTTACCAAAACAGAAAACAAGAAGAGTTCATACCACCTTCCTTTACCGCAATCACTTCATCATATCATCATCATTATTTCCTTTCACTTGCATGACAGAATGATATGAAAATAATAATAGTTCATGTGTGTCGTGGACTATGCTGAAAAGTGCGAAACAATTTATTCAAAGCACAGGACAGGGTAAAATTGGCTTTTTGTTAGATGAACACTATTGCAGATGAGAGCCTTTCAACAATTTTAGCATAGTCATCTCCTTGAAACGACTCAAAGAAAATAAAATAATTTCAAAGAAACAGACTAAAATGTTTTTGGAGATTTTAATTGTTCTGAAGGAAGCTAAAAGAGTAAAAAAAGGAAAATAAGAGTTGTTAGAGTCCTATACATATAGCCATGTAACCTTTCGTATTTACCCCATTGTATAACGGGTTTCTTGCATATTCTACACCTGTACATGTATATATACTAGCCTATGGCCTCATGGAAATACAAGTTGCATATTTCCCTAACATGGTATTAGACCTAGGTTAATTTTTTTGCACGTCACAATTTGTGCTCTTGATCCGCTTCGTGCCGCCACTCCTTCATGGTCGTTGCTCGTCGCTGCTGGCCCTTGACGCCTGCTCTTTTCCCCTGGAGGTCAAGTCCATGCTCGACTCCTCCTCTCCCGATCCCACACCACTCCCGTTCCCGTCCTCAGCATCGTCTCGCTGGCTCTAGTCGCCAGCACGTCTGCCCATGGGTCCTTTTCTGGATCAGGCGTGCCGTCGGGCACGATCGAATCACCGGCTGTTTCTCTGGTCCCCAATCGATGTTGCCGTTGCTCCCATTGCTGATCTCCGCCGCCGCCCTCGTGCACTCACTGGATCTCAGAGCTAGCTACCGGCCATGTCAAGTATCCGTGGGTAAATTATGCGACATGCATCAAACAATTTCAAAGCTAGCATATTCAATTCAACACAAAGAACATGCAAGGAGCACCCCAATATTTTTATCAGAGAACATGGTATGAAAACATGCAATCAACCCCTATGCATAGATCCCCAAGGTCACCAGAACCCGCAAGTTGATGCCTCAACATATATCAAGTGAATCAACAGAATACACATTGTCACTACAGGTATACCACGCAAGACTTACATCATGTGTTGTCATACCAATATGCTCAATCCAACATGATGAGATCTTAAAGGAAAAGACTCAATTCATCACAAGTACATGGTAAGGGAAATAAATCATATGATCCAACTATATTAACAAAGCCAGTGTTCTTGAGACCGTGCCATCTCAAGAACATGAGAGAGAGAGACAGATTGAACACATAGCTACTGGTATATACCCTTAGCCTAGAGGGTGAACTACTCCCTCCTCGTCATGGCCTCCGCCGGGATGATGAATATGGCCACTCATGATGGTTTCCCCTCTCTGGTAGGGTACTAGAATCACTCCAGATTGGTTTTTTGGCGATACAGAGAGTTGTGGCGGAGGAGCGGAAGTTCTCTCTTTACTTCTGGGGTTTCTGGGATTTATATGATTTTTCAGCGTTGGAATCACGCGCAACGGAGCCACGTGGGCCTCACAAGCCATCAGGGCGCGAGCAAGGCCCAAGCCACGCCCTGTCGTCTTGTGCCTCCATGTCAGCCCTCCTGAGGTGGTTCTTCGCTCCAACATCTCTCATATGTTCTGGAAAAAATCATAAAAAATTTTAGGCCGATTCTGAGAACTTCCATTTTCGGCACAAAAAACAACGCCACGACAATTGTGCTGAAAACAACGTCAATCCGGGTTAGTTCTAAATAAATCATATAAAGTGCATCAATACCATATATAGTTATTATAAACATAGGCAAATATGGCATGAATACTTCATAAATTATCGATACATTGGAGACGTATAAGCATCCCCAAGCTTAATTCCTACTCGTCCTCGAGTAGGTAAATGATTAAAGAAATAATTTATGAAGTGGGAATGCTAGCATAACGTATAATATTGATCAAGGATAATTTCACCCATTTTTCTAGCATCATAACCAGCAAGTATTCCTCATAAAGCTTCTCAAGATCGAGTAGCAAGTTATTCACATCTAAAGTATAGAACATAAACTTCTCAAGATCGACTATGTTTTCAGTCATCAAACAATTACAATTCTTCTTGTTTTCACGAAGGGTCTATGTAATAGCTTTGGTTCAACAAATTCCACATACTCAACTATCATTTAGTCTTCCATGATTGCTGACACTCAAAGCATATTTTTAAACAAACAGTTTCAGTCAAACACAAGGAAGATAGGGGCTTAAAGTTTCGCCTCCCAACTTATTTATCTCGGGGATAATGTCAACAAATAATGAATCATGATCACCCATATTCAATTGGATATATGTGTGTGGATCCCTCCCCACCACATGATGCTTGCCAACTAAGGAATTGATAGATTGGAATAAGAAGTTGACCCGACATGAAAAGTAAAAGATAGGCCCTTCGCAAAGGGAAGAAGAGGTGTTCATGCGCTCTTTATTTTTCGATGTGCAATATGTTAATGAAAAGGAATGCCACTTTATATTGCCCCTTGTGATGGCAACCTTTATTATGCAGTCCGTCGCTTTTATTTCTTCACCATCTCAAGTTTGTACAAAGCTTATTTTCCCTTCCAATAAAAGACCATATATATTTAGGAGCATGTTTTATTGCTTTTTGCACGTATGACAACTTACTTGAAGGATCTTATTCAATCCATAGGTAGATATGGTGGACTCTCATGGAAAGAAACTAGGTTCAAGGATTTGGATGCACGAGTAGTATCTCTACTTAGTACGAAGTTTTGGCTAGCAAAAGGTTCTAAACAATCACCACATGTTAGAGGATCAATGATAATATAACTGCTATGTGAATATAAACAAACATAACCATTAAGTTGTCTTCCTTGTCCAACGTCAACTACTTGATCAAGTTTGAAAATAATTAATGGGGCTCACAATCATAGAATATGTCCAAAATAATTTATCTATATGTGAAACCTCTCTTCCTTCAATGTTCTTTCATGAATCGTTTAAATGACCAATGTTATGTTTGCTAACTTCCAATAAATTTTACCGCTTATACTCCTAGTATGTGAAGTCACTACTCCCCATGGGATAAGCCTATGAAGCATATATATAATTTCACATTTATGATATTCAATTTGTTCAACGTTTTACTCTTAGGATATAACTAAAACACAAGAGTAAACATCAAACTACTCTCAAAAGATATAAGTGAAGATCAATGAGTAGTCCAACAATTAAGAAGCTATATGAGGACTCTCACTCAATAAAGATTTTTGGATCTTGATATTTTATTCAAACAGCAAACAAAACACAAATAGCACTCCAATAATGCCATATATCATTTGAACAAATAAAAATTTAGGCTCAACATAGGCTAACCGATAGTTGACGAAGAAGGGTGGGATGCGTAGCATCCCCAAGCTTAGATTCTTTAGACTTCTTGTAATATTGTCTTGGGGTGACTTGGGCATCCCCAAGTTGAGCTTTTGTATCTCCTTCAATCCTCTCATGTCCCGGTTTCACCTATGTCTCAAAAACCTTATCCACACAAAACTTGAAAAGAACTCGTGAGATAGGTTAGTACACATAAGAATAAATCAACACTTCATGTACTGCCAAGACAAGTTGCATAATAATTTTCTAACATTATCTACTGTATACTATCATTCCACAATTTATATCTACCAATATAAGTCATGAAAACTATAGAAGAAGTAGATAGCAAAACTATGACAACGATCTGTCTAAACAGGACAGTCTGTAGCAATTTATTAAAACAGTATACTTATGTATCTCCAAAAAATATAAAAATTTAGGACGTGAGAAATAATTTGTATGAACCTTCTGATTAAAAATTTCAGAAACTTTCCACGTTCCAGTAAAATTACATAATTCAAATACTACAACAACAGTTTCTGTTTTATATAGCACAAACCACAGATGCCATTAAGGCATCCTAAAGGCAATTGTTGGAACTTTTTAATGAAAATTAGATTATAAATAACACCTAACAGATAGCAACAAAATATAATGACGCTCCAAGAAAAACACATAATATGTAATGAATAAAAATATAGCTCCAAGTAAGATATACCGATAGTATTGAAGATGAAAGAGGGGATACCTTCTGGGGCATCCCCAAGCTTAGATGCTTGAGTATTCCGCGAATATTACCTTGGGGGTGCCTTGGGCATCCCCAAGATTAGGTTCTTGTGAATCCTTATTCTCCATATATCGGCGTCTCACCAAAAACCTGAAAACTTCAATCACACAAAACTTAACGAAAGTTTGTGAGAAGGGTTAGTGTAATAAAGATAAATCATTCACTTAGGTACTGTCAAGACAAGATTCATAATTGTTACCACATTATACCTACTACATTATACTATTTCCATAATTTATATCACTGAATATAAGCTAAGGGAACACTAAAACAAGCAAACTATGCATGCAAAACACAATCTGTCAAAAACAGATCAGTCTGTGAAGATCTGTAATGTAACCATTCTTCCCCGTCTCAAAAAATTCTTAACAATTATGAAAACCTGAATAATTTGTATGTAAATACTGTGTAAAAATGTTAGGTCATTATCATGCTCCAGTAAAAAATAATATTCCTCTACTGGAGGCCAAAGTTTGTGTTTTTGCACAGAATTAAACAAACAAGTATCCACACTATTCCAAAGGTCTTACTTGACACTTTATTGAAATAAAAGGCACAAAAAATGATTAATACAATAGCTTAATCATGTGAACACATCAAAACAGAAATTAAAAGTGTTGCGTTGTCTCCCAACAAGCGATTTTCTTTAATGCCTTTTAGCTAGGCATGATGATTTCATTGATGCTTGCATAGGAATAATAGTTGAAACATGCAAGAGAGCATCATGAAACACATGGCAAGCACATTTAAGTCTAACTCACATCCTATGCATATGGAGTATTTGAGCAAACAATTCATGGGAGAAAGAATCAACTAGCATAGGAAGGCAAAACAAGCATATCTTCAAAAATTTTAACACATAGGGAGGAAACTTGATATTATTGCAATTCCTACAAGCATATGTTCCTCCCTCATAATAGTTTTCAGTAGCATCATGAAGTAATTCCACAATATAACCAGCACATAAAGCATTCTTTTCATGATCTACAAGCATAGAAATCTTACTACTCTCCACACAAGAAAATTTCTTCTCATGACTAATAGTGGGAGCAAACTTAACAAAATAACTATCATGACATACTTGATTGACATAATCATATTGCATATTAAAATTGTGATAACAAGTTTCATGGTCGTCATTACTATTTATAGCATGTATTTCATCACAATAATAATCATAAATAGGGGGCATGCCATCATCATAATAGTTTTGTTCAACAAAACTTGGCGGACCAAAAATATCAACTTCATCAAACGTAGCATCCCCAAGCTCGTGGCTTTGCATATCATTAAAATCATCGACATTAATAGAATTCAAAATAACAACATTGCAATCATTCTTATCATTCAAATAATTCTCATTAGATATTCTCACAATTTCTTTTACTAACAACTGAGCACAAATTTCCAAACCATTATTTTCACGAAAGACATTAAAAAGACTAAACCATTGAGGCAATGTAAACTCCATTTTTTAGTTTTATTTTAGAAAACCAAACTAGTGAAAACAAGAAATTAAAAAATTTAATTGCAAGATCTGAAGATATACCTTCAAGGACTCACCTCCCCGGCAACGGCGCCAGAAAATAGCTTGATGTCTACTGCACAACTTTATTCTTGTAAATTTGTGTTGGGCCTCCAAGCGCAGAGTTTTGTAGGACAGTAGAAATTTTCCCGCAAGTGGATCACCTAAGGTTTATCAATCCATGGGAGGTGTAGGATGAAGATGTTCTCTCTCAAGCAACCATGCAATGAAATACAAGAAATCTCTTGTGTCCCCAACACACCCAATACAATGGTAAATTGTATAGGTGCACTAGTTCGGCGAAGAGCTGGTGATACAAGTGCAATATGGATGGTAGGTATAGGTTATTGTAATATGAAAATATAAAAACAGCAAGGCAACAAGTGGCAAACAACAAGCAAAACGATGTATTAATGCTTGGAAGTAAGGCCTAGGGTACATACTTTCACCAGTGCAATCTCTCAACAATGCTAACAAAGTTGGATCCCTCAACGTGCAACAAAGAATCACTCCAAAGTTCCTATCTAGTGGAGAACAATAAGATGAAATTGGTGTAGGTAGTAGAACTACCTCAAAGTTATTCTTTCCGATCAATCTATTCAAGAGTTTGTACTAAGATAACATCAAGCTATTCTTTCCGTTTGATCTATTTAAGAGTTTGTACTAGAATAACACCAATGATACATATCAATCGACCCTAATGTCACCTAGATACTCCAATGTCACGTCAAGTATCCGTTGGTAAATTATGCGACATGCTTGAAACAATTTCAGAGGTATCATATTCAGTCCAACACAAAGAACAAGCAAGGAGAACCCCCAAGATTTCTATCAGAGAACATGGGATGAAAACATGCAATCAACCCCTACGCATAGATCCCCAAGGTCATCGGAACACGCAAGTTGATGACTCAACATATATCAAGTGAATCAATAGAATACCCCAATGTCACTACGGGTATACCATGCAATACTTATATCAAGTGTTTTCATACCAATATGCTCAATCCAGCATGAGAGATCTTAAAGGAAAAGACTCAATTCATCATAACTAGATGGTAAGGGAAATACATCATATGATCAAACTATATTAACAAAGCCCGTGTTCTTGAGATCGTGCCATCTCAACAACACGAGAGAGAGAGAAAGAGAGAGAGAGATTGAACACATAGCTACTAGTATATACCCTCAGCCTTGAGGGTGAACTAGTCCCTCCTCGTCTTGGCCTCCACCGGGATGATGAAGATGGCCACCAGTGATGGTTTTCCCTCTGCGGTACGGTACTGAAATCGCTCCATATTAGTTTTTCGGCGATATAGAGAGTTGCGGTAGTGGAGCGGAATTTCTCTCTTTACTTCTGGTGTTTCTGGGATTTATTGGATTTTTCAGCGTTGGAATCACGCACAACGGAGCCACGTGGGCCTCACAAGCCATCATGGAGCGGACAAGACCCAGGTCGCGCCCTGTTGGCTTGTGCCTCTGTGGCAACCCTCCTATGGTGGGTCTTCGCTCCAACGTCGCTCATATGTTCCGAAAAAATCACAAAAATGTTTCATGTGATTCTGAGAACTTTCAATTTCTGCACAAAAAACAACACCACGACAATTCTGCTGAAAACATCGTCAGTCCGGGTTAGTTCTAAATAAATCATATAAAGTGCATCAATACCATATAAAGTTATTATAAAGATAGGCAAATATGGCATGAAATACTTCATAAATGATAGATACGTTCGAGACGTATCACTGATTGCCTATGACTCTCCGTTGTCGGATGTATCTTCTTCTAGCTCCTCCTTCTAGTTCTTCATAGACAGGGTCTACTAAATCTGCTACGGACCCTTCTGGCATTGTGAGACCACCTTCTACACAAGCAGGTACATCTCCATGGATTCTTGATACTGGAGCACCTTTTCATATGACTCATGATTCATCAACTCTATCATCTAATTGACCTCTCGATTCTCGTGTTAATGTTCTTACTCCTGATGGTACTTGTCTCCAGTTACAGGCCGAGGCACTCTTCGCACTTACTCTTTTCATATTCTCGATGTTGCTCATGTTCATCGGCATACCATGCATCTCATTTCTGGTGGTCAGATTGTTGACTCTGGTTGTAGGGTGATTCTCAACTTCGACTCATGTTTAGTTCTGGACCATCACATTGGTGCTCTTCTTGCTGCTGGTCCCCGACACCATGACTCTAAGGGTCTTTGGGAGCTTGACTGGCTTCACCTTCCATCCGTTGCCACCGCAACGAGTCTCTCCACTTCTGTTGCCTTGTCTACCAGCTCTTTTCAGAAGTGGCATCATCGCCTTGGTCACTTATGTGGCTCTCGACTCTCATCCTTAGTTCGGCATGATCTTCTTGGTTTCGTCTTTGGTGGTGTGCCCTTAGACTGTCAGGTTTGTCGGCTTGGTAATCAAGTTCAATTACGTTATCCTCATGGCGAGACTTTGTGTCACCGTCCTTTTCACCTTGTTCACTCTAACGTCTAGGTCCAGCTCCCGTTGCTTCGAAGAGAGGCCATCGTTACTATATTAGCTTTATAGATGATTTCTCTTGACAGACGTGGATATATTTCATATCTTCTCATAGTGAGGTCTTATCTATCTATCAACGTTTTGCTGCCATGGTTCACACTCAGTACTCTACGCCTATTCATGTGTTTTGTGCTAACTCTATTGGAGAGTATATCTCTAAGATGTTGTGTGGATTTCTTGCTGAGTAGGGTACCCTTGCTCAGTTCTCTTGTCCTGATGCTTGTCCTTAGAATGGCGTGGGTGAGTGCAAGCATCGTCACCTTCTTGAGGTGGCTCGGGCGATGATGATTGCTGCCTCTCTTCTGCCTCACTTTTGGGCTGAAGTTGTCTCCACTTCCACCTATCTCATCAAGCTTCAGCCATCCACTGCTCTGCAGGGTGGCATTCCTTTCAAGCGTCTTTTTGATCATTCTCCCGATTACTCAGCGCTTCGTTTGTTTGGTTGTGTTTTCTATGGTGTCCTTTCCCCTCGTGAACGCACCAAACTATTCGCTCAGTCAGTTGAGTGTGTCTTCTTAGGTTATAGCAATGAGAATAAGGGGTATCATTCTTGGGATCTTGTCGGTCGTCGGATGTGTATTTCTCGCGATGTGACTTTTGATGAGTCGCGTCTCTCCTACCTGTGTCCATCTTCCTCGACCTTTGAAGTGGACGATATATCTTTCATCATTTTCCTGACACACCTATCACTCCTATTGAGCCCTTGCCCGTCCGTCCTGCTGTTCCTACCTCTTCGACTACTATAGATTTGACGACATCACCCCCCATGGTTTCCACACCTCACTTATCACAGGATTCTACACCTTCATCCCTAGTTTCATCTCCGTCACCCTCGCCTATTCCAGAGATTCCTCCTCGTATTCTCCTACCTTTTCCTCAGTATTACACTCATCGTTCGTGTAATGTGCATGTGTCTACTGATGTGTCGTCCTCGTCGTCTTAGCCTTCCTATGGCTTGCGTCCTCGTCCGCTTCCGCCTGTTGATCGCCCTGGTTTTTCAACCGCTGGTGCTGTTGTTCTTATGCCAACTTCTTATCGTCAGGCTATTGTTCATCATGAATGGTAGTTTGCGATGGCGGCAGAGATTGCTTCTCTTGAACGTACGGGTAAATGGGATCTTGTTTCTCTTCCACGAGGTGTTTGTCCCATCACTTCTAAGTGGGTCTACAAGGTTAATACTCTCCCCGATGGTTCTCCTCAGCGTTACAAAGCTCTTCTTGTGGATCGTGGCTTTCAGCAGTAGCATGGTGATGATTACGATGACACTTTTGTTCCTATGGCCCATATGACCACTATTCATACACTTCTTGTCGTGGCCTCTGCACGCCACCGGTCTATATCTCAGCTTGATGTTAAGAATACCTTTCTTAATGGTGAGCTGTGTAAGGAGGTCTACATGCAGCCACCATGTGGGTATTATGTTCTTGATAGCATTGTATGTCGTATTTGTCACTCTCTCTATGGCCTTAATCAAGCCCCCACGCCTGGTTTGAGCGTTTTGCCTCTGTGGTGACTCTCGCTAGTTTTTCAGTGAGTGTTCATGATACATCTTTGTTTGTCCACCTTTAACATCATGGACAAACTCTGCTTCCCTATGTCAATGGCACGATCATCACTGGCGATGATACTGAGCATATTTTCTTTGTAAAGGCCTGTCTTAGTGAGCATTTTCTTATGTCTGATATCGGACCTCTTTTCTACTTTATTGGGATTTAAGTCTCTTCTAACTCTCATGGATTTTTTACCCAGGAAAAGAATATACATGTCTTCTTGCTCGTGCTGCTCTTACTGATGAGCGCACTGTTGAGACTCCCATGGAGCTCAATGTTCACCTCCGTCACACTGAAGATGACCCCTTGCGTGATCTGACAAGTTATCGTCATCTAGTTGGGAGTCTTGTCTCTCTAGCTGTCACTTGTCCGGATATCTCGTATCTGGTTCATATTCTGAGTTAGTTTATCTCTGCTCCCACTTAGGTTCACTATAGTCACCTCCTTCGTGTTCTCCAATATCTTTCGGGAATGATCTCTCACACTCTATTCTTTCCTTGCTCCAGTTCTTTACAACTTCAGGCCTATTCAGATGCTACGTGGGCTAGTGATCCCGCAGATCGTCGTTCACTTTCTGCTTGATACGTTTTTCTTGGTGGTTCTCTCATTGCCTAGAAGACAAATAATTAGACTGCAGTTTCCCATTCGAGTGTAGAGGCTGAGTTGCGAGCTATGTCGGTTTTGACGACTGAGGTGACTTGGTTACGATGGTTACTTCAGGATTTTGGTATTTCTCTCACTACACCCACTCTGCTATTATCTAATAGTATATGTGCTATTAGCATTGGGTGCCATCCTGTGAAGCTTGAGCTCAGCAAGCATATTGGGTCGATGCTTTCTATGTGCGTGCTGGTGTGCAACATCAGGTTATTGTTCTTCACTATGTGCCTTTGAGTTATAGTTGGCAGATTTTCTGATGAAGGCCCGGACTAGAGCGCAACATGGCTTCTATCTCTCCAAACTCAGGGTTGTTCATCCACCATGAGTTTGAGAGGGGTGTTAGAGTCCTATATATAGCCATGTAACCTTTTATATTTACCCCACTGTATAAGGGGTTTCTTGCATATTCTACACTTGTACATGTCTACTCGCGTATGGCCTCATGGAAATACAAGTTGCATATTTCCCTAACAAGAGCAAGAAAATATATTTACATGCGAAAGCTCCCAACAAGGGAAAGAAGAATAGGAAATATTTTTGGGTTTTCTTTTTAATACTACAAACTAGGAAAAAAAGAAAGAAAAAACGAAAAAAGCAAGAAATATTTTTGATTTTTTTTGAGAAAAATTCAAACACACAAAAGAGATAAACATGCATGGATATACAATGAAAATGGATGAACACCAACAATTGAAATGAATGTGTGGCACATAAATATAATGTCGGTGAGAAATACGTACTCCCCCAAGCTTAGGCTGTTGTCCTCACTTCGTCTATGTCCATGGCTGGCATGGATAAAACTCGTGGAAATAGTTGGGGTTATACTCCATTGCTACTGCAAGAATTTGGTTATCCGTCGCATTCCGACGATTAGTCTCCTCTGTGGTCTTGTACGACACAACTTCGTCCTCAAGTATGAAGTACCTTTGTTTTCCCTCAAAGTTGAAGAAGGAAGGAGTAGGGAAGGTAATATGATAGACATCACACATGTTAAAGGTTAGTGTGTATCAAAAACGTGTATCACCTCTTTCGAGAAACTAGTGATGCTTCGTAGCATGATAATCAAGATAATTGGGTGGTAACATAGGGTCATTTTCCCTTATGAGCACTCCTAAATGAGTAGCTAAGCGAGTGGCATAAATCCCACCATAAAAGTCCCCAAACATAGAATTAAGGTGTAAATGCCGGGCAATAATGTATTCAATATTAAATTGTCTATATCCCCGCACAACACTCTTAAGAATACTCAAATCAATCGTGCAAAGGGTGCTCAAGTCATGTTTCATTTATGCATCTTCCTACAAAATAGAGCGAAATAAAGGATTGTAGGGAAATGTATTCTAAAAACTCCAGCTTATGTTACTCTTCTATTCTCCCTGAGTGAGGCTCATGATAAATTCATGGCAATCTCTCTTCCAAGGTGGGACACAAGTGCCCCAACAAGGTATTTTACACGCAGTACAAATTCTTCGATGTTCATGTGAAAGCACTCACCATGCAAATCAAATATAACATCATAAGAGGAGCGATGAGACACAAATTCAAACCTCTGTACGAATGAATCGGTAAGGTCACGGATTGGGGGCACTCATATGATAGGGAGTCCATCAACTCTGCATTTTGTAATTACATGTAGAATTCTTGCTTGATGCCCGCACTATTCATGAATACATCAAACGTCGATTCACATGGTTTGACAAGAGCATCCCTCCGGGCTTCTAGGTCAGGATCACGGATTGACGCCCTCGGGAATCTCTTGCTTGAACAACCACCATGAAATATTTCCCTAAACGTCCTCTGCTTTCTTTGAAAAAATCTCAAATTATTAGTCCTTCAAAAAAGGGAACAAACCTCAATAAAATTGATATAAACTACCCCCACGAGTGCCTAGAGGTCATATCATGCATCAAAACTACTTTGAACCATACAAATTCAACATCCAAGCTCATATACATGGTCACCAATAGTAGCTAAGTTTGCGAAATATAAAACATTAGAGCAAAAACTAATTGGAGCAATGGGTGAGTCACATGCCAAGGATCAACCCCTTAAAATAGTTTCAAAAATGGAGTTCCAAGAAAAAGATCGAAAACACTAAAAATGAGCAAGAACAGGGCCTAGGAGCCAATTGTGATTCTTTTGGAGGAAGGAGAAGGTCGTGTGCATGGGTATGAAGTGAGTGGGTCCTTGTGGGACTCACAAACCTATTAGGCGCGTTGTGTCAGGTTGAGGCTCACACGTGCACCCCCTTGGGGTGTGTTCAGCGCTAACAATTATTAATTATTCCAGAATAATTCATACTAAACATTCGGGACATTCCGAGAACTTTTATTTTAGGTACATTTTTTATTGCATGGGATATTCAGAAATCAAGAAAAACATATTCTGCTTTATTAAAATCTCAAAAAACAGAAAATAAAACTCGAGACACATTAGGTTGTGCCTACTAAATTTATCGACTACATGTTCCTCAAAAAGGTTCTACTAATAAGGTTGATCAAGTCTTATTAACAAACCATTTTTGAGTGACATGAAACCCTTTTTTCTTATAGCACTAAGTTACATCAATGGGGATGTGCATCTCCCAACAATAAGGATATCATATTTCTTCTTGACAGTAAGATGAGGAAATTTAGACCCTCGAACATTAACTGTGGCAATTTGCTCAGTATAACTCATATTATTTACCAAAGCTTGTTTCTTCGAAATGTGCACTGTATGTTGTTTGCCATTGACATGAAAAGTAACCTTGCTTTTGTTACAATTAATAACATCCCCTGCAATATTCATAATGGGTCTACCATGGATAATCGACATGTTGTCATCCTCGGACATCTAAAGAATCACAAAGTCATTTAAAATCGTAACATTTGGAACCACACCAGGGACATCCTCACAAATTCCAATATGTATAGCACTAGATTTATCAGCCATTTGCAAAGATATTTCAGTAGGTGTAAGCTTATTCAAATCAAGACCTTTATATAAAGAGAAGGGCATAACACTAACACCGGTTCCTAGTTCACATAAAACAGTTTTAACATAACTTTGTTTAATGGAGCAAGGTATTATGGGTATACCCGGATCTCCCAACTTCTTAGGCACTCCACCATCAAAAGACTAATTAGCAAGCATGGAGGAAATCTTAGCTTCGGGTATCTTTCTTTACAATATTATTCAATAGTTCTTCACCACAACTATCTAGGTAGTCCCTAGAAGCATTAGTGGGTCCATTATAAAAGATATCAAGTATTTCATTTTTCTTAAGAGAATGATCACGTAAATCTTTATGTAGCTAGATAAGCCTCCCCAAGCTTGAGGGAGATTCTCTTCTTCCATTTGCAAAAAAGTTAAATATTTCGTGTAAGTTAGCTTGTTTCTTTTGAGGAGAAAAATATTTTTCATAGAAGTAATATGTCATATCCTGGGGACTACGCACACAACGAGGAGCAAGAGTACGAAACAACTTATTATCATCACCCTTTAATGAGAAAGGAAAAGGCAAAAGTATATAATGTTCGTAAATCGTTTCCTCGTTAGCAAATAAGGTGGCAATATCATTTAAGTTGGTAAGGTGTGACACAATAGTTTTGGTTCATACCGAGGGAAAGGATCATACTCTACCAAAATAATCATCTAAGGATCAACTATAATTCATAATCCTTATCAATAACACATATATGAGAAGTAGAAAACTTAGGATCATGTTTCATTTTCTCCATCGTAGATTTTTATTTTAGTTTAATGAATAGTTTATGAAGATCACCTTTGTCATTACAAGCAAGAAAGTCTCTAGCTATCTCCCCAGCCAAAACATAACCATCACGTACTTTGGACATACCAATTCTAATAGGAGCGCTAAGCATAATAGGTCAATCATAATTATCATCATATTTGGCATTATCAATTTCTTTAGATCTATCAGTATGAGCATCAAGTAATTCATTAAGTGGCATAGTTTCAGTTTCATCTAGCATAGTAGTAGCATAATCATGAGGTCCTTCAAATATAGAAGTAGCATCATCAACTACTTGTGACATATCAAAATGAATAGAAGGTGGTGGTGTCACAAGTCTATTTAAAACAGAAGGTGGATCAAGTACCGAGCTAGATGGTAGTTCCTTATCTCCCATTTTCTTATAGGGAATTCTCTTAGTATTGTGGTCTTCCAGTTTCTTCATCAATATAAATAGAAATCCAAAGTGAACTCAATACATAGAGCTATGCTCCCCATCAATGCTGCGAGAAAAACGTCTTGATAACCCAAAAGTATAGGGATCACAATAGTATTCTTAGGTAGTATTTCACCAAATTTATTGATTTGACACAAGGAGAGCCAACAAATATTTATTGGTCTTAATTAGCAGTTGAGTTGTCAATTCAACCACACAGGAATTTTTTTCTGCAGCAAAGTTTAGTAGGAGTAGCGACTGTGATCATTGTAGCAGTTTTTGCAACAATAGTAACTTGAAGAAGATCAATATGCAAAAATCATATTCATTGGATCCGTAATGGATAATTATATTGGATGACATTCATCATGTAATAGTTAAATTCTAGAACGACACAAACTGGCTCCAATTCTTCAATGTAATGTAGGCATGTATTCCATATATTGTCATACGTCCTTATAGTACGAACTTACATGACATCTTTTTTCCTACCCTCCCTTGGCAGCGGGGTCCATAACAAAATCTAAGGGATATTAAGTCCTTCCTTTAATAGAGAACTGGAACAAATCATTAACACATGGTGAATACATGAACTCCTCATACTATGGTCATCACGGGATAGGATCCCAACTATCGTCGCTTTGGGGTCTACGGATCATAAGACATAATAGGCGCATATGACTTTCAAGATAGGATCCAAAACACTCTCTAATTCGTGAGAACATAATAAGTTCAGATTTAAAATGATGGAACTCAGGCCCTAGTGACAAGCATTAAACATAACATAGCCATATCAAAATCAATCTCGGAACATAGTGGATACCGGGAATCAAGCCATATCAAAATAACTCGTTTACATGAAAAATCTCATCCAATCCTATCACCGTACATCAAGACTAAAAGGAATCACTCACTCCCGGTGGTGAGCATCATGCAACTGTTGATGGATAAGGGTTGGTCATGACCACGACGATGAATCCCCCTCTCTGGAGCTATAAACGGACTCCAGATCATCCCTACCGAAGAAGAACAGGAGGTGGCGGTGGATCTATCTCTAAAACATGATGAAATATTCTCTCTATTTTTTCCTCCACAGGACAAAACTAATAGCATTCAAATTAGGTCAACCGGGGTCACAAGGGGCCCATAAGTCTATAGGGCGCGCCCTAGGGGTGCCTCTAGGCTTGTGACTCCTGGGTGGCCCTCCCGATGGATCTTAACGTCAATATTTTCTATTAATTCCAAAAATATTCTCCGTAAATTTTCAGCTCAACGTGAGAACTTCTATTTGTGCACAAAAACAACACCATGGTAGTTCTACTAAAAACAACCTCAGTCCGGATTAGTTTCATTCAAATCATGCAAATTAGAATCCAAAACAAGAGCAGAAGTGTTTGGAAAAGTAGATATGTTTGGGACAGATCATCAAGGATCCAGATGACCCATATGGATAGGGGACCAATCATAGTCCTTTCAATAAGTAAGAGTGTTAAACCCAATGAGAAGTAGAAGGAATTGACAAGTACTTTTAGGCAAGGAATTTTCTGCAAGTGTTGTAAGATCGTTTTGATAGATAGTATGATAGTGTATAATTGGTAGCAAGTAATAAATAAAAAATTAGCATAGTTCCTTAGGTTCTCCAATCCTTATTATTGCCAAGTAAAAGCCGATAATACTTCTTATAATGATCAAAGTGTTCTCGAGGACACACGGGAATACTGTCTATTTACTTTCACCGTGATTCATTGACTTGCGTTCATTGCTTTGATAAGTTGTCATGTGGGTGGACCTGTGCTAATATGATCTTATTAATTGAAAAAACAACCTACTTATTATTAAACTATCCATGCAATCATCTACAGATACAAGAGAAATATTAAAATAAATCCAACCATAGCATTAATCATGTGGATCAGAATCGGCCCCTTATGGAACAATTCATAAACTGGGATATAGGTTTCTGTTGCTCCCACAACCCACCATCTACAAACTAATCCACAATGCCTTCCCCTAGTCCCAAACATGGTGAAGTATCATGTAGTCGACATCGAAACGACACCAACAAAGGAAGTTCAACACAATACGTCATCAAAATATTGAACGAAAGCCAACATGACATGATTACTTATAACAAGACTTCTTCCATGTCCTCAAGAACTAATAGAAGTACTTACAAATAAATTAAAAATCTAAACATATGATCTTCCACCAAATAAACCCACTAGTATCAACTACAAGGTGTAATCAACACTACTAGCACCCTGAGGTACAAATATGAGGTTTGATACAAAGATTGAGCATAAGACATGAACTAAGGTTTGGAGATGATATGGTGTTAGTGAAGATGTTCATGAAGATGAAGTCTCCCATGATGTGAGGAATGACGGTGATGTTGATATCTTTGATTTTAACCTCTTGGAGAGAAATTTCCCAAGTAGAATTGCTCTATTACAGAGCAAAAGAGCTCGTGCCCATGATCCCCCTCGAGATGGCGGTGGCATGCCCCGAAAGTCTTCTCTTGATTTTTCTAGGGTAAACCGATTGATATAGGAGTGATACATCTCTAACGTATCTATAATTATTGATTTTTTCATGCTATTATATTGCCATTTCTAATGATTTACATGTCATTTTATATTGTTTTTATGGACTAACCAATTAACAGAATACCCAACGTGAGTTATTATTTTTTGCATGTTTATGATTTTCCATGACATCAAGACCAAAAGATGTACACATGTAAATAAAAAATTGATGATTTTTTCTGGACAAAAAGAGACCATGGAAGCTTCGTGGGAGACCAAGCGCTCTATGAGGGAGCCACAAGGCAGGGGATGCGCCCTAGGGGTGTAGGGCATGCACAGGTGCCTTGTGCCCCCAGTGTGGCTCCGTCTGACCTAATTTCAACGCTATAAATTTCCTAATTTCTACAAACCCTCGAAGCGAGACCTTAAACATTCTATCACCACCGCAAGCCTCTATTCTTTCGCAATCCAATCTGTTGCCTAGTTTGGGCGATTTGTGGGAGGGGGCAATCATCGGGGAAGCCATGTTCATCAACCTTGCGGCCTCGATGATGATGTTGGCTTGAACTTGGTATAGATTTTTTCTTGAACTATTCTTGGAGGAAACTTTTCGAGTTGTCACCCTTTGGATGATTTTAATGCTATAAGGAATTTAGTGGGATCACTACCTATTATTATTAATGAAATGACATTAACTTTGGAACACCTTATGACAAGGCAATGTATCATTGAGAATAAAATGAGAGATGTGGAACAATTAGAAAAATTGGATAGGAAGGTGTATAACCAAGTAACTAAGGTGGGCTCTACGGTAGGAAATTCTTTAAAAGTACTAAAGAAAAATGATCCAATTACCGATAGAGAAGAATAAAGTCCCGCTAGGATCGATAAGATAAAGAAAGTTATTAAAGTTTTGGTTTCTGCTTTTTCCTCCATAAAAATGAATAAATGAAGACCTATAAATAAAAGTGTAAATTTTGTTTGTGTGTCCAAGGTTCCTAGGCCTAATAAGAATGACTCCTCTAGTAAAGGGAAACTAGATTTAAAAATGATAAGTGTTCACCCCAATTTTATAAAACTAAAAAATAAACATATCTTTGATACACACATTTTGAACTTTGTGCCAAGGAGTGACTTTGAAAACAATATTCCTAATGACGGGGATATAGCCCTAGGGTAGGGACATAGGTCTGACCAATACGTCCTACCCAAGGGCAGCTCATTATTAGTTTAAGGGTTACAAGGGAAATTCCTACTGGATCGTGACAACATCTAATCCACTCGGTACGGATCCACTCAGACAAGTACATTCCATCCAGTCGGATGACAGTCAACCACTCGGCCGTATGACTCACTCGGTCATGCAAATACCAACAGTCGACAAGACATCTGTAGTGGGATGACATTATGGCATCAATGCCCCATCTTGTAACATAAGAGGTGAGGAGGTGGCGCATTCTATATAAGCCACCCCCCTCCACATAGCTAGGGACATCTTCTTCTTCTCCTCCTTCGGGCTCATTCTTTCCCTGGAGCTCTGGCTCTGTCTCTACACCATGTAACTCATGTCCATGATAGATAAAACAAAGCCTCTCCGGAGCACGAGATGTAGGGTTGTTATCTCCACTGTGAGCGGCCCGAACTCGCTAAAACCACCATGTCACCCATGTGCATCTTGATAGATCATGCTCCATTATCCTACCCCCTTTCTATTGTCGGAATCGTTACCCCGACATTTGGCGCCCACCATGGGGTGTGGCGTCTATCGAGCCATGATGCATATGGTTATTTCTTCAGCCACCGGCGGCAGATCGATTCCCGCTGGTGCCCTCTATTCAGTTTCATCTTCATGATTTAACACCTTTGTTTTGTACTGTTCATCTCCAAGACAAACGAAGCATCAGGGAAACAAACATCCATTCATTCACGTAGCGTCAGCCGTCATCGACACCGGGACTCGAGACCCATCGAAGTGCCTTCCGACACCTAGCACAACACACCACCACCATCACATGGCGCGCTGGGCCATTGCCATCCACGGCGGCGCGGGCGTCGACCCGAACCTACCGGAGCATAGGTAGGAGGAGGCCAAGCGGGTGCTTGCCCGCTGCCTGCAGGTCGGAGTCGACCTGCTGCGCGCCGACGCCACCGCGCTAGACGTGGTGGAGGCCGTGGTGCGGGAGCTGGAGACGGACCCCTGCTTCAACTCGGGCCGCGGCTCCGCGCTCACCCGCGCCTGCACCGTCGAGATGGAGGCCAGCATAATGGACGGCCGCGGCTGCCGTTGCGGCGCCGTCTCCGGCGTCTCCACCGTCCACAACCCCGTCTCCGTCGCCCACCGCGTCATGGACAAGTCCCCGCACTCCTACCTCGCCTTCCACGGCACTGAGGATTTCACGCGCCAGCACGTAGCCACCTCCTCGACCCATAACTGCCTGCAGGAAATAAGGAAATCGGAGGACGACTCCCACCAGTGGGAAACTCCGCTGACACCGATTTGTCGAGGTATAATCGCCTCATTAAGTTCCATCAATTAAACATTTTTCGCATTAGTTAACTGTGCATGGATGCATGCATAACCGCCCGTCATCATGGGTATGCCTTAATTATCCGTCATCATGCATAACCAGGTTATGTGTGGTCCGTAATCCGAAAAATAGAATCGAACAGAAACAAAAATATTTGTAGCAATGCTTGCTACTAACTTACATGACACCGCTTTGTCGAGATGTATTTTGCATACAGATGACCAACATGCAGTGACTCGGTCGTCCTACATGCTGTCGCTCGGTCGGACGCGTCGTCATCACTCGGCCGCTCTACGCACCGTGGCTCAGTCGGACATGCGTCGTCAGCACTCGACCGCCCCGTGCGCCGTCACTCAGTCGGACGTGTGGTCATCACTCGGCGGCCCTACATATCGTCGCTCAGATGGACGCGTCGTCATCACTCGGCCGCTCTGCGCACCGTCGCTCAGTCGGACACGCATCGTCCGCACTCGGCCGCCCCACGCGTCGTCACTCAGTCGGACGCGTCGTCATCACTCGGCCGCCCTGCATGCTGTCACTCAGTCGGACGCGTCGTCAGCGCTCGGCCGCCCTGCGCGCCGTCCCTCACTGGGATCCGTCGTCAGCACTCGGTAGCTTCGCGCATCGTCAGTCATCCTCACTCGGCTGGAGACTCCTTCGTCACTCGACAGCTCCGCGTGCCGCCACTCGATTGGACGCTCCTTCATCACTCGGCAGCTTCGCGTGTCATCACTCGGCTAGAGGCTCCTTCGTCACCTGGTTGCTCTGCGTGTCGTCACTCGGCCGCCCCGCGTGTCGCCACTCAGCTAGACGTGTCTTCATCGCTTGACTGCCTAACACGTCGCCACTCAGTCGGACGTGTCTACTTCGCTCGACCGCCCCGCGCGTCGTCGGGCAGCTAAGTCATTTTTTCACAGACTACATTCTATTAAATAATCGTTTCTAGATTACCGAGTGTCGAGGAAGTCGCACATGACGTTCACTCGGAGGCCACGCCACTGAGTGTACCTCTGTACTCGGTTGTTTATTTTTATGTGGGAACACTTCACTTCCGCTTCGTTTTGGTCCAGTACTCAAACGAGTTCAGTAGAATCCTTCACTTGCATAAGTACAGTCGGATCCTGCACAAGTACAACCACCTGGCACACCCAGTGGGTGTCTGTGGGTGTTATTTACACAAACTATTTCAGAAAAGATCATGTTACTTTGATAAATTTTTATGCTGGCTTGTGCTATTTTTCATACACAGGTTACTCGACGCATCCGTGCGTCATCCTCGTCGCTGCTCGGGTTCAGTCCCGCAACGATCATTCCTGCGTTTTCACGTGTTCGGAAGCCCCTTCAATGACGTAGTGGACACGACCGTCCCGCGGGTCGTCAGTGGGTCGGACGCCTCCTCGACATACATCACTTGGCCGCCCCGCGCGTTGCCACTCAGCCAGAATCGTCTACCTCACTCGGATGCCATGCGCATCGCCACTCCATGTGGCACGTCTTCATCATTCGGCTGCCCCGCGCGCCACCTTTCAGCTTAGCTGTGATTCTGTATCGCCTAAGTTAGAAACAACTCTGACTGCGGACATGCTCCACACTCGGGGACTTAGCTGGAACCCCGTATCGCCTAAGTTAAAAACAACTCTGAGTCCGGACATGCTCCACACTGGGGGACTTAGCTGCGACTCCGTATCGCCTAAGTTAAAAACAACTCCAAGTGCGGACATGCTCCACACTCGGGGGCTTAGCTGCGACTCAGTATCGCCTAAGTTAAAAACAACTCCGAGCGCGGACATGCTCCACACTCGGGGACTTAGCTGCAACTCTATATCGCCTAAGTTAAAAACAACTCCGAGTGCGGACATGCTCCACACTCGGGGGCTTAGCTACGACTCCGTATCGCCTAAGTTAAAAACAACTCCGAGTGCGGACATGCTCCACACTCGGGGACTTAGCTGCGACTCCGTATCGCCTAAGTTAAAAACAACTCCGAGTGCGGACATGCTCCACACGCGGGGGCTTAGCTGCGACTCCGTATCGCCTAAGTTAAAAACAACTCCGAGTGCGGACATGCTCCACACTCGGGGACTTAGCTGCGACTCCGTATCGCCTAAGTTAAAAACAACTCCGAGTACGGACATGCTCCACACTCGGGGGCTTAGCTGCGACTCCGTATCGCCTAAGTTAAAAACAACTCCGAGTGCGGACATGCTCCACACTCGGGGACTTAGCTGCGACTCCGTATCGCCTAAGTTAAAAATAACTCCGAGTGCAGACATGCTCCACACTTGAGGACTTAGTTGCGACTCCTTATCGCCTAAGTTAAGAACAACTCTAAGTGCGGACATGCTCCGCACTCGGAGGCTTAGCTGCGACTCTGTATCGCCTAAGTTAAAACAACTCCGAGTACGAACACGCTCCACACTCGGGGGCTTAGCTGCGGCTCCATATGGCCTAAGTTAAAAACTACTCCGAGTACAGACACGCTCCACACTCGGGAACTTAGCTGCGACCCCGTATCGCCTAAGTTAAAAACAACTCTTAGAGACTTGACTTTGATCTAGAAATCATATAATGCAGATACAACAAACATTCAATATGACGAGCATTAGATGACTTAAACCCTCTGCCGGACTCATCTAGTCCGACAGAGGCTCGGGGACTACACCCAGTGGGTCCACTTAGAGTGCCCCACTAGAGGAGAAAAACAAAAATGAAACATTTTGCTTGGTCAGGTCCACCAACAACATCCAAGTTCAACAGATTCAACACATTCCAACCGACTACCAGCAGTCAGTCAGACTCTCAAGATCATGTTGGTCACTCGGATCTACTTCAATTCTTGAGTTCACTCGGACGTACTACTCAGCGGAATCGATCAGGGCGAATGATGAAGACTTCAATCAACGCATAATTTTGCAAGGCCCTGAAGCACGTTCAAGTTCGGTCTGCTGCTACAAGATTTACATCGACACCTTCACCACTCGGACCCTGATCCATTCGGGGGCTAATGACGGGGATATAGCCCTAGGGTAGGGTCATAGGTCTGACCAATACGTCCTACCCAAGGGGACCTCATTATTAGTTTAAGTGTTCCAAGGGAAATTCCTACTAGATCGTGACAACATCTAATCCACTCGGTACGGATCCACTCAGATGGCAGTCAACCACTCGGCCGTATGACTCACTCGGTCATGCAAATACCAACAGTCGGCAAGACATCTGTAGTGGGCTGACATTATGGCATCAATGCCCCATCTTGTAACATAAGAGGTGAGGAGGTGGCACACTCTATATAAGCCACCCCTCCACATAGCTAGGGACATCTTCTTCTTCTCCTCCTTCGGGCTCATTCTTTCCCTGGAGCTCTGGCTCTCTCTCTACACCATGTAACTCATGTCCATGAAAGATAAAACAAAGCCTCTCCGGAGCACGAGACATAGGGTTGTTATCTCCACTGTGAGAGGCCCGAACTCGCTAAAACCACCGTGTCACCCATGTGCATCTTGATAGATCATGCTCCGTTATCCTACCACCTTTCTATTGTCGGAATCGTTACCACGACACCTAATAAACCTCCTAGCAAGTCACATTGCCTTAATGAAGATCTGAAACATGAAAAAGCGTGAAACTATGCATTATTTCTAGCTAGGGGCTTTAAACAATAGGGCTTGTTGGGAGGCAACCCAATAGTTATCCTTTAATTTTATTCTGTTTTGTGAGTCAACATGATTATTGCCTCTATAGTGATTAGGTTTTATCTTTTATTTTGATTTCTATAACATGTAAAGAATTTGGGATGTTAGAAAACATTTGTTTACTAGGTTTTGTGGAGAAATAGAAACTTTGCGTCCATAGATTGAATTATTATCCTGTAATGGAAGGTGATAAATTGCTGATTTTTTTACACATAACTGCATTATAAATTTACTAAAACATACTAATATTTCAGAATTCTAGGAGTTACATAAGTATTACTAAAAACTGTGTCATTACATGTTGTTCTGTTTCAGACAGATTCTGTTTTTATTGCATAGTGTGCTTATTTTTTTATTTCTATGTGTTATATCGGTGGGGGGGGGCTTAAGTCATGGAGATGATTGAATAAAATATGTATTATGTAAGAAAAATTATGAATCTTTCGTTGCCAGTACCTAACTCAATGATTTATTTTATCATACTAATTGATATCACGAGGTTTTGTCAAGTTTTGCGGGGGGTGACGTTTTGAAGTTTTGGGTGAAACCACGATGGAGAAAAGAATAAGCACCAGAAAGATAATAATACTGGATATTACCATAACACCCCGATGTAATATTCAAGGAAGATCCTAGCATCTAAGCTTGGGGATGCCCTAGAAGGCATGACATCTTTCGTCTTCAATCTATCAGTACTATCACTTTGAGCTATATTTTTATTCATCACAAGATATGTGTTTTAGTTGGAGCGTTGTGTGTTTTTATTTTATTTGTTATCTCATTTACACAATCATTGTTTCGCGATTGCACCAATTATTAGAGACACATATTCATCCCAACTTAAAGAATACTCATTGAACTTCACTTATATCTCTTGAGTTGAGAGAAAAAGTGGTCAAGTTCTTCATTTATATATTTCGAGGACGATGATCCACATAATTTATAGAAATCAATTGCAATATCTTGCTTCACTTATTTATTTTTAGAGTTGAATAGGTAGTGGTAATTTGCATGAGTTATATGTTTGGTCCAAGAATAATAGGTATACAAGGGTGGTATAATAAAAACCTTCATGTGGATCTTGAATAGGTTGTGTTTGCTAAACGATATTGAGTTAAAATACGAAGGCTTACTATTTAGTAATCTTGATCTAGTAAAAAAAAGGTTTGTGATGTCCCACAAATTAAAATTCTGGTTGGCATGGCGAGGGAGTTGGAACGTAATTTATCCTTGATTGATATCATTTGCGTTGTCCGGGTCAGGGGCGCGTAATGGTTAACTCCTCCCAACCCTCCTTGGGTTATGTGAGTGCTACTTTGATTTGAGGTATTCTAGGATTTCTCAATTAATAATTGAGTTCTTTATGAGTAATGTGAGTTTGTGCAGTATATTCACTTCGAACATTCCTTATTTTGTTAGCCTCTACGGTACCGTGCATTGCCCATTGTCACCTCTAGACATGGTGCAAACTTCGTCGGTGCATCTAAATCTCATGAAATGATACACTCTTTCACACATAAGCCTTATTATATCCTTCCATAGAATATCAACCACACCTACCTATTATGGCGTTTCCATAGCTATTCCAAGATATATTGCCATGCAAATTTCATTGTTGTTATTCATTACATGACTTCACCATTCATCGTCGTTTTGCTTTGCATGATCATATAGAGCTCACATGATAGTTTGTGGCAAAGCCACCATTCATTATTTTTATACGTGTTACACTAGATCATTGCACATCCTGGTACACTTCCATATGTAGTCATCGTATTATTCATATATCGAGTCATACGTAAATAAAAGTGCGATGCATTATTAGGGTGTGCCCCTACCCGTGACGACTAAAAGGAGAGGCCAAAAAGAGCCGAACAAAAAAAAGGAAAATTGAGAGAAAAAGAGAGAGGGGGTACACTACTATCCCTTTACCACACTTGTGCTTCAAACTAGCATCATGTTCTTCATATAGAGAGTTTTAATATACCTCATGATTATGCTAGTGGGATTATTACATTATATAACTTGTCTTGTATATTCCTATGACGAGCTTACTCAAATTATTGATATCTTCATGAGCAAGCAAGTTGGATGCAAACCCACTTAGTTGCATTAGGAGAGTTTTAATAGACTTATAGCTCTAGTGCATCCATGGAAATCCCTACTCATCACATTGACAACAATCATCTGGCCTCTCCATTACCTATTTGTTTGCCGTGTTGATGTGAGACATTATACAACATTTATCTTCTTATAAACCCTAATAATCTATACCTATACTAATTTGTGACTCTCAAGAAATTACCATGTTAATCAGTAATTACGATCCGTCGATCTGGTGGGACCCAATTATTACGGTGTAGATTTTATCGATTTTTTAAGTAAAAAATAGAGTCCAAACAACACGTACATATGAACTAACATACACGTAATCCCCGGTTCAAGTGGGTCCAGCTTATGTAACGTACAAGATTTACAATATGTTAGGATAACCTTAATCCAAGAGAAAATTGGGTGGTTGTTGACCGCTGGATATCTCACGTATTCTTTCTCCCCTCAGCTCTCTCTCCCAATCTTTCTATCTCCACATGTTTTACTTCCAATCTCTCACGTATCTAGAGAAAATTCTTGATAATCACATAGCACGTACTCATCTACCATGCATGTGTTCAAAAAATATGGCAGCAGCGGATCGAATTCAGAATGAACTAGCTCAGAATTGCCCACATGATGGGACAGCTGTCCGTCAATAAAACAGCGAATTGGACATTGAAGGTGTAACATCCCAATTTTCCTAATTGGGAATGTTTTACATTGTAGCTAAGCATCTATGCATATTGATTTAAATAAAGTTTGCATTTGAATTCTTTCGACTTTTGCTTTTGCGTTTCTATTTTTTTTTCACACGAGAAGTGCCGGGAAATAATCTCTTGCACGCAAGAGAGAGTGGAGGAAAATGACCCTCCAAAGTGTGAGGCATTTTTTGAAATATTTTGAGCCAAGAAAGCCAAAGTTTTATCGTGAAAATAATTTTAAAAAGAAAATATAGCATAAGGGATTTTTTCTGAAAAAACATTTTTTTTAAAAGTTTTTATTTTTGCCTTGGAAAAATGTTAATCGGGTAGAGGATATTTTTCTAATCATTTTGGTATATAATACCCTATATTAATTATTTTATTTAGTTTCCTTTTTTTTCCTTCAAGTTTCTGTTTTATAAAGAAAAGCTAAAACGGGAATGTTTTTTTTAAAGGAAGGCGCGTGAGCGCTTTATAGCGCAATCGGACCGAATCCCAGCCTAGCCGGATCCGATCTGGATCCAGATCGGCCAGCCGATCCCCCTGCACCCAGCGCCCCTCTACCCCCACCCAGTGCCCCTGGGCCCTGCCCGCGCCAGCCCCACCCGCAGCGCCACCCCCCTTCTCCCCTTTTCTTTTTTTTCTTTTCTTTTTTTTCCCTCTTCTTCTTCCTTCTTTTTTTCCTTCTCCCGTAGCTTTCCTTCCATGGCTTCCCGAGCCGAGCTCGTCGGGATCGCCGGGATCCGCTGCTCCTGCCTCACCCGAGCCCCTAGCCCCCCCTATAAATACCCCGCAGCGCCCTCGCCCCGTTCCCCTAGCCACCGCCCCTGCCCAAGCCCCCGCCGCCCTTGGCCCAAGCTCGTCGGAGCCGAGCCTCGCCCCGAAGCCCCTGGCGCCCTGCTGCCCTCTCCCCGTCTCGAGCTGCCTCCCCACCGCCACCAACCGCTCGAGGAGGACCGCCGCCATCTCCTCGACTCCTCAGACCACGCCAGAGACCATCGGAGCTCCTCCCCTCGCTAGCGCAGCCTCGGACCTCGCCGGAGTAGCCCCTAGCCGGCCAACTCTCTGTAAGTCTCCACCCCTCCTCTAGTTTTCCTTTTATTGTTTTTCCACCGTAGGATCTTAGATCAATGGGTTAGATTACATGTGCATACCCCTTCGGGTCTTACAAAAAAAACCGGAGCGGTTTTTTTGTCACTTAAACTGAGCCGAGTAGTTTTCATTAGATTGCGGCCGTGTGTTAGTTTTCCCTCGCAGCAAACACCACGCAGCCAATCAGAGCACGCCACAATCCCCCCCCCCCCGTTGACTAGCTAGTTCTCTGTTTTTTTCTGTTTTATTCAAAAACAGAGAAAGTTGTAATCTTGTTTCCCCTATAACTTTTGATCCGGAGATCCAATGAGGTTGATTCATTTTCCAGTAGATCCCAATTTTTCTGTAGTTTTTAAAAACATATAATTTGTCTATGTTTAAAATTTTGAAATTTGAATTAGATCAGATTTAGTTTAAACCTTGTTTTGCTTATTCGAGGAGTTTAAAAAAATGATTTTGATTTGATTCTTTTTGCTACTGCTTCCTAGTGATTATATCTTACTGTGGTATAATTTTATTTTATTTTAAATATTTTTACTTGGGGTTTTAACAGAAACAAGTTTCTGCCTTAGTGACGTATAGTGAATTCTTTCACTTAGGCCATAGCAACTTATTACTTGTGATGTTATTTTTACTTGTTGTTTGATTGTAGTGCTTATGGTGTGTATTTGTTTGTATCGGTAGATCACCCGAAGTGCGAAGCTTGTTACTTAGAAGCGCTCGATCAAGACAACTATCATCAATGAAAGTCATTTTGATCATACTATCTCCTATGTTTTTCGATGCATGGTAGTTTCACCTTTCTTTGCCCAATTGCATGCTGCTTAGGTACTTGGAAATTTTAGTATAGGTTGTAGTATCATGAGGTAGGCACACAACAACCCCGATACTTGGCCCCGGGACAATAAATTTCATATTGCTATGCTTGAGTAGACGGGATTTCGGTTGAGTGCATAACACGAGTGATGCGAGATTGATTAAATAACCAAGACCAGTTAAGACAAGATTTTCATGACCTCGTGATGCAATGCAACTCTGGGTGAAGGACGGTTGATCGGCTCCCTGGAGAAACCAGTGGATGACCCGGGATGCTGGAGACGGCCATGACATCTTGCGGAAAGCTTCACCCAGGCTCGAAGAGACGGATGGAGGCTTCAAGACCCAAGGCTTACCTGCACAACCACAAGTCATTATGGGCTCTGGCTTGGTTGGACAACGCGGCGACTCTGGACAGGCGGTGCTAGCAGATGTAGAAGAACGGTAGGAATGGATGGGCACCGACAGGGATTCAGAGGGACCCGTTGAAAGACCATGTTTTGATCATCCGGTCTTCAAACACCCTGAAGTGCGAGGACATACACGGAGGTGATCAAATCTTGTGGGCAACGTGTGCAAAACTCTGCAGAGTGCCCAAACCTAATCGATTAGCCGTGTCCACGGTCATGGACAACTTGAGCCAAAGGCATTGAAATTCCCCTGAACTCTCGACACAACTTAATAATGATGTGGGTGTTAACAACAACTCGGGTACGAGAATTGGTTGGCGGAACCATGTCGTTAACAACAAACAATGTAGTAATATTTTGTTTCCAGCCCCTCTTGTTGTAGGAGAAAATTGGATTTATGCAAAACTTATAGCCCCACCTGCCAAATATGCATGTAAAGATAGTTGATTATTATTTTTACCCCTCTCTTTGATGACTTGCCGGCATATTCCATATGCTGACCTACACGGCTGCAATGTATCATGTTGCAGAGTACTTTTCCGACCAGGAGTGAGGCTACGACATGCCCTGGAGTCGGATGGATTCGTCTTCCTGATGCTTCCGCTAGTCTTCGTTAGATATCTCATGAGATGGCCTTCAACCACTTTATTGTAATCCATTATTGTAATAAAGTACTCGATATGAGATTTCGATTAATAAAGCTGTGTGATTGAACTCTTGATATATACATTGATGTACTGAGTGTGTACCAGCATGATCTTGGGATGGTACGGAAACACCAGAGGCTTGACCATAGGACGTAACATCTAGGAATGGAAAATCCTTAGGAAGAAAACTATTTTCTTATGTCTATATATCGTCTATTTCCTCTTCTGATCATTTCTGACTTCTCTCCGATTTTCCAATGTTTTAGATGGCCACCTTCATCCCCGTTAAGTTCACGGAGTTTTGCCAGCTCGACGCCACTATGCCTTTCAGAAAGGAGCTGATACAGATCACCAAGGACTTGAGGATTGCTCTGCGGACTATCACAAGGAAGCCGACTTCGTCTTACCCGGAGGATTCATGCTACAGGATTGAGGTGCACGTTCCCGGAAGGACATTCGAGCCGCGCACTGAGCCTGTGGACTTCAAGTTCATCGCACCCAACTGGATTCTCGGAAGGGACATGGCGGTCCATTGTGCACTCGGACGTATCAAGGAAGTGTACAGAGGCTGCCCTATTTCACCGGACCTATTCACGGTATCCCGGAGAAGAGAAGATGGAGAAATCATCTCAAGCAAGACCAAGGACGCTCTCATGTCCTATGCCCAGACCTTGGAGAAGCACATCGGGACTCTGGAGCATCGTGTGATCAAGGACGCGAGGAAGATCAAGCAACTGTCGCTCCGCGAACTCGAACTCGAAGAAGCAGCCCGGGAAGCCCACTATGAGCACGAACTGGAGGTGAAGGACTTTCTGGAGAGGATCTAGAAGCTGAAGACTCGAGTTGCATACCTGGAGGAGGAACTGGACATGGGCGAGAACCTTCATCCCGAAGGTGACGTAGCCCCCTTGATCAGCAATGATGAGGACTATGAAGAAAGCTCCACCGAAGGACCCACCACCATGCTTTTCTTAGGAGGACACTTAGAGTAGACCACCAAATTTATTTTATCATTAAACGCTTAGGCCGATGTTTAGGTTATCGAATTTTGTATCCCCGTGTGTGAACCTTTGGTGATGGTGTTGAATAAAATGTGTGGTGTGATACTTGTTTTGTTGCATTTCATATGGGTTGTGTAATTACTCTTAGACCATTGTTCTATGCTAATCTCACCCCTCTACAAACATCAGATGCCTCCGAGAGGTGCCCCTACTTCCAACTTTCCGCCGGAACTCACCTAGTTGATTCAGCAACAGAATACCCTGATGCAGCTGATCATCCAGAACCAGAACAATAACAACAACCATCATCCACCCTAGGCCGACAATCTCACCCGTTTCGTGAGGTTGAACCCTCCGAATTTCTCCACCAGCATTGAGCCCATTGTGGCAGATGATTGGCTCCGCAAGATGGAGCGGGAACTTATCACTGCTAGTTGTACTGAAGCTGAGAAGGTGTGCTTTGACGCGCATCAACTTGAAGGACCTGCAGTTGCATGGTGGGAGAACTACACCACCACATACCCCATTACTGGAGTCACTTGGGAGCAGTTCAAGAAAGCCTTCCGTACCGCACATGTCTGAGCTGGTGCAATGAGTCTGAAGAAGCGTGAGTTTCACTACTTACGCCAGGGAAATCGCTCTGTGGCTCAGTATGTCGATGAATTCAGCATGCTCGGCCGTTATGCACCTGGATATGTGGCCCACGATGCGGCCAAGAAGGAAAAGTTCTTGGAGGGACTCAATGATGAGCTGAGCATTCAGCTGACTGTAGCCACCTTCAACAACTACCAGGAGCTGGTAGATAAGGCCCTCATCTTGGAGGGGAAACACCAGAAAATGGAGAACCGTAAGCGGAAGTATGGGAATGGAAAGTTCAACTCCGGCACTCAGCAGAAGCCTCGCTACACGCCCTATTCAGGGAATACCGGGACTGGATCCGGTAAGTTCGGAGGACACGTCCAGCATAACCACCCAGTGCAGAACCATGGAGGCCACAACCATGGAGGAAATGGGAACCACCGCAACAACAGCAACTTCAAGAATGGCAGTACTGGCACTCAACATCATTCAGCTCCAGCTCAGAAGGATCTGAATCACATCACCTGCTTCAAGTGTCAGAAGACGGGACACTATGCCACTGAATGTCCCCAGAAAAAGCAGGGAAATGGAAATGGCAACGGCAACTCTGCCGCAAAGAAGCCCAATCCTTTTCCTCGAGCTCAGGTGAATCACATTGATGTTGAAGAGGTCTATGATCACCCCGATACTGTGGTTGGTAAGTTTTTGCTAAATTCACGTCCAGTATTGGTACTTTTTGATTCTGGTGCAACGCATTCATTCATATCAAGGGTAGTTGTGGAAAAGTATAGTTTGCCAACTAGAACCCTCAGCCAGCCTATTAAGGTCAGTTCCCGAGGAGGCATGATGACAGCCGGGATAGGATGCCATGCTTTGAGTCTCAACATCGGGAACCATAATTTTCCGACCGATCTCATCGTATTAGAGTCCCAGGGATTGGATGTAATCCTAGGCATGGATTGGTTGGCCAAGTATGAAGGGAATATTGATTGTGCCCTTAAGTCTATTTTGCTCACCACCCCCGAGCAAAAGCGGATTAAGTACGTGTCTCAGCGCCCGACACGGAGTAAACGAGTAAACTCTCTCACGGGAGTAGTCTAGGAGGAAGTACCGATTGTACAGGAATACCCGGATGTATTTCCGGAGGAATTGCCGGGCATGGCACCTGATAGAGAGATTGAGTTCCAGATCGAGCTATTACCCGGAACAGCCCCGATATCCAAGAGACCCTATCGGATGCCCGCAAATGACTTAGTAGAAATCAAGAAGCAAATTAAGGAGTTGTTGGACAAAGGGTATATTCGCCCAAGTTCTTCACCTTGGGGAGCCCCAGTGCTCCTGGTTGAAAAGAAAGATAAGTCCTTGAGAATGGTTGTCGATAATCGTGCATTGAACGAGGTGACCATCAAGAACAAGTACCCCTTGCCGATGATCAATGATCTATTTGACCAGTTAGTTGGAGCCCGAATATTCTCCAAGATCGAACTTCGATCCGGGAATCATCAGTTGAAGATTCGTGAACAGGATATACCCAAGACAGCCTTCACCACTCGGTATGGCTTGTATGAGTACACGGTCATGTCATTTGGACTGACTAATGCTCCGGCATATATTATGAATCTGATGAACAAGGTATTTATGGAATACTTGGACAAGTTTGTCGTGGTGTTCATCGATGACAAACTGATATTCTCCAAGAACGAAGAGGAACACAAGGAACATCTGCGTCTAGTTCTGGAGAAACTTCGAGAGCATAAGCTATATCCAAAGTTTAGCAAATGTGAGTTTTGGTTGAAGGAAGTCGGATTCATCGGACACGTCATCTCAGGAGAAGGAATAGCAGTGGACCCCGCCAAGGTCGCAGCAGTCACCGAATGGGTAGCACCCACTTCAGTCAAGGAGATCCGCAGTTTCCTCGGACTTGCCGGATATTACCGGAGGTTCATTGAGAATTTCTCAAAGATCGCCAAGCCCATGACAGAGTTGTTGAAGAAGGAGTCCAAGTATGTTTGGACTGAGGAATGTAAAACCAGTTTTCAAGAGTTGAAGAAACGTCTGGTTACAGCCCCAGTGCTGATATTGCCGAACATTCGGAAGGATTTCCAGGTTTACTATGACGCTTCTCGTCAAGGACTCGGAGGAGTGCTCATGCAAGAAGGTAAAGTGTTAGCCTATGCATCCAGACAGCTCAGACCCCATGAGTTGAATTATGCCACGCATGACTTGGAACTAACAGTCGTAGTGCACGCTCTTAAGACCTGGAGACATTTCCTGATCGGAAATAGTTGTGATGTGTACACTGATCACAAGAGCCTGAAATATATCTTCACACAGAAGGAGTTGAACCTCAAACAGAGGCGATGGCTAGAATTGATCAAGGACTATGACATGAGATTACATTATCACCCAGGCAAGGCAAATGTTGTAGCCGATGCGTTGAGCCGCAAGAGTTATGTGAACACACTCATAGCAGGAGGGTTACCCCAGGAGTTAGCCGATGACCTCCGAGAGCTCAAATTGGAAATAGTTCCAAGAGGATTTGTTGCCACACTAGAAATTCAGTCCACTTTGACAGAAAAGATCCGCGAGGCACAGAAATCAGACAAGGAAATAGCTGAGATTAAGCAGAAAATGGAAGACGGGAAGGCTAAAGGTTTTCGTGAGGATGAACACGGAACTTTATGGTTTGAGGATCGCATTTATGTGCCCAATGATCAAGAACTCAGGAAGTTGATACTTCAGGAGGCCCATGATTCCCCATACTCGATACACCCCTGCAACACCAAGATGTATCTGGATCTGAAAGAAAGTTTCTGGTGGACAGGAATGAAGAAAGACATTGCCGAGTTTGTAGCAATATGCGATGTTTGGAGTTCAGTACAACTTGGGAACGAGATTGGAGTTCAGTACAACTTTTCACCCACAGACAGATGGACAGACCGAGAGAGTCAATCAGATTCTGGAGGACATGTTGAGAGCTTGCGCACTAGACTATGGGTCTAGTTGGGATGACAATTTGCCTTATGCCGAGTTCTCATACAACAACAGCTACCAGACCAGTCTGAAGATGGCCCCTTTCGAAGCTCTATACGGAAGGAGGTGCAGAACACCGTTGATGTGGGATGGAGTTGGAGACCGACAACTTTTTGGTCCCGGCCTTATCCGAGATTCTGAAGAGAAGGTTAAGCTAATTCGTCACCGACTCAAGATAGCTCAGTCCAGGCAGAAAAGTAATGCTGACAGCAAACGCAAGGAAGTAACATATGGAGTGGGAGACCGAGCATATCTTCGGGTGTCTCCACTTCGAGGAATCAAGAGATTTGGTGTGAAAGGAAAGTTAGCACCCCGATTCATTGGCCCCTACAAAATTCTTGAACATAGAGGCGAAGTTGCATATAAACTGGAACTGCCGGAAGGATTGTCCGGAGTTCATGATGTCTTCCATGTTTCCCAGTTGAAGAAATGCCACGCTGAGATGGCTGATGTTCCGTTGAGAGATACAGTGCCCATAGAGGCCATACAGATTGACAGTGATCTGACGTATGAGGAGAAACCCGTCAGGATTCTCGAGACTGCCAACAGAGTTACCCGCAGCAAGATCATCAAGTTCTGCAAGGTGTTGTGGAGCCACCACACGGAGGAAGAAGCCACTTGGGAACGATAAGAGGATCTTCGTCGAGACCACCCGCACCTATTTTCTAGCCAACCCGAATCTCGAGGGCGAGATTCATCTTAAGGTGGGTAGGTTTGTAACATCCCAATTTTCCTAATTCGGAATGTTTTACATTGTAGCTAAGCATCTATGCATATTGATTTAAATAAAGTTTGCATTTGAATTCTTTCGAGTTTTGCTTTTGCATTTCTATTTTTTTTCTTCACACGAGAAGTGCCGGGAAATAATCTCTTGCACGCAAGAGAGAGCGGAGGAAAATGACCCTCCAAAGTGTGAGGCATTTTTTGAAATATTTTGAGCCAAGAAAGCCAAAGTTTTATCGTGAAAATAATTGTAAAAAGAAAATATCGCATAAGGAATTTTTTCTGAAAAAAACATTTTTTTAAAAGTTTTTATTTTTGCCTTGGAAAAATGTTAATCGGGCAAAGGATATTTTTCTGATCATTTTGGTATATAATACCCTATATTAATTATTTTATTTAGTTTCCTTTTTTTCCTTTTAGTTTCTGTTTTATAAAGAAAAGCTAAAACGGGAATGTTTTTTTTAAAGGAAGGCGCGTGAGCGCTTTATAGCGCAATCAGGCCGAATCCCAGACCAGCCGGATTCGATCTGGATCCAAATCGGCCAGCCGATCCCTCTGCACCCAGCGCCCCTCTACCCACACCCAATGCCCCTGGGCCCTTCCCGCGCCAGCCCCACCCGCAGCGCCACCCCCGTTCTCCCCTTTTCTTTTCTTTTCTTTTCTTTTTTTCCCTCTTCTTCTTCCTTCTTTTTTTTCCTTCTCCCGTAGCTTTCCTTCCTTGGCTTCCCGAGCCGAGCTCGCTGGGATCGCCGGGATCCGCTGCTCCTGCCTCGCCCGAGCCCCTAGCCCCCCCTATAAATACCCCCGCAGCGCCCTCGCCCCGTTCCCCTAGCCGCCGCCCCTGCCCAAGCCCCTGCCGCCCTCGGCCCAAGCTCGCCGGAGCCGAGCCTCGCCCCAAAGCCCCTGGCGCCCTGCTGCCCTCTCCCCGCCTCGAGCTGCCTCCCCACCGCCACCAATCGCTCGAGGAGGACCGCCGCCATCTGCTCGACTCCTCAGACCACGCCGGAGACCACCGGAGCTCCTCCCCTCGCTAGCGCCGCCTCGGACCTCGCCGGAGTAGCCCCTAGCCGGCCAACTCTCTGTAAGTCTCCACCCCCTCCTCTAGTTTTCCTTTTATTGTTTTTCCACCGTAGGATCTTAGATCAATGGGTTAGATTACATGTGCATACCCCTTCGGGTCTTACAAAAAAAACCGAAGCGGTTTTTCTGTCACTTAAACTAAGCCGAGTAGTTTTCATTAGATTGCGGTCGTGTGTTAGTTTTCCCTCGCAGCAAACACCCCGCAGCCAATCAGAGCATGCCACATACCCCCCCCCCCGGTTGACTAGCTAGTTCTCTGTTTTTTTCTGTTTTATTCAAAAATTGAGAAAGTTGTAATCTTGTTTCCCCTATAACTTTTGATCTAGAGATCCAATGAGGTTGATTTTTTTTCCAGTAGATCACAATTTTCTGTAGTTTTTAAAAACCTATAATTTGTCTATGTTTGAAATTTTTAAATTTGAATTAGATCAGATTTAGTTTAAACCTTGTTTTGCTTATTGCAGGAGTTTAAAAAATGATTTTGATTTGATTCTTTTTGCTACTGCTTCCTAGTGATTATATCTTACTGTGGTATAAGTTTCAATTTTTGTTAAATATTTTTACTTGGGGTTTTAACAGAAACAAGTTTTTGCCTTAGTGACGTATAGTGAATTCTTTCACTTAGGCCATAGCAACTTATTACTTGTGATGTTATTTTTACTTGTTGTTTGATTGTAGTGCTTATGGTGTGTATTTGTTTGTATCGGTAGATCACCCGGAGTGCGAAGCTTGTTACTTAGAAGCGCTCGATCAAGACAACTATCATCAAGGCAAGTCATTTTGATCATACTATCTCCTATGTTTTTCGATGCATGGTAGTTTCACCTTTCTTTGCCCAATTGCATGCTGCTTAGGTACTTGGAAATTTTAGTATAGGTTGTAGTATCATGTGGTAGGCACACAACAACCCCGATACTTGGCCCCGGGACAATAAATTTCATATTGCTATGCTTGAGTAGACGGGATTTCGGTTGAGTGCATAAAACGAGTGATGCGAGGTTGATTAAATAACCAAGACCGGTTAAGACAAGATTTTCAAGACCTCGTGATGCAATGCAACTCTGGGTGAAGGACGGTTGATCGGCTCCCTGGAGAAACCAGTGGATGACCCGGGATGCTGGAGACGACCATGACATCTTGCGGAAAGCTTCACCCAGGCTCGAAGAGACGGACGGAGGCTTCAAGACCCAAGGCTTACCTGCACAACCACAAGTCATTATGGGCTCTGGCTTGGTTGGACAACGCGGCGACTCTGGACAGGCGGTGCTAGCAGATGTAGAAGAACGATAGGAATGGATGGGCACCGACAGGGATTCAGAGGGACCCGTTGAAAGACCATGTTTTGATCATCCGGTCTTCAAACACCCTGAAGTGCGAGGACATACACGGAGGCGATCAAATCTTGTGGGGAACGTGTGCAAAATTCTGCAGAGTGCCCAAACCTAATCGATTAGCCGTGTCCACGGTCATGGAAAACTTGAGCCAAAGGCATTGAAATTCCCCTGAACTCTCAACACAACTTAATAATGATGTGGGTCTTAACAACAACTCGGGTACGATAATTGGTTGGCAGAACCATCTCGTTAACAACAAACAATGTAGTAATATTTTGTTTCCAGCCCCTCCTGTTGTAGGAGAAAATTGGCTTTATGCAAAACTTATAGCCCCACCTGCCAAATATGCATGTAGAGATAGTTGATTATTATTTTTACCCCTCTCTTTGATGACTTGCCGGCGAATTCCATATGCTGACCTACACGGCTGCAATGTATCATGTTGCAGAGTACTTTTTTGACCAGGAGTAAGGCTACGATCTACGCTCAGCGACATGTCCTGGAGTCAGATGGACTCGTCTACCTGATGCTTCCGCTAGTCTTCGTTAGATATCTCATGAGATGGCCTTCAGCCACTTTATTGTAATCCATTATTGTAATAAAGTACTCGATATGAGATTTCGATTAATAAAGCTGTGTGATTGAACTCTTGATATATACATTGATGTACTGAGTGTGTACCAGCATGATCTTGGGATGGTACGGAAACACCAGAGGCTTGACTCGTCTTGAGTCGGGTCGCTACAGAAGGTGAAGAGCAAGCGCCAAGCTTGAAATAATTGTACAAACGCTTCGTTCCTTCGGCCGGCCATGGCTTTGGCCAGTGAGAGGTACGTAATCATTTGGTAATGATTGTAACTGATACATATATACATGACTACGTACGTGTATCTTGGTCTGCAGATTGATATTACTGTATCTATGCATCGATTGATATATGTTCATGCCTTAGAATATTAAGCCTCTATGTGTATGTATAGTTAGTTTCGGCAGATGCGCACCCAAGAAGAAGTAGCTCAAAGCAGACACCTTGATGTATCTTCATGGAGGCTAAGTTAGCCTGGTGGTTTTATGGCTGGGAGGAAACATGCACGCAAGAGAACAAATTCATGTATGATTCCTATTATACATTTGTTTTAATTTGATCTCATCATGTGATTACACGCTACAGCCTAACTGCCCATATCTAAGTCTGATTAGGACTCCTGCTCCAGTACGGACGGATATGCAACACATGGCTTTTAATTTTAAGACATGCAGTAAGTACAAATTTGTCATGCTATTGATCTATCTTAACCTACGATTTACACATTACTTTTAAACCTTCAAAAATATCCTTTCAATCTTCTTATTAGGGTTAGGTCCTATATAAAGCAGATGATGTCCAAATAATCCACTCAGAGTTTCAAACCATGATAAGTTCATGTATCACTCTGTATCAAAATATATGATATTTTTTAGGCTTAGACTGAGCCTGGAAAACGTCTTATATTTTGATATCGAGGGTGTATTTGTCAACGAAAATTTCATCATAAATTTTATCATAAAAAAGTCAGCGCAATAAAGCTACTTGATCATGATTGTTTTCATTCTTAATTAATATGAATTACTTTCATATTATTTTTTCCAAAATATCGTTGGTTTAAGTGAGGAAGCTTTGGCCCATTACCGGAGTTGTTGTAGTCACCGTCATCTTTGAAGTTGAGTTTGAGAGAAAAATCCACCACTGTATAACATCTCGGTCCCGATTCAAGACTCATGTGTCCGACCATAGCTACATACATAGACGAGATATAAAATCGGGTTGCATAGGTGTGGTCGTAGTCGTTCAAGGCATACATAACTACTCATCTATTACTTTTCGTGCCTGATGTGCTCCTTTCTCTCCTCAACCAGCTAAGAAAGGTGCTCAACATTCATAGGAGGCGGCACACACAAGCTAGGATGATCAATGCAGGATGTTAGGATGAAGTATGGGTTTTTAATTAATTATTTGAAAACATCTTTAGCAAGTCTTCTTTTTCAATATACAACATACATAAACATGGAAGATTTATGTATGATGGAACTTTCTTTCAAAATGCATGTCCAATATCATTACAATGCCAAGAATCAACACACATTCAGTTGGTTTTATTTTGTATGAAGTATAATCAGTATGGCATACCAATATGAGCCACTTAAAAAATAAGGATGAAAATGACACAACCCTCTAAACTATTTCCCTCTATGATAATATCTTTTATGTCTATAGTTATTCGTATTCTAAAATGCGCGGCAAGTGCATGCATGTACTGCAATCTGCTATATTACAAATCTCTTTCCATGATTCTCGATGACATAAGCACTCTATATGTTATATATGGTGCTCTTCTATTTGCAATTTCATAAGTGTGATGTGGTTTAATTCAAAATTATTTGATGTGCCGTC
Organism: Hordeum vulgare subsp. vulgare; assembly: GCF_904849725.1. NCBI lineage: Eukaryota > Viridiplantae > Streptophyta > Magnoliopsida > Poales > Poaceae > Hordeum > Hordeum vulgare. The sequence goes on along the minus strand of NC_058524.1, from coordinate 512,616,399 downwards.
AATTATTAGCATTTGTTCACTCACTTGAGTAAGAAGTATTATTCACTTACTCTTAGTTAAAGGAAGTCATGTGTCAAGCATGATAATAAATATATGTGCCCTTACTACTTTCTCTAGCAAGGGGCTATTTACAACTAAAAAGTTATGATTAAAGAATAAATTGCACACTTTATTTTCCTTAAATATAATACCATCCATACCACGAATAAGTGATGTTTTGCTTATTCGTATCATAAAGAAATTATAAAGACAAATTTACTATTTTGAGGTATTTAGTTGTAAAATCCTTGTACACATGAAGGAATTCTATGGCTTCTACTTATGTGCCTTCAAAAAATGAAAATAAACAATATACACATATGGTAGAAGGGCATCTCAAAGCATATATTTTTCTAACACCAAATTTTGTTTATCGATCAGTCCAAAGTACACACAACCTATTCATACAAATAAGTCTCTTACGAAACATCATCTTCAATAATATGGATTCTAACATAATAGAAAATACCTAGCCCGTGCGAACGCACGGGTTCACGACTAGTCATTCTAATTGCCATCCAAAGTGCTAAGTACATGGAACACACTCATTTCTTGAGTGAAGTTGAAAAGGAAGAAGCGAGAAAAAGCATGATACAAAATCTTGATATGGCACCACGGTGTTCATAATTTACAGTGCATGTTAGGAAGATCGAGCTTTGTCATGCATGCATTATTAAATGTTTAGGAATAACATTCTTTAGCATTCTTTATTTTGAAAGGCAATGATTACTTTCTAGTGTTCTTACATATTATCATTTTCATATTTAACAATTCAACCAGTTCCAAATATTCATGCCAAAAAGAGTAAATGAGTAAGACGTGTTAGATAGAATTTCACATCAAAATTTATGTTTTATCATTTACCTCCTCGAGGAATAGTAGGAATTAAGCTTGGGGATGTTGATACGTCTCCAACGTATCGATAATTTTGTATTGTTTCATATTATCACATTATCTATCTTGTATGCTTTATGTGTCATTTTATATTATTTTTATGGACTAACGTGTTAAGTCAACGCATAGTGCTAGTTCCTTTTTTCTGCATGTTCTTGTTTTTCTAGCAAATTCATACCAAACAATGTCAAAATGCAATGAGAATTTTTGACGATTTTTCTAGACAAAAAGGGACCTAGAAGCTTTGAGAGGAGACCGAACGATCCAGGAGGGAGACACAAGGCACGGGGCATGCACCTTGGGGTAGGGTGAGACCAGGTGCCTATCGGCACCCTTGTTGCTTCATATGACCTAATTCCAATGCTATAAATTCCCTAATATCCAGAAACCCTTGGGGTGAGACCCAAAACAATTTTATTGCTGCAGCAAGCCTGTGTTCTTCTGCGATCCAATCTAGAGTCATGTTCTGGCAATCTACCGGAGGGGTCAGCCATCGGGGTGGCCATATTCATCAACCTTGTTGCATCCATGATGATGTGTGAGTAATTCCTAAAGGACCCGTGGGTCCATAGTAGTAGCTATATGGATATTTCTCTCTCTCTCGCTCTCTCGGTCTCATGATGTTCAATACAACGATATCTTCGGAGACCTATTTGATGTAATTCTTACGGTGCAGTTGTTAGTATCCAATGAATTATGGATTTATGATCATGTCATTCATTGGAAGTAATTGAGTCTTTTGAGATCTACTATGTGTAATTCCATAGCTATGTATGCTTTCCGATCTATGAGATTTGTTTGGCCAAGTTAATGAGTAGATCATCAAAGGAAGTGGTGTATAGTAGTGGGTTCAATTTTGTGATTTCCTTACTTGACGATAGGAGGGGATTGACATGTATTGTATTGTTGCTAGTAAGGATAAAACTATGGGTTCAGAACATATTGATTTATCTTACTTTTTCTACATTATGTCATCACACATAAAGCATTACTCTGCTCATTATGAACTTAATACTTTGAGATGCATGCTTGATAGCGGTCTTGGGTTGGAGTAATAGTAGTAGATGAAGTGGGATGGTGGTCTACTTGTCGTGGATGTAATTCCTATATATGATTTATGCCATGTAGATGTTGGAAATTTTCCCTAGAGGTTATAATAAAGTTTTTTTTTCATATTTGTTTGTTCTTGATAAGTGCTTATTCTCCATGCTATAATTGTACTAGCCGAAAACACAAATACATGTGTGCATACCTAAACAAACATTGTGTCCCTAGTGTGACTCAACTATAATAGCTCATTGATTAAAGACGGTTAAGGTTTCCTAACCATACACAAGAATTATCATTTAATAATGAGATAATATCATTAGGAGAAGGATGTGATGGACATGCCCAATCATAAGCTTAGCATACGATCGTGTCACAAAGTTTAAATTGATATAGCTTTCTTAATGTCAAGTATCTATTCCTTAGACCATGAGACCATGCTACTCTCTAATACCAAGATAATGCTTTGTGTGTTTCAATCATCACTTAGTAACAAGGTGATCATAAATTCTCTCTTCCGATATCTTGGAAGGTACTAGTTCGGTTGCATGGATCAAGAGAATTTGTCACTCCATGTGACCGATAGATATCTCTCGGCCCTTTATATTTTTGTGACGTATCTAATTTTCCAAACACTTTCTCCCACGTTTTGGACTCTAATTTGCATGATTTTAATGAAACTAACTAGGACTGACATTGTTTTCAACAGAACTACCATGGTGTTGTTATTGTGTAGAAACAAATGTTCTCGGGTTGGGCTGAAAATTTATGGAGATTATTTTCAAAAAATATAAAAAATACTTGCAAAGAGAACTACTCGAGGGGGCCACCAGGGAGCGACAAGATCATGTGGCTCTTTCGCCCCCTAGGGTGCGCCATGCAAGGTCGTCGGTCCCACGGGTCTCCCAATGTCCTAATGCCAACTCCATAAGTACCGTCCCATAAAGAAAAAATCAAAGAGAAACTGTCATCGAGTTTTATGATATGGAGCCGCCACCACCTCTTGTTCTTTCTCAGGGGCGGGGGGTAATCTGGAGTCCGTTTGCGGCTCCTGAGAGGGGAATTCGTCGTCATCGTCATCATTAACCCTTCTCCATCAATAGTTCCATGATTCTCACCACTGGGAGTGAGTAATTCTTTTGTATGATTTCTAGACGGTGATGGAGTTGGATGAGATTTGTCATGTAGTTGAGAAAATTTGTTAGGGCTTGATCCGTAGTATAGACTATGTTCTCAGATTGATGTTGTTATGACTTTGATATGCTTAATGCTTGTCACTAGGGCAAGAGTGCCATGATTTCAGATCTGAACCTATTATGTTTCTATGAATACGAGAATTTTTTAGATCCTATCTTGTAAGTTATATGCACCTATTCTGTGTTATGATCCGTAGTCATGAAAGTGGAAATAGTTGGGATCATCTTTGGTGATGACTGTAGTACAAGGAGTTCATGTATTCACCATGTCTTAATGCTTTGTCCCGATTCCCTATTAAAAAGAGGCCTTAATCTCACTTAGTTTCCCTTTGGATACCGCTGAGGGTGTTGGAAATATGCCCTAGAGGCAATGATAAATAGGTATTATTATATTTCCTGTTTAAAGATAATCGTTTATTATCCATGTTATAATTGTATTGAATGAAAACATAGATACATGTGTGGATACATAGACAAAACAATGTCCCTAGCAAGCCTGTAGTTGGCTAGATAGTTGATCAATGATAGTCAAGGTTTTCTGACTATGTGCAAAGTGTTGTTGCTTGATAACTAAATCACATCATTAGGAGAATCATGTGATTGATTAGATCCAAACTATGAACATAGCATATTGATCGTGTCGTTTTATTGCTATTGTTTTCTGCGTGTCAAGTATTTGTTCCTATGACCATGAGATCATATAACTTACTGGCACCGGAGGAATACCTTGTGTGCATCAAACGTCGCAACATAACTGGGTGACTATAATGGTGCGATACATATATCTTCGAAGGTGTCCTTTGAGTTAGTATGGATCAAGAATGGGATTTGACACTCCATGTGACAGAGAGTATCTCGGGGCCCACTTGGTAATACAACATGACACACAAGCCTTGCAAGCAATGTGACTAAGTGTAAGTCACGGGATCTTGTATTACGGGACGAGTAAAGAGACTTGCCGGTAACGATATTGAAATAGGTCTGCGGATACCGAGGATCGAATATCGGGCAAGTAACATACCGAAGGACAAATGGAATGACATACGGGATTATATGAATCCTTGATACTGAAGTTCAATCGATAAGATCTTCGGAGCATATGTAGGATCCAATATGGGCATCCAGGTCCCGCTATTGGATACTGACCGAGGAGTGCTTCGGGGCATGTCTACATAGTTCTCGAACCCGTAGGGTTTGCGCACTTAAGGTTCGACGATGTTTTAGTATAGTTGAGTTATATGTGTGGTTACCGAATGTTGTTCGGAGTCCCGGATGAGATCATGGACGTCATGAGGGTTTTCGGAATGGTCCGGAAACGAAGATTGATATACAGGATGGTTTCATTTGGTTACCGGAAAGTTTCGGGCAATTCAGGTAGTGTACCGGGAGTGACGAATGGGTTCCGGAAATTCACCGGGAGGGGGCAACCCACTAGGAGGAAGCCCAATGGCTTTAGGGTGGGACATCCCAAGAAGGCCTTGGCGCCAAGAGAAGAAAAACCAAAGGGAAAGGAAAAAAGGGGAGGTGGGAAGGAAGAGAAGGACTCCACTTTCCAATCCTAATTGGAGTAGGATTCCTCCTCTCCTCTTGTCGGGCGCACCCTTGAGGGATTGGCCCTCAAGGCAAGCCACCCCCTACCTCCAATATATAGAGGTGATTTATAGCTGATTTGAGACAACTTTTGCCACGTGCAACTCAACCCTAGACCACATAGTTTTGCCTCTAGATCGGATTTCTGCGGAGCTCGGGCGGAGCCCTGCAGGTGTAGATCATCACCATCACCGGCGTGCCGACACGCTATCGGAGAACTCATCTACTTCTCTGTCTTGCTTGCTGGATCAAGAAGGCCGAGATCATCGTCGAGATGTACGTATGCTGAACGTGGAGGTGACGTCCGTTCGACGCTAGATCGGAACGGATCGTGGGACGGTTCGTGGGGCGGATCAAGGGACGTGAATACGTTCCACTAGATCAACTGTGTTTATTAACGCTTCCTGCTGTGTGATCTACAAGGGTACATAGATCCAAATCTCCTCTCATAGATGGACATCACCATGACAGGTCTTCGTGTGCGTAGGAATTTTTTTGTTTCCCATGCAACGTTCCCCAACAGTGCCATCATGAGCTAGGTTCATGCGTAGATGTTATCTTGAGTAGAACACAAAGGGTTTTGTGGACAGTGATGTTTGATTCGCTGCCCTCCTTAGTCTTTTCTCGATTCAGCGGTATTGTTGGATTGAAGCGGCCCGGACCGACATTATTCGTACGCTTACGAAAGACTGGTTTCATCGATTGACATGCAACCTCGTTGCATAAAGAAGACTGGCGGTGTCGGTTTCTTCAACTTCAGTTGAATTGGTTTTGATCGAGGCGGTCCTTGGAGAGGTTAAATAGAAATTTGCACATCTCCGTTGTGGTTTTGACCGAGGCGGTCCTTGGAGAGGTTAAATAGCAATTTGCACATCTCCGTTGTGGTTTTTGCGTAAGTAAGATGCAATCATACTAGATACCCATAGCAGCCATGTAAAACATGCAACAACAAATTAGATGACGTCTAACTTGTTTTTGCAGGGTATGCTTGTGATCTGATATGGCCAAATGATGTGATGTGATATATTGGATGTATGAGATGATCATGTTGTAATAGTTAATATCGACTTGCACGTCGATGGTAGGACAACCAGCATGAGCCACAGGGTTGTCTTTAAACTAACGTTTGTGTTTGCAGATGCATTTACTATATTGCTAGGACGTAGCTTTAGTAGTAATAGCATAAGTAACACGACAACCTCGAAAGCGAAACATTGATGGAGATCATGATGATGGAGATCATGGTGTGGCGCCGGTGACAAGAAGATCGTGCTAGTGCTTTGGTGAGGGAGATCAAGAAGCACATGATGATGGCCATATCATGTTACTTATGAATTGCATGTGATGTTAATCCTTTTATGCACCTTATTTTTCTTAGAACGATGGTAGCATTATGAGGTGATATCTCACTAAAATTTTAAGACGAAATTCTGTTCTCCCCGACTGTGCACCATTGCTACACTTCATCATTTCGAGACTCCACGTGATGATCGGGTGTGATAGACTCGACGTTCACATACAACGGGTGCAAAATAGTTGCACACGTGCAACACTAGGGTTAAACTTGACGAGCCTAGCACGTGCAGACATGGACTCAGAACACATGAGACCGAAAGGTCCAGCATGAATCGTATAGTTGATATGATGAGCATAGAGATGCTTACCACTGAAACTATTCTCAACTCACGTGATGATTGGACTTGAGTTAGTGAATTTGGATCATGTATCACTCAAATGAATAGAGAGATGTACTTTTTGAGTGGGAGTTTATTAAGTAATTTGATTAGTTAAACTCTAATTATCATGAACATAGTCAAAAGGTCTTTCCGAATTATGATGTAGCTTGCGCTATAGCTCTACTGTTTTTTATATCTTCCTAAAGAAAATTTAGTTGAAAGATGATAGTAGCAACTTTGCGGACTGAGTTCATAAAACTGAGGATTGTCCTCATTGCTACGCAGAAGGCTTATGTCGTTAATGCACCACTCGGTGTGCTGCACCTCGAGCGTCGTCTATGGATGTTGCGAATATCTGACATACACGTTTTTGATGACTACGTGATAGTTTAGTGCGTAATACTTAATGTCTTAGAAGAAAGGCGACGAATACGTTTTGAAACGTCACGGAACATAAGAGATTGTCTAAGAGATGAAATTGAGATTTCATGCTCGTGCCCTTGTTGAGAGGTAAGAGACCTCTGACAAGATTCTTTGTCTACAAAGTAAATGAGAAAAGCTCAATCGTTGAGCGTGTGCTCAGATTGTCTGAGTGCAACAACCGCTTGAATCAAGTGGGAGTTAATCTTCCACATGAGATAGTGATGGTTCTCGAAAGTCACTGCCACCAAGCTGCTAGACCTTCGTCATGAACTATAACATATCAAGGATAGATATTATGATCCTTGAGCGATTCGCAATGTTTGACACTGCAAAAGTAGAAATCAAGAAGGAGCACTAATTGTTCATGGTTAGTAAAACCACTAGTTTTAAGAAGGGCAAGTGCTAGAAGGGATTTTTCATGAAATGGCAAACCAGTTGCTGCTCTAGTGAAGAAACCCAAGATTGAACCCAAACCCCAGACTAAGTGTTCTGTTATGAGGGGAACGGTCACTGAGGCGGAGCTACCCTAGATACTTGGTAGATGAGAAGGTTGGCGAAGTCAACAGAAGTATATTTGATATACATGATATTGATTTCTACTTTACTAGTACTCCTAATAGCACGAGGGTATTAGATACCGGTTCGATTGCTATGTGATTAGTAACTCGAAATAAAAGCTACGGAATAAACGGAGACTAGCTAAAGGCGAGGTGACGATAAGTGTTGGAAGTGTTTCCAAGGTTGATGTGATCAAACATCGCACGCTCCCTCTACCATCGGGATTGGTGTTAAACCTAAATAATTGTTATTTGGTGTTTGCGTTGAGCATGAACATGATTGGATCATGTTTATTGCAATACGATTATTCATTCAAAGAGAATAATGGTTATTATATTTGCTTGAACAATTACCTTCAATTGTTTATTGAATCTCGATCGTAGTGTTACACATGTTCATAATATAGGTGCCAAAAGAAACAAAGTAATAATGATAGTATCACTTATTTGTGGCACTACCGCTTGAGTCATGTTGGTGTAAAATGCATGAAGAAGCTCCATGCTGATGGATCTTTGTACTCACTCTTTTTTGAAACGCTTGAGACATGCAAACCATACCTGTTGGTACAAACGCATGAAGAAACTCCATGCATATGGATCGTTTGGACTCACTTGATTTTGAATCACTTGAGACATGCAAAAACATACCACATGGAACAACAAAGTAACTTGTTGGATGCAATACATTTTTTATGTGTGTAGTCCAATGAGTGCTGAGGCACGGAGTGGATATCGTTTTTTCTTACTTCACTGATGATTTGAGTAGATACAAGAGTATTTACTTGATGAATCACAAGTCTAAAATATTGAAAAGTTCAAAGCTATTTTAGAGTGAAGAGGATCGTGACAAGAGGATAAAATGTCTACGATATGATCAGAGAGATGAATATCTGAGTTGCGAGTTTTGGTATACAGTTAAGACAATGTGGAAATTGTTTCGCAGTTCATGCCACCTAGAACACCATAGTGTGATGGTGTGTCAGAACGTCATGGCCGCGCCCTATTTGATGTGGTGCATACTATGATGTCTCTTATCGAATTACCACTATCGTTTATGGGTTATGCATTAGAGACAACCGCATTCACTTTAAATAGGGCACCGTGTATTTTCGTTGACATGACACAATATAGACTATGGTTTGGAGAAACCTAAGCTGTCGTTTCTTGAAAGTTTGGGGCTGCGATGCTTATGTGGAAAAGTTTCAGTCTGATAAGCTCGAACCCAAAGCGGATAAATGCATCTTCATAGGATATCCAAAACAGTTGGGTACATCTCCTATCTCAGATCTGAATCAAGGTGTTTGTTTCTAGAGACGGGTCCTTTCTCGAGGAAAGGTTTCTCTCGAAATAATTGAGTGGGAGGGTGATGGAACTTGATGAGGTTAGTGAACCGTCACTTCAACCAGTGTGTAGCAGCGCGCAGGAAGTTGTTCCTGTCGTGCCTACACCGAATTATGTGGAAACTAATGATGGTGATCTTTGAGCTTCGGATTAAGTTACTACAAACCTGTAGGTCGACAACGTCGCGTACTACTATAGAGTGGTAATGTAACCTTGTCTTCAAGGTCATGTTGTTGAACAAACAATGAACCTACGAGCTATGGAGAAGCGATGGTGGAGCCGGATTCTGACAAATGGCTGGAGGCCATGGAATCCGAGAGAGGATCCATGTATGAAAAGAAAGTGTAGACTTTGGATGAACTACTTGATGGTCGTAAGACTATTAAATAAAGATGGACCTTTAAAAGGAAGACAGACGATGATGGTGAAAAGTCACCATTAAGAAAAGCTCGACTTGTCCCAAGGATGTTTTCGACAAGTTCAAAAGAGTTGACTATGGTGAGACTTTCTCACTCGTAGCAATGCTAAAAGTCTGTTGGAATTATGTTAGTAGTTGCTGCATTATTTATGAAATATTGCACATAGGATGTCAAAACATTGTTTCCTCGACGGTTTCCTTGAGGAAAGGTTGTATGTAATACAACGAGAAGGTTTTGTCGATCCTAAGGATACTCAGAAGTATGCAAACTCCAACGATCCTTCTATGGACTGGTGTGAGCATGTCAGAGTTGGATTATCCGCTTTTATGTGATGATCAAAGCTTTTGGATTTACACAAGGTTTACGAGAAACTTGTATTTCCAAAGAAGTGAGTGGGAGCACTATAGAATTTCTGATAAGTTTATGTGGTTGACATATTGTTGATCAGAAGTAATGTACAATTTCTGTGAAGCATAAAAGGTTGTTTGAAAGGAGTTTTTCAAAGGACGAGCTGTATAGAGCTATTTGAACATTGAGCATCAAGATCTATAGAGATAGATCAAAACGCTTAATAGAACTTTCAAATGAAATGCATGCCTTAACAAGTTTTTGAAGGAGTTCAAAATAGATCGGCAAAGAGGGAGTTCTTGGCTGTGTTGTAAGGTGTGAATATAAGTAAGACTTAAAAGCCCGACCACGGCAGAAGAAAGAGAAATGATGAAGGTCGTCCCCTATGCCTTAGCCGTAGGCTCTAAAGTATGCCAAGCTATGTACCGCACCTGATGTGTGCCTTGCCATGAGTCTGTCAAGGGGTACAAAAAGGTGATCCAGGATTGAATCACTAAAACAGCGGTCAAATATATCCTTAGTAACTAGAGGACTAAGGAATTTTTCTCGATTATGGAGGTGATTAAAGTGTTCGTCGTAAAAGGTCACGTCGATGCAAGCTTTGACACTAATCTGAATAAACTCTGAGTAGTAAAACAGATTCGTATAGTAGAGTAGATATTTGGAGTATTTCCGAATAGCACATAGTAGCAGCATCTATAAGATGACATAAAGATTTGTAAAGCACACACGGATCTGAAAGATTCAGAACCGTTGACTAAACCTCTTCCACGGGGAAAACATGGTCAATACCAGAACTGTATGGGTGTTCGATTTATTACAATGTAAATAGCATGGCGATGTGAGGACTAGATTATTGACTCTAGTGCAAGTGGAAGACTGTTGGAAATATGCCATAGAGGCAATGATAAATATTTATTATTATATTTCTTATTTAAAGATAATCGTTTATTATCCATGTTATAATTGTATTGAATGAAAACATAGATACATTTGTGGATACATAGACAAAACAATGTCCCTAGCAAGCCTCTAGCTGGCTAGCGAGTTGATCAATGATGTTCAAGGTTTTCTGACTATGTGCAAACTGTTGTTGCTTGATAACTGTATCACATCATTAGGAGAATCATGTGGTGGACTAGACCCAAACTATGAACATAGCATATTGATCGTGTTGTTTTATTGCTATTGTTTTCTACGTGTCACGTATTTGTTCATATGACCATGAGATCATATAACTCACATGCACCAGAGGAATACCTTGTGTGCCTCAAACGTCGCAACGTAACTCGGAGACTATAAAGGTTCTCTACACGTATCTTCGAAGGTGTCCGTTGAGTTAGTATGGATCAAGACTGGGATTTGTCACTCCGTGTGATGGAGAGGTATCTCGGGGCCCACTCGGTAATACAACATCACACACAAGCCTTGCAAGCAATGTGACTAAGTGTAAGTCACGGGATCTTGTATTACAGAACAAGTAAAAGAGACTTGCCGGTAACGAGATTGAAATAGGTATGCGGATACCGACGATCGAATCTCGGGAAAGTAACCTATCGAAGGACAAAGGGAATTACATACGGGATTATATGAATACTTGACACTGAGGTTCAACCGATAATATCTTCGGAGAATATGTAGGATCCAATATGTCCATCCACGTCCCGCTATTGGATATTGACCGAGGAGTGCCTCGGGGCATGTCTACATAGTTCTTGAACCCATAGGGTCTGCACACTTAAGGTTCGATGATGTTTTAGTATAGTTGAGTTATATGTGTGGTTACCGACTGTCGTTCGGAGTCCCGGATGAGATCACGGACGTCACGAGGGTTTCCGTAATGGTTCGGAGACGAAGATTGATATATAGGATGACTTCATTTGGTTACGAGAAGGTGTTTGGGCATTACCGGGAATGTACGGGAGTGACGAATGGCTTCCGGAAGTTCACCGGGAAGGGGGCAACCCACCCGGGGGAAGCCCAATGGCCCTAGGGGTGGTGCAACAGCCCTTAGTGGGCTGGTGGGACAGCCCAAGAGGGCCTTGGCGCCATAAGAAGAAAACCAAAGAAAAAAAGGGGAGGTGGGAAGGAAGAGAAGGACTCCACTTTCCAATCCTATTTTGAGTAGGATTGGAGTAGGAATCCTACTCCCTTCCTGGCTGGCGCACCCTTGGGGACTTTGTCCTCAAGGCAAGCCTCCTTCCCCTCCCTCGTATATATAGTGGTGATTTAGGGCTGATTTGAGACAACTTTTGCCACGTGCAACTCAGATCTAGACACCATAGTTCTTCCTCTAGATCGTATTTCTGCGGAGCTCGGGCGGAGCCCTGCAGGAGTAGATCGTCACCACCACCGGAGCGCCGTCCCGCTGCTGGAGAACTCATCTAATTCTCCGTCTTGCTTGCTGGATCAAGAAGGCCGAGATCATCATGGAGCTGTATGTGTGCTGAACGCGGAGGTCCCGTCCGTTCGGCACTAGATCGGAACGGATCGTGGGACCGATCGCGGAACGGATCGTGGAACGGTTCGTGGGGCGGATTGAGGGACATGAGGACGTTCCACTACATCAACCGCGTTTCTTAACGCTTCCTGCTGTGCGATCTACAAGGGTACGTAGATCCAAATCTCGTCTTTTGTGTGTAGGAAATTTTTTGTTTCCCGTGCAACGTTCCCCAACAGAGCGGGAAGGCCCTGGTCGCCCCAAGAAGAAGCCAACGGCCGCCCGGCAAGTGCCGCAGGGGCCGGCGCAGGACCCGTCATGACGCGGTGCGAGCGACTCTTGGGAGGCCGCCGCTACCCTTGGGAGCGTCCCCTCTGAGGATAACGATCTCCCCCTCAAGGACATCTTGCCTCGGGAGGCCACCATGTCGTCGATGTCTCCCGAGACCTGCGACTCTGCACCTTCGATGGTCTGTGTGGCTCCACCCGACGAGCCCTTCGGTGAATGCGACGATGACACCACAGTCGCGAGGCACGTGGAGCACCATGTGTACTATGTCAGCACAGTACTGCGGGATGCGCGCGAGCGCTACCCCATCCAGCACAAGCTCCTCCTCGCCTCCAGGAAGCCGCTCCACTACTTACAGGGGCACCCGATCAAGGTCCTCTCTGCCTATCTCTTGGAGTAGATCATGCGCAACCCTAACACCGCACGCAGGGTTGTCGAATGGAACATAAAGTTGCAAGCTTTCGAGTTGGAATTCTCCACCACCAGGGTCACCAAGGGTGAGGCTATGGTGGATTTCGTCGCCGAATGGACAGACGTGAGCGAAGGAGGTCCCTGCAAGGGTGAATCCGCCCTGCATGGGGACGAAGCGCCTTGCGGCTGGGTCATGTGCTTCGATGGTGCCTTCTTCGTACTGGACATGGGGGCTAGCCTAGTGCTTGCTTCGCCGAAATGTGACAAGCTCTACTACGTGGTCTAGTTGTGCTTGAAGCATGACAAGAAGGTCTCCAACAACATTGCTGAGTATGAAGGCCTGATCGCCGACCTTAGGGCTGCCTTGGCCCTTGGCATCAAGCACCTCATGGTACAGGGCGACTCCTAGCTCCTGATCAACTTTACCAACAAGAAGTACAAGCCCAAGGACGAGCACATGGCGGCCTACCTGGAGGAGGTATGTAAATTTAAGAAACGATTTCTCGATTTGGAATTGCAGCACATCCCTCGCGACGCCAACTAGGAGGCTGATGACCTCACCAAGTAGGCATCACGCCGGGAGCCCCAGCGACCTGGCATCTTCGAGGAGCGGCTCCTCAAGCCGTCAGCCGTGCCGCTTGTCGACAACACTCTACCGCTGCCCAAAGGGTTGCCGCCTGCGCCAACAAGTGGCGTGCCGAACTGTGGCCCGCCCTCGAGGGTTCGAGTGCTGCTGGCACTTGAGCCACAAGAGGGCGATTCGACCGCTGATCTTTAGGCCTACATGACCCATGGTGACCTCCCTACGGAGGATGAGGGGGCAGAGCATGTCATCCGAACGGCTACCGCCTACTGCCGGCAGGACGGGGACGTGTATCACAGATGGCCCAACAATGTCGTGTTGCGGTGAATCTCAGAGCAACAAGGGCGTGAGTTACTTGCTGACATCCACGGAGGGGACTGCAGGCACCACTCCTCGTTGCACACCCTCATCGGCAAGGCGTTCCGCAACGGTTTCTACTTGCCCACTACACATCACGACGCCACTCAGCTGGTCTAGTCCCGCGAGGCATGCTAGTTCCATGCCAGGCAGATCCACCAACCCGCGTAGGGGTCTACAAACCATTCCGCTCTCATGGCCCTTCACGGTGTGGGGGTAGACATCCTAGGCCCTTTCCCGCGCATGGCCGATGGATACCGCTACCTCTATGTCACCGTCGACAAGTTCACCATGTGAATGGAAGTTGAATATGTCTGCACCATCCCGGCCGGCTGGGCCGTCAAGTTCATCAAGGGCCTTGTGCGCCAATTCACGACAGTCTTTCAAAACCATATTGTGGTTACCTTGGTACGCATATATGCTATGAATCCTTGGTGCACCCGCGCAACAACTGTTAGGCTAAGCGCACTAACGCTGAGGTCCTCAAGGGCCTCAAGACGAGGAGCTTCAAGAAGAAGCTCGAGGCTCGTAGAAAGGGCTGGCTTGATGAGTTACAGCCAATGTTGTGGTCTATACACACCACCGCGACCAAGCCCACCAGCGAGACCCCGTTCTTCCTCGTCTGTGGGCGGAGGCTGTTCCCCCCGGAGAGCTCAAGTACTATTCCACACCAGTGTTGGCGTTTGATGAGGTGCATCAAGCCGACTTACGGGAAGCCGACCTCCTGCTCCTCGAGGAGGCCCGCCTCTCGGCCGCCCTTCACACTGCAAGATACCAGCAGGCCGTGGAAAGCTACCACTGTTGTCACGTCCGCCCCTGCACCCTCGAAGTTGGAGACCTTCTCCTGAGGCGGGTCCTCTCCAAACAGGCCCTTCACAAGATCTACCCTATGTGGGAGGGCCCCTTCAGGGCCACCCAAGTCTCCAGACCTGGCACCATACGCCTAGAGACTGAGGGTGGGAGCACGGTGGCAACGCGCGGAACATTCAACATCTCGGTAGGTTCTACTCGTGACTCTCTCATGTAATAACGAGTGGGTTGTATATGCCCGGGGCTTCCTATGGGTAACACCAATGCCGAGCCGCGTCGTGGCCGCAGTGGAGGGCCCCTCCTACATACTAGTGGAAGTTGTGCGCTGGTGCAAGAACTATAGAACCGCGACTATGCCCCCGCCATAGAAGAAGACGTCTCGCGAGCCGCAGCTTACACTTCTTTCAGGTTGACCCGTACTGAATACGGTAACCGCCGTTTCTTTCGTTGACCCATACTAAAAACAACAACCGATTTTTCTTGTCCCTTTTTTACTTGCAAGAAAATTCACGAGGCTGACTCGTGCAAGACACGACAGTCGTACCTCCCCTTTTGGGCTTGTAAATGAGTTTGCCTCTGGTTTTAATAAAGATCTGGCTCTTCTAGTTTTTGCGGAGTTTCGTTGATTTTGTCTTTTCTCACCACGTGCGCTCGCCACCTCCCCCTTGAATGCCACGCGAGCGGGGGATGGAGAACTGTGCCCATGCCCGGTACACGGGATCCGTATACGAGCCGATTCCCACGCGCGCCACCTCGCCAAGGCCTATCTCCTAGTTTCCTTGCAGGGAGCAAATAAGTAAGTCGACAAGTGTACATCGTGCGGCATGTAGTGAAGGATGACCTATCGAGTATGCACCTCAGGAGGTCCCCAGCCTGCCTCGAGTACCCCTACTTCTTGGCCTCACGCAGGTGATTGCAGCCTAGTTACCAGGTGGCAGCTAGGTCTCAACTGCAGGACACACATCGGGCGACACAACATACGAAACGACAAGAGAGGCACCAAAATCCATGCAAAAAACAAACATTCATGACAAAAATAGCAAGTTCAAGCAAAAGGTGTTGTATTCGCACCACGGCGAGGTTACACGCCGGGAGGTCCATGGGATCGGAGAGGCCTAGAGAAATGCACAATTCTCGTCACCATCGTCGTCGACCTCATGTGCTTCGGATTCATCGTCGTCTTCATCGACCGCGGCCTCGGCACCCCCATATCTGTCGAAGCCATCGGGGCCGAACTGCACACTCAGCGTGTTAACGTGATCCCTCACCACCTTCCTCGGGGTGTCGTGGCTCGCCTCTGGAACGGGCGCCATCGCGGGCTCGAAATTATAGAGGTGATCGTTGTCGAAGAGGTTGTTGAAGACGCGCATCAGCGCGTGCGACAGAAAGTCATGGCTTTCCTCCTCGATAAAGACCCCCACATCTCGGGCACGTGCCTCAAGCCGTTCCACGACCTTGGTAAAGAAATCAAGGTAACCGGCTTCTTTGGGCATGAGGGGGCTCGAGACGCTTCCCTTACAGATGAAACCCAGGGCTCGACCCACCGGTGGTTCGAGACCTTGAAACAACTTCGAGCGCCAAAGCTAAAGCCCACGGGCCTCTCTCGCTTTGTCACTCTCTCGATCCAGGAGGGAAGTAGTGTCACTTACTTGCCTATGGAGCGACGCCAGCTCGGCCGCGGTGGCGGCCTGAGACTGAAGCGCGGCTTCCTCCCGGCCTCTTGCAAGGGTAAGGGCCTCCTTGAGACCGTCTATCTCGCACTGAAGCTCTGCGCGCCAAGTCATGAAGCGGTTCTCCTGCAGTTGCAACCTGATTCAGTAATCCTCATGGGCACGCTCGATCCGTGCGTTGGTATTTCCTTGAATATTTTTCACTTTTTGGTTGTAGGTGGCCTCGGGGTCAGTGATGTCGTGATCCAGTGCATCCAGTTGCTCGCATTGCAAAGACAACTCCGACGATGCCAAGCCAAGTTGTTGTTCAAGGGCTCGAAGTTCTGCTTTGCGAAGGGCGAGTTCCTCTGCTTCGATCCTCCGCCCTTGAAGCTCCTGCTCCAAAGGGGTGTTTGAGGCCTGAAGTTCCCACTCACGCTCCTCCACGGCCTCGCAGTGCTCGCCTGCTTTGTCGGCCACGGGGAGGGCGCGCTCGCACGCCACCCTCATCATGGTGGAGGATGCTTTAATCTTTGCATGCACCTCTGCATACAGGCGGCGGCTCAGCTTGATGGCCACGTCAAGCTGATGCCACCCACGAGCCAAACCCAGGCGTTCCTTGGTGAAGCGCATGTATATGTCATGAAGCTCTGCCCCCAAGCTTCTTCACCATGCTCAAAGTACCCCTCAGGAGGTCATAGCGGACCGAAGTCTAGGGGGCCACATGCTCGAGGGCCCGGTCCAGCTCAAGCCCAATGCTTCTGATTCCGTAAAGACCCCTAGAGGCTGGGGCCCCGCTCGCTGGAGGCTGGAAGCTGGTTGATGGCGGCCTTGCCTCGTCGGGCTAGGCGTTGTGAGCTATGAGCTCGAGGCCCCATCCGAGGCGGTTAACCCCCCCCCCCCCACCGAATCCTTTGTGGCATATGGAGGGGCGTCGGGGGCGGCTGGGGGACTCCGCCCCCCGTGAAAGATCATCACCCACGAGGCTCCCTGCGGGGCATGCAGGGAAACTTGTCCCCATTCGCCCCACACCCTCGGCAGGTGATGGCGAGGCCGCATTGTGACCAGATGCTCGGTCGCGTGATGGTTCAGCATGCCAAGTTCGCTCTCCCCAGCCCCAGTCGGCGATAAGAAGTCGAGCTCCGGACCACGGGGCTAGCCGGCCCTCTTGCCAGCCGAAAGCCTACATGAACAAAGGGTGAGTTACACGTGAAGCAACAAGGCAAGTAAAATGGAGGGGTGGTTCTTACTCATCCTTGGAAGTCCACCTCCTCCTCCTCTTCAACGCCCTTGGCAGAGCCCCAGTGCTTCCCTTGGGTCAGGCATGAGGCACAGGAACGCCACCTCCCAATGCCGCCGCCGGGGGCTCCGCGAGTGGCGAGGCCACCAAGGCAGACGGGTCCCGAGGACCCTCGTGGCCTCGAGGAAGCGGCCCACACTCGTCGAAGCGGGGCATCACCCGAGAAAAGTCTCCCCCATTCTTGTACTTGTACAAGGGGCGCCCCTGCAGGGGAAGCCACTGACGGACTTGCCGAGCAGAACCTGGAGCACCCCGTCGAGCATGTCGCCCGACATGCGCCCTGGTTGAATCTGCATGGTATCGTTTGACCCGAAGAAGGGCCACATTAGGCGGGAGTGACGTTGAAGCGGGGTAATTCGCCGCATGAGTAACTCCCTCACGATCAACATGTAGGTCACCCTTGCTTCCTTCACAATTTCCAATGTCCCCCACACGAGTGACAACCTCGGGTCAGCGAGTGGCGCATGCTCCCACGTAGTGCTCAGCCCTGACGGGGAAGACGGGTTCAACAGTAGGGGGATGTACTGCCCTGAATCCACAAACATCCATTGCCCCTGCAGCCTTTGGCGAAGTGATCGATCTCCATATTGATGCATTCGCCCACCGTCGCATCCGCTGCATGGAGGGACATGCACCCCGAGCGCCGGTCGCGCTCGATCAGCTAGAGGGAGAAAAAGTGCCGGAGCACGGCCACCGAAGGAGGGACGCTAAGGAAAGTCTCTTTGAGAAAGACAAAGGATGAGCGGAGGAGAACAGACCTTGGGTCAAGGTGCAACACATGAATCTAGTAATGCGTGAGCACGGCATTGAAGAACTCCGAGAATGGAGGAAGCATGCCAGAGAAGAGTGACGGGAGGTGAAGAGCGATGGAAGTCGCTGACGGCTTGGTAAGGGGGTCGAAGCCGGCAAGATCTTGGTTGGCCCCCATTTGCTCGAGCTGGCCGTGACCATGGGGAGGATCTTGTCTAGCTTCTCACGATTCAACACCGTGGACCTGCCCAGTGCGGGTCCCGGAGCTTCGCGTCCTCCTCTGGCTTCCATTCCCTCGCTCTCCTCACTCGGAGGGGTCGCAGCGGCGGCGAGTGGGGAGGTGTAGCGGTTGCTTGGTAGATGGGAGCAATCTTAAGCAAGAAGGAAGACAAAGGGAGGCAACACGAGGCAAGGGAGAGCAATGACGGGCCAACCGCGGGCGCATGCTTTATGCCAGGTCGGGGTGGTTACCGAGGCATTGTGGGAAGCAGCAAGGGCGTCCCATGACTGGCCGATTGCCATGCCTTGCCGGGCGCATAGGTAGTTGGGGCCCATGTTGCCTCGCCCCTCCCGTTGGGAGGAGTCGTACCTAACGTGGGCCCTGTGCTACTGTCGCCGCCTTGGACTGGGGGTAACTAGGCCCGTCGTGCTGCGGCCCCGCGCGCGACAAGGTCGGATAAGCCTGGAATGGCCCATCGGCGAGGCCGACAAGGAGGACACTCGCGAGGGCCCTCGCCTCGCTAGGTGAGCACTTGGAGGTCGTCGCCTAGGGCCTCGGGAGGGCGTTCATCGCGAGGTTTCCCTCTGAGACCCTCGAAGAGTGGGCCCGCCGAGGGCGACTTGGCAGGGCCCCATGACCTTGCGTTTTCTCGTGGATGAGGCAGGCTATGCATGTGGTGCAGCAGCGGTGCTAGAAGGCGCAGACAGGGAGGATTCCCCTTCCGTGCTAAGTAGGGTGGGCTAGCTAGCGTGCTCCCAAAGCGGCCCCCAAAGGTTCCCTTTTTGTTGAAAGGGAACTAAAGCTAGGGGCTTGGTAGGACAGAGGTCACCCCCTAGCCCACTAGCGCATCATGAAGAGAAGCTTTTGGAGGAGAAGACCACCTTTGTTAGGGCGGACTGCGGTCATGTCCCTTTTCAAAAATTTCCACTATGGCAACCCTTCCCGTCAATGTTTTTGGGGGAAGAGGACCAAGGCCAGTATATAAGAGACGCCCGACCTCCATAGAGGGAATTCGACTTCATCCCCAGGCTAGGGCAAGAACCCACCTTTGTACTTGTCTTCCACCTCAAGTAATCCCGCCTCTAGCACGAGTAGGGTTTTACACCACAAGGTGGCCTAAACCTGGGTAAACAGTTGAAGGTATGTTCTCGTCGTTCGACTCATGCTCCATTAGGTTACCTTTTCTTATCTGACTAAGGCTGTCTTGTGAGATTGCCTTTCCGAGAGGCTGAAGAATTCAGTTCCTCCAGTTACCATGAAGGATGCCCTCAACAAGAGGGATGAAGAACTCGCATCTGCTTGGAAGAATGCCAAGCAGAATACCCAGGCGGCAGAGGCCAAGCTCAAGACGGTTGGTACTTTGGAGGAACAGAATCGGCTACTGAAAGCCGGTGCAGAGAAGACTACGGTGGAGCTTGCCGAGCTGAAGAAGCATTACGCCGAGTGGGAAACCAACCTCGAGAAGGTCA
Organism: Hordeum vulgare subsp. vulgare; assembly: GCF_904849725.1. NCBI lineage: Eukaryota > Viridiplantae > Streptophyta > Magnoliopsida > Poales > Poaceae > Hordeum > Hordeum vulgare. The sequence continues at coordinate 512,596,592 of NC_058524.1, read as the reverse complement.
CTGCCAAGAAAGCTGAGCTCGAGAAGTTCGTCAAGGACTTTAGCGTGGAACTCTGTGAGAAGCTCAAAGGTATGTCGAACGTCCGCATAGTTCCCCATGGTCACGCTGAAATTTCCGAGAGATGTTTCTCATCCCCTCTTTTCCGTTGAGTGTATCCTTTGGTGCCGATGTTCAGGAAGTGTCCCCATGGTCCTTTGGTGTTGAGCTTGATCCCAAGATAGAACTTCTGAAGGATAGCGTTGCTTTGTCCCTCCTCAGGTTGGAGGATAACGTCGATTATGTACTGGCTTATTTCAAGCTGCTTCAATTGGCCGTTGGGAAGATTGACCAGGAGAAAGCCCCTCAATATGCTCATGTGAAGGATGCCCAATCCATTGTGAACCGTGTGAAGACCATTCCCAACGAATTGAAGTCGTGGAAGAAGTCATCGGCAAGGGTCGGAGCTGTAGTGCCCTTTCGCTTGTCCGCATCCATTGCACGGGGGTGGATGAAGAGAAGGTTTAGAATCTTCAAGTCATCAACCGCAAAAGCGCCAAGTTTGCAGACTTCATCGAGATGTTCATGGCGGCTGCCACACGGATTGCATAGGGGGTCAATCTCGACACCTTCATGGAAGTAGTGGAATCTTTATCCTCCGAGTGATGCCCGGAGGAAAAACACTTAAGTTTTAATTTGCCTCGGGATGCCAAGTGATTCTATGTAACTCCAAACTTCAAGTGGGCTCTCGGCCCTCTCTTTTGCGTACCTTTAGCTGAACTTGATCTCGTTTGTCCGAATTTGAGCTTGGTCGTCTTTGTTTGGGGTCATTTATACTCGGCCAAAAACTGGTTCACGTCTGAGTCCCTCAGTGTGGAAGTTGTCCTCACTCGGGACTGTTTTTAACTCAGGCGAAAACTGGTTCACAGCTAAGCCCCAAGTGAGGAGATTATCCTCACTCGGGACTATTTCTAACTTAGGCGAAAGACAGTTTGCATCTAATCCCCCGAGTGAGGAAGATCTTCTCTCTCGTGATCGTTTGTGATTAGGCGAGAACTGGTTCGTGGCTAAGCCCCCGGGTGCGGAGGTTTTCCACACTCGGGATCGTTTCTCCCTAGGTGAAAGCAGAATCACTTCTTGGGATGATTGTCGTGTTCATCTTGGCATCCGAATGAAGATCTTGCCTTCATTCAGAACCGCTTTAACTTAGGGGAAGGCTGGTTCGCAGCTAAGGCCTCGAGTGTGGAGGCTCTCCTCACTCCAGGAAGTGTTTACCTTAGGCGAAACAGGTTCTCTACCAAGAAATGTTTGTATTCTTCATCTTGGCATCCGAATGAAGATCTTGCCTTCATTTGGAACCACTTTAACTTAGGCGAAGGCTGGTTCGCACCTAAGCCCCCAATTGCGGAGGTTGTCCTCACTCGGGGAAGGGTTTAGATTAGGCAAAATAGGTTCACTACCAAGAAATGTTTGTTTTGTTCATCTTGGCGTCCGAATGAAGATCTTGCCTTCATTTGAAACCACTTTGACTTAGGCGAAGGTTGGTTCGCAGCTAAGCCCTTGAGTGTGGAGGCTTCCAAGATCACTCGGGGAAGGGTCTACCTTACGAGAAATAGGATCGCTACCAAGATGGTTTTGTTCTTGCGAACGTGCTGATGGTATGTCGATCTTGGTGTCCGGACGAAGATCTTGTCTTCATTCCGAACCATTTTAGCTTAGGTGAAAGCTGGTTCGCAGCTAAGCCCTCGAGTGAGGCGATTGTCCGCACTCAAGGCAGGTTTTTACCTTCAGCGAAAACAGGTTCAGAGTTAAGGATTTTCTAGCCACTACGGGTGTGATTCACCAGAGTGAAGTGTTTGTGGGCAGTTGAAGAAAGTAAGCACTTTATTCTTCTAATCATTCAGATTCATTACAGGAATGAAAAGGGAAAGTTCTATGTGTAGAACTTGCGGAGCAGGTCCAGGTTTGAGGTTCTGGGTTCCTCCGTGTTGTTATCGATGCTGTATAGTCGATAAGCTCCGTTGTGCGGGACTTTGGACATGTAGAATGGCCATTGCCATGGGGGTGCCAGGTTGTGGGGTTTTTGTTGGTCCACTCGGAGGACCAGATCCCCCTTTTTAAACGTTCGGCCCCTCACTTATTTGTCATGGTAGCTTCGAAGGCCTTGCTGGTACGCCGTGGATCGGATGAGGGCTAGATCCCTCTCTTCCTCCAATAGATCCAAATTCTCTTGGTGTGTTGCTTCATCTTCAGCTTCAATGTACTACTCCACTCGAGGAGAGTTGTGACGTAAGTCACTCGGCAGAACGGCTTCCGACCCATACACCATGAGGAATGGAGTACGCTTGGTTGAACGATTTGGAGTCCTTCTCATAACCCACAAGACGAATGGTGACTCTTCGACCCATGGGCCAGCAGAATATTTGAGGTCTCTCATCAGGCGGGGCTTGAGTCCTTGAAGTATCTTACCATTCGCCCGTTCCACCTACCCATTCGACTACGGGTGCGCCCCGGAGACGTATTTAACCCGAGTGCCCTAGGAGTGGTAGAACTCGTGGTACTCATCCGAATAGAAGTTGGTTCCGTTGTCGTTGATGATGTCGTCACAGACTCCGAATCGGAAGATAATCTACCGAATGAAGCGTTCGGTAGTAGCCGTTTCCAAGTTTTTGATGGTTTTAGCTTTGACCCACTTGGTGAGCTTATCCACCACAACTAGCAGGTGGGTGAATCCCCTCATCCTGGTGCGCAAAGGGTCGACCATGTCGAGGCCCCATATGGCGAATGGCCAAGTGAGCGGAATCATTTCTAGTGCGGATGCAGGCTCGTGCGACTGATTCTTGTAGAACTGGCACCCGACACACAGGTGCACCAAGTCTGTTGTTCCCTCTTTGACTCAGGGCCAATAAAAACCTGATCGGAAGGCCTTGGCTACCATGGTCCGAGAGGATGTATAGTGTCCACAAGTTTCCAATGAATCTCGTGCAGGATCTGTAGTCCTTCCTCTAGGGAGATGCACTTTTAGCTAACTCCTGTAAGACTCTTCTTCTACATTTTGTCCCCATGTACTTTGAAAACTTTAGACCGCTGAACGATTTGCCGGGCTTCCTCTTCATTTTCAGGAAGCTCTTGCCGGAGCAAGTAAGCTAGATAAGGTTGTGTCCATTCGGGCGTGATGACCAACATCTCGTCGACGAGGTCAACCATGGCCGGCACGTCGATCTCAGTCGGATTAGACGAACCAATTGCTTGTGGGGGCTCTTTAGTGAAGGGATCATCCTTTACCGATGGGACGCGTAAGTTCTCAAGGAACACGCCCTTCGGAGCGATCTTTCGAGTGGACCCGATCTTCGCCAACTAATCGGCCTCTTGGTTTTTGGCTTGGGGCACATGTTGTAGTTCCAACACTTCAAAGTTTTTATCCACCTTTCTGACCGTGTTGCAGTAGAGTATCATTGTTGGGCTTCGGATATCCCATTCCTTCATTACCTGGTTGACAACGAGATCCGAGTCGCCATACTGAAAGTGCGTTATATCGACTAGAGGGGGTGAATATAAGACTTTTATAATTTCTTCAGTGACAAAATTCCTTGTGAGGAAAGTCCTCACTCATTTACTAAGTGCAGCAGAAATAGTATAGGATCAAGTGTGCGAGATCGTCTACAGCAAAGTACTCAATGAGATTTATGAGGTTTTGTTTGCATAGTTTGCAAGTCAGAGTAAGCAGGTGAAGGTTAACTCAAATGAAGAATTTGAGATTGAGGAAATTCAGAGAATATCTTCAGACAAATACTTCAAACAGTACAGATGAAAGTGTTCAACATACAATTTGAGGAAATGAAAGAGTTGAAGAAATAGAACCCGTAGCTTGATGAAGACAGTTGTTCATGACCCAATTCCAACTGACGTGATAGTTGTACATCTGGTTCGGAGCGGTTTGGTATTGAAACCAAAGGACACACAGTCCCAGGACACACAGTCCCTACCGTTTTCTCCTTGAGCTAAACACACACAGTACTCGCCCAACACTCATGGTAAGTCTTGAGGGCAGACTTCCAAACCCTCACAAACTCGGTCACCCGGCGATCCACAATTGACTGTTGGATGCTCTAGACCATGACGCCTAACCGTGTGGAGGATACACAGTCATCAAAGGTAACAAGCGTCCGTTCCACACGGGAACAACTTCTTCAATGATACTCAATCACTTGGGTTTTTGGTTTGGGTTTGGTGTTTGGGGTATTTCCTCACTTGATGATTTTCTCTCAAAGACTCTGAGGAAGTTGGGTTGCTCTAAATGACAAGTGTCAGTTTCTCTCGAAGCAGCCAACAACCTAGTGGTTGTGGGGGCGCCTATTTATAGCCTGGGAGCATCCCAACATGATTTGACATAAATGCCCTTTAATAATATGACCGTTGGGTGGAGAAGATCAGTGAGGTGGCGTGTGGCGCGGCAACGGTTGGAACTGTCAACTGTGAAAGTCCTCATGTCTCTCACATTCCTCACTTTGAAGCTTTGGTAGATTAAGGCTTGCGTTGAGCATCATGAGGAAAATCATTCTGTAGTTTTACCTCGACCCCCTTTAACAGTACGGTGTTCCTATGACTCAAATGTAAATAAAATGAAATAGAAAGAGTAAATCTTCACGCTTCAAAGTCTTCAGAGTGTTCTCTTCAGGACACACACAATTCCTCATCTTCAATATCTTCATGAGGAATATCAATTTCTTCACGATCAAAGTCTTCAAGGAAGGACCAAAGTCTTCACCCGCAGACATACATTTTTAGGGGTTGATATTCATCGGATAACTCAAACTCCTCGGCGACTTATAGAGCATGTGTACACTCACAAACATATCAGTCTCTTAACCTATAAGTGTTCAAACCACCAAAATCACTAAGGGGCGCTAGATGCACTTACAATCTCCCCCTTTTTGGTGGTTGATGACAATTAGGTTAAGTTTTCGATGGGAATAATAATATGGAATATAAGTACCGAGTTTGAGGAATTTGAAATCAAGATACATAGAACCTCCCCTTGATTGATGTGCATATTTTGAGGAATTAGCTTTGAACAGCAGATGCAAATTGATCATTTATATCATGGAGACCCCCTGTATCTTGCAATTCATGCATGCATTGGACGTATAGTTTGAGAAAATAGAAATGCATGATGAAAAATGGTGTTTGACGAATTTCAGCATGCCTGCATTAATAAACTGTGAGGAATAAGCATGCGAGGAAAAACGTTCAAAAGAGCCAGAACACCATCGGGCTTAAGTTACAACTCATTACATCAAAAACTTCAGAAGAACCAAGAATTTGTAACTTAATAAAGTACGTAAGCCCATAATGAATCCCGCTTGAACACTAACTCTCAGATTTCTCCCCCTTTGTCATCAAGTGATAAAAAGGGGCAAAACTGAGGACTAACGCCCTTGAAGAATATCACTTTTGTGTTGATGTAGAGGTGTGAGCATCCTTGGAGGAAGGCTTCTTTCTTGGACCAGTTGCAGTATCCTCTGGTTCTTCATCTAATTCTGCAGTGCGAAATGAAGAAAATACACTGTCCTCCAAGTCACGAACTAGAATAGGCTTGAATTTCTTCTTTGGAGGCCACGACTAGTCCAAGTCCTGAGTAAATTCCATTTCTTCAAGTTCCTCAGGAGTCTTCAGATGAGACAGTGTGGCCCAAGTGTGATTAAACACCTCATGAAGATAATAGTGATTTTTCTTCACCGCATTTTGAGTTTCGTTGAGGGTTTCGACAATGGTGCCAAACTAGCGTTTCACCCACTTGTGATTGCGATCGACTTTCTGGTGAAGACTGAGGAGAAGCTCTTTGTTAGTCATCACCCTTGGGGCAGTTGGGCTTGAAGGGTTTTGAGTGGCAGTATCATCATATGAGGAATAAGAGTTAGCCTTGCGAAATTAACCATCGAGTGGCCGATTTCCTTCATCAATCATATATTTGCCTTTGCCTTCAACTGGTTCAAACGATTCTTTGATGACTTTGATAGTCGACAGATAGCCGAGATGATTTTGGAAGTCAGCTTGGTAGTTGATGCCAGATCTGTTCCCGATGAATCACATGATCCAAGGTGCATAAATCTTCAGCTCATATGGTGACAAAGCATTGTCAGCCAAAGTCCACAGGAAGAAATCATCAAGATTCATAGGGATGCCATGAATGACGTTGAACAGGGTATTCTTCATGATGCCTATGACATCTTCTTCATTGTCATGCCCTTTGATAGGTGCAAACGAATATGACAAGATCCTATAAACAGTTCTGGGCTCATACTTTAGATCCTTCGCTAGTAATGTAGTCCTTGGAGGTTGGCCCTTAGCCAAAGGCTTCATGAGGACTTCCATGAGCTTGTTTGGCAGTTCTGTTTCATCATACATTCTGACTGCATCTTCCGAAGTAATTGACATTGGAAGAGCTCAAAGCAATTATGCGGCTGGAACTTTATAATGAGTGTGCTGAGTCGTCCAGTACAAGACCCATGTGTTGACGTCTTTGGGGTCACCTGAGAAATGCAATGTGGAATAGAATTGAAGAATTATATCAGTATTCCAGTCACCGATATGTGTACAGAATGGTACTAGACCTGCTTCGTGAAGAACATTGAGGATTCGAGTGAAGCAAGGTATTTCCTCCATTTCACATTGAGGAATGTGAGTATGATGAAATATCTTCTTTCTTCCACACAGCACAGAAGCATAGTAGTTGAGTTGATTTCTGGTCTAGAACTTTCTGTGCCTGATGTGATGCCTATCATAGGGATTTTCTCCTATGAAGTAATGACGTTCATCATAGAATGCTTACTTCTGAAACTTTGGCCTCTTGGGGAAGGGCTGATGAGGCTTCGGTTGAAGATTATGCTCTTCGGGAGTTGACGACACCACAATTGCAGTTTCAGGATTTACCACGACAATTGCAGTTTCATCGTTTTGGGCAGAAGCATTTTCTTCAGCTTGAGGAATTTGTTGATGTGAGGAAGGAGTTAAAGTTTTTGGTGCTGCATTTTCTTCAACTGATGCAACCGATTCTCGGTCTTGTGCTGATTCCTCATGAGAGCTCTTTTCATCAGAGCCAGCCAAAATCTCCATGGCTGTGGGAGCCCGAGGAATTTGAGCTGATCTTGCGAGTTTGGGTGAGCCTCTTTCCATAACTCATCATGAATCACAGGTGTACTGCATCCCATGTCTTCGTCACCTTTCATTTCATCAACAGTCATTTCTGGATCATGAGGAGGTGGTGTTGTGACTTAAGAAATATCATCTACTTGTATTTCCTCATCCATCGGTGTGGATGCACCAGGTTGATTCTCTTCCATTTCTTCATCCTCTTCTGGAATTACGTATTCTTCTCTGAAGTGAACAATCATATACGATGGTGCCACCTTAAGGAGAGTAGCATCCAATGGGGTTGATGAAGACTCTGACGACATAGTCTTCAGTGCTTCACCTCTGAAGACTCTTAAGTAATTGAAGTTTTTCTCTTCTTAGCTTCCTTTTCAGCAGGTTTGGTTTTCTTCACGTCTGTTACAGTCGGAGTAGTCACTTTCTTCACCTTTCAAGATTTAGGTGAAGGTGTAGATTCATTAGGCACTGCTTTATCAGTGTCTGGCCTGGCAGATTCTTCAGCTAATGTATTCCTAGGAATTTCTTCAGTAGTTGGTTCTTCATTTTCATCATCCTCAGTCAGTTGCACAGTATAGCTTGGCTGAGGGTTTGTCTGCTGCTTTGGAGCGGCAATTCTGCTATTTTATTCATCAATTGCAGTAGTTGCAGCTTTGACGAATTGCCCTTTGACCCCCTTACGATCAGCATGAAGAATTGTATACCTATCCGTGAGGGTTTTCAGTTCTGCATGAGTAGAAACAAGTTTCTCACGCGACAGGTTGAGGAGGTTCTACTTCAGAAATTTCTCCGTTTTAACTTCCGTAACCCTCGCTTGTTTGGCTTGCTATTCCTTCGATTTTGCTTCATTGATGAATGTGGCAACCATATGGCTTACACCAGGAGGAAGTTTCAAATCATCAATTGGAGTGTTTGGATCCTCATACCAGAGGTCTATGAAGTTTCACAGTACCTTCGGATCCATTGCGAGGGGAATGGAGATGCGAGTGGCTTGTGCAACTCTTTCTTGCTTGTTTTTATAATGGATTCAAATGTTTCATCATCATATTCTTCACTTCCTTCTGATGCAGAAGGAACGCTGACGACTTTGCTTGGACTAGGTCTGGTACCTCTACCAGCAGTCATCTTAGTCCTCAACGGACTCGGTGAAGATTTTGAGGCTGAGCGTGAGGCAGATAGCACGGAGGAACTTATGGTTTCTGATTAAAGCTTACTGATTTGTTTCTACGAAGGAGGTGAGGACTTTGCAGATATTGCAACTTTCTGAGGAATTTGCTCCTTTGAAACTGCAGATGAGGCTTTTGGTTTGAGACTTTGCATCTTCAACACAGCCTTCTTCTGAGGTTTTTTTGTAGCACAAGCCTCAGCCGTAGAAGAACTGGCAGCTGTACTTGCAGCAGTAGGATCCTTATTGAATTTTGTGACAAAAACTTTTGCCTTTTTCTGCAGCTTAGAAAAATATTTGTCTTTTTCATCAGGGTAGTCCTCAATAGTGTCTACACTTGAGGGATGTGCAGTTTGCTGATCTCCCCGTGGCATCCTTTTGCATGGAGGTTTGAGGGCAAACTTCTTGGCATATTTTGGAGTGACATATCTGCATTCCTTCCATTCCTTCACCCATCTATGTTCAATCTTCTGAAGTCTTATCTTGCGTTTTTCCATTGTTTCTTTGCCATATATTTCTTCATCTGGCGTGCAGTACTCAGCATAGATCTCCTTGGGAATCTCAAAGGTAGTGTTTTGTTCCAACTTCTTGCCACCTTTTTGTTTCTAGTCTTCCTTGATTCTCTTCAGCTGAGGTTTTTGTTGAGGAATTTGAATTCTTGATGATTCCAAGGACACATGTAACGTTTATTCTAGAAATGCTGCAAATGAGTTAAGTTGATGAGAAACTAGTGATTCATCAGATGACATTTTGTACCTGTGAACAGAGTATAGTTGCGAGGAATTTGGAGAGGTCATATGCGTTCTCAAATTAGAGAAATTTAAAGAAATACTAAAATTGAGGAATTTGACGAGTGAGTTTGAGGAATTTGACTAAGCATTCTGATCTTGGGTTCCATAGTTGTGCAGATTCGAAAATTTACACAATTGAGGAATATCGTGAAGAATTTTAGTAATTAGTGAAATTCATCAAGTGTTCTAGACATGGGTGTGCACAGCTGAGAGAATTTCTGAGGAAAAACTGATTTCATAGATCTAAAGAGAATAAAGTGATCAACAGGGGCAGTAAAATAGGAGTTTAATTACCCTGTTCGAAGAACACGATGAACTAAAGCAGTAAAAGAGGAATTTCTTTGGTCCAGATCTTTAGTGCCCTAACTTGGCAACTGAAGACACCTACGACGGCGGTGGAGGAAAATGTTCTGCAGTCAGTGTAAGTCCAGCGACGGCGAGGGTGAGGCAGTGAAGCTTTTCCTCACCGGCGACAAAGATGCTAGAGGCGGCACTAGGGTTTGAGCTCGAGCGGATAAGTCGAGAGTTAGAGAAGAGTTTTGACTCAAGGGGGTAAGGGGTTATTTATAGCTCAGGTGAAAAACTGTGTGGGTCGAAACTTTCGGACCGAACTGTCGTTGCCCCATCGTCTCCGCAGTACACGTGCTACCCACGATCAAAGTGGTGGAGATCGTGGTTATCCGAATGTGAGTAGTGGGTGTGGTTACTGTGGTAACATTAAAAATAAATTTTGAATTTTGAGGATTTTGTTGAAAAGTCCTCAGCTACCAAGGATTCAGTGAGGATTTTGAACAAGTGTCAAACAAAATGCATATGAAGAAATTAGAATAGACTGGGTTGATCTTAGCATAGAGGAATGAATATCATCACAAAAAAATTTGAAGACTTTGAAAATTTTGAGGATTTTTTGACAAAGTCTCAGACTGAAGAATTTCCAACTTGAAGAATTCAAAGTTGGGTGGTGGTGTAACCAACCGTATAAGAATGATGATTTCAGGTGCCGAAAAATTGTGCTAGGACCCAGAGAACCAGGTTCTTCATTGATTTCTTCACACTTAGAGTGATATTTTTCATTGATTGAAGAAAATGGTTATTTTGTGTGTTGTACATCGAAGTCATAATTTTGCATAAGTGTTATGATGTGTGCATGTTGACAAGACATTCGAAGATACTAGGATATTTAGCTCACACCGCAACTTGCAAAACCTTCTCTCATCCAAGGGCTTTGTGAAGATATCTTCTAGTTGATCGTGAGTCTTGACATGGTCGATGATGATATTTCCCTTGAGGACATGGTCACGAAGAAAATGATGACGAATCTGGATGTGCTTGGTCTTGTAGTATTGTACTAGGTTGTAAGCGATCTTGATTGCACTCTTATTGTCACAATAGAGAGGCACATTCTTCATGTTGATGTCGTAGTCTCTGAGGGTTTGCTTCAACCATAGCAGTTGAGCAGAATAAGATCCAACAACAATGAATTCAACTTCGGCAGTGGAGAGTGATACACAGTTCTGCTTCTTTGAGGACCAGCAGACTAATGATCTTCCAAGGAAATGGCAAGTGCCTGATGTTGACTTGCGATCCACACGGTCACCAGCATAATCAGAATCAGAATATCCAACGAGGTGAAGATTTGAGCCCTTGGGGTACCGTAATCCTAGTGTTCGTGTGTGAGCTAAATATCGAAGAATATGTTTCACAACCTTATGGTGTGATTCCTTCGGTTTTGCTTGAAAAGAAGCACACATGCAAGCACTAAGCATAATATATGTCCTAGATGAACATAGGTATAATAAAGAACCAATCATAGAACAATATACCTGCTGATTGAAATCTTTACCATTTTCATCAGTGCAGAGGTGGCCGTTGGGGGGCATAGGGATTTTGACGCCTTTGCATTCATGCATGCCGAATTTCCTCAGAACGTCCTTGAGGTATTTCTCCTGAGATATGAAGATGACATTGCGTTGTTGACGAATTTGCAGACCTAAGAAGAATTTCAGCTCCCCCATCATAGACATTTGGTATTCTTCACCCATCATGTAGGCAAATTCATCACTGTAACGTTTGTTAGTACACCCAAAGATAATGTCGTCGACATATATTTGGCACACAAATAGTTAATTATCATAGGATTTTGTGAAAAGAGTAGGATCAAGTGAACCGGGTTTGAAGGCTTTCTTCATGAGGAATTCCTTCAATGCATCATACCATGCCCGAGGGGCTTGCTTGAGGCCATAGAGTGCCTCTTTGAGCCTGAAGACTTTGCCAGGGTGCTTCGGGTCTTCAAAACCTGGGGGCTGAGAAACATATACTTGTTCCTCAAGCTTACCACCGAGGAATGCAATTTTCACATCCATTTGATATAGACTAATATTGTGATGGTTAGCATAAGCAAATAATATTCGAATAGCTTCAAGTCTAGCAACAGGTGCAAAAGTTACATCGAAGTCAATTCCTTCAACCTGTGTGTAGCCTTGGGCTAAAGCTGTGCCTTGTTCCTCACTGCGTGACCATCTTCATCTTGCATGTTTTGGTAGATCCACTTGGTGCCAATGATATTGTGCTTGCGAGGATATGGTCCTTTGATGAGTTCCCATACGTCATTTAGCTTGAACTGAAGGAGTTCATCTTGCATGTCTTGAATCCACTCAGGTTCCATGAAGGCTTCAACAACTTTTGAGGGTTCTGTGATAGGCACAAACGAGGAATTCCCACAAAAGTTAACTAAATGTGAAGCTTTTGAGCGAGTGAGAGGACCAGGCGCATTGATTTCATCGAGGATTTTATCAAGTTCCACTTCATTTGCAATCCTTGGATGAGCTAGTTGAAGACATTCGTTGGGCTGAGGAATTTGATCTGTAGCATTTTCCTCTGGTGCACCTGCTTGAATTTGATATGCAGCATTTTCCTCAGTGTTGGGTACGACTTCTTCAACAAGGGTTTGTTCCATAGTAGGAATGATATCTTCAGTAGCTTTGAGCTTGATGGCTTCCTCAGGAGGTAATCTATGTTTCACAGGAGGCAGTTGCTCTCTTTGTGAGCCATTAGTTTCATCGAACCGCACATCTACAGTTTCAACAACCTTGTTGTGATAGGTGTTGAAGACTCTGTAGGTGTGTGAGTCCTTTCCGTAACCAAGCATAAAACCATCATGTGCTTTAGGTGCAAACTTTGAGCTATGGTGAGGATCTCTAATCTAGCATCTTGCACCGAAGACTTTGAAATAACTTACATTGGGTTTCTTGTCAGTGAGGAGTTCATATGAGGTTTTCTTGAGGAATTTGTGAAGATACAGCCGGTTGATGATGTGGCAAGCAGTGTTGATTGCTCCAGGCCAGAAGCGACGAGGACTCTGATATTCTTCAAGCATAGTTCGTGTCACTTGAACCAGAGTCTTGCTCTTGCATTCAACAACGCCATTATGTTGAGGAGTATAAGGAGCAGACAATTGGTGAGTAATACCAAGTTCATCAAGATAATCATCAAGACTAATATTTTTGAATTATGTCCCATTGTCACTCCTGATGTGTTTGATCTTGACGCCGAAGTTTGTCGAGGCCCTTGAGGAAAATCGTTTGAAGGCTTCCTGCACTTCTGTTTTATACACAATGATGTGTACCCAAGTATAGCAAGAATAGTCATCAACGATGACAAAGCCATATAAAGATGTTTCATTGGTTAGAGTGGAATAATGAGTAGGTCCAAACAGATCCATGTGAAGCAATTCAAATAGATGAGTTGTAGTCATGATAGTCTTCGAGGGGTGTTTGGATCTGGTTATTTTTCGAGACTCACAAGCACCGCAAATATGGTCCTTGAGGAATTTGATGGATTTGATGCCAATGACATGCTTCTTCTTCGCCAGCGTGTGCAAATACCTCATGCCTGCATGACCAAGTCGTCGATGCCATAGCCTGCCTTCTAAGGTTTTTGCTAGTAAGCATGTGGCTGGTTGTGGAACTGTGGAAAATCAACAATATACAGATCTCCTCTCCTAAAGCCTTCGAATACCTTGGATATGTCAGATTGCATGATGACTATACATCTATATTTTCCAAAGATGACAATCTTATCAAGATCACAAAGCATTTAGACTGACATGAGGTTAAACCCAAGGGATTCGACAAGCATGACTTTGTCCATGTGCCGGTCCTTGGAGATAGCCACTTTAGCAAGTCCCAATACCTTGCTTTTACCTTTATCAGCGTAAGTGATTTGCTTCAGTGGTGACGGAGTCAGTGGCATATTCATCAACCAGCTTTATCAACAGTCATGTGATTTGTGCAACCACTGTCAAGAACCCACTTTGTATTCTCGGGTTTGTCGTCCTGCATATGAATTAGTACAGCTTACCATCTCATATGCTTCAGACTTGAAGAATATGATATCAATTTCATCATAAACAGTAAATTTGAGCACGTGTGAAATGTTATCATTTCATCATTTTTAGCTTGCGTCCTATCAAGCAATTTCCTCACGTCTCCAGCAAATTCTTTAGATGATGACTTTCATTTGGAGACCTGACCTGCACAGGTGATTAGTTCAATTTCTTCACCGCCCACATCTGAAGAGGCGGCAAAGTGTTCATCATCTCGCGAGCACCATATGAGAATGGGGGCATTGAAGCTAATGCACTTCTTTTCACAGTAAGGGGCTAGAGTACTCAAATGAACAGGTAGAGAAATTATTGGAGGACTTATGAACATAATGATTTGAGGAATAACGCTCATATTCATGTCCCTTGTAGTTTCCCTATGTATCAGAAGCATTAGCGCGAGTACGAGCATATTATTGACCATTTGAGGAATTTGATCCTCGTGAAGACTTTGGTCCACCTGAGGAATTTGATCTAGGGTTCTAGTTCTTTACAGGTGGTGTCATGAGGACATTCTCCTGAAGATTTTCCAAGCAACTTTTGGGGACCCAGATTTTCCTCAGGGGTGGTCCATTCCTACAGTTAGTTCCAACATATCGAGCAAATACTTCACCAAATTGATTTTTTCACAGTTTATAGTTGGAGTCAAATGACTCATCAGAGGAACAGGATATTTCACATGCAAAGCCTATTAGGGTGGATGGATCGACAGGAGGGCCTTTAGCAGCCCATGTGGTTTTGGGGTACTGCTCAGGTTTCCAGTATGATCCATCGAAATTCAATTTCCTCTCAAAGTCAATGCCTTCTTTCCTCGGGTTCCTGTTCAGAATCTTCTTTTTGAGCACATCGCAGAGGGTTTGATGCCCTTTGAGACTTTTGTGTATGCCTGTCACATACAATTCCTTCAACCCTGGATTTGTGGTTTCCTCAAGTGAAGAATTTGATACCACAAGAACAGTTGAAGAATTTGTAGCAATAGAAGCATTTGATGATTCTGGTGAAGAATTAACAGTTTCACGCTTGATCCATTTCAAACATGGTGGAATGAATTTAACCTGAGCAGTACTGATATGTTGAGCAAGTAATGAATCATTTTCCATTCGAAGATCATCATGAGACATTCTCAACTTCTCAAGAACAAGCTTCCTTTGAAGAAATTCATAGGAAAGTTTCTCATGATCAGCCAAGAGTGTGCCATAACGATCTTGAAGACTATCAAATCTATACTGAAGACTTTTTACATCTTTAGTGAGGACTTGAGTACGATTCATTTCATCATTCAACAGATCATCGCTTCTGTCAAGTAGTTTCTAAAGCTTTTCAATCGCACTGTGTTGCTTAGTGGCAATGTTGGCAAGTTTATAGTAACTGGGTTTTTGATAATCATCTGGTTCACAGTCACTACAATCAGAGGAGGAAGTGTGGTTTGGTACATTTGAACCTTTTGCCACAAAGCAATAGGTTCGAGCGAAGTCATCAGCATATTCATGAGTGTAGATAGCGTTGTTATTTTCTTCAAGGTTGAAGATTGACTTGATGACGAATGTGGTAGCCAGTGCAAGACTAGCGACACCAGACTCTGACTCCACTTCAGAACCTTCATCTTCATCATATTCCTTAGATTCTTCTTCACAATCCATTTCCTTGCCAATGAGTGCCCGAGCCTTTCTGAAACTGGTCTTATTGTGCAACGAGGACTTTGAAGATGAGGATTTTGAAGATTTCTTCTTTTTCTTCGAGTCATCAGAACTTTCATCCTTGTATTTCTTCTTATTTGATTCTTTCACCCAGCGAGGACAATCAGCAATGTAGTGACTAGATTTCTTGCATTTGTGGCAGGTTCTTTTCTTGTAGTCCTCACATACAGATTCTGATTTCTTCATATCTCTTCTTGAAGATTTTCCGAACTGTCCACGCTTTGTGAACTTCTAGAATTTCCTCACGAGCATTGCAAGTTCCTGTCCAAGTTCTTCAGTGTTAGCAATGCTGCAATCCGAGTCTTCTTCTTCAGATGAGGAAATAGCCTGAGCCTTCAGCGCACGAGGTCTTGACTAGCTTGGTCCGTACATATCTCTCTTTTCTTCTTGTTGGAATTCATGAGTATTGAGTCTCTCAAGTATATCAGCAGGATCAAGCATATGTAGTCTCTTCGATCTTGAATCATTAGAACCAGCGTGTCAAATGATGGATCAAGAGATCTTAGAAGTTTCTTCACAACTTCATGGTGAGTGATGTCTCTAGCTCCTAGTGCTTGCAGTTCATATGAGATGACACTGAGGCGATCAAAGGTATCTTAGCAGCTTTCATTGTCAAGCCTCTTGAAGTGATTGAAGAGAATGTGAAGAACATCGACACGAGAGTCACGTTATGTTGAGACTCCGTCATTGACTTTGGACAGCCTATCCCAGATAAGCATAGCTGTGCCCAAAGCACTTACTCTGCCATTCTAACCTTTGCTCAGATGGCCACAGATGATATTCTTCGCTTGCGAGTCAAGTTGCTTGAACTTCTTCACATCAGCAGCAGAGATAGTAGCAGTGATGGAGGGAATACCATTTTCCACAATATACTAAAGATCATTGTCAATAGCTTGAAGATGCATTTGCATCTTGGTATTCCAGTAGGGGTAGTCCTTTCCTTCGAAGGTAGGACATCCTGTAGTAACCTTGATCATACCTGCGGTCGACATAACTAAAACTCCAGGAGGTTAACTAAACTCACACAGAAGAAGGGAGTACCTTGCTCTGATACCAATTGAAAGTGCATTATATTGACTAGAGGGGGGTGAATAGGACATTTTTATAATTTCTTCACTAAGGAAAGTCCTCAGTCATGAACCGAGTGCAGCAAAAATAGTACAGGATCAGGTGTGCAAGAACGTCTACAACAAAGTACACAATGAGATTTCTGAGGTCCGGTTTGCACAGTTTGCAAGTACATAGTAAGCAGGTGAAGGTTAACTCAAGTGAATAATTTAAGGTTGACGAAATTCAGAGAATGTCTTGAGACAAATTCTTCAAATAGTACAGATGAAAGTCTTCAACAAACAATTTGAGGAAATGAAAGAGTTGAATAAATAGAACCCGTAGCTTGATGAAGAAAGTTGTTGATGACCCAGTTCCAAATGCTGTTACAGTTGTACGTCTCGTTCGGAGAGGCATGGTATTGAAACCAAAGGACACACAGTCCGAGGACACACAGTCCCTACCGTATTCTCATTGAGCTAAGGACACACAGTCCTTGCCCAACACTCGTGGTAAGTCTTTAGAGCATACTTCCAAACCCTCACAAACTCGGTCACCCGGCAATCCGCAATCGACTGCTCGATGCTCTAGACCATGACACCTAATCTTCTGGAGGATACACAGTCCTCAAAGGTAACAAGCGTCGGTTCCACACATGAACAACTTCTTGAGTGATGCTCAATCATTCGGGGTTTTCGTTTGGGTTTGATATTTGGGGTATTTCCTCAATTGATGATTTTCTCTCGAAGACTCTAAGGAATTTGGGTTGCTCTAAATGCCAAGTGTCAGTTTATATTGGAGTAGCCAACCAGCTAGTGGTTATGGGGGCTGGCTATTTATAGCGTGGGAGTATCCAGACATGATTTGACATAAATTCCCTTTAATAATATGATAGTTAGGTGGATAAGATCAGTGAGGTGGCGCGTGGCACGGCAATGGTAGATTTAGGCTTTCAACTGTGAAAGTCCTCGCATCTCTCATATTCCTCACTTTGAGGCTTTGGTAGATTTAGGCTCTGGTTGAGCATCATGAGATAAATCATTCCGTAGTACCTCGACCCCCTTTAATAGTACGGTGTTCCTATGACTCAAGTGTAAAGAAAATGAAACAGAAAGAGTAAATATTCACGCTTCAAAGTCTTCAGAGAGTTTTCTTGAGGACACACTGAATTCCTCATCTTCAATATCTTCATGAGGAATATCAATTTCTTCGCAATGTCTTCGCGATCAAAGTCTTCAAGGAAGGACCAAAGTCTTCACCCGAAGACATAAATTTCTAGGGGTCGATATTCATCGGATAACTGAAACTCCTCGGCGACTTATAGAACATGCGTACACTCACAAACATATCAGTCTCTTAACCTATAAGTCTTCAAACCACCAAATCACTAAGGGGCACTAGATGCACTTACACATACACCATCAGTCGGCGGATGTCGAGTGAGATGGCCATGCAGAGCATGTACAAGAGGGCCTCATACTCATCCTTGTTGTTGGATGAATAAAAGTGGATTTGGATCACATAGCTCAATCAATCTCCCTAGGGGAAACAAGGACCACTCCAGCTCCCGAGCCATGGAGCATTTTGGTTCCATCGAAGAACATGGTCCAATGCACGGGGACGTCCGGAGCTGGTTTCTATTTCTCTACCCACTCGGCAAGAAAGTGTGCCATGCCTTGACACTTGATTGCTTTGTTGGATTCAGACTTGATCTCCAGCCGTAGGAGCTCAATCGCCCATTTGGCCACTCGGCCAGTTAAATCCCGATTGTGCAGAATTTCCGCCATGGAAGCTTCAGTGATGACAGTGACCGAATGATCTTTAAAATAGTGGACCACCTTCTTCACAGTCAGGTAGATCCCTTAAACCACCATCTGGTAGTGTGGATATCTTTGTTTTGAAAGACCCAACACTTCAGAAATGTAGTAGATGGGCCTTTGTACCTTGTACGCTCTATGGTGAGTACGGTGCTAACCACTTGTCTAGTGGCAGCAATGTATAGGAGCAAGGGCTCCCGGCTGCTCGGAGCAGCCAACACCGACTCGGTGGAAAGCAGAGCTTTAAGTTGGTCAAATGCGACCTGCGCTTCGTCGGTCCACTCGAATATGTCGGATTTCTTAATCAATCGGTAAAGAGGTAGAGCCTTCTCACCGAGTCTTGAGATGAAGCGACTCGATGCTGCAAGGTAGCCCGTAAGCCTCTTCTCATCACGGATGCGCTCCGTCCGTCTCATCTGAATGATGGCTCCGATCTTGCCGGGATTGGCGCCGATACCTCGTTCGAAAACAAGGAAACCAAGTAGCTTACCAGCCTGTACACCGAAGGTGCATTTGGCCGGATCGAACTTAATCCCAAAGCATCGAAGGTTTGCGAAGGTTTCGGCTAGGTCATCAAAGAGGTCGAAACCTTTCCTGGACATGACCATGATGTCGTCCATGTACGCTTCAACATTTCGACTAATTTATTCCTATAGACACTTTTGAATGATGCGTTGGAAGGTAGCTCCAGCGTTTTATATGCCAAATGGCATCGTGATGTAACAAAAACACCCGAATGGGGTGATGAAGGATGTTTTATTTCGTCAGGTCCATATATTCGGATCTTGTGGTACCCGGAGTACGCATCCAGGAACAACAGCTGTTCACATCCGGCAGTCCAATCTACGATTTGATGTATGCGGGGGAGAGCGAAGGGTCCTTCGGGAAGGCCCGATTGAGGTGCTTGAAGTCAATACACATTCGAAGTGAATTATTCTTCTTTGGGACCAAGACCACGTTCGCCCACCACTCGGAGTGGTAGACCTCGCGGATGAACTCAATAGCTAGGAGTCAAGCGATATCCTCGCCGATTGCCCTATGCTTCTCCACACAGGAGTGGCGCAGGTGTCCCGTGACGGGATTGACCTTTCGGTCCACTCGGAGGCGATGCTCAGCCAGCTCCCTGGGAACTCCCGGCATGTCAGACGGCTTCCATGCGAAGATATCCCCATTCTCACGGAGGAACTAGATGAGCTCGGCTTCCTATTTCTCTCCGGGTGAGGTCGAGATGTTCGTTGTAGAAGCACTCTGATCGGTGGGGTGGACGTGGACCTGATTCGTCTCATTGGCCGGCTAACGAGGAGACTCAGTAGCTGGCCGCTTCGACTTGAGAAGATCCGCGGTGTCCACTACTTGCTTGTACCCATTAAGCTCGGCTGCGAGGACCTGCTCGTTGGCAATCCTAGAGCCTTGCTGGGGCCACTCTTCGGCAACCTTCCGATTGCTAGTCACCGTTATCACGGCTTTTGGCCCTGGCATCTTAAGTTTAAGATACACGTAACATGGGCGGGCCTACCCAGGATGGCTCGATAGGTGCTGCGAAAGTCGACCACTTCAAATGTCAATCTTTCCTTAAAAAAAATCTCGCTGCCGAATACGAAGCTCAAAGTGATCTGGTCGAGTGATTCGGCCTTCTTCCCGGGGATGACCCCGTGAAACTAGATGTTACTCTTGCTTCGCCGGGACAACAGGATGTCCATGGCTTTGAGAGTGTCCACATAAATGATGTTCAGGCCGCTGCCACCGTCCATGAGGACTTTCCGCAGTCGGAACCCATTGACCGCTGGATCGACCACCAAAGCGTGCCTCCCGGGGGTGGCTATGTTGGTTGGGTGATCCGACTGGTCGAATGTGATGGGCGTCATCGCCCAGTTGAGGTACTTTGTGACACCTGTTCGAAATATGCCCTAGAGGCAATGATAAATAGTTATTATTATATTTCCTATTTAAAGACAATCGTTTATTATCCATGTTATAATTGTATTGAATGAAAACATAGATACATGTGTGGATACATAGACAAAACAATGTCCCTAGCAAGCCTCTAGTTGTCTAGCCAGTTGATCAAGGATAGTCAAGGTTTTCTGACTATGTGCAAGTGTTGTTCCTTTTTAACTGGATCACATCATTAGGAGAATCATGTGATGGACTAGACCCAAACTATGAACGTAGCATATTGATCGTATCATTTTATTGCTATTGTTTTCTGCGTGTCAAGTATTTATTCCTATGACCATGAGATCGTATAACTCACCGGCACCAGAAGAATGCCTTGTGTGCAACAAACGTTGCAATGTAACTGGGCGACTATAAAGGTGCTCTACAGGTATTTCCGAAGGTGTCCGTTGAGTTAGTATGGATCAAGACTTGGATTTGTCACACCGTGTGATGGAGAGGTATCTCGGGGCCCACTCGGTAATACAACATCACACACAAGCCTTGCAAGCAATGTGACTAAGTGTGAGTCACTGGATCTTGTATTATGTAATGAGTAAAGAGACTTGCCGGTAATGAGATTGAAATAGGTATGCGGATACCGACGATCGAGGTTCAACTGATAAGATCTTCAGAGAATATGTAGGATCCAATATGGGCATCCAGGTTGGCCTATTGGATATTGACCGAGGAGTGCCTCGGGGCATGTCTACATAGTTCTCGAACCCGCAGGGTTTGCACACTTAAGGTTCGGCGATGTTTTAGTATAGTTGAGTTATATGTGTAGTTAGCGAATGTTGTTCGCAGTCCCGTATGAGATCACGGACATCACGAGGGTTTCCGGAATGGTTTCATTTGGTCACCGGAAAGTTTCGGGCAATTCCAGCAGTGTACCGGGAGTGACGAATGGGTTTCGGTAGTTAACCGGGAGGGGACCACCCACCCGGGAGTGAGCCCAAGGTAGTAGGGTGGCGCCACAAGTCCTTAGTGGGCTGGTGGAGTCAGCCCAAGGGGCCAAGGCGCCACATCAGAAAATACCAACGGAAAATAAAAGAAAAAGGGAAAGAGGGAGGTGGGAAGGAAGGGGAGGACTCCTCCTTCCCAAACCGAATTGGAGGAGGAGTCATCCTCCTCCCTTGGCCGGCGCACCCTTGAGACCTTGTGCCTCAAGGCTAGCTCTCCCCGTCCCTCCTATATATATTGGTGTTTTAGGGCTGATTTGAGACACAACTTTACCATGTGCATCTCAAACCTATACCCCGTAGTTTTACCTCTAGATCGGATTTCTGCGGAGCTCGGGCGGAGCCCTGCAGGAGTAGATCATCACCACCACCGGAGCGCCATCAGCTACCGGAGAACTCATCTACTTCTCCGTGTTGCTTGCTAGAACAATAAGGCCGAGATCATCGTCGAGGTGTACGTGTGCTGAACACGGAGGTGCCGTCCGTTCGGCGCTAGATCGGAATGGATCGTGGGACGGATTGCGGGACGGTTCGTGGGACGGTTCGAGGGACGTGAAGATGTTCCACTACATCAACCGCGTTTCTTAACGCTTCCTGCTGTGCGATCAACAAGGGTACGTAGATCCAAATCTCCTCTCGTAGATGGACATCACCATGATAGGTCTTCGTGTGCGTAGGAAAATTTTGTTTCCCATGCACCGTTCCCCAACAGTGGCATCATGAGCTAGGTTCATGCGTAGATGTTATGTCGAGTAGAACACAAAAGGTTTCATGGACGGTGACGTTCGATTTGCTGCCCTCCTTAGTCTTTTCTCGATTCAGCGGTATTGTTGGATTGAAGCGGCCTGAACCGACATAACTCGTACGCTTATGAGAGACTGGTTTCATCGATTGACATTCAACCTCGTTGCATAAAGAAGACTGGCGGGTGCCTATTTCTTCAAATTTAGTTGAATTGGTTTTGACCGAGGCGGTCCTTGGAGAGGTTAAATAGCAATTTGCACATCTCTGTTGTGGCTTTTGCGTAAGTAAGATGTGATCATACTAGATACCCATAGCAGCCACGTAAAACATGCAACAAAAAATTAGAGGATGTCTAACTTGTTTTTGCAGGGTATGCTTGTGATATGATATGGCCAATGACGTGATGTGATATATTGGATGTATGAGATGATCATGTTGTAATAGTTAATATCGACTTGCACGTCGATGCTACGGCAACCGGCAGGAGTCATAGGGTTGTCTTTAAACTAATGTTTGTGTTTGCAGATGTATTTACTATATTGCTAGGTCGTAGCTTTAGTAGTAATAGCATAAGTAGCACAACAACCTCGATGGCGACACGTTGATGGAGATCATGGTGTGGCACCGGTGACAAGAAGATCATGTCGGTGCTTTGGTGATGGAGATCAAGAAGCACAAGATGATGGCCATATCATGGCACTTATGAATTGCATGTGATGTTAATCCTTTTATGCACCTTATTTTGCTTAGAACGACGGTAGCATTATAAGGTGATCTCTCACTAAAATTTCAAGAAGAAATTATGTTCGTCGTTTCGAGACACCACGTGATGATCGGGTGTGATAGACTCAACGTTCACATAGAACGGGTGCAAACAAGTTTTACACGTGGAACACTCGGGTTAAGCTTGACTAGCCTAGCATGTGCAGACATGGCCTCGGAACACATGAGACCGAAAGGTCGAGCATGAATCTTATAGTTGATATGATTAGCATAGAGATGCTTACCACTGAAACTATTCTCAACTCATGTGATGATCGGACTTGAGTTAGTGAATTTGGATCATGTACCACTCAAATGACTAGAGAGATGTACTTTTTGAGTGGGAGTATAGAAAGTAATTTGATTAGTTAAACTCTAATTATCTTGAACATAGGCTAAGTCCACTTTGACATATTTGTGTTGTAGATCAATGGCTCATGCGACAATCACCCTGAATTTTAATACGTTCCTAGAGAAAGCTAAGTTGAAAGATGATGGAAGCAACTTTATAGACTGGGCTCGTAATCTTAAGTTGGTCCTCCAAGTTGGGAAGAGGGATTATGTCCTTAATGCTGCGCTAGGAGATGAACCACCCGCTACGGCTGACCAAGATGTTAAGAACGCTTGGTTAACACGTAAGGAGGACTACTCAGTAGTTCAATGTCCAATCTTGTATGGCTTAGAGCCGGGACTTCAACGTCGCTTTGAGAATCAAGGAGCATATGAGATGTTCCAGGAGTTGAAGTTTATATTTCAGAAGAACGCCCGGGTCGAGAGATATGAGACCTCCGATAAATTCTATGCTTGCAAGATGGAGGAGAATTCGTCTATCAGTGAATGTGTGCTCAAAATCTGTGGGTACTCAAACCGTCTAGGTGAGCTGAGGATTGAACTCCAGCAAGAGGCTATCACTGAAAGAATTCTTCAATCACTGCCACCAAGCTACAAGATCTTTCTGTTGAACTATAACATGCAAGGGATGAACAAGTCACCCGGCGAGTTATTCACGATGCTGAAAGTCGCAGAACCAGAACTCCGAAAAGAGCATCAAGTGTTGATGGTCAATAAGACCACTGGTTTCAAGAGAAACGGCAAAGGCAAGAAGGGTAACTCCAAGAAGAGCGGCAAGCTTGTTGCCGATCCGACAAAGAAACCCAAGGATGGACCTAAGCCTGAAACAGAGTGTTATTATTGCAAGGGACTGGGTCACTGGAAGCGCAACTGCCCCAAATATTTGGCTGATAAAAAGGCGGCCAAGGAAAAATCAGGTATATTCAATATACATATTAATCATGTGTACTTAACCAGCTCTCGTAGTAGTGCCTGGGTATTCAATATCGGTTCTGTTGCTCATATTTGCAACTCGAAATAGGAACTACGGAATATGCGAAGGCTGGCGAAGGATGAAGTGACGATGCGTGTGGGAAATGGTTCCAAGGTTGATGCAATCGCCGTCGGCACAGTTTCACTTCAATTACCATCATGATTAGTTATGAACTTAAATAATTGTTATTTAGTGCCTGCGTTAAGCATGAACATTATATCTGGATCTTGTTTATTGCAAGATGGTTATATCTGGATCTTGTTTATTGCAAGATGGTTACTTGTTCTATTTCTATGAGTCATATGTTTTATGGTCTTGCACCCAATGTGAGAGGATTGTTCATATTGAATCTTGATAGCGATGATACATGATACGTCTCCAACGTATCTATAATTTTTTATGGTTTCATGCTGTTATCTTGTCAAACTTTGGATGTTTTGCATGCCTTTTTTTTGGGACTAACTTATTAACTCAGTGCCAAGTGCCAGTTCCTATTTTTTCCATCATTTTGACCCCTTTCAGAGGAGGATTTTGAACGGAGTCCAAACAGAATGAAACTGCCAAAAAGATTTTTTTCCGGAACAGAAAAAGATCGGGAAGCCGGAGAATCAGGGCAAGGGGCCACCAGGGACCCCACAAGCCCTCATGGCGCGGCCAGGGGGGCCCGCGCCCCCTGGCTTGTGGGCTCCCTGAACCTCCATTGCCATAGGTTTTGCGCCTATATATTCTCCAAAATTCCATAAAAAATCAGGAGATCATCGAAAGTACTTTTCCGCCGCTGCAAGCTTCTGTCTTCGCAAGATCCCATCTGGGAAACGTTCTTGTGCCCTGCGGGAGGGGGATTCGGATACGGAGGGCTTCTTCATCAACACCATGACCTCTTCGATGATGCGTGAGTAGTTCACCATAGACCTACGGGTCCATATCTAGTAACTAGATGGCTTCTTCTCTCTCTTGGATCTTCAATACAAAGTTCTCCATGATCTCCGATGTAATCTCCTTTTGCAGTGTGTTTGTCGAGATCCGATCAATTGTGGATTTATGATCAGATTATCTATGAATCTTATTTGAGTTTCTTCTGATCTCTCTTATGCATGATTTCATGTCCTTGTAATTCTATTCGAGTTGTGGGTGTTGTTTGGCCAACTAGATCTAAGATTCTTGCAATGGGAGAAGTGCTTGGTTTCGGGTTCATACCGTGCGGTGACCTCACCAGTGACATAAGGGGAAGCGAGGCATGCATCGTGTTGTTGCCATCAAGGGTAAAAAGATGGGGTTTTCATCATTGGTTTGATAATATCCCTCTACATCATGTCATCTTGCTTAAGGCGTTACTCTGTTCGTCATGAACTCAATACACTAGATGCATGCTGGATAGCGGTCGATGTGTGGAGTAATAGTAGTAGATGCAGAAAGTACCGGTCTACTTGTCCCGGACGTGATGCCTATATGTATGATCATTGCCTTTGATATCATCATGACTTTGCACGGTTCTATCAATTGCTCGACAGTAATTTGTTCACCCACCGTAACACTTGCTATTTTGATAGAAGCCTCTAGTGAACACTATGGCCCCGGGGTCTACTCCACACCATATTTTCAGCCTTACTCTTTTTCTTCATTGCACTTTCCGCCTTCAGATCTCACTTTGCATTCAATCTTGAAGGGATTGATAACCCCTTTAAAGCGTTGGGTGCAAGCTCTTTGGTGTTTGCGCACGTACTCTAGACTTGACGAGATTCTCCTACTGGATTGATACCTTGGTTCTCAAACTGAGGGAAATACTTACTGCTCATGTGTTGCATCACCGTTTCCTGTTCAAGAGAAAAACCAACGCAAGCCCAGTCTCCGTCAACATGTCAATCTCTGGCACTGTTTTCTGTTGCTCTAGCAGAAGAATTTCTGGCACTGTTGCCGGGGAGGATCAAGTCAAGAACTCATCCAAGTAAGTGTCGCAAAGTCATCTCTTGCATTTACTTTGTTTGCCAGTTGCCTCTCGTTTTCCTCTCCCCCACTTCACAATCTGCCTTTTTTGTTTTCCTTTTTCGTTTGCCTTTTTCGTTCGCCCTTTTCTTTCACTTGCTTTCTGTTCTCTTGTGTGCTATGTGCCTTCAATATGCTTGCATCTTCGCTTGCTGAAAATCTAGTGATATGGACCCTCATCCACTTGCTAATCTCATTAAGAGATCCAATTATGTTGATCCAATTGCTAGTGAGTTGAGTGCACTTGACTTTCTCTATGGAGTTTTGCTTGAGATGCGTGAATCTGAAAATCGTGATGAAGAAATTTATGAAGTGATTCACGAGGGCTCCTTGAGTGAAAAGCATGATTGAAATGGTTTCACCATAATTTCTGTTAGTGACAATCATGCTAAAAATATGCAAAACCCTAAGCTTGGGGATGCTAGTTTTGCTATGTCCACTACTTGTTGCAATGATCATGATTGGGGTAATGATTTGTCTTATGATCTTAAATTTTTTTTAACCCTCATGATGATTATGATATTTGCAATAATATTGAAAGTGGGTTTGGAGAAGTCATGACTTTAGTTGATGATAATCCCACTATTTTTGAAGAGCGTCAACTTTCCATGCATGTGGATCATGAAAAGAATATCCTTTGGGATAGCTATGTTGTTGAATTTGATTATGATCCCACATGTAATTGCTATGAGAGAGGAAAATATTGTGGTATAAACTTTCATGTTACCAAATTACCTCTCGTTATGTTGAGATTGACATTGTCTCTTTCTTTTTCCTTGCATATGGTAACTATTGGTTGTCTTGACAATCTGTTTTCCTATAAAATGCCTATGCATAGGAAGTATGTTAGACTTAGATGTGATTTTCACATGCTTTATGATGCTCTCATTGTGCATCCATTCTTGTCTTTTGTGTGAGCATCATTGATTTATCAATGCCTAGCTAAGGGTGTTAACGAATAGCGCTTGTTGGGAGGCAACCCAATGAATTTATCTTTGTTTTTTGATTTCTATTTTGTTGCGTCCACACCATCATAATTCTGTTATGATTGCGTCTTTTGTGTTTCTTTTTGTGTTTGAGCCAAGCAAAACCTTTATGACTAGTCTTGGTAATGGTTGTTTGATCCTGCTAGAAAAAGACAGAAACTTTTCACTCACGAGATGATTTTTCATTTCTATTCAGAAAGAGCTTTTGAGTTGATTCTTTTTGCTGCTGGTTTATATACCTTTTTCCGAGACACAACTTTGCCACGTGCAACTCAAACCTATACCACGTAGTTTTACCTCTAGACCGGATTTCTGCGGAGTTCGGGCGGAGCTCTGCACAACTAGATCATCACCACTACTGGAGCGCCGTCACGCTGCCGGAGAACTCATCTACTTCTCCGTCTTGCTTGCTGGATCAAGAAGGCCGAGATCATCGTCGAGCTATACGTGTGCTCAACACGGAGGTGCCGTCCGTTCGCCATTAGATCGGAATGGATCATGGGACAGATTGCGGGACGGTTTGAGGGACGTGAAGACGTTCCACTACATCAACCGCGTTTCTTAACGCTACCTGATGTGCGATCTACAATGGTACATAGATCCAAATCTCCTCTCATAGATGGACATCACCATGATAGGTCTTCGTGTGCGTAGGATAATTTTGTTTCCCATGCAACGTTCCCCAACAACAGCCGGGGTTGCCATTTTCTCCTCCCGATTGATAACCTTCAATCAGCTCTTTCTCTCGATGTCAGCGAAGATCATGAGGGTCCCCTCAATGTTCGGATACACGGAGGCATCCGTTGGGTCATCCTCATCTTCCTTATCCTTGGAAGCCTCTCCGTGCATCTCCTTCTGGAGCAGACGACAATCACAAACCGTGTGCTTGGCGGGGATGGTCTCCCCTTCATCGTCATTGCAAGAATGAATCGGAGATGGCTGATCTAAAAGGCTGCTCTTGGACTCGGCCTTCTTTTTGTGAGCCCAGTCCTTCTTCTTTTTCTTGGACTTATTCTAGCTCTGCCCTGGAACAGCAGCTACTTGGGCTTTGACCGGTGGGTCGCCTTTTCGCTTGTGTTTCTTCCCAGCATTGCTCGACTGAGGGGCTTCGCTGGCTCGGCCTTTGCCGCTGTGGAGGCGGTCTTGTTCTTCACACCGATTGGCGATTTCCATGGCCCGACTGAGGGACAAGTCCCCCGATCGGCGAGACTTGAGAATCAGCTCCCGATAACGAGTGCGTGATACGTCTCGAACATATCTATAATTTTGGGATAATTAGATTTATGCCCCTAGTTGTGTCTCACTCGGCTGTTTTACCCCTAATTTCCAAAAGTCACCAGTTCTGTCCAAGGCACTTTGCTCCTCTTATGCTTTTGCCCTTTGACTGTTTGAACGCTAGTTTGAAAACTTCATAACTAATTTGTACTAAATCAAAAAAATACAAATAAGATACCAAAATGTTCTAAAAAACATCTCCTATATGTCACTCTCATTTGCATTCATGAGAAAGGTGTTGGAAAGTGCCCATCCGAGTTTTAGCTCTTATTATACCACCATGAATAGTAAAATATAAAAAAATTGAAAAATTCTAAAAAATATTTGGTGGCAAAGAATGAAAAATATTTTAAGTGCTTGCCAAGTTTCATGAGGGACCGACATTCATGGAACTGGTGGCAAAAAAAATCTATTTTGGAGTTTTGTTTTCTTTTGCCACGACTTCCATGAATGTTGTTCCCTGATGAAACTTGGCAAGCACTTAAAACATTTGTCATTCTTTGCCATCAATTTATTTAGAATTATTCGATTTTTTATATTTCACTATTCATGGTGGTATCATAAGAGCTAAAACTAGGATGGGAACTTTACAATACCTTTGTCATGAATGTAAACGACACTAACATATATGTGATGTTTTCCTGAACATCTTGGTATCTTATTTGCATTTTTATGATATAGTATGAATTAGTTATGAAGTTTTCAAACTGACGGTCAAACGATGAAAGGGCAAAAGCATAAGAGGAGAAAAGTGACTTGGACAGAACCAGTGATCTTTAGAAATTAGGGGGAAAACAGCCGAGTGGGACACAACTAGGGGCATAAATCCTATTTTCCCTATAAATTTTGCTTGTTACATGCTGTTATATTATCATTTTTGAATGTTTTACAATCACTTTACTGCAAATTTATATTATTTTTTGGGACTAACATATTAATGGTTGAAAATTGCACAAGTTCTTGTTACACATCTTGATTTGTAGGAATTAATTAGAAACTGTCGAAAAAACGCAAAAGGGGCCTTGTTGGAGGAGGACTCTGATTGTCTTGAAATCTGTTCACAAACAATTATTAGATATCGTCAGTTTGAGCCCCGAAGACGGCGTCAAATGGAAAAGGCTGAAATTAGGAAAGTGTGGGGTATTTTATGGGAATGTCTCTGGACTACAAACTTATTCGAAACGGTGTTTGTATGCTATCTGGAGACCCGTTTTACTGAAAGAAAATATCTGATTACGGGATCACGAGAATTGTTGACGTGATTGATGCCAACTCTTAACATATGTGATATATTTGACCAAGCCACGACTTTGGAGACTCATGAGGGATGTAAGGAGCCCCTAGGAAGGTTCGAGATGTGTCCGAGAACCATTAAATCAAGGGTCCATCCATCGGAGGGCCATAGAGCACCCTAGAGGCACATATAAGGAGAGAAAAACCGTAATTTTGGTAAAGCCACCAAGAGCCACGAATTTGCCTCTCCCTTGGCAGCCGCCAAGAAGGTGAGAGGCTCCTCCATTGCAGCACCAAGACCAAGGAAGAAGGAGGGGCAAGGGTGTTTTTACCCACTTTCGGGCCCTCTTGAACGAGCTAAAACCATACGTCATCCTCTTGTTTTTATTATGGGTGTACCAAGGTACATAGTTGATCTACCTCAAAATCGTAAGTGGTGGTATAAACCCTAAGGATGATGATGAATGAATCTGTCTCATAATGATCTATCAACTAGCATATCCTCGACTTATGTAATGCATCGGAGCCCTAGGATAACAACAACCTTAGTTGGCAACGTGTGTGGAGACGAGTCTTGTCTTGACCACCAAGTCTTGTGGAATCTTCCTCGTATATGTCATGGGCTGCCCGAAGTGGCCCATTAGTGAAACTACCATGGGGTCCTCGGCCCGACCCTCTAGCTGGGAGACGAGGTGGTGAGTCCCCACTAGTCTGGGACACCGTCATTAAGGATATGGAAGATTTTGAGAGATTTATTGCTCATAGTGGTATACTGGTGCCTCGGACTCGGGCATCCTTGTGTGCGCCGGCGTGGGCACGAGGACCTAGTAGTAACCAAGTACCACTTCGGGATCAAACGATGGTGGTGGGTGGCATCCCACAAGGATGGGCCGGTGACGTCGCCCCATCAACGAGTGGCGGGCATAGAGGAAGATGTTCTATTACTGTTCGTGCCACCTTGGCGACCCAAGACCGCCTCAACGCAATGCAGAGGGTGACCTACTCCACGTCGTCGGGCTCCTCTTCGCATAGGAGGCTTTCCGAATCGACACAGACGTTGAATTCTTCGCTGGAGCCAGTGCTACATCCGTCGCCGGCCATCGAATCTGATCTGAGAGGATCAGTAATGGTGAAGACGGATAGGGGAGTGAAGTGGATTTCAGACTGATCGTTATCTATGATTATCCGAATGGTAATATTTATGTGGTACAGGTTGGCTAGGCTAGGCCAGGTCGACATGGAGGACGCGCCCGGTCCGCGTCATGTCCACCCTACATTTGAGTTGAATACGAGGGGGCGAAGAGCTCGGTTTATTAGCTATTGTTTTAAACAATACACTTTTTTGAGAATTTTGAGAAATATTACGCCATCTTTATTTTTTCAAAAATAAAACAACATTGGTGTTAGCAATTCTGATTGGGTTCTTTTGGTCATGATGAAGCCGATTGGAATCCAATTGGGTTTGTTGAAGACCATTAGGAATCACTCTCATTCAGCGAAGCCGACTAGCCAGTCAGCAATGGGTGGTAGATCCAATTGGCTTTAGTGTGACTATTTAGTACTAGTTGGTTACGGCAAAACCACTTAGTTCCTATTGGCTTTGGCAAAGCACAGAGCTACATGCAACCATTTTTTTGTTAAAAAACCCTCCTTGTCTATATAATTATGAAAGGACTACCTCTTGACCAAATAGGAAAAAAACACCCCCTAGGCTGTGACCGCAGCTGCACCAGCTGACACGTGGCACCTGCCGCTACGGTATTAGGCGGCAACAATGTTTCCCTCTACCATAGTCTCCTGCTTCTATCTCCCACCATACTTTTCCGCTTGTTTCTCCCGCCATAGTTTGTTGCTTATGAGTTCCCGCTTATATCTCACACCACCGTTTCCCGTGTATATCTCATGCCATAGTTTTCCGCTTCTGAGTTACCACGATTCTTCGTTTATCAACCTATAAAACACCCTCCACACTAAGGTGGGTAAGAAGTCCAGTGTAGTCTTGAAGTCTCGCCAAGATGTATGGTTTTCCTTTTGATCGTAGTTTTCACCCTAGTATGTCCCAATGTCTTTTTCATTTAGCTGGAGATGTGAAGATAGATAGTAGAATAATTCTATGGGACAAACTCCTCAATAGTGACACCTTATTGAATAAGTTGGATCACACATTAACTATCTGCATGTGTCATTCAAGGATCTTTGAGGAGATACGGTAAGAACTTCTCAGGTTGCATGGAAGATGGAAGAAGCAACATCATAAGAGTGTATCATACCCAAAGTATGCAGCATAACATACTTTTTTATGCAGCCCCAACAATGAGGTTGAAGATGATATGTCATGGAGTTTGTTCCTCGGGACCTGGGTTTGTCACTATTTTTATCGCACTGAGTATACCTCCATGTGTGTCATGAAAGATGCATACATTCGACTTCTCCTGCACAATTGCTATTTTCAATTGCCTCAAGAACCATGTCCAACTTTCAATGTCCTTGCTCTCCAAAAAAGCAAATGCGATTTGGAAAACTTGATTTTAGCCGTCTTGACAAATGGCGGTCAGGATCTAACCCTTGTAGTTGCTAGTGAAAAAAGTGCCATCTACAAATATCACTAGTCGACGGTGACTGAAAACTTTGATGGATAAATTAAAAGAGAAGAATGGTTGATCCAACATCCACGCAGTTTTGAACCCTCGCATGAACAAGTCTTGGACATTGATGTAGCTGCCTGGATTCTGGTCCTACAGTGTGTGGAGGAGCCAGACAATAGAGTCATATGCATCGAAATACGAATCAAATCTTTTCTCAAGCAGCTTCTACCTAGCCCTCAAAGCCTTGTGATACGTCCCCGACATATCAATATGTTTTTCTTGTTACATGGTATAATATTATCATTCTAGGATTATTTTTGGGAATTTATTTATTGATTCAGATCATTTTTGACCACTAACCTATCAACCCAATAACCATTGCTAGTTACTATTTTCTACATGTTTTTGGGTTTTCAGGTTTATAGTACCAAATGAAGTCGAATTGCCACAAAACTTTTTGATGATTTTTCTAGACCAAAATAAGACATGGAAGCTTCGGAAGGAGGCCGGGGCCGCAAGGGGGCGCCAAAAGCCAACAGGGCATGCTCAGGGGGGCCTGTTGCCTTGTGGCTCCCCTTGGCGTCTCCCAACACCCCTCTCTGGCTTATAAATTCTAATATATTGGGAAAAATATAGGAAGCCTCCCGAAACACTTTTTCTGCTGCCGCAAGTCTTTGTTCTGTTGTGTGCCCATCTCGCCCTGTTCCGATGCTCTGCCGGAAGGGGGATCGGCCATAGAGGGCCTCTACATCATCCTTTATACTCCCATGGTGATGTGTGAGTATGTCACCATAGATCTATGGGTGTGTAGTTGGTATCTATATGGCTCTCTCTCTCTTAATCTTCGATACAAAGTTCACTACATCTTCGCGGTGATCTATTCGATGTAATCACTTTGTGCGGTGCGTTTGTTGGGATCCGATAAATTGTGGGTTTATGTTCATATTATTCATGATAAAAATTTGAGTCTTCTCAGAAA
Source organism: Hordeum vulgare subsp. vulgare (assembly GCF_904849725.1). Classification (NCBI taxonomy): domain Eukaryota; kingdom Viridiplantae; phylum Streptophyta; class Magnoliopsida; order Poales; family Poaceae; genus Hordeum; species Hordeum vulgare. The sequence continues at coordinate 512,563,801 of NC_058524.1, read as the reverse complement.
TTATTTGTGATACTTATTTGCATGATTGTTATAGCTTCATAAATCTCTCTAATATTTTGATTTGGTTTGGCCAACTAGATTAATCTATCTTCAGTGAGAGGGGTGCATTGTAGTGGGTTCAATCTGAGGGTGCTCTATATCCTAGTGACACAAAGGGAAAAGACATGTATTTGTATTGCTGCCACTAAGGATAAAATTATGGGGTTGATTCATATTGATTGAGTTTTCCTTGTCTACATAATGTCATTGTTCTCCAACCATTACTCTGTTTTACTACCATTACTCTATTTTTATTAATACTCTAGGTGCATGCTGGATAGCAGTCGATGGGCGGATTAATAGTAGTAGATGCAGGCAGGAATCGGTCTACTTGCTTATGGACGTGATGCCTATATACACATAATCATTGCCATGAATAAATATTGCGTAACTATGCGCTTTTCTATCAATTGAGCAAGAGTAATTTGTTTACCCATTGTATGCCTTCTTCTGGAGAGATGCTACAAGGAAAAACTATGGCCCCGGGGTTTGTCCACTTATATATTTACAATACATTTCATTACCTTGTCGCTATTATTTTATTTTTATTTATTTTTCAATTTATAATTATCAACTATCATCTACACACTTCAATTGCTTGCAAGCAATGAGTCTAAGGGGATTGACAACCCTCTTGCCCGTGTTGCGTGCAAGTGTTTGATTTTTCGTGAGCAGTCGCTCAAGATGGAAGTTGCAAGATACTCTGATTTGTCCAAGAACCTTGGTTCTCACTGAGGTAAATACTAAATTGTATTGTGTTGCATCATCCGCTCCTCTTCGCGGAAAACCTAACACATATCACAAGTATCAGGAAGGATTTTTGGCGCCGTTGTCGGGGAGTATCACAAACTACTATCAAGTACCTTCACACAAATTATCACTCACTTGTTATACTGTTTACTAGCTGTTATATTTTTATTGCATCAGAAAGAACAAAAATACAAAAATATTTATCTCTACTAGTTTTATAGTTTTGTTGTTCTGTTTGCTTGAAGTTGCTATCATGTCTTAGTTTGAAACTAGTGATACTTCCGCCTCTATTGCGCAGGCCATAGAACATGCAAACTCACCTATTAATGATAATGCTAAAATTAATTTTGATGAAGTTTCTAAGGAAAAAGTTGATAATGTTGTGGTTCATGATCCTTCTAAAGAATAACCTATCATGCAAACAAAGAAATTCCGTATTGGCAGTGGTAGTATTATTGTTAAAAATGTGATCAAGACTTTTTCACTTGTGCTAGAACTACTATTTATGCGGATGCCATATCTTTTCTCATGGTTGAATTGGAAAGATAATTCATTCATATGCGTCCCTCCATACAATGGTTGTTTCTAGAATTCTCTAAAATCCGGGATGCTCCTACTAAACGGTTAGCAACAATATTTATTGTTCATGAATTTATTCATATTATGAAGCAAGCAAGAGAAATATTTTATCATTATAGGTTCAATGGTGAGTGCCCACCAATAGAGGGAATCCTTTATGATTTGGAGGAAATAAGGAGATTAAGATCAACAAACTATGTTGCTTACAATGAAAACCGTAGAAAGAAGGTCCAAATAAAATGATCAAATTATTATTCCAAATCTTGGATTGGATTATGGGTTTGATAGTAAATAAATGAAGTATCTTTACCCGAGCATATAAAATGAAAAATATATTATTGCTTATGAGAATCCTAAGGAGCAGCCTCCTCCTTCTCATCCGTAGATAGATCTCAGGGGCCATTGTGTTGGGAAGTTTAGTCCCCTCGAATACTTTTTCTTATCCATTATAAATCTTTCTGTTGAGAGAAGGGAATATCATTATATCATGATGAATTTCTCTCATGATTACTAGAACACTTGATACTATGCATAATGCCTAGCTAGGGCCATAAAACAATAGCGCTAGTTTGTTTGAGATAACATGATTATTGCTACTGTAGTGATTGTGTTTTTATGTTTAAATTAGTGTTTGTGCCAACTAAAGCCTTTGGGATGACTTGCATGAAAAGTAGAATTGATATGGTGCAAAAATAGAAACTTTAGCGTCCATTGCAAAATTTCTTTGATTTTACTGGAACGTATTTTTGATCTACATTTTTAAAGTATTGTTATAAAAATTCATCAGGTTTTCCTAAATGCTCAGAAGTTTTGGAGTTACATAAGTATAGTTTCTTTACACATCATTACACATTGTTCTGTTCTAGACATATTCGGTTTTTTGCTTGCATAGTTTGCTTGTTTTGATGATGATATCGATTGTATAAGGTGGTATAAGCCATGGAGAAGTTAGAATATAGTACCTTATGCAATAATAAAATAAGAATAAATTTATAACAGTACCTAAAGTATTCGGTATGTTTATTACACTAATGGATCTCACGAAGGTTTCTGTTGAGTTTTGTGTGCTGAAGTTTTCAATTTTTGGGTGCTATCATGATGGATGAAGGAATAAGGAGTGGCAAGAGCCCAATCTTGGGGATTCCCATGGCACCCCAAGTCAAATTCTAGGAAGCATCAAACGTCTAAGCTTGGGGATGCCCCGGAAAACATCCCCTATTTCGTCTCAATCCATCGGTATGTCACTTGGAGCTATATCTTTATTCATCACATGATATGAGTTTTGCTTGCAATGTCGTTTGCTTTAGTTTTATTTTATTTTAGTTATACACCATAATTTTTTGATGGACATACCCACTTGAGAGAGACACAAGATCACCATGATTTATTAGAATACTCTTTGTGCTTCACTTATATGTTTTGAGCTAAGCAGTTCCTCTAGTACTTAACTTATATCATTTTTGAGCATGATGGCATATAGATTTTAAAGATAGAATTTCACTCTTATTCTTCACTTATATTTGTTTGAGAGTTAATAAAGAGTGATGGTCATTTGCAAGGGTCATAATACTAGTAAAAGAATAATAGGTATTCAATGAGTGCATAATCAAAACCTTCATGTAGTGCATAAAGGAGAAATTGTGAGTTGATAATATTAATGTGGTAATATAAAAGGGCATGAGTTCATGATTGCTAGTTAGTAAGAACATCGTGAATTAGAGGGTGTTAACTTGTTGTTCATCTAAATATTTTTTATGGCACGGTGATGGTGTGTGAGCATTCTTATGCCTCGTTGAAATCCTAGTGTTGTTTAGGTCGGAGGAGCATGATGGTTAACTCCTACCAACTTCCTCCCTAGGGGCATGTGAGAAGTACATTGCTCTGAGAGAGATAATAAAATCTTGCAACAATTATGTGAGTTCTTTAGGACTAATGTGAATACATTGATGTATGCACTTTTACCATCTCATATATGCTAGCCTCTTTGGTACCGTGCATTGAACATTCTCACCTCGAGGATCCGTGCAACCTTTGCCGGTGGATACAAACCCCGTGACATGATACACTTTTTTGCATATAAGCCTCATTATATCTTCCTCAAAACATCCACCATACCTATCTATCATGGTCTTTCCATACCCATTCCGAGATATATTGCAATGCAACTTCCACCGTTACCTCATATGACTAGTACTTTCATTGTCATATTGCTTTGCATGATCATATAAGATGACATAATATTTGTTTCAAAAACACCGTTCATCATTTTTATACATGTAGAAAGCACAATTGCTCCCTAAGATGGTTATGGTAATTAATCACAACATATGCATCATCAGACTAATGAGTTTATACAAGTATATTTCGGAAAAGTTCAAAGATGCATTGGCTATAGGATTGTGAGGAGAAGGCCCTTGATGCAAGGAAAGGAATAGGATTGGCTCAAGCTTGAAACAAGAAGACTCTACATTTTACATTTGTGAGAATCACTTTGAGTGATAAGAAAGCCAATAATATAAAAAGGTCAGGAGGTATTATGATAAATTGGTTGCTCAAGTGCTTAGAGGTGGCCACCAAAAATATTCAGCCATTCTCCCACAAACTATGTGTGTCCACACCCAAACCTACAAAATAGGTGCCACCAACTATTTCCATTCGGCCCTACCAATTTACTGGACAGATCCCATTCCAAACACTACCATCTCAGTAATAGGTGCCACCAAGATTCAGTGACCAACTTTTTGTTGAGAAGATTTCAAGAATCATAATTTCTGAGTTGAAATTCGCTCTCACCGAGATTTGGGAACTGGTCTAGGTCATCGTATCGGTACCACCGAGATTCCTATATTGGTCTCACCGAGAATTCAAAAGTTGCCACATTTAGTGCAACCCGGTTCCACCGAGATTCATTTTCAGTGTCACCGAGTTGGGCAATAATATTGTAACGGTTGGATTTTGGGGGATGCCTATATATACCCCTCCACCTACCTCTCATTCACATAGAAAACACTCAGAACACACTTACACTAGCCAGATCCATTTTTATGAGAGAGATCCACCTACTCATGTGTTGAGATCAAGAGATTACATTCCAACCATTTGAAACTTGATTTATAGCCTCCCCATGTTGCTTTCCACATTTTTATGAAAGTCAACTACAAGCTGATATGACTATCAAAGAAATGCCCATTGATAAGGCACCTGGTCCAGATGGTTTCAATGGTCTTTTTTTCAAGAAATGCTGCCATATTATCTGTTCTAATTTCTATCAGCTTGTAGTTGACTTTCATGCAGGGATAGCCAAGTTGGAGAATATGAACTCCTCTTATATCACTCTGGTGCCGAAAAAGAGATCCCCTGAACAGGTTGGTGATTTCAAACCTATCTCACTGACTGGTATGGGTCTTAAATTCCTCTCCAAGATGATTGTCAATAGGCTGCAGTTGCATATGATGAAATGTATCCATAAAAATCAGTATGGTTTCATCAAGTCCAGAACCATACAACATTGTGTTGGATGGACCCTGGAATATTTGCATCAATGTCACCAATCGAAACAACCAATTGTCATCCTCAAGCTTGATTTTGAGAACGCTTTTTACTCTGTGGAACATGAATTCATCTTTCAGATTCTCAAGCACAAACGTTTCAATGCTAAGTGGATTCTATGGAGACAGCAGTTGCTCACTTCTGGCTCCTCCTCTATTCTTCTCAATGGAGTCCCTTGAAAAAATATATGTGCAAAAAAGGGGTCAGGCAGGGAGACCCCATGTCCTCTCTCCTTTTTGCCATTGCTGCTGATTTTCTCCAAACATTGGTCAATCAGTTGTTGCAGGATGGCTTCATCCAGCTGCAAATACCCTGTCATGACAAAGACTTCCCAATTGTCCAATATGCACATGACACACTCATCATTTTGCCTGCTATAGAGTCTCAGCTGCTAGAATTCAAAAATATGCTCCTGCTTTTTTCCCAATCCACAGGTCTCCAAGTAAACTATCACAAATCTGCATTGTTGCCCATTAACATTGATCACGGAGAGCTTGAGACACTTGCTGCCTCTATTGGTTGTAAGGTTGGATATTTACCTTTCACCTATCTTGGCTTGCCTGTTGGGACAACCAGACCAAGAATTGTTGACCTAATGCCCTTGGTTGACAACATGGAAAGGAGATTTTCTGCTAGCTCCTCCTTCCTGGCTCAGGGGGAGATTGCAATACCAAAATTCTGCCTTGTCCTCTGTTCCCATCTTTTTTCCTTTGCAGTTTGGATATACCACCCGGGATTCTTAAACAGTTGGAAAGGATACAGAGATAGTGTTTGTGGACAAAAAATGGACGAGACCATGCCCCTTCTCTTGCTGCTTGGAATTTAGTATGCAGACCAAAAATGAAGGGGGGTTTGGGCATTATGAATCTGTATATCCAGAATGAAGCCCTGTTGCTGAAACATGTGAACAAGTTCTTAAACAAGGCTGATATACCTTGGGTACATTTAATCTGGAACACCTATTATCATACCACAGTTCCTCAGGGTACCTCCCTTTATGGTTCCTTTTGGTCGAAGGATATCTGCAAAAACATGGATAACTACAGAGCTGTCACATATGTACAGCCCAACACGGGAGACACTTTTCTCTTTTGGTCAGATTCCTTGGCAGTAGGAGAGTTTACAATGCCTCTAGCTGTTCGTTTCCAAAGATTGTTCTCCTCTGTCATTGACACTTTCTGCATTGCTGCGGAAATGTTCCAGGCTCACCAAGATGAAACTTTGATCAACATGTTCCATCTGCCTCTATCTGACAAGGTCCATCAAGAGTTGGATTCAGCCACCTCTTTACTTCACAATCTTGATAATGATCCAACCTGTAATGATATTTGGCTGTGGAGTAGTGATTGTAAATCTTATACTGCCAAGAAATATTACATTCATGTGCACCTACCCATTATTCCCAACCCACTTCTTGGGTGGATATGGAAAAGTAGTTGCACAATGAAAATCAAGATGTTTGCTTGGATGCTCATCATGGACAGGCTCAACACACACGACATGTTGGAAAGAACGCACTGGAAAGTGTGTGAGTCAAATCTCTGTATTCTTTGTCATGCTAGAATCAAAGTGGATAGAGATTATCTCTTTTTTAGCTGCCTCTTCAGCAGCGGGGTATGGACTTACCTTCAGATCTCATGGCAGGGTAATTCTATGTGGACCACTTCATTGTCAGCCAGAAAGGAGTTTCATCATCCATTTTTCTCTGAAGTAGTGTTTACTGCCTGCTGGAATATTTGGGCAGTTCGAAATGCCAGGATCCTCAACAATGAGAGACCATGTTTCAGTAAATGGAAATCTGGTTTTCTTCATGATATATCCCTTTTAGCTCACATGATTAATGCTAGATTTAAGGATGATTTACTTAAGTGGATATCTTTTTTACTTCCCTGACATTTGTAACACCCCACCCCACCCCCTTCCCATTTGTATATCCCAACCCCCTCTCATGTACATATGATCTGTTAATGGAATAAAAGAAAAGCTGTGGGGTGTTTCCCTACAATAGTTTGTCAAAAAAAGTTGCTTTCCACAAGATCAATCTCTCCTACCCCTGCCAAATATGAGAGAGAGGGATTGAGTGTTGAGGAGACTATCTTTAGAAGCACAAGAAGAAGGAGTTCATCGTTCTACTACATTTATTACCTTTTAGTGGGTGGTGCCCCCTAGATTGGTTAGGTGTCGCTTGGGACCCTCCTACTTCATGTTGTGGAGTTGAACCAGGATGTTTGTAAGGATAAGGAGATCGCCTAGTTCATCAAGATCTATAGTGAGTGATTTTAGTCGTGTCTGGACAGAACAAATGGTGGAATAGACAAGGCCGTTTCTTCATGGACCCCTTGTGGGTGGAACCCTCCATGGACTCTCGTACCTGTTACCCTCCGTGGGTTGAACTCTCCACTAACATGGACATACGAGATCGCCACCTATCGGAACCATGCCAAAAAAATCGATGTGTCAACCTTTGCGTTTGATCTCCCTACCTTAACCTCTACTTTACATATGCATGTCTTACTTTCCACTCTGATGCTCTTAGATGTGCATGTGTAGGGTGTAATTTACTAGTCATAATTGCTAAAACTGACCCACACTTAAAGTTTGGAAAAGGCTAAGATTTTATCTTGTCAAGTAGTCTAATCACCCCCCTCTAGATATACTTTCGATCCTACAGGTGGTATCAGAGCTTTGGTCTCCATTGAATTGGTTTCAAAACCTTGGAGAGTATGGCATCCAGTAAAGGAAATTCTCACCGTAGAAGTCCATATTTTGATGGTACTAATTTTGCTAGTTGGAAGCATAAAATGAAATTGCATATTCTCGTCATAATCCTGTCGTTTGGGTTGTTGCTCATCTTGGTGTGCAAGGTGATTTCTTCAGAGAAGGAAAAGAACCAGATCGCTATGTGACAGCGAAAGAACTGAAGATGCTACAATTAAATGCTCAAGCTTGTGATATTTTGTTCAACTGCTTGTGTCCCGAATAATTAAACAAAATCAATCTCCTTGAAAATACAAAGAAAATTTGGGATACTTTATTGATATGCACGAAGGTACTGATTCTTTCAGGGAATCTAAGTTGGATGTCCGACAAAGTCAGCTTGACAAGTTCAAGATGAAGGATGATGAAGGTGTCACTCAGATGTATTATAGGCTAGCTCTCATCACAAACAAGAATGTCGGCTTAGGAAGTGAAGAGATGATTGACAAATTCGACATCAAGAAGATACTTAGAGCCTTGGATGGAAGATACGACACCGTGTGAACATTAATCCAAATGATACCAAACTACAAGGATCTCAAGCCAGCTGAAGTCATTGGAAGGATTGTTGCTCATGAAATGTCACTCAAGGACAAAGATGAGTTACACAACAAGTCAAGCAGTACTTACAATGCTTCAAGTGATACTCTCGCTACTTCAAGTGACAACCTTGTTATCAGTGAAGAGATAAGCCTCATGGTCAAAAAATTCAACAAGTTCTATAAGAGTAGAGGCAAAGAGAGAAGATCAAGCTCAAGATATGATGAGAAGCGTTTGTCTAGTCGTGATTGAATTGGCTACAACTGTGGAAAGCATGAACACTATTCAAATGAGTACTCGGCTCCCCAAAAACGAAGAGAAGAGTCACCTAGAAGACATATCTCAAGAGATGAGTCACCTCGTAGAGAGAGAATGAGTAAATAAGATCATTATGAACAAAGACACTCCAAGAGAGGCAAAGAATCAGAGAAGGATAAGTATACCAAGAGAATTTCAAGAAGAAGATATCAAGCTCACGTTGTTGAATGGGTTTCTGACTCTGAGTCTGACAACTAATCTGAGAGAAGCTATCACCCCAACTCCGACTATAGTCCAGATGACGGTGATGTCGGTCTTGCATTCGATTCCTCCAACTCCTATGAGTTATTTGATTCACCAAATGACGGGATTAGAAGCTGCTTCATGGCAAAGGGTCCCAAGGTATCACACCCCGAGTACTTTGACTTTGATAGTGATTAGGATTATTTATTAGGGGAAGATGATTTTCTCTTTTATAAGACTAGTGATATCATTGAAAATGAACTTGAATATATTCATGATAGTCAAGAAAAATCGAATGATGATGGTAAGAAAGCGATTGAATGACTAACTAAAGAATTAGATACTTTTAAGTTAGCTCATGAAACTACTCTAGAAAATCATAGAGAGCTTGCAAGAATTCATGAAAAGCTATGCTTCGAGAAGCTTAATTTAGAGCAAGAGCATGAGTTTCTAAAATCAATCAATGATGATCTTCGAAAGAAGAGTTCTTCTTATCTAACCAAACGATTAATCTTGTCTATTTTGTTCCACAAGTTAAACCTAAGAACACTAGTAACAAAGCCAAGAAAGTTTCTTCATCTAGTAACAACAATGCTAAATCTAAATGAAATGATGTTGTTTCTAGTAGCTCTCTTGATTCCACTAATGATTCTCTTAGCCAAGTTACACTTGGGCAAGAAAACAATTTATTGAAAGGAATTATAGAGAGAGGTGTCTTCAACAATCTTGTCAGAAGTAAGGAATTCGAGGAAATTGTGCACAAGCAAGGAGGATATGAGAAGAAGCAAGGTGTTGGCTACTTCAATGTCAAGGGATATGTTTGGGAAGAAGGTGCATATCCCATTCCCAAGTTTGTTCCTCAAGAGGAGAAGTATGGTCCTACTCCTCCCAAGGGAACAAGCTTTCAAGATGGCCTGTCACCACAAGACCACAAGGGCAAGGGAAAGCTTCAAGAGGATATTGATTTATTTGAGGAAGAACCCCAAGCCAAGGTCGAGTGGGTTCCCAAGGACACTTCTAGTAATACCTCATCTAGTGCTACCACAACTCCAAGGATCCCCATCTAGATGATGTGGGTCCCCAAGAGGAAGAACTAGAAAATTCTTGAGGGGTAACTCCGCCAATGAAATTCACTCTTATTCATTTTGGCAAGAATTATATGCAACAACTCTAACCATATGCATTAGTTCAAGGAGTCACACATTCCCTCAAAGGTGAGCAAGGGACAAGGTAATTAATGCATCTTTGGACATCACCTTCCATGTATTTCACTCCATGTCCATAGATATCCTTGCATTTGTTTCTTTTTCTTTGGGACTAACCCATGTAGGTGAGAAGAGTAAGAAACAATAAGGATTTCTCGCAACTCAAGATGATCTTCATCAACAATGAGTATCGACAACTACTACACCTACTTGAAGTATTCTACAACAAAACCAAAGGTTAGTTTATCCCTCTTAGGGCGATGTCACATCTAGGGGGAGCTTTTCTCTAAGACTTGAGTATAAGCATCTCCTAAATTATGTGAACACATTAATGCATTATGTAAAAGTCGTAACTGCACTTGTGCTTAATCTATGAGTATGACCTATGATCAAGTATTTTATTTGGCTCCTAAGTCAATACTCGTATATAGATGACTTCGTCATCGCCAAAGTGCTTGATAGATGCTATTCTGTTTGTGCATGTCCACCATATTTATTTGACATCTTATTGTGTGAGCATGTTGGTATGCATATTTTTCTCATTCGAGGATATCCGATTATTGTTATTTGGTTTTCTATTTGTTTTGGACAATTGGATATGCAAGAATGCCTAAGTACCCTTCTGAAGCTATCTATGCTTTCTTGTCTCAAATTATATTCATGATTTATCACAAAATTTGAGTAAGCCCTTTAGTGAGACATTGTGTGAGGAGCACTGTGAGATCCGTCTCCACAGGGGCTGAATTCTAAAACCTCCCAAAGTTCGTCTCATTGTGACCAACCTCAAAATCTCGGTCCCACCGAAGCCTAGTGTTGCTCAGGTTTTACCATCTCGGTCCAATCGAGTTTTGCTTTTTGGCGTCACAGAGTTTTACTGTCAGCAGACAGTTGTGGAACTCGGTGGCACCAAAAATCTCGTCTCGGTGTCACTGATACCAAGCAGATATATATATATATGTATATATATATATATATATATATATATATATATATATGTATATATATATATCCACGAAACCTGACGGTTGAAAATCACTTCAAACACCGAATAGCCGCACCTCCTCGGTGTCGCGCCCTAGTCCCCTGGATGTCTTCTTGATCCTCCCGTGCGCCTTCACGAGGAGTCCTCACCGCTGACGGATTCTTCACCATCGTCGCCACTGTAGCGAATCCACGTCAAGTTAGGGTACAGATTTTTTTTCATTTTGCGCTCCAAATTTGTCTCTTTGTGCAAATAGGTCCTGTCAATATCTATGCACTATTGCACTAATTCTTTCCAGCAGAAAATTCCTTAGATTAGCGAGCAAACGAATTATTAGGGTTAACAGTCCACAAAATTAAATCTCGGTGTCACCGAGTTGCAAAAATCGGTCTTACCAATTTTAGTTTTAGGGTTACTGAGAATGTTCTCGGTGGAACTGCGTTCTCCTTTTCGGTGAAACCGAAAAGGGTGCAAAGATTCTGTTATTGAGAACATATGTCTCCGTGGCTCCGAAATTTCTCACTCGGTGGATCCAAAATCCTCTTTTGCTGAATGTTAAAACTAATTTCTTCTTAGAGTTCAAATTTGACAAAACTTCTACAATTTTGTGATGCTCATCCATTCCAGCTCTTCTATATCTTTTCACAGGATTTACGATTGTGCTTGTGTGCTTGTTCTTGCAAGATGTTATGTTCAGAGGATAGTCAAAACAACTTCAGTGAGCCCAGTTGTGACACGGACGCAGGCACTAGTCCTGAGAGGATCCCTTCTGACCCATGTACTCCTCGCTCCCATGGCATGCCCAAGGCACCTACTAGGTCCAGAAGGAAGCTGAATTCTGATGAAGAACATTCTGACTTCATCTCTAAGGAATCTACTCCCCAAAAGGAGAAGGAGAAGAGCATAGTTAGGAAGACTATGAGAAAGGAGTATGCTAAACCTGCTGACACTAGAGCTCTAGAGGCTAGGCTTGCAAAGAAGCGAGGTCACAAAAGAGCCCTGAAGAGAACTATTCGTGTTGTTGGAAAACTGAAAGTGCGTTATATCGACTAGAGGGGGGTGAATAGGAGATTTTTAGAATTTCATCAATGAGGAAATTCCTTTTGAGGAAATTACTCCCTGATGACTAACTCACAGCGGAAACAGTAAAGGATCAGAAGTGCAAAGTCTCACAACAGCAGTTTTTCAGAGTGTGGAATGTGAAAACAGATTGCGCAGTGAGCATGCACGGAGAATACAGATGAGGATTAACTGACATGAAGAATTTGGTGTTGAGGAAATTCAGAGAAAGTCTTCAGCAAATTCTTCGAACAGTAGTAGTGAAAGTCATCAACACATAATACGAGGAAAGTAAGGAGTTGAGGAATTAGAACCCGTTTCTCAGTGAAGAAAGTCGTTGATGACCCAGTTCCAACTGCTGTGACAGTCGTACATATGGTTTGGAGTGGCTTGGTATTGAAACCAAAGGACACATAGTCCCGGGACACACGGTCCCTACCGTGTTCTCCTTGGGCTAAGAACACACAGTCCTCGCCCAACACTCGTGGTAAGTCTTCAAGGCAGACTTCCAAACCCTCACAAACTTGGTCACCCGACGATCCACAACTGACTGCTGGAAAGCACAGTCCTCAAAGGTAAAAGGCTTCAGTCCCATATAGGAACAACTTCTTCAGTGATGCTCAATCACTAGGTTTGGTTTGTGGTTTCGGTGTATGGGGTATTTCCTCACTGATGAATTACTCTCGAAGACTCTGAGGAATTGGGTTGCTCTTATGACAAGTGTCAGTTTTTAACGGAGGAGCCAACCAGCTAATGGTTGTGGGGGGTGGCTATTTATAGCCTGGGAGCATCCCAACATGATTTGACACTAATGCCCTTAAATAATATGACCGTTGGAGTGGATAAGACCAATGACTTGGCGTGGCTATCGAAACGGTCGGAACCCTCAACTGTGAGAGTCCTCATGTCACTCGTATTCCTCACTTGAGGCTTTTGATAGGATTAGGCTTGGGTTGAGCATCATGAGGAAATTCATTCCAAAGTGTAACTTCGACCCCCTTTAATAGTACGGTGTTCCTATTACTCAAATGCGAAGAAAATAAAACAGAAAGAGTAAGTCTTCATGCTTCAAATTCTTCAAAGTGATTTTCTTCACCACACACCGAATTCCTCAATTTCAGTATCTTCATGAGGAATATCAATTTCATCGCAGATTCCTCGTGATTCATTTCTTCAGCTTCAGGCCAATTTCTTCAACCGAAGATATATATCTTTAGGGGTCAATATTCTTCAAATATCTCAAACTGCTCAATGACTTATAGATCCTGTGTACACTCATAAACACATTAGATACTTAACCTATAAGTCTTCAAACCACCAAAATCACTAAGGGGCACTAGATGCACTTACAAAAACCAACTCTATGTATGAAGATCAAGCAGAAGCTGGTGAAGATAAGGAGCAAGAAATTCCTAGTGAGGTTCCTCCTCCCAAGAAGAAAAAGCTTATGACTGATGATATGCCTAAGATGTATGCCCCAAAATCTTAAGCACCTAAGGCTAACAAGTCTGTAGCTTCCAAGAGGACTACAAAGGATATTCCTATAGCTGCGAAGAACAAAGTCTCTGCATCCAGAGATTTTGCTGTAGAGTAAGATGAGTATCCCCCTGTGCTTATGAAGGTGATATCTCATGTGCCAATTGTCGGTGTCAAAACCGGCAAATCTCGGGTAGGGGGTCTTGAACCGTGGACCTTGGATCGATGGGTTGCAGGAAGGAAGGGGAGACGGTATTTACCCAGGTTCAGGCCCTCTTGAGGAGGTAAAACCATATGTATTGCTTGATTATCCTGATGTGGATGGTAATTACAGAGTTGATCTACCGCGAGATCATATGAACTAAATCCTAGATGAGATAACCCCCCTATATGGATGAGGACCCCCAGTTTATATAGCCACCAAGGGATCAAGGGTTACATACAACCGACCTGGTCTACTTTACTTGGACGTCATGCCGGTCTTTGGTGCTTTCCTCCTTGAATATGAGATGACCACATAGCCTGGCCTCCAATTAGTATGACCTATAAGGTCGGCCTCTTCATAGTAAGCCGACCACCTGAGGACCCCTTAATACCGGACTCCCTCAGTAGCCCCGAACTAGCCTTCAATGTCGATGTGCAGGGTCTTCGGATGCTCGCGCCCAGAGTGTTCGTTTTGCAAGGTGAGTTCCCCCGTTTCCTCCAATCACAAAATGATGATTTAGTCCCCGACGGGCTCACGGTTAGACAAGCGTCGTAGGGCCCACAACTTTTAACTCTCCACAAAAATTAATAACACTTCTCGATTTTGCATGCTTTTGTAAAGGCAAGCGCTTTTAGCTATCCCCGATGGAACTGCTCCCTATAGCAAGAGGAGGTAATGCCCTTTATATATAAATCGAAATCTGTTCCGAGGCTCCATCACCTCCGAGCATGACCAAGAAACCCTAGAGCCCCGGTACTTCCGGTGTCATGGTGGGTTCCTCCTCGCGCCACCTTTGACCCCTTCCAGGGGACTGGGCCAGTTGCTCCATTTCTCTTCTCTGTTTGAGCAAGCTCGAAACTCAGGGATATCTTCCCCTATCGGACCTTGCGCCCACTCACGCCGGTCTGCTCTCCGCCGATGGTTAAGCCATCGCGGAAAACTTCGCTTCACCTCAAAGGGGAGAGAGGGTTCGCTTCATTTCCTTCCTACTGTGAGGGGTGGGATTCCCCATTCACCCTTTCCTGAGGGGTCTATTTGAGTTCTACGGGCTGTAGCTCCACAATCTCACCGCCGGTTCCATCCTTCACATCTCAGGCTTCGTGGCCTTATGTGAGATGTTCTTAGGCTGCGATCCCCACCTCGATCTATGTAGAAAGTAATTCTACATCGTTCCCCGAACTAGAGGAATGATAATTCGGGAAGTGGGTGGAGCCTAAGTATGGCGTAGAGGCACCACAGGATACCCGATTGGGATACCGAAGAAGGAGCGTGACGAATGGCCCTTAGAGTGGTTTTATATCGAGGACATTCCATTGTTCGAACCAGTTCGGAGAGGCCTTCCCGAATACTCCACGGGCCCTCTAAAGAAGCAATCCAGCTAGCGGTCGAAGAGCTTTTCCCGAGAGGAGAGCTCCGAAGTGAAGCGCCTATCCTCCAAGGTCAGGGTACTTACTCATAGCAGGCTGACCATCATTCACGTGATGGCCGCGGTGATTACTTGTTGCATCCAACCACTCCAATAGTGTACACATCCTTTGTGGCGCTACAGCGGGACGAGTGATTCTACCCGGTCCTGAAGGCAGGGACCGGACGATCAGAGGGCCTTGGCCGCCGTTCTAGCCAATTTCTTCAAGGGGCAAAAATGAGATTTTGCCCACCTCACCCCTAAGGACGGCTATTCGGCATATAACCCCATCGAATGGGTAAGCATGTTTGTATTCATAGTCTGGGTATTCATGTCTATTATTGCCGACTTATAACTCCTACCCCCTCTTCGCAGACGTGGTGGCGCTGGATCAAAACGGTAAACTGTCTCGTACCCCAGCCTAAGGACTTCGCTTGTGACGATGACCCCCGATTTCATGAAGAGCCGGAGCTTTCGATTATGTTTGAGGATGGGGTGTTTTATGAAGAGAGCATTGACTAGTAGATGGTGGCCCTTATAACCGACAACCCCATGTCCCTTCCAACCTCAGGGAGTAAGAGAAAATCGGTTGCCCGACAAGGGGTCGTGCCCACGGGTCATCAGAGCACACGCCGGTCTACTCCTCGGGCCAACCCGTCGGGGTTCCATCAAACGAGAATACAATGCCTAAACAAGAGGCGGTGGAAGAAAACACGCTAGCTGCCCCTTCGGCCAAGAGGTATAGACATCAATCCTTACCCCTTACGGTAGCAATTGACCTCTTAAATGTTCATGACCCTTAGCCGACCAATTCAGGACATGTGCGCAACTTTCCCCGTCCGAGGACAATGTCAAGGTATTGGGTGGTCAACAAAACCCAAAATGTTCTCGGCTGACGCAAGAGTCCCAAACACCGTCCCGCTCCCTGAAGGTTCGGATGGGTTATCGGTGACTAACTCCGAATACCAAAGCGCGATGAATCATCTGCAGAGGAACGAGTGACTACGTCATCTTGTATTTTCCGAGCAATAGTTTAATGCTCTCAACTCGGTTTATGCATTCCTTGGAGCTGCACGGGCCGGCCTTAACGAAGTGGCAAGGCAAATGTGTGCCCATCTGTAGGTGAGTCATCAGTGTCTCCGTATCCAAACAACAGTTTGGACCTAGTAGCCCTCGATCCTTAATTTGGGCGGGACTGCTGAATTAAGAATCGACTTGACATCCTGCCTATCTCTAGGTGTTAAAGCAGGAAAACAAAAAATTATCCAAAGATTTTTAGCTAAGCCAAGCCGATCTTCAAGCCAGCTGGGCCGAGGAGGTATGAAAAAATTCTCCACAAAAGCACATGGTAAGGGAAATTAATTTTTATATGCTAAATTCAGTTGGATTTAATAATCAATAATTTCATTATAGCACCTGAATCAATAGGCCAGATGCAAAAGGATTTAGATGCATTTTGAGAGTCTCAGCGGTACGCCAAATCTCAGCTTTAGGCCGTTCACCACATATTGAAGCGATGCCACCAAGAAAATAACAATCTCAAAGAAAAAATAAGAAAGAAGGTGATGAAATTGAGTGTTTGAAATCTCAACTAGAATCAAAAATTGAAGGGCGTCATATTCTGTAAGTAAAACTCCAACCTGTAAGGGATCATGGTTTTATTGCGTTGATCTTGAAAATGTGTGCCTCTTTTGTTTAGGTCTCTTAAGTGGGCGTCCTGAAGAGGAAGCCGGTTCTTTTGGGGGGGGGCTGCTTAAGGAACTTTCCATTGTGCATGAGCGGGCTCGAAAGGCTATGCGGAGTATGGTCCGAGGTTTATGGCCAAACCAAAACCTTCCGCAAGAGAAGTGGGAGACTGTTGGAAATATGCCCTAGAGGCAATAATAAATTAGTTATTATTGTATTCCTTTGTTCATGATAATCGTTTAATATCCATGCTATAATTGTATTGATTCGAAACACAAATACATGTGTGGATACATAGACAAAACACTGTCCCTAGTAAGCCTCTAGTTGACTAGCTCGTTGATCAAAGATGTTCAAGGTTTCCTGACCATAGACAAGTGTTGTCACTTGATAACGGGATCTCATCATTAGGAGAATCATGTGACGAACATGACCCAAAAACTATGAACGTAGCATGTGATCGTGTCATTTTATTGCTATTGTTTTCTGCGTGTCAAGTATTCATTCCTATGACCATGAGATCATGTAACTCACTGACACCGGAGGAATACCTTGTGTCTATCAAACGTCACAACGTAACTGGGTGACTATAAAGGTGGTCTACAGGTATCTCCGAAGGTGTCCATTGAGTTAGCATGGATCAAGACTGGGATTTGTCACTCCGTGTGACGGAGAGGTATCTCGGGGCCCACTCGGTAATACAACATCACAAACAAGCCTTGCAAGCAATGTGACTAAGTGTAAATCGCGGGATATTGAATTACAGAACGAGTAGAAGAGAGTTGCCGGTAACGAGATTGAAATAGGTATAGGGATATCGACGATCAAATCTCGGGCAAGTAACATGCCGAACGACAAGTAGAAGAGAGTTGCCGGTAACGAGATTGCAATGTGGCACAGAGGTTCAACCGATAAGATCTTCGTAGAATACGTAGGATCCGATATGTGCATCCAGGTCCCGCTATTGGATATTGACCGAGGAGTGTCTCGGGTCATGTCTACATAGTTCTCGAATACGCAGGGTCTGCATACTTATGGTTCGATGATGTTTTAGTATAGTTGAGTTATATGTGTGGTTAGCGAATGTTGTTTGGAGTCCCGGATGAGATCACGGACGTCACGCGGGTTTCCGGAATGGTCCGGAAACAAAGATTGATATATAGGATGGTTTCATTTGGTCACCGGGAGGTTTTAGCATTTCCGGCAGTGTACCAGGAGTGACAAATGGGTTCCGGGTATTCACCGGGAGGGGCCCACCAACCCGGGAGTGAGCCCGGTGACCCTGGGGTGCTGCACCAGCCCTTAGTGGGATGGTGAGGCCAGCACAATAGGGCCATGGTGCCACAAGTGGAAAAACACCAAAGGAAAGAAAAAAAAGGAAAGAGGGAGGTGGGAAGGAAGGAGTGGACTCCTTCCCCCAAACTGAATTGGGGTGGGAGTCCATCTCCTCCCTTCGCCCAGTGCACCAAGGGGATCCTTGAGCACCAAGGCTAGCCCCTCCCCTCCTCCTATATATATTGGTGGTTTAGGGCTTTTTGAGACACAACTTTGTCACGTGCAACTCTAGCCTATTCCACATAGTATTACCTCTAGATCGGATTTCTGCGAAGCTCGGGCGGAGCCCTGTAGGAGTAGATCATCACCACCACCTAAGCACCGTCATGCTGCCGGAGAACTCAGCTACTTCTCCGTCTTGCTTGCTGGATCAAGAAGGCCGAGATCGTCATCGAGTTGTACATGTGTTGAACGCGGAGGTGCCGTCCGTTAGGCGCTAGATCGGGACGGATCGTGGGACGGATCGCGAGTCGCTTCATGGGACGGATCGTAGAACGGTTTGAGGGACGTGAAGACGTTCCACTACATCCACCGCGTTTCTTAAAGGCTTCCCGCTGAGCGAACTACAAGGGTACGTAGATCTAATCTCCTATCGTAGCTAGACATCACCATGATAGGTCTTCGTGTGCGTAGGAAAATTTTTGTTTCCCATGCAACATTCTCCAACACGAGCTTGCTGAGATGTATAAAGGAGCCGAAAGCCACTTCGAATTGTGGAAGACTTCGGCGTGTCGAGAAGGAGCTCGGGAGGGGTGTGTTATGGTGAAGTCTCGGTTTGCCCGTCTAGATCCCGAGCACATGGCCCGGGTTGGGCCGATCGGGCCAGATGGGAAAGAAATTCCTCTACACATGGTGTATGATTAGGTGACGTCCGTAGCACAATTGCCGCAGGAGGACTGCACTTTATATGCTATAATATATCAACTCGACCAATCTCCAAGCATGTGATCATATGTAATGGTATATTTGTGCAACAAGGCACTTCCCTTCATGTTTTGAAAACTTTGTATTTAACCGGCCATCAGCTTCCACCTCCCGTGTTAACAACTAGGGGGTGTTTCGTACTTTGTATCCTATGATAATAGGAATTATTTTCCGATAACCAGGCAATCGGACCATGTGGTTCTAACAGGCAAAGGGTACACAGGGGGATTATGTTATATCACGATGCAACATAAGAAACATCTTTCGGAAAAAATAGTTCCTTGATGGGTTCCTTTTTCGGGCTCCTACATAAGCTGTAGTCGGAGTAGCCGTTTCTCCATATAGTACATACAACTATTATATGCGAGGAGAAGTGCCGATTAGATGGACATCATTCGTAGCCGACCAAGTAGTCTTTTAAGAAATGCTAGATTTTGGCTTTACCCATCTGAGATACGTTTCCAGGCGAACCTATCGTAACAATCGGAGCGGTGCTCCCATTACCCTCTAGGCGAACATATATTGAACATAGAGAGTAAGTACACGAGCTAGGCAATCCAGCATTGGAAAAATCTTAAGTCCAATTGATGCATATAATGACAGGAATTGATGTTTAAGTCGAGGTGTATATATAAACAAGTAGGTGTGACAAATACATTGAACGGCGTCTTGATGAAGCCCGAGGTGCTATTTGATTATTCCATTTAGCACGGGTGTTCTGATAAGAGCTCGATGTAGTTCGGTTAAGCCAAACACATCTTGAGACCGTCTAATAAGCTTTACAAAAGGAAAAGTAAAAAGCTTTTGGCAAAAATAAAAAGGTAACAAGGAAAAAGAAGGTAATGACGTCGGTCTAGCTATATAAACACCGAAGACGAGCTGCATTCCATGGGTTCGGCTCGAGGCTGTTCTCCTCGGAGTTGCGGAGTCGATAGGCTCCTCCTGTTAAGACTTCATCAATTATAAAGGGCCCTCCCACTTAGGGCGAAGTTTATGCTTCTGCTTCTCTGGGAGGCGTAGGACGAGTTCACCCACGTTGTATGCCTTTGCCCAAACTTCCCTGCTCTCATAGTGTCAGGCTTGCTGTTGATAGAGACCAGACTGAGCCGAAGATATGTCGCGCTCTCCTTCCAGTGTGTCTAAGTCATCTTAGCGATCCAAATCGGCCTCTTTTTCCTCGTACATATGCACCCGAGGTGCATCGTGGATAATGTCACACGGGAGGACCGCTTCAGCCCCATACACCATGAAAAATGGAGTGTACCCTCTGGAACGATTCAGAGTGGTACGCAAGCCCCAAAATATGGAGTCGAGCTCCTACACCCATTGGTAGTCGAATTCTTGAAGAGAGCGGACCAGCCGAGCTTTAATGCCGCTCATTATTAGCCCATTGGCTCTTTCGACTTGTCCATTGGTCTATGGGTCGTATACGAAGGCATAGTCGAGCTTGATGCCCAAATCTGTGCACCAATCATTTACCTCTTGGGCAGTTAAATTGGATTTCTTGTCTGTTATTATGCTATGCGGGACACCATAATGGTGTACGACACGGTAAATAAAGTCGATTACTGGCATGGCTTTGGCGGAGCTGACACGCTTTGCTTCAATCCATTTGGTAAACTTGTCGACCATGACAAGGAGGTATTTCTTTTTCTTGGTCCCCCCTTTAAGTGGGCCGACCATATCCAGACACCAGACCGCAAAGGGGGCGCATGTGGCTTTGATTCGCGAAGAGTTGACACCCCGCACAACGCTGAATGAGCGAGTGTGCGTCCTATCAGGCTGTCGGCCAGAAGAAACCAGCTCAGAAAGCCTTGCTGACCAGGGCCCGAGCTACTGCGTGCTGACCACCCATACTAGCGTGTACTTCGGATAGAAGCTTCCTTACCTCTTCCTGAGATATCCACAGTTGAAGGACTCCTGTGCTGCTCTTTTTATATAGCTCGCCATCGTGAACCTTGCAATTCTTTGATCGGCAAACGATACATCACGCCTCGGTCTTGTCTTCGGGGAGTTCCTTGCGTAGAACATCAGCAAGGAAGGGTTCCGTCCATGGTGCGATTAGTGCCATGACCTCGTGGGCTGAGGGCGTTTCCTCAATTGAAGTGTCGCTGATGATTTGGTAATCCCGCTCGGCTGTAGGTGGTATAACCTACTCTGCACCATTGGCTCTAGTGCTATCCACTTCGTCCTGCCATACTACGGATGGCTTGAACAACCGTTCTAGGAACATGTTGCTCAGGACAGGGTCGCGCTTTGCGCTAAACTTGGGAGAATGTCTGTGGCTTGGTTGTTGTCTCTTGAGACGTGGTGGAACTCCAAACCTTCAAATCGTGCTTATATCTTGAGGGCGGCATTTCTGTCTGCTGCCATCTTTTGATTTTTTTCATCAAATCCGTCGTTGATTTGTGAAATGGTGAGGTTAGAATCTCCTCGTACCTCGAGACTTTGTATGCCCATTGAGGCTGCCATCCGGAGATCGTGCAGTAGGGCCTCGTACTCTGCTGCATTATTCGAGTCGGCATACATGATCTGTAACACATACCGAACATTATCCCCGGTAGGGGATGTGAGAATAACTCCAGCCCTAAGACCGGCGAGAGTCTTGGACCCGTCAAAATACATGGTCCAACGAGCATAAGTGCTATACTCTCTCGAAGTTCAGCCTCTGTCCATTCAGTGACGAAGTCGGCCAAGACTTGAGATTTGATGGCTCGGCATGGCTTGTAGGTGATCTCAAACGGTAGGAGCTCGATGAACCCGGCTTCCACTAGCTTGCCAAGTTCCTCACCCATAGGTTGAGGCTTTGGTTTGGAATATCGATGTAGGGACTGTTTGACACGCTTGAAACCGGTGATTATGTTCAGGCTATGTTCCGCGAGCCCCCGAGTGATTCCTGGCATGTCTGAGGGGTGCCAGGCGAATATGTCCCAATTTTCACGCAAGAAGGTGCATAGTGCTTCGTCGATTGCGGGCTCCAGTTGTGCTCCGGTAGATGTTGTCTTATCACGGTCCGTTGGGTGTACTTGGAACTTGGCGATCTCGTCCGCACGTTTGAAGGATGTGGACTTGGGCCACTTGCCGAAGATCACGTCGTATTTGTCCACCACAGAAGTCCACCATAGCTCGTAGTGTCGTGAGTTCCTCTACAACGAGGGTCTCGGATAGTACCTCCAGGGCGAGGGATGTAGTTTTGTTTTCGGCTCCGAGGGCTCTTTTGGGGTCACTAATTACTCTGATCACGCTGTTTGGCCTTGGCATTTTGAGTTTCATGTACTCGTGGTGCGGTATAGGCCAGAATCTTGTGAAGGCTTCGCGTCTCAACAGAGTGTGGTAGCCACTATGGAACGGGACGATATGAAAGAGGAGCTCTACGGATCGGTAGTTCTCGGGTGTACCGAATACTACGTCGGCCGTTACTCGTCCGGTGCAGCGGGACTTTCTCCCGGGAACAATACCCCGGAAGGTGGTTGTGCTTAGCTCGATTCGAGATCGGTCGAACTGCATTTTTTCAAGTGTGGCCTCGTAGATAAGGTTGAGGCTGCTGCCCCCATCCGTTAGTACCTTGTTGAGTCTGCAACCGTCTACTATGAGGTTCGGGACTAGGGTGGTAGGTACCCGACCCGTGTTGTACATCGGCTTGTCGCCTTGGTCAATAGTAATGGGTGTGTTCGACCATGGGTTTGCCGCCAATACATTGTGGATTTTATGGAGCTCCCTAAAGGCTCTCTTTCTATGATTCTTTAAGGTAAACGTCTCGTAGATCGTTAAGACTTCTGCGGAGTCATCCGCCGGCGCTACTGTCCGGCCCTCCGCGGGTGTTGCCTTGAGGATGCTTTCCCCGCTTTTGGCCACCTGCTTGACGACCCAACATGATCTAAGGGTGTTGGTGTTGGAAATATGCCCTAGAGGCAATAATAAATTAGTCATTATTATATTTCTTAGTTCATGATAATCGTTTATTATCCATGCTATAATTGTATTGATTGGAGACACAATACTTGTTTGGATGCATAGACAAAACGTTGTCCCTAGTAAGCCTCTAGTTGACTAGCTCATTGATCAAAGATGGTCAAGGTTTCCTGGCCATAGGCAAGTGTTGTTACTTGATAACGGGATCACATCATTAGGAGAATCATGTGATGGAGTAGATCCAAAACTAATAGACGTAGCATGTTGATCGTGTCATTTTGTTGCTACTGTTTTCTGCGTGTCAAGTATTTGTTCCTATGACCACGAGATCATATAACTCACTGACATCGGAGGAATGCTTTGTGTGTATCAAACGTCGCAACGTAACTGGGTGAATATAAAGATGCTCTACAGGTATCTCCGAAGGTGTTCGTTGAGTTAGTATGGATCGAGACTGGGATTTGTCACTCGTGTGACGGAGAGGTATCTCGGGGCCCACTCGGTAATACAACATCACACACAAGCCTTGCAAGCAATGTGACTTAGTGTAAGTTGCGGGATCTTGTATTACGGAACGAGTAAAGAGACTTGCCGGTAAACGAGATTGAAATAGGTATGCGGATACAGACGATCGAATCTCGGGCAAGTAACATACCGAAGGACAAAGGGAATGCCATACGGGATTATATGAATCCTTGGCACTGAGGTTCAACCGATAAAGATCTTCGGAATATGTAGGATCCAATATGGGCATCCAGGTCCCGCTATTGGATATTGACCGAGGAGTCCCTCGGGTCATGTCTACATAGTTCTCGAACCCGCCGGGTCTGCACACTTAAGGTTCGACGTGCTTTTATGCGTATTTGAGTTATATGGTTGGTTACCGAATGTTGTTCGGAGTCCCGGATGAGATCCAGGATGTCACGAGGAGCTCTGGAATGGTCCGGAGGTAAAGATTGATATATAGGAAGTCCTGTTTTGGTCACCGGAAAAGTTTCGGGCTCATCGGTATTGTACCAGGAGTGCCGGGAGGGGTGCCGGGGACCATCGGGAGGGGTGTCACGCCCCAACGGGTCTCATGGGCTATGGGAAGAGATAAACCAGCCCCTAGTGGGCTGGAATAAGTTCCCACTAAGGCCCATAAGGTTTGACAAGGAAAAAACACAAGGTGGAAAGAGTTTCCAAGTGGGAAGGTGGAATCCTACTCCAAGTAGGATTGGAGTAGGACTCCTCCTCCTCCAATTTCGGCCAAACCTTGAGGGTTTGAGGCTGCCTCTTCCCTCCCCCTCCCTCCTATATATACTGAGGTATTAGGGCTGATTTGAGACAACTTTTGCCACGGCAGCCCGACCACATACCTCCACGGTTTTTCCTCTAGATCGCGTTTCCCCGGAGCTCGGGCGGAGCCCTGCTAAGATTAGATCACCACCAACCTCCGGAGCGCCGTCACACTGTCGGAGAACTCATCTACCTCTCCGTCTCTCTTGCTGGATCAAGAAGGCCAAGATCATCGTCGAGCTGTACATGTGCTGAACGCGGAGGTGTCGTCCGTTCGGCACTAGATCGGAGCGGATCGTTGGACGGATCGCGGGACGGTTCGTGGGACGGTTCGCGGGGCGGATCGAGGGACGTGAGGAAGTTCCACTACATCAACCGCGTTCACTAACGCTTCTGCTGTGCGATCTACAAGGGTACGTAGATCGGAAATCCCCTCTCGTAGATGGACATCACCATGATATGTCTTCGTGCGCGTAGGAAATTTTTTGTTTCCCATGCGACGTTCCCCAACAGTGGCATCATGAGCTAGGTTCATGCGTAGATGTCTTCTCGAGTAGAACACAAAAGTTTTTGTGGGCGGTGATGTGCATTTTGCTGCCCTCCTTAGTATTTTCTTGATTCCGCGGTATTGACGGATCGAAGCGGCTCGGACCGACATTACTCGTACGCTTACGAGAGACTGGTTTCATCGCTACAAGTAACTCTGTTGCTCAAAGATGACCGGCGAGTGTCGGTTTCTCCAACTTTAGTTGAATCGGATTTGACCGAGGAGGTCCTTGGATGAGGTTAAATAGCAATTCATATATCTCCGTTGTGGTGTTTGCGTAAGTAAGATGCGATCCTACTAGATACCCATGGTCACCACGTAAAACATGCAACAACAATTAGAGGACGTCTAACTTGTTTATGCAGGGTATGCTTGTGATGTGATATGGCCAACGATGTGATGTGATATATTGGATGTATGAGATGATCATGTTCTAATAGTTAATATCGACTTGCACGTCGATGGTACGGCAACTGGCAGGAGCCATAGGGTTGTCTTTAAACAAACGTTTGTGCTTGCAGATGCGTTTACTGTATTGCTAGGACGTAGCTTTAGTAGCAATAGCATGAGTAGCACGACAACCCCAATGGCGACACGTTGATCGAGATCATGATGATGGAGATCATGGTGTGACGCCGGTGACAAGAAGATCGTGCCGGTGCTTTGTGATGGAGATCAAGAAGCACATGATGATGGCCATATCATGTCACTTATGAATTGCATGTGATGTTAATCCTTTATGCACCTTATCTTGCTTAGAACAACGGTAGCATTATGAGGTGATCTCTCACTAAAATTTCAAGACGAAATTGTGTTCTCCCCGACTGTGCACCGTTGCGACAGTTCTTCGTTTCGAGACACCACGTGATGATCGGGTGTGATAGACTCAACGTTCACATAAAACGGGTGCAAAACAGTTGCACACGCGGAACACTCGGGTTGAGCTTGACGAGCCTAGCATGTGCAGACATGGCCTCGGAACACATGAGACCGAAAGGTCGAGCATGGATCGTATAGTTGATATGATTAGCATAGAGATGCTTACCACTGAAACTATTCTCGACTCACGTGATGATCGGACTTGAGGTAGTGGATATGGATCATGTACCACTCAAATGACTAGAGAGATGTACTTTTTGAGTGGGAGTTCTTAAGTAATATGATTAATTGAACTAATTGTCATGAACATAGTCTAATGGTCTTTGCGAATTACGATGTAGCTTGCGCTATAGCTCTACTGTTTTTATATGTTCCTAGAGAAAATTTAGTTGAAAGTTGATAGTAGCAAACTTTGCAGACTGAGTCTGCAAAACCGAGGATTGTCCTCGTTGCTGCGCAGAAGGCTTATGTCCTTAATGCACCACTCGGTGTGCTGCACCTCGAGCATCGTCTGTAGATGTTGTGAACATCCGACATACACGTTTCTGATGACTACATGATAGTTCAGTACAAAATACTTAATGGCTTAGAAGCAAGGCGCCGAAGACATTTTGAAACGTCACGGAACATAAGAAATGTTCTAAAGAGAAGAAATTGTGATTTCATGCTTGTGCCCTTGTTAAGAGGTATGAGACCTACGACAAGATTCTTTGTCCACGAAGTAAAGGAGAAAAGCTCAATCATTGAGCGTGTGCTGAGATTATCTGAGTACGAAAATCGCTTGAATCAAGTGGGAGTTGATCTTCCAGATAAGATAGTGATGGTTCTCCAAAGTCACTGCCACCAAGCTGTGAGAGCTTCGTGATGAACTATAACATATCAAGGATAGATACAATGATCCTTGAGCGATTCGCGATGTTTGACATTGCGAAAGTAGAAATCAAGAAGGAGCATCAATAGTTGATGGTTAGTAAAACCACTAAGTTTCGAGAAAGGCAAGGGCTAGAAGGGATACTTCGTGAAACGGCAAAGCAGTTGCTGCACTAATGAAGAGACCCGAGATTAAACCCAAGCCCGGGACTAAGTTCTTCTGTTATGAGGGGAACGGTCACCGAGGCGGAGCAACTCTAGATACTTGGTAGATAAGAAGGCTGGCAAAAGTCGAAAGAAGTATATTTGGTATACATGATGTTGATGTGTACTTTACTAGTACTCCTAGTAGCCCGAGGGTATTGGATACCCGTTCGGTTGCTAAGTGATTAGTAACACGAAATGAAAGCTACGGCATAAACGGAGACTAGCTAAAGGCGAGGTGACGATACGCGTTCGAAGTGTTTCCAAGGTTGATATGATCAAACGTCGCACACTCCCTCTACCATCGGGATTGGTGTTAAACCTAAATAATTGTTATTTGGTGCTTGCGTTAAGCATGAACATGATTGGATTGTGTTTATTGCAATACGATTATTCATTTAAAGAGAATAATGGTTACTCTATTTGCTTGAATAATCACCTTCAATGGTTTATTGAATCTCAATCGTAGTGTTACACATGTTCATGATATTGGTGCCAAAAGATACGAGGTAATGATGATAGTACCACTTACTTGTGGCAATACCGCTTGAGTCATGTTGGTATAAATTGCATGAAGAGGCTCCATGCTGATGGATCTTTATACTCACTTGATTTTGAATCACTAGTGACATGCAAATCATACCACATGAGCAAGGCCTTGTTTTCATTGAGATGAAACAAGATAGTAACTTGTTGGAAGTGATACATTTTGATGTATGCAGTCCAATGGGTGCTGAGGCACGCATTGGGTATCATTATGTTCTTACTTCAATGACGATTTGAGTAGATACAACAGTATTTACTTAATGAATGACAAGTCTGAAATATTGAGAAGTTCAATTCTGTTTCAGGAGTGAAGTTCGTCGTAACAAGAGGATAAACTGTGTACGATATGATCATAGAAATGAATATCTGAGTTACGAGTTTTGGTACGCAGTTAAGACAATGTGGAAATTGTTTCGCAGTTCATGCCACCTGGAACATCATAGTGTGATGATGTGTCTGAACGTCATAGCCACGCACTATTTGGTATGGTGCATGCTATGATGTCTCTTATCGAATTACCACTATCGTTTATGGGTTATGCGTTAGAGACAACCGCATTCACTTTAAATGGGGCACCGCGTATTTCCGTTGAGATGACACAGTATAGACCGAGGTTTAGAGAAATCTAAACTGTCGTTTCTTGAAAGTTTGGGGCTTCGACACTTGTGTGAAAAAGTTTCAGTCGAATAAGCTCAAACCCAAAGCGGATAAATGCATCTTCATAGGATATCCAAAACAGTTGGGTACATCTCCTATCTCAGATCCGAAAGCAAAGTGTTTGTTTCTAGAAACGGATCCTTTCTCGAGGAAAGGTTTCTCTCGAAAGAATTGAGTGGGAGGGTGGTAGAACATGATGAGGTTATTGAACCATCACTTCAACCAGTGTGTAGCAGGGCGCAGGAAGTTGTTCCCGTGGCGCCTACACCAATTGAAGTGAAAGCTGATGATGGTGATCATCGAGCATCGGATCAAGTTACTACAAACCTCGTAGGTTGACAAGGTCGCGTACTACTGCAGAGTGGTACAGTAACCCTGTCTTGGAGGTCATGTTGTTGAGCAACAATGAACCTACGAGTTATGGAGAAAGCAATGGTGGGCCCGGATTCCGACAAATGGCTGGAGGCCATGAAATCCGAGAGATGATCCATGTATGAAAACAATGTGTAGACTTTGGAAGAACTACTTGATGGTCATAGGACTATTGAGTAAAGATGGATCTTTAAAAGGAAGACAGACGATGATGGTGATAAGTCACTATTAAGAAAAGCTCGACTTGTCGCAAAGATGTTTCCGACAAGATCAAAAGTTGACTATGATGAGACTTTCTTACTCGTACCGATAATAAAAGTCTGTTAGAATTATGTTAGCAGTTGCTGCATTATTTATGAAACATTGCACATAGGATGTCAAAACATTATTTCCTCGACGGTTTCCTTGAGCAAACATTGTATGTGATACAACCAGGAGGTTTTGTCGATCCTAAAGATACTAGCAAGTATGCAAGCTCCAGCGATCCTTCAATGGACTGGTGGAAGCATCTCGGAGTTGGAATATACACTTTGATGAGATGATCAAAGATTTTGGGTTTGTACAAGGTTTATGAGAAACTTGTATTTCCAAAGAAGTGAGTGGGAGCACTATAGAATTTCTGATAAGTATATGTGGTTGACATATTGTGGATCATAAGTAATGTACAATTTCTGTAAAGCATACAAGGTTGTTTGAAAGGAGTTTTCAAAGGAGTACCTGGATTTCGCTACTTGAACGTTGAGCATCAAAGATCTATGGAGATAGATCGAAAGCGCTTAATGGAAGTTTCAACAAGATGCATGCCTTGACAAGTTTTTGAAGGAGTTCAAAATAGATCAGCAAAGAAGGAGTTCTTGGTTGCGTTGTGAGGTGCGAATTTGAGTAAGACTCAAAACACGACCCCGGCAGAATAAAGAGAATAGACGAAGGTCGTCTTCTATGCCTTGGCCGTAGAATCTGAAGTATGCCATGCTGGGTACCGCACCTGATGAGTGCCTTGACTCAAAGTCTGTTGAGAGGTACAGAGAGTGATCCATGATTGAATCACTAGCAGCGGTCAAAATTTATCCTTAGTAACTAATGGACTAAGGAATTTTTCTCGATTATGGAGGTGGTTAAAGAGTTCGTCGTAAAGGGTTACGTCGATGCAAGCTTTGACACTAATCCGAATAACTACGAGTAGTGAAACAGATTCGTATAGTAGAGTAGATATTTGGAGTATTCCCGAATAGCACATAGTAGCAGCATCTATAAGATGACATAAAGATTTGTAAAGAACACACGGATCTGAAAGTTTCAGAACCGTTGACTAAAACCTCTCTCACGAGCAAGACGTGATCAGACCCCATAACTATATGGGTGTTGGATTCGTTGGAATCACATGGTGATGTGAACTAGATTATTGACTCTAGTGCAAGTGGGAGACTGTTGGAAATATGCCCTAGAGGAAATAATAAATTAGTCATTATTATATTTCTTAGTTCATGATAATCATTTATTATCCATGCTATAATTGTATTGATTGGAAACACAATACTTGTGTGGATACATAGACAAAACACTGTCCCTAGTAAGCCTCTAGTTGACTAGCTCGTTGATCAAAGATGGTCAAGGTTTCCTGGCCATAGGCAAGTGTTGTTACTTGATAACGGGATCACATCATTAGGAAAATCATGTGATGGACTAGACCCAAAACTAATAGACATAGCATGTTGATCGTGTCATTTTGTTGCTACTGTTTTCTGTGTGTCAAGTATTTGTTCCTATGACCATGAGATCATATAACTCATTGACACCGGAGGAATGCTTTGTGTGTATCAAACGTCGCAACGTAACTGGGTGACTATAAAGATGCTCTACAGGTATCTTCGAAGGTGTTCGTTGAGTCAGTATGGATCGAGACTGGGATTTGTCACTCCGTGTGATGGAGAGGTATCTCGGGGCCCACTCGGTAATACAACATCACACACAAGCCTTGCAAGCAATGTGACTTAGTGTAAGTTGCGGGATCTTGTATTATGGAACGAGTAAAGAGACTTGCCGGTAAAAGAGATTGAAATAGGTATGGGGATACCGACGATCGAATCTCAGGCAAGTAACATACCGAAGGACAAAGGGAATGACATACGGGATTATATGAATCCTTGGCACTGAGGTTCAACCGATAAAGATCTTCAGAATATGTAGGATCCAATATGGGCATCCAGGTCCCGCTATTGGATATTGACTGAGGAGTCCCTCGGGTCATGTCTACATAGTTCTCGAACCCGCCGGGTCTGCACACTTAAGGTTCGACGTGCTTTTATGAATATTTGAGTTATATGGTTGGTTACCGAATGTTGTTCGTTGTCCCGGATGAGATCCAGGACATCACGAGGAGCTCCGGAATGGTCCGAAGGTAAAGATTGATATATAGGAAGTCCTGTTTTGGTCACCGGAAAAGTTTCGGGCTCATCGGTAGTGTACCAGGAGTGCCGGGAGGGGTGCCGGGGACCATCGGGAGGGGTGTCACGCCCCAAGGGGTCTCATGGGCTATGGGAAGAGATAAACCAGACCCTAGTGGGCTGGAATAAGTTCCCACTAAGGCCCATAAGGTTTGAGAAGGAAAAAACACAAGGTGGAAAGAGTTTCCAAGTGGGAAGGTGGAATCCTACTCCAAGTAGGATTGGAGTAGGAATCCTCCACTTCCAATTTCGGCCAAACCTTGAGGGTTTGAGGCTGCCTCTTCCCTCCCCCTCCCTCCTATATATACTGAGGTATTAGGGCTGATTTGAGACAACTTTTGCCACGGCAGCCCGACCACATACCTCCACGGTTTTTCCTCCAGATCGCGTTTCCCCGGAGCTCGGGCGGAGCCCTGCTAAGATTAGATCACCACCAACCTCCGGAGCGCCGTCATGCTGCCGGAGAACTCATCTACCTCTCCATCTCTCTTTCTGGATCAAGAAGGCCGAGATCATCGTCGAGTTGTACGTGTGCTAAACGCGGAGGTGTCGTCCGTTCGTTACTAGATCGGAGCGGATCGTGGGACGGATCGCGGGACGGTTCATGGGACGGTTCGCGGGACGGATCGAGGGACGTGAGGACGTTCCACTACATCAACCGCGTTCACTAACGCTTCTGCTGTGCGATCTACAAGGGTACGTAGATCAGAAATCCCCTCTCGTACAAGGACATCACCATGATAGGTCTTCGTGCGCGTAGGAAATTTTTTGTTTCCCATGCGACGTTCCCTAACAGTGGGTAGAGCTGGATTCAAGTGGGGCAGAGTGTATGGGGCATGGATTGTCTAGTATTACGTCGAGGACTGACCTTGCCTTTGTCTGTGTTCTCTTCGTTGAGTGTCCGGACGTGACCGGCACCATGAATAGGAGTGTGCATCCTGTCCGAACTTGTCGGTTTGTTCGGCGAGGCTAGGATCATTGGAAATTTGTTGTATTTGCCAAGTGCTTTCCATGGCACAATATTTGAGCACCAAGCTTGACACCTCGGTGACGGTTTGGATCCGGCAACGGGAGAGGGCATTGAGGATTCCCTCATCACAGCAATGATGCTCGAAGGCGCTAATAAGCTCCTGCTCATCGCGGCCCTCAGTGTTATTGTTGACGAGGAATCTCGCCCAATAGTGGTGTACTGATTCCCTAGCAGTTGTGTGACTTCATGCAGGACTGATGAACCGAACTCTTCCGCGTTATGCTCGAGTTGGGTGGTGGTGAGAAAAGAATCTGAGTTCCCGTGATTTGTGGGCAAGAGGTCTTAGTGGTCACGTTCCCGGCTGGATTGCGCACTAGACCTGCTAGTGGCCTCAAAATATTGCCGGGGCGAGATAGATACTCCAGGCTATCGCGTACGTCCGGATGATCACTGATCGGGACGTACACTGTTCCTAACTCCGGTGGCTGGTGAGGGAAGCCCGTAACCGGGCACTCGATAATGTTGATCAAGTGCGTGATGGGAGGGACGTAAATTTCCCTGTAATCGAGTCTAAGCCCGATATATTTGTAGAACGTAGCCTGATTATTGATCATGCCCATGACTTGTATCTGGTCGAGTAGTTCGTGCATTACCGGGGTTTCGGCGGACCCCATGCTGCATGTGAGTTCGGAGTTAGCCCGTGTCATTGATGCCACAGTGATGCTCAAGGTCGCTTCTGGAGTGTTCTCGACGGAGACGAGTTCATGCATATTTACCACGTTGGGCTCTAGGGCCGGGATGGGGATGAGGGTCGTTCCGGTGGCGAGATCCGCAGTTTTTGAAGTCGAAGTATCGGAAGCCGCGGGTTCCTTAAAAGGAGCTAAAAGGCTTGTTAACACAAGGTCTCCCAGGGGGTCAATGGTGAACTCCAAGCTTCTGAACCTGACTTCCTGACCGGGGCTGAAGTTCCCGGCCTGGTCGAGGTGGCCAGCCAGATTGGCATGCAAAATGACGCTTACAAAAGCGCAGATCTGTCCGGGGACGAAGACATCCATGTCGATAATCTCCTCGTTGATGACTAGGTGTCCCATCGATCCTTCCGGTGATCCAATCAGCGGAACTCTCAATGAAAGCACCAATGTTGGTGTCAAAACCGGCAGATCACGGGTAGGGGGTCCCGAACTATGGACCTTCGATCGATGGGTGGCAAGAAGAAAGGGGGGCAGTATGTACCCAGGTTCAGGCCCTCTTGAGGAGGTGAAACCCTATGTCCCGCTTGATTATCTTGATGTGGATGGTAATTACAAAGTTGATCTACCTCGAGATCGTATGACTTAAACCCTAGATGAGATAACCCCCTACATGACCGAGGACCCCCGGTTTATATTGCCACCAAGGGATCTAGGGTTACATACAACCGACCTGGTCTACTTTACTTGGACGTCACGCCGGTCTTTGGTGCTTTCCTCCTTGAATACGAGATGACCACACAGCCCGACCTCCAATTACTACGGCCCATAATGCTGGCCTCTGCATAGTAAGCCGACTACCTGAGGACCCTTAATCCCGGATGTTGGAGATATGCCCTAGAGGAAATCATGTATGATGATATTTCCTATGTGTTTATGAATAAAGATAGTCCTTGGACATTATCAATGATGTGTATTAACAAGTACGTGACTTGTTTGTGAGACTACACATTGTACGATGATTGTCCTAAATGGTCCCTAGTCGAAAGAGTTGTGTGGACGTGCAAACACCTAGCCTAGCATATGATACAATGGATGGTCCGGTCTCATTGACCATGTAGCATTGGATGCTAGCCGGATAATATGGACTCAGAAAGATTTGACCAGATTCGACGTAGTCGGATCCGAGTCGAGATAAGGTCTAAGTTGGACAAACCCAACTATGAGACGCAACGATAGTTCATCTATGAGTCTCTAGTACAACATACGTTCTATGTCCTAAGATCTTAGTTGGCGCATGTACGCGAGATGGTGAGAGACTCGCTTTGGGCCGACCAAACGCTACTCCATGACTGGGTAGTTACAAAGGTAGGTTTCGGGCTTGTCCAGACCCATGCTGCGAGACGTGATCGAGCAAGATGAGTTTTTCCCCATCCGACTAGGAGAGATATACTCTCGGCCCCTCGAGTGATCTAACCTAGATAAGCATGGCCATGCAATGAGGATTATGAGATAATCCTAATGTTGGTCAGATTCACCGGAACGAGTAAGAGGTCGTGCGGCAACAAGGATGACCATGTCGCCTTGAGTACAACAACGTATATCGTGTGGCAAAGGGAACAGAAATATGAAGTACAGGTTCGCCTAACCAGCTTCATCGGACACTAGGAGTTGGCACACCTTGCTAGAGGTCGCTACCGACTAGCCAAGTCGAACGTGGTCTGACTCGCGACCAACTGAACGAGAACCTAAGGGGTTGCGCACTTAAGGGGAGGAACACATGAGCTTTAGGGTCCATGTGAGGCCCAAGAGTTGAGCCCGGGACAGACGCCTATATATAGTGGTGGTGCGGCACTCTTATGGAGTTACTCTCTTCAGCGCCTTCATTGGGGTTGTGCATGTGTTGCACCTAGCCACCTACACTTGCTGTCGCCAGCTGTGTGATTCGTACCTAGCAGTCCGCCACACGGTGTTCCCCTACACGCACGGATACCATTAGAGGCGGTGCACCTATGCCGCTCCAAAGAACTTGTACGTGGGATTCGGCGACCGGCTGTTTGAGGAAGACGATTCGGTGACTGGCTATTCGAGGGAGATCAGACGAGGAGGGGACAGATCACGCGTACGTGCTACCCCAACTCTACTTCCGCTTCACTGCACTACGCGTTTAGTGGTAACTATTTATCTATCTTCGTAGCATGTTCTTTGATGTTCTGCGCATAGGAAAATTTTAATTTGCATGCGCTGAACCTACGGTAGAATCCAACATTGGTATCAGAGCCTCTGCTAGTGGTTTTGGTTTTAGATCGGATGCATTTTTGATATGTGGAGGTGGCTAATGAGATCCTTTGTCGTTCTTGAGATCGGCTATGTGCACGGTTGATGAGATCAACTGCACATCGGGGTCGTTGAGGCAATGTTTTCTGTCAATTGGAATCGATGAGGTAGTGACATAACCTACCCCTACCGGTCGGTTTCCGCCATCTGGGTTAAGAGTGAAACGTAAATCCGAATCGGGTTTGTGATGATAGATAAGATCGGCCAGATCAGAAGATTCGGCGTGATCAGGATCGCCGTGTGCATAGTGCCATGTATTTTGTACACGGTCACACAAACCGGTAGAATGTGATTTTATGCATATGTTTGTTTTGCGGGTTCAATGTGAATAGTATGTCTCATATGTATGTGATGCATGTGTGTAATTTAACATGACCTGCATGCCATGATTGTCAGCCGGCAGGAGCCAAAGTCTTGTCATTTTATTGTGTAACAGCCTTCATGTCGACTTGTGATTCTCTGTAAATTCATTACTAGTTGTAGTAGTTGGAGGACAGAGATCAAGTTCGAGGTTTTGGCGTCCCGGTGTGACGAACAGGATGGAGTCCCACCCTGGCCATCGGAGTTCGAGACGGCTTGGAAAGAAGTCCATGAGGGAGCCATACAATTTCACATATTTATGTATTGTTGTGATTGATATTGCTTCTTATTTTCTATGCATGTTATAGTGTAGAAAGATCGTTCGTTAATATCAAGTACATTGCCATTCCGGATGTTGCACCTTCACACATCAAGTACGTCTAGCGGTGGAATCCTAAAATTGAGGTGCTACGAGGTGTCCTTGAATTGGAGGGTTCGTGTCGGACACAGACATGCACTACATCAGGTTAACTTGACAAGGCTATCAAAATGGTTTTGGGAATTATGGCAAAGAAGGTTGGGAGCTGGGGTATAAGATACCTACCCAACCGACACGAGTCGTATAGAGATACGATTAGCAAGGTGTTTCTTACCGAATAGGCAAGTTGGCTATCAGTGATGCTAAAGCTCACTAGTCTCTCATGCTAGATGGATCTTGAATCACTGAGAGTTTGCACAGGGATGCCGACTTTAGTTGGAGTAGTTCTATTTAAGGCATGAATTACTCTCCATAAACAGATTGCTTAGTGATTGCATATTTTCTGTTGAAGATCAATGGCACTACCTGCTCAAAATTTTGCATTGAAATCAATTCTGGAAAAAGATAAACTGAATGGAACACACTTTACCACCTCGTATAGAAATATGAGAATTGTTCTCAAGCACGATAAAAAGGAACATGTTCTACAGGATCCACTTCCAGAGGTACCTGCCGATAATGCTAATGCCACCACCAAGAATTCCTACCATAAACTCGTTGATGAATCGAACGACATCAGCTGCCTCATGCTGGCTTGTATGGAGCCCGATTTGCAATAGCATTTCCTGCTCCTCTTCACGGAAAATCCAACATAGATCACCCGCTCCTCTTCATGGAAATTCCAGCGTAGATCAAAAGTATCACCTTGCCATAAGAAATCTTGTACTTGAACCTGTCGGGGACTTTTGTGTGGACAACTTTCACTTCCATTGATTTCCTCTCCGCTATCTTGCTGTAAAGCAACCGAGCAATGAGTGTTGAAGAAAGGTTACCATGATCTTAAGGGATACCGGGAATAACACAAGTATGATGAACTAAGTCACTGATCACCCAGCTTGTGCCATACATAGGGACATAGCCATGCACCCTCGTGGGGGAGTGTATGTTCTTGCATACCATTCTCAAGTATTTCTGACTTGACACGTCAGATATGAACACCTTTTGCATGGATATTTCCTATTTAATGATTGCATCCTTCAAAGCTTCCTCATTGGGATACATAGAACATGTCCCAATGTTGTTCCAGTGATATTTCCAAGTACAATTATGGCCATTGCAAATGAGAAGTATTGATTCCATGATGCAGGATTACTCATCTCATGTGTGTTCTCTACTTCATCCAACTCATCGGAATCATCAACATGACCAATATCACCATCTCTATCTCCATCTTCCAGATGGTTTTGCATGTGCCCATCTATCTCGTCAACATCGTCCTCGTCACTAACATAATCATCGGCATTTCCTCCTTCTACCATACTGCTATGATCTGATTCGTAAACATCATGTCTAACATGTGACACATATTTTTAGAGTTAATCATGCATCCCTTCACTGCTCTGGCCATTATCTTAACAAGCCTCGCCTTCGGGTACACTCACCTCATTCACAACGGGAAGTAGTAAGGCAACATGATTACATCCCTTGCTTTTGCAACTTTGTAACAAGCAAACCTGATACATCTCCAACGTATCGATAATTTATGAAGTATTGATGCCACATTAACCTATGTTTACAATATTTTACATGGTTTTGATGCACTTTATACGATTTATTTAGAACTAACCCACACACACGTTGTTTTCAGCAGAATTACCATGGTGTTGTTTTTGTACAAAAAATGGAAGTTCTCGGAATCGCCCAAAATTTATTTACATTATTTTGGAGGAAGGAAAAAATATTGGAGCAAAGAACCACCAAAGCGGAGCCACATGTGGGACAAAATCCAACAGGGCGTGACCCCCCTGAAAGCACAATTGCTCCCTAAGGTGGTTTTGACAATTGATCACAACATATGCATCATTGGACTAATTATCTTATTAAAGTATATTTCAGAAAATTTCAAAGATGCCTTGGCTATAGGCTTGTGAGGACAAGCCCCTTATTGCGTGGAAAGTAATGGGATTGGCTCAAGCTTCAAGCAAGAAGACTCTACATTTTACATTTGTTAGAAATCACTTTGAGTCCATAGGAAAGCCAATACTATTGAAAGGTGGTGACGTTTTATGATGAATTGGTTTCTGAAATGCTTACAGGTACCCACCAAAAATACTCAACCATTCTCCCACAAATATCTCTGTACAAAGCTATTCTAGCAAAATCGGTGCCACCAACTATTTCCACTCGGCCCTACCGATTTTCCACCAGACAGATCCTTTGCCAAACCCTACCATCTCAGTTCAGTGACCAACTTTATGTTGAGAAGATTACAACAATCAGAATTTCCGAGTTTGAAATCGGTCTCATCGAGATTTAGAAACTAATCTAGCTCATCATATCGGTACCACCGTGATTCATAAATCGGTCTCGCCGAGAATTCAAAAGTTGCCACATTTAGTGCAACTCGGTACCATCGAGATTAATTTCGGTGTCACCGAGTTGGGCAATAATGTTGTAACGATTGGATTTTGGGAGATGCCTATGTATACCCCATCCACCTCCTCTCATTCGAAGAGGGAGCACTTAGAACACACTTACACTTGCGAGATCCATTTTTCTGAGAGAGGGCCACCTACTCATGTGTGGAGATCACGAGATTCCAATCCAACCATTTGAACCTTTATTTCTAGCCTCCCCAATTTTCTTTCCACAAGATCAATCTCTCCTACCCATGCCCAATCTGCGAGAGAGTGATTTTGTGTTGAGGATACTATCTTTTGAAGTACAAGAGCAAGGAGTTCATTGTTCTACCACATCTATTACCTTCTCGAGGGTGTCGCCTCCTAGATTTGTTAGGTGTTGCTTGGGAGCCTCCTACTTCGTGTTGTGGAGTTGAACCCAGAAGTTTGTAAGGGCAAGGAGATTGGCTACTTCATGAAGGTCTACCATGAGTGAGGCTTGTCGTGTGTGGACAGAAGCTGTGGTGGAATAGAAAAAGTTATTTCTTCATGGACCCCTTGTGGGTGGAGCACTCCATGGTCTCTCGCAATCGTTACCCTCTGTGGGTTGAAGTCTCCACTAACATGGTCATACGATAGCGCCACCTATGGAGCCATGCCAAAAATCGTTGTGTCAAGCTTTGCGTTTGATCTTCTTACCTTACCATCTACATTACATTTGCATGTCTTAACTTTCCGCTGTTATACTCTTAAATGTGCATGTGTAGGGTGAACTTCGCTAGTCATAATTGCTAAAACTGGCCCACAACTAAAATTGGCAAAAGGCTAAGTTTTTATCTTGTCAAGTAGTCTAATCACCCCCCCCCCTCTAGACATACTTTCGATCCTACAAGTGGTATAAGAGCTTTGGTGTCCATTGCACTGGTTTCATAACATAGGAGAGTATGGCATCTAGTGAGGGAAATTGTCACCATAGAGGTCCATATTTTGATGGTAAAAACTTTGCTAGTTGGAAGCATAAGATGTAAATGTAAGTGCATCTAGTGCCCCTTAGTGATTTTGGTGGTTTGAAGACTTATAGGTTAAGTATCTAATGTGTTTATAAGTGTACACATGATCTATAAGTCATTGAGGAGTTTGAGATATTTGAAGAACATCGACCCCTAAAAATATATGTCTTCAGTTGAAGAAACTGGTCTAAAGCTGAAGAAATGAATCACGAGGAATCTGCGATGAAATTGATATTCCTCATGAAGATATTGATATTGAGAAGATCGGTTGTTCCTGAAGAAAATCATTTTGAAGAAATTGAAGCGTGAAGATTTACGTTTTCTGTTTTACTTTCTTCGCATTTGATGAATAGGAACACCGTACTGTTAAAGGGGGTCAAAGTAACGCTATGGAATGAATTTCCTCATGATGCTCAACCCAAGCCAAATCCTACCAAAAGCCTCAAGTGAGGAATATGAGTGACATGAGGACTCTCACAGTTGAGGGTCCCGACCGTTTCGATAGCCACGCCAAGTCACTAGTCTTATCCACTCCAACGGTCATATTATTTAAGGGCATTAATGTCAAATCATGTCGGGATGCTCCCAGGCTAAGAATAGCCGCCCCCACAACCACTAGCTGGTTGGCTGCTCCGTTAGAAACTGACACTTGTCATAAGAGCAACCCAAATTCCTCAGAGCTTTCTAGAGTAAATCATCAGTGAGGAAATACACCACCCACCGAAATCACAAACCAAACCTAGTGATTGAGCATCACTGAAGAAGTTGTTCCTGTGTGGGACTGAAGCCTTTTACCTTTGAGGATTGTGCATCCTCCAGATGGTTAGGCGTCATGGTCTAGAGCAATCCAGCAGTCAATTGTGGATCGCCGGGTGACCGAGTTTGTGAGGGTTTGTAAGTCTGCCCTGAAGACTTACCACGAGTGTTGGGCGAGGACTATGTGTTATGTGTTGATGACTTTCACTGTGACTGTTTGAAGAGTTTCCTGAAGACTTTCTCCGAATTTCCTCAACCCCAAATTCTTCACAATAGTTAATCATCATCTGTATTCTGCGTGCCTGCTTACTCTGCAATCTGTTTTCATAATCTTCACTCTGTAATACTGCTGTTGTGAACGTTTGCACGACTGATCCTTAACTGTTTCCGCTGTAAGTTAGTCATCAGTGAGGAATTTCCTCAAAAGGAATTTCCTCAGTGATGAAATTCTAAAATGTCCTATTCACCCCCCCCCCCTCTAGTCGATATAACGCACTTTCAATTGGTATCAGAGCAAGGTACTCCCTTGTTCTGTGTGATTTTGGTTTAACCACCTGGAGTTTTAGTTATGTCGACTGCAGGCATGTTTAAGGTGACTGCAGCATGTCCTACCTACGAGGGAAAGAACTTTCCTTTCTGGAAGAACAAAATGCAAATGCATCTACAAGCTATAGACAATGATCTCTGGTATATTGTGGAAAATGGTGTCCCCATCATTTCTGCCAGTGTCACTACAGATGATGTGAAGAAATTCAAGCAACTCGATCCTCAAGCGAAGAACATCATCTGTGGTCATCTGAGCCCTGGCCAGTTTGGAAGAGTAAGTGCCTTAGGCTCTGCAACACTGATCTGGGAGAGACTGTGCAAGGTAAATGAAGGAGTATCAACCCAACGTGACTCTCGTGTTGATATTCTTCGCAATCTCTTCAATCGCTTTAAGATACATGACAATGAAAGCTGCCAAGACACCTTTGATCGCCTCACTGACATATCAAATGAACTGCAAGCACTGGGAGCTCGAGACATCACTGATCACGAAGTTGTGAAGAAACTGCTGAGATCTTTGGATTCTTCATTTGACACTTTAGTTCTGATGATTCAAGAAAGACCAGACTACAAGATGCTAGATCCTGCTGACATCCTCGAAAGGCTGAATACTCATGAATTCCAGCTAGAAGAAAAGAGAGATCTATATGGACAAAGCTATTCCAGACCACGTGCACTGAAGGCAAGACCAATTTCCTCATCTGAAGAAGAAGACACAGATGACAGCAGTTGTGACCCTGAAGAATTTGGTCAGGAACTTGCAATGCTTGTGAGGAAATTCCAGAGATTTACACGACGAGGCCAGTTCGGTAAATCATCAAGAAGAGACATGAGGAAATCAGAATCTGCATCTGAGGATTACAAGAAACGGACATGTCACAAGTGCAAGAAATCAGGTCATTACATTGCTGATTGTCCTCGCTGGGGAAAGGAATCAAAGAAGAAGAAATACAAGGATGACAGTTCTGATGACTCAAAGAAGAAGAAGAAATCTTCAAAATCCTCATCTTCAACGTCCTCCTCACACAAGAAGACTAGCTTCAGAAAGGCTCGGGCACTTATTGGCAAGGAAATGGATTCCGAGGCAAAATCAGAGGAATGTGATGAAGAAGAAGGCTCTGGAGAAGACTCAGAATCCAGACAGGCTAGTCTTGCACTAGCAACCACTTTCGTCAGCAAGTCAATCTTCAATCTAGAAGAAAATGATTGCACCATCCATACTAATGAATATGCTGATGACTTCGCTCCAACCTATTGCTTCATGGTGAAAGGTTCAAAGGTATCAAATAATGCCTCCTCCTCTGATTCAAGTGACTGTGAACATGATGATTATAAGAAACCCAGTTACAGTACACTTGCTATCATTGCCACTAAACAACAAACTGCTCTGGAAAAGCTTCGAAAACTGCTAGACAAAAGTGATGATCTGTTGAATGATGAAATGAATCTTAATCAAATCCTCGCTGATGACATGAAAAATCTTC
This sequence comes from Hordeum vulgare subsp. vulgare, assembly GCF_904849725.1. Lineage (NCBI taxonomy): Eukaryota > Viridiplantae > Streptophyta > Magnoliopsida > Poales > Poaceae > Hordeum > Hordeum vulgare. The sequence continues at coordinate 512,522,131 of NC_058524.1, read as the reverse complement.
AGTCTAGATTTGATAATCTTCACGATATTCATGATACACTCCTCACTGATCATGAGAAGCTTTCCTACGAATTCCTTCAAAGAAAGCTTGATCTTGAGAAGCTGAGGATGTCTCATGATGATCTTCGTACGGAAAATGATTCATTACTAGCTCACCAGATTAGCGCTAGTCAAGTTGAATTTAGTCCTCCGTGTCTTAAATGCATTGAATGTGAAACTGCTAATTCCTCACCAGAAACATCAAATGCTACAAATTCTTCAACTGCACCTGCTGTGTCTATTTCCTCACTTGAGGAAAACACAAATGTTACTGATGAAAATGCAGGGTTGAAGGAATTGTACGTGACAGGCATGTACAAAAGCCTCAAAGGACACCAAACCCTTTGTGGTGTGCTCAAAATGCATATCTTGAACAGGAACCCGAGGAAAGAAGGAATTGCCTTTGAGAGGAAATTGAATGCTGATGGATCTTATTGGAAACCTGAGCAGTATCCCAAAACCTCATGGGTTGCTGCTACTGGGCCTCCTTTTGATCCATCTAATCTAACTGGCTTCTCATGTGAATTATCCTATTCCTCGGATGAGTCATTTGATTCCAACTATAAACTGTTCAAAAATCAATCTGGTGAAGTATTTGCTCGATATGTTGGAACTAACTGCAGGAATGGCCCTCCTCTGAGGAAAATCTGGGTTCCCAAAAGTTGTCTTGAAAATCTTCAAGTGAATGTCCTCATGACATCACCTCTGAAGAATCTGAACCCCAGATCAAATTCCTCAGGAGGACCAAAGTCTTCAAGAGGATCAAAATCCTCAACTGGTCAAAACTATGCTCGTACCCGTGCTTATGCGTCTAACATGCAGGGAAACTACAAGGAATATGATTATGAGCGCTATTCCTCAAATCATTATGTTCATAAATCCTCAAACCAGTTCTCTGCATACTCATATGAGTACTTTAACACCCCTACTGTTAAGAGAAGTGCATTAGCTTCAATGCCACCTTTCTCATATGGTGCTCGCAGGATGATGAACACTTTGCCACCCCTTCAGATGTGGGTGGTGAAGAAATCAAACTAATCACTTCTGCAGGATAGGTCTCCAGATGAATATCATCATTTGAAGAATTTGCTAGAGACCTGAGGAAATGCTTGATAGGACGCAAGCTAATGATTGATGAAATAGAAATATTTCACACGTCCTTACATTTCTGTTATGATGAAATCACTGAACTGATGAAATTAGTATCATATTCTTAAAATCTGAAGCATATGAGATAGTAAGCTGTACTAATTCATCTGCAGGATGACAAACCCAAAAATACTGACTGGGTTCTCGATAGTGGCTGCACACATCACATGACTGGTGATAAAAGCCTACTAATGAATATGCCACTAACTCCATCACCTCTGAAGCAAATCACATATGCTAATAAAGGTAAAAGCAAGGTATTGGGACTTGGCAAAGTAGGTATTTCCAAGGATAGGCATATGGACAAAGTGGTGCTTGTTGAATCCCTTGGTTTTAACCTCATGTCAGTCTCGATGCTTTGTGATCTTGATATGATTGTTATCTTTGGTAGATATAGATGTGTAGTCATCATGGAATCTGACAGATCCAAAGTCTTCGAAGGTGTAAGAAGAGGGGATTTGTACATTGTTGACTTCTCTACAGGTCCTCAACCAGCCACTTGCTTACTAGCAAAAACCTCAGAAGGATGGTTGTGGCACCGAAGACTAGGTCATGCAGGCATGAGGAATTTGCACACACTTGCAAAGAAGAAGCATGTCATTGGCATCGAATCAGTCAAATTCCTCAAGGATCATCTGTGCGGTGCTTGTGAATCTGGGAAAATGACCAGATCCAAGCATCCCTCCAAAACCATCATGACCACTACACATCCATTTGAATTGCTTCATATGGATTTATTTGGGCCTACTCACTATGCAACACTAACCAATGCAGCATCTCTATATGTCTTTGTCATAGTTGATGATTATTCCAGATACACTTGGGTGCATATTATCGTGTATAAAACTGAAGTGCAGGAAATCTTCAAACGATTTTCTTCAAGGGCCTCGACGAACTTCGGCATCAAGATCAAACATATCAGGAGTGATAATGGAACCGAGTTCAAAAACACTGGTCTTGATGATTATCTTGATGAACTTGGTATTACTCACGAATTGTCTGCTCCTTATACTCCTCAGCAGAATGGTGTCGTCGAAAGAAAGAATAGGACTCTGGTTGAAATGGCAAGAACTATGCTTGAAGAATATCAGACTCCTCGTCGCTTCTGGCCTGAAGCAATCAACACTGCATGTCATATCATCAACAGGGTATATCTTCACAAATTCCTCAAGAAAACCTCATATGAACTCCTCACTGACAAGAAACCCAATGTAAGTTATTTCAAAGTCTTCGGTGCAAAATGCTGGATTAGAGATCCTCATCATAGCTCAAAATTTGCACCTAAGGCACATGAAGGTTTTATGCTCGGTTATGGAAAGGACTCGCACACCTACAGAGTCTTCAACAACTATCACAACAAAGTTGTTGAGACTGTAGATGTGCGGTTCGATGAAACTAATGGCTCGCAAAGAGAGAAATTGCCTTCTGATCCAGATAAGCTGTCTCCTGAGGAAGCAATAAAGCTTAAGCCTACTGAAGACATTGTCCCCACTGAGGAAATTGGTGAAGAAACGATCCCCATCGCTGATGAAAACCAAGAAGATGCTCCTGAGGAAGTTGCAACAGCACCACTTCCTCAGCCCAGACAAAATCCTCAACCAGCTCATCCGAGGATTGCAAATGAAGTAGAACTTGACAAAATCCTCAACGACATCAACGCGCCAGGTCCTCTCACTCGCTCAAAAGCTTCACACTTAGTTAACTTTTGTGGGCATTTTTCCTTTGTATCCATCACAGAACCCTCAAAAGTAGCTGAGGCTTTTCTGGAACCGGAGTAGATCCAAGCCATGCAAGACGAACTTCTTCAATTCAAGATGAATGACGTATGGGAGCTCGTCAAACGACCAGATCCTCGCAAGCATAACATCATCGGCACCAAGTGGATTTACCGAAACAAGCAAGATGAGGACGGTCAAGTGGTGAGGAACAAGGCACGACTTGTAGCCCAAGGCTACACCCAGGTTGAAGGAATAGATTTCGATGAAACTTTTGCACCTGTTGCTAGACTTGAAGCTATTCGAATTATACTTGCTTATGCTAATCATCATAACATCATCTTATATCAAATGGATGTGAAAAGTGCATTCCTCAATGGTAAGCTTGAGGAAGAAGTATATGTTGCTCAGCCCCCAGGTTTTGAGGATCCAAAGAATCCAGACAAAGTCTTCAGACTCAAAAAGGCTCTGTATGGCCTCAAGCAAGCCCCTCGAGCGTGGTATGATACATTGAAGGAATTCCTCATGAAGAAAGGCTTCAAACCTGGTTCACTCGATCCAACTCTTTTCACAAAATCTTATGATAATGAGCTGTTTATATGTCAAATATATGTTGATGACATCATATTTGGTTGTACTGACAAAAGATACGGTCATGAATTTGCCTATATGATGAATGAAGAATATCAGATGTCCATGATGGGGGAGCTGAAATTCTTCTTAGATCTTCAAATTCTTCAACAAAGCAATGGAATCTTCATATCACAGGAGAAATACCTCAAGGATGTTCTGAGGAAATTCGACATGCACGAATGCAAAGGTGCCAAGACTCCAATGCCTACCAACGGTCACCTCGGCACTGATGAAAATGGTAAAGATTTCGATCAGCAGGTATACCGTTCTATGATTGGCTCTTTATTGTATCTATGTGCATCTAGGCCAGATATAATGCTTAGTGTTTGCATGTGTGCACGTTTTCAAGCAAAACCGAAGAAATCACACCATAAGGTTGTGAAACATATTTTTCGATACTTAGCTCACACACCAACACTAGGATTATGGTATCCCAAGGGCTCCAATCTTCATCTGGTAGGGTATTCCGATTCAGACTATGCTGGTGACCGTGTGGATCGCAAGTCAACATCTGGCACATGCCATTTCCTCGGAAGATCACTGGTTTGCTGGTCCTCAAAGAAGCAGAACTGCGTATCACTCTCCACTGCCGAAGCTGACTACATTGCTGCTGGTTCTTGCTGTGCTCAATTGCTATAGATGAAGCAAACCCTCAAGGACTATGGCATCAATATGAAGAATGTGCCTCTCTACTGTGACAATGAGAGTGCTATCAAGATTGCCTACAACCCAGTGCAGCACTCGAAGACCAAGCACATCCAGATTCGTCATCATTTTCTTCGGGACCATGTCCTCAAGGGCAATATCCTCATCGACCATGTGAAGACTGATGATCAACTGGCTGATATCTTCACTAAGCCCTTGGATGAGAAAAGGTTTTGCAAGTTGCGGTGTGAGCTAAATATCTTAGAGTCTTCAAATGTTTTGTAAAAACATGCACCCATCCTAACACTTATGCAAAATTGATGACTTAGATGTGCAACACATGATGAAACGATTTTCTTCAACCGATGAAGAAAGTCACTCTGAATGTGAAGAAATTGATTCTCAGGGCCCTACGACAGTTGTACGCGGCGTCTGTAATCAACATTCTTATATGGTGGGTAACGCCACCGCCCAATGTGAAATTCCTCAAGTTGATTTTCTTCAAATGATCAATTTCCTCACAATGCATTTTTCTTCAAAATAGTTGTTCTTCATTGTGATGATCTATTACAAAATCTTCAAAAACACTTGATGACTTTCATTTGCCTAGTTAGACTGTGATTTCTAGTCCTCAACAGCATTCACTTATTGCTAATTCTTCAAGTTGATGTTTCTGCTAAGTGAATGTGATCGGACCCTACTTTCCCTCTATGCTATACTTATCCAGTCTATTCAATTCTTCATATGCGTTCTACTTGAAACTTTGTTCAAAATCCTCACTGCATCCTTGTCAGCTGATGATTTTGTAACGAAAATCCTCAAATCTTCAAAAATTGTTTTCTTTAAAAGGAACAGTAACTGAACCCCACTTCCCACGATCGGATAACCACGATCTCCACTATCTCTACCGCATCGTACGGGAGCTACACGTGTCCTGCGGAGACGTAGAGGCAAGGGCTATTCGGTCCGAAACTTTCGCGCCAAACAGTAACTTTCGGGCTATAAATAGGTCCTTACCCCCCTCGGTATATTCTTCTTCGCCTCCTCGTTCTCCTGCCATCACACTCTCCATCGAACCCTAGCGCCACCGCTGGTTGTCTTGTCGCCGGCAAGGAAGAGCTTCACTGCCTCAACCTTTTCGCCGCCAGGATCATGCCGGAGTCGGAACATCTACGTCCGCCGCCGCCGTAGACGTCCTCTGCTGCCAAGTTAGGGTTCATTGGACACTTGACTGAAGAGACTCTCCAACACCACCTTTTGTGTTCTTCGCTCGCACCTTCTAGGGTAAATATACTCCATTTTTACAGCAGCTCAGATCTGAAATTTTACCTCTCCCATGTGAAATCTGTTTTTCCTGAAGATACGATGTGCACATGATTCCTCAAACACTATCCATCACCACAATCATTGATGAACTAGCTAAGAATCTAAGATTTTCACGAGATTCCTCAATTGTGCGAATTTTCGGATCTGTACAACTCTGGAACCCAAGAACAGTATGCTTAAGCAAATTCCTCAACCACTGGTTATATTCCTCAAACTATCAAACTTTTTCATTTTCTTCAAATCTGAGAACGCATATGACCTCTCCAAATTCCTCGCAACTATACTCTGTTCACAGGTACACACATGTCAGCTGATGAATCTCTCGGTTCTCATCACATTAACTCATTTGCAGCATTTCTGGAAGAAACTCTTCAAGGCTCATCAGAATCTTCAAGAGTTCAAAATCATCAGCAAATTCCTCGTCTGAAGAAAATGGAGGAAGAAAGGAAACAGAAGGGAGGAAAGAAACTAGAGCAAAACACAACTGTTGATATTCCTGATGACATATACTTGGACTATTGCACACCTGATGAAGAACCTGAGACAATGGCTAAAAGAAAGATTAGGCTGCAGAAAATTGAGCACAGATGGGCAAAGGAGTGGAAGGAGTACATGTTTGTGACTCCAAAATATGCGAAGAAATTCGCTTTGAAGCCTCCTGGCAGAAGGGCCCCACTTGAGGATCATCAAGTAGCTCATCCCTCAAGTCTTATGACACTTGATGACTACCCAGATGAAAAAGAAAGGCATCTGGCCAAGCTCAAGAAGCAAGCAGAAGCAGCAGTGAAGAAATTTAATGAATCCTCAGCTGCTGCCTCCGGTGCTGCTCATTCCTCAGCAGCAGAAACCTCAGGCTCCGAGATTCCTCAACCACAGTCTGTGCCAACAAAGCAAAAGGCTTCAAAGCCTCAAGAGAAGTTTGCACAGGCTTCTGTCACAAAACCCTCAGCTCCAAAACCCTCGGTTCCAAAACCGTCAACACCAAAACCATCAGCGCCAAAACCCCCAGCACCCATCTCATCTACACCAAAGTCCTCAGCTCCACCTCCAAAGGCAGTACAGAAGAAAGTCGTGAAGACTACGACTGCCAGCTCCAGCTCCTCACTCCCAGCTGCAACTAGCTCGGAGACAAAGTATTCAACACCCCCTGTGAAGACTTTGGCAACTACTGAACCTGCACCTCTGCCCAGCCCCAACAAAATCATCACAGTCCCGTCTGCATCAGAGGGAAGTGATGATTATGATGATGAAACCCTGGAAGCCATCATCAGGAACAAGCAAGAAAGGGTAGCACAAGCATGAGGCAATGCTATTCCTCTGGCCATGGCCCCCAAGGTCCTCCTCGACTTCATCAATGTATGGTATGAAGACCCAAACACACCCATTGATGATTTGAAACTTCCTCCTGGTGTCAGTCACATGGTGGCCACCTTCATAAACAAAGCCAAGTGGAAGGAACAGAAGGCCAAGCAGGCAAAGATTGCAAAGGCCAAAAAGGAGAAATTCCTCAGGCAAAATCTCCTCAAGCTGACGCCTGAAGCATTGGTGTCAACCCAGGCAGAGCTGCAAGTCTTGACTGACAAGTGTGACAAACTGTCAGACCGCAAAAGCATCAAGCGCAATTTCATCAAACTAGCCACTAGTGTTGTTCATGACTACAACAAGCGACACCCACAACCAGCACCAACTCCTCAGCCCCTGGTTGCGCAGCCAGAAGATGCATCTCCTGATGAGGAGGAATTCCTCAAGGTGAGGAACAACACCAAAGGGCCGTGTTGATGAGCCGGCCACTGAAGAAATCATCACCGAGACCGCTCCTGATGAAACTACAACCCTTGATGCAACAGCTCCTGATCCAGCTGCTTCACCAAAGCAGGCTGATGACTCTGTTCCAACTGGTTCCTCACTACTAGCTGAAGAATCTGTAGAGAAAACACCTTCACCAAAAGCTTCAAAGGTGAAGAAGGTAATCCCGTCTGCATCAGACGCGAAAAAGACAAGAGCTGCTGAGAAGGAAGCGAAGAAGAGAAAAGCTTCCTCAGCAGAAGAAAAGATTGAGGCAAAACGCCTCAAGGAAACTGAAGAATCTGCCCCTTTGGACCCGGTGCCTCTAAATGTTGCACCTTCATATGAAATGGTCGTCATTGGTGACCAAACTACAAGGGCAGATGAGGAAATGAAGGATGCTGCCTCTAAGGAGCATACTGATGAGGAAATCCAGATTGATGATAGTCCTCAACCTCATGTTCCTCAGACAGAGACTACTCAAGCTTCAGCTGCAGCTGCTGATGAATCTGCTTCTGCCACAAAGTCAGCTGATGAAAACCAAGCCGAAGAAAATGTCCAGTCTGAGCAGGCTCCTCCCACTGAACAGGCTGACCAAACTCCTCAAGCTGAGAAGGAAGAAGAAATTCCTCAGCCTGAAGCTCAGCCAGAGCAAGAAATACCCGCTGATGAAATTCCTCAACCTGAGGAAACTGCTGAAGAAAATGTTCCGCCCCTGACAATGACTTCATTGTGCTCAACCCAGAGACTGCCATCGTTGTTACCCCTCCCATTCCTCAGCACAATATCAAGCCAGTTCAGCGCCAGCCATTCTCGAAACGGCCAAAGTTTCAGAAAGAAAATTTCTTTGAGGAACGCATGTATTTCATCGGAGAGAATCCCTATGACAAGCCTCAAATGAGGCATCTAAAGTTTTGGACAAGGACTCAGATGAACTACTATGCTTCTGTGCTCTGTGAACGCAACAAGATATTCCAGCACAGGCACATTCCTCATGATGAACTTGAAGAAATTCCCTGCATGGAACCAGTCCTCCGTGTACTCCATGATGCAGGTTTGCTCCCTATGTGCTCAGACATATCAGATTGGAATAGTGAGCTTATTCTTCAGTTCTATGCAACTCTGCACATCTCGGGCAATGCTGATGACATCAACACTTGGGTGTTCGACTGGATGACCCAAAACACTCATTACAAGGCTCCAGCGTCTGAACTCCTCAGAGAACTGCCCGTACCAATTCCTTCAGACGGGGCAGTGAAGCTTTATGGTGAGCGTGAGCTGCCAAATGGAATGATGGAAGTCCTCATGAAGCCTTTGCCTGCAGGAAAACCCTCAAGAACCACTTTCCTCGTCCATGAGCTCAAGTACACACCCCGGTCTGTCTACCGCATTCTCTGCAGTGTGCTTGCGCCAATCAAAGGCCATGACGATGAAGAAGATGTTGTCGGCCTCATGAAGAATATCCTCTTCAACATCATTCACGGTATCCCCATGAATATCCATGATTTCTTCTTGAGGACTTTGGCTGACAATGCAATGTGCCCATATGATCACAAAATTTATGCACCATGGATCATGAGATTCCTCAGGACAAGGACATGCATCAACTTCCACGCAGATTTCCAGAACCATGTTGGTTATATGCCTCCTATCCGGGTCAACAAGAAGACTTTCGATCCCATTGAGGGAAAAGGAAAGTCTGTGATTGATGAAGGCAGCAGGCCTCTTGATGGTCAGTTTAAAGAACCAGACGCTTATTCTTCATGGGACGATACTGAGACTCGCCCACCCAGCCGTGTTCCTCCTCGCGTGCTAAACACCAGAGAGCTTCTTCTCAGTCTTCATCAGAAGGTGGATCACAACCAAAAATGGGTCAAACGCCAGTTTGGTGCCATTTTGAAAACCCTCACTGAAACCTAGAACTCTGTGAAGATTAATCATCACTATCTGCATGAGGTTTTCGATCGCACCTGGGCTACACTTGCACACCTGAAGACCCAGACTGAGCTTGAAGAAATGAACTTTGAGCAGGACTTTGACTGGTCGTGGCCTCCCAAGAAGAAGTTCAGGCCCATTCCAGTGCCAGATCTTGAAGACAGCTCCTTCTCGTCATTCCACACCGCCGAGTCTGATGAGGAACAACTCGACACCGCAACAGGCCCAAGGAAGAAGACTACACCCAAGAAGCGCCAAGGATCTTCATCAACCGCAAAGAAATGAAGTCTTCACGGGCGTTAGTCCTCAGTTTGTCCCTTTTTGTCACTTGATGACAAAGGGGGAGAAACTTGAGAGTTAGTCTTCAAACGGGATTTATTTTTGGGGCTTATGAACTATATTTAAGTTACAAACTCTTGGCTCTTCTGAAGTTTTTATGTAATGAGTTGTAACTTAAGCCCGATGGTACTTTGACGCTTTTTAACGTTTTTCTTCGCATGCTTATTCCTCAAGTTTTAATGCACGCATGCTGAAATTCGTCAGATACCATTTGCCATCATGCATCTTCATTTTCTTCATATGATATGTTATATGTATACATGATTTACAAGATTCAGGGGGAGATCTCCATGATATAAATCATCAATGTGCATATGCTATAAAAGCAGAATCCTCAAGGTATGCACATCTTCAGGGGGAGTCTCTGTGAATCTTGTTTTCAAATTCCTCAAATGAGTATTTACACTTCATATTTTTGATCCCTGTTGAAGACTTAACCTAATTGTCATCAACCACCAAAAAGGGGGAGATTGTAAGTGCATCTACTGCCCCTTACTGATTTTGGTGGTTTGAAGACTTATAGGTTAAGTATCTAATGTGTTTATAAGTGTACACAGGATCTATAAGTCATTGAGGAGTTTGAGATATTTGAAGAATATCGACCCCGAAAAATATATGTCTTCAGTTGAAGAAATTGGTCTGAAGCTGAAGAAATGAATCACGAGGAATCTGCGATGAAATTGATATTCCTCATGAAGATATTGATATTGAGAAGATCGGTTGTTCCTGAAGAAAATCATTTTGAAGAAATTGAAGCGTGAAGATTTACGTTTTCTGTTTTACTTTCTTCGCATTTGATGAATAGGAACACCGTACTATTAAAGGGGGTCAAAGTAACACTATGGAATGAATTTCCTCATGATGCTCAACCCAAGCCAAATCCTACCAAAAGCCTCAAGTGAGGAATATGAGTGACATGAGGACTCTCACAGTTGAGGGTCCTGACCGTTTCGATAGCCACGCCAAGTCACTGGTCTTATCCACTCCAATGGTTATATTATTTAAGGGCATTAATGTCAAATCATGTCGGGATGCTCCCAGGCTATAAATAGCCGCCCCCCACAACCACTAGCTGGTTGGCTGCTCCGTTAGAAACTGGCACTTGTCATAAGAGCAACCCAAATTCCTCATAGCTTTCTAGAGTAAATCATCAGTGAGGAAATACACCACCCACCGAAACCACAAACCAAACCTAGTGATTGAGCATCACTGAAGAAGTTGTTCCTGTGTGGGACTGAAGCCTTTTACCTTTGAGGACTGTGCATCCTCCAGATGGTTAGGCGTCATGGTCTAGAGCAATCCAGCAGTCAATTGTGGATCGCCGGGTGACCGAGTTTGTGAGGGTTTGGAAGTCTGCCCTGAATACTTACCACGAGTGTTGGGCGAGGACTGTGTGTCCTTAGCTCAAGGAGAATACGGTAGGGACTGTGTGTCCCGGGACTGGGTGTCCTTTGGTTTCAATACCAAGCCGCTCCACACCAGATGTACAACTGTCACAGCAGTTGGAACTGGGTCATCAACAACAGTCTTCACCAAGAATCGGGTTCTAATTCCTCAACTCTTTACTTTCTCTGTATTATGTGTTGATGACTTTCACTGTGACTGTTTGAAGAATTTGCTGAAGACTTTCTCCGAATTTCCTCGACCCCAAATTCTTCACAATAGTTAATCATCATCTGTATTCTGCGTGCCTGCTTACTGTGCAATCTGTTTTCATAATCTTCACTCTGTAATACTGCTGTTGTGAACGTTTGCACGACTGATCCGTAACTGTTTCCGCTATAAGTTAGTCATCAGTGAGGAATTTCCTCAAAAGGAATTTCCTCAGTGATGAAATTCTAAAATCTCCTATTCACCCCCCTCTAGTCGATATAACGCACTTTCAGTAAATACATATTCTTGGTCATAATCCTACCATTTGGGATGTTGTTCATTTTGGTGTGCAAGGTGATTTCTTTGGAGAAGGAAGAGAACCGTATCATGATGCGACAGCGGATGAGATGAAGATGTTTTAGTACAATGCTCAAGCTTGTGATATCCTGTTCAACTGCTTGTGTCCCGAAGAATTCAAGAAAATCAGTCGCCTTGAGAATGTAAAGGAAATTTTGGATACTTTGATTTGGTATGCACGAAGGTACTAATTCTGTCAGGGGATCTAAGTGGGATGTGCTTCAAAGTTAGCTTGAGAAGTTCAAGATGAAGGATGGTGAAGGAGTTGCTGAGATGTACTCTAGGCTAGCTCTCATCACAAATGAGATTCTCGGCTTAGGAAGTGAAGAGATAAGTGACAAATTCATCATCAAGAAGATACTTAGAGCCTTGGATGGAAGATACGATATTGTGTGCACATTAATTCAAACGATGCCAAACTACAAGGATCTCAAGCCAACTAGAGTCATTGGAAGGATTATTGCTCATGAAATGTCACTCAAGGACAAAGATGTGTTGCACAACAAGTCAAGTGGTTCTTACAAAGCTTCAAGGGATACTCCTGCTACTTAAAATGACAACCTTGTTACCAATGAAGGATCAACCTCACAGTCAGAATATTGAATAAGTTCTTCAAGAGTAGAGGCAAAGAGAGAAGCTCATGTTCAAGATATGATGAAACGCATTCGCCTAGTCATAACACAAACTGCTACAACTGTGGAAAGCCCGGACACTATTCCAATGAGTCTTGGCTCCCCACAAAAGAAGAGAAGAGTCACCTAGAATACGAAGCTCAAGAGTTGATTCACCTCACGGAGAGATAAGGAGTAGAGAAGATCATTATGAATTAAGACACACCCGGAGAGGAAAGGAATCAGAGAAGAAGGATAAGTACACGAAGAATAGCTCAAGAAGAAGACATCAAGCTCACGCTGGTGAATGGGTTTGAGGCTCCGAGTTTGACAACCAATTTGAGAGAAGCTATAAATTCAACTCAGACTATATTAAAGATGAAGCTGTTGTCGGTCTTGCACTCGTTTCCTCCAACTCCTACAACTTATTTGATTCACCAAATGAAGGGATTGGAAACTCCTTCATGGCAAAAGGCCCCAAGGTATCACACCCCGAGTACTTTGACTTTGATAGTGATGAGGATGACTTGTTAGGAGAAGGTGACTTGCTCTTTGATAAGGCTAGTGATAACATTGAAAATGAACTTGAAAATAATCATGCTAGTCAAGAGAAATCAAATGGTGATGATAAGAAAGAGATTGAATGACTAACTAAAGAATTAAACATGCTTAAGTTAGCTCATGAAACTACTTTGGAAGATCATAGAGAGATTGCAAGAACTCATGAGAAGCTATGCTTCTAGAAGCTAAATTTAGAGCAAGAGAATGAGTTTCTAAAAGCAATCAATGTTCATCTTTGAAAGAAGAGTTCCTCGTATCTAGCCAAACGATTACTCTTGTCTACTTTTGTTCCACAATTTAAATCTAACAACACTAGTAACAAAGGCAAGAAATTTTCTTCATCTAGTGACAACAATGCTAAAGCTAGATCAAATGATGTTACTCCTAGTAGCTCTCTTGATTCCACTAATGATACTCTTAGACAAGTTACACTTGAGCAAGAAAACAATTTATTGAAAGGAATTATAGAGAGAGGTGTCTTCAAGAGTCTTGCCGGAAGTATGCAATTTGAGGAATTTGTGCGCAAGCAAGGAGGATATCGAAGAAGCAAGGTGTTGACTACTTCAATGTCGATGGAGATGTTTGGAAAGAAGGTACATATCCCATTCCCAAGTTTGCTCCTCAAGAGGAGAAGTATGATCCTACTCCTCCCACAGGAACAAGCTTTCAAGATGACCATCCACCACAAGACTACAAGGTCAAGGGAAAGCTTTAATAGGAGATTGACTTATTTGAGCAAGAACCCCAAGCCAAGGTCGAGTGGGTTCCCAAGGACACTTCTAGCACCACCTCATATAGTGCTACCACAACTCCAAGGATCCCCATCATGTTGATGTGGACTCCCAAGAGGAAGAACTAGAAAGTTCTTGAGGGGTGACTCCGCCAATGAAATTCACTCTTATTCATTTTGACAAGAACTATATGCAATTAACTCCAACCATATGCATTAGTTCAAGGAGTCACACATTCCCTCAAATGTAAGCAGGGGACGAGGTAATTAATGCATCTCTTGGACATTACCTCCCATGTATTTCATTTTGTGTCCATAAGATATCCTTGCATATGTTCCTTGTGCTTTTGGACTAACCCATGTAGGTGAGAAGAGTAAGAAACAATAAGGATTGCTGCCAACTTAAGATGATCTTCATCAACAATGAGCATATATCATACTACACCTACTTGAAGTCTTCTATGACAAAACCCAAGGTTAGTTTATCCCTCTTAGGGGGGATGTCACATCTAGGGGGGATTTAGTCTAAGACTTGAGTATAAGCGTCTCCTAAACTATGTGAGCACATTAATGCTTTATGTAAAGTGGTAACCCCACTTGTGCTTAATTGATCAGTATGACCTATGATCAAGTATTCTTACTTGTCTCCTATGTCAATATACTCATATATAGATGACTTCATCATCACCAAAGTACTTGATAGATGCTAGAACATTTTTTCATGTTCACCATGTTTTTTTTTACATCTTATTGTGTGAGCATGTTGGTATGCATGTCTTGCTCATTCGAGGATATCTAATTGTTTTTATTTGGCTTTCTATTTATTTTGTCCAATTGGATATACAAAAATGCCTAAGTACCTTTCTCTAGCTATCTATGCTTTCTCGTCTCAAAATCTATTCATGCTACATCACAAAATTTGAGCAAGCACTTTAGGGACACTCTGTGTGAGGAGCACTCAGAGATTTGTCTCGACAAGGGCTGGATTCCAAAATCTCCCAAAGTGCATCTCGATGTGACCAACGTCAAAATATTGATCCCACCGAAACCTAGGGTTGATCAGATTTTCCCATCTCGGTACCACGGAGTTATTATTTTCGGCCTCACCGAGTTACTCTGCCAGCTGACAGTTAAGGAACTCGGTGGCACCAAAAACTACATATCGGTGTCACTGACATCCAAGGGGTATAAATATCCCGCAGACCTGATGGTCGAAACAATTCTTCAAACGTAACCTACCGCGCTTCCTCGCTGTCGCGCCCAAGTCACCTGGAGTTCGCATTATTTCTCACATGCGCCCTCACCACCGGAGTCTTCGCCATCGACGGGAATCTCCACCGCCTTTGTCGCCGTAGTGCAAGTTAGGGTATGCATCTGTCCCCTTTTCTCACTCCAATTTTGACTCTTGTGCAAATAGGTCTTGACAATTTCTGTCCACTTCTCCACTAATTCTATCTAGAAGAAAGTTCCCGTGGTGTAGAGAACAACTGAAATTTGAGGGTTAGTAGTCTGCAAAACTGAATCTCGGTGTCACCGATTCATAAAAGTCGGTCATACCAATTTGGTTTTAGGTTTACTGAGAACATTCTCGGTGGAACTGCGTTCTCCTTTTCTATGAAACGGTAAAGCGTGCCAAGTTTCTGTTATTGAGAACGTTAGTCTCGATGGATCCGAAATTTATGACTCGATGAAACCAAAATCCCCTTTTGCTGAATATTAAACCTATTTTTTCAGAGTTCAAAGTTACAAAATTTCTTATTTTTATGATGCTCATCCCTTGTACCTCTTCTATATCTCTTCACACGGATTGCTTGTCTGCTTGTCTGCTTGGTTGATTTGTTAGGTTGTCAGGATCAGATGATAGTTAGAACAACTTCTGTGAGCCCAGTGTTGACATCGACTCACGCACTTGTCGTGAGAGAACACCTTCTGACCCAAGAACACCTAGCTCCCATCGCTTGCCGAATGGAGCTACCAGGTCCAGAAGGAAGATCAATTCTGATGAACAAGATGTTGACTTTATTCGAGACGAATTTTTCCCCAGAAACACAAGGAGAAGACCACACTTAGGAAGACTATGAGGAAGTAATATGCCATACTTGGTGACATTAAAGCTCCATAATCTAGGCTTGCAAAGAATCCAGGTCAAAAGAGAGTTAGAAAGAGAATTTTCCATGCTATTGGTAGTCAAACCTCAATGTTTAAAGATCCAGCAGAAACTGTTGATAATGAGTAGGAAGAAATTCCACCTGAGGTCGCTCCTCCAAAAAAGAAAAATCTTATGGTTGATGTTATGCCTAAGAAGACTGCCACCAAGCATTCAGCACCTAAGGCTAAGAAGTTTGTATCTCCCAAGAGGACTACAAAGTACATTCCTGCAACAGAGAAGAACAAAGGCCCTGCATCCAGAGAATTTTCTGCAGTGGAAGAAGTGGATGCCCGAGTGCTAATGAAGCTGATATCTCATATGCCATCTCATGATGCTTCTCATCCATCTATTCAGAACATGAAAAATAGAAGAGATCAAGGACTTAGGAAGTGGAGATCAGTTGATCCATATGCTGTGAGAAGGAGCACTGTTGTTGATCCCCATTTTCACACCAAGGAGCAAAAATATTTCTACGAGACTGTGTTGCTTGATAAGAGTCTAGTAGTCAGCGACATGAGGTATGTCGATTAGGATTATATCAAGGCCAATGAATATTATTTTCCCCATGTGAGAGAAAACTTCGGGATTGTTGATATTGAAGACTTTGTTGGCATAGAGATGACTAATTGGAATGATGATATTATCATGCAGTTATATTCCACCACACATTTCTATTCTGATGGAAGGATTGTAGGGATGACGGAAGGTCACCGGTATGAGTCTACAATTGATGAGTGTGCCACTATCGTTGGTGCCTCGAAAGGAAAAAGAAGGAGACTTGAATGTGTATTCAGAACCCAAGATGAATCACAACTCCATGGCCAACATGAACAAGCCAGTTCCCCATAAGTATGTGCAGACGCACAAGTTTAGATGTGTCTATTTCTTGCAAGTAGGGATACCTACTACAAACACCATTATGAGTTACACCCTCGTGCCCAAATTAGGAGATGATAAGATGATTAGAGGTTATTCCATCAATATGCTGCACCATTTAGACACCCACACCTAGTTCAGAGTGATGGATTTGATAGTTGAGACTGTCATGAGGACTCTGCAGATCAAAAAAGATCTTGTGGATATGCTCCATATATTCAGATGGTCATCAATGCCAAAATTGCCAAGCATGCATATCTACTTGATCGTCCCCACCTGCCACTTAAGGAAGAGTTTGGAGAAAATGAAGTTGTGATGGACTCAAGCCATCCCAGCTCAGCTATTGCTCAAGAGGCAGCAGAGGCTGAGGCAGCTAGGAATGCTCCAGCTCCAACCCCACATCTCAGAACCACAGACGAGCATATGCCATTCTTGGTCAGCACCATCCAAGGGATGGAGAAGAAAATTTCTGAGATCTTCCTGAACTAGAAGAGCTTCGAGAGGATCGTGGAGACAAAATTCCATGACGTGGATGTTAAGGTAACGGAATTAACTACCACTGTTGCGAAGCTCCACCATGAAGTTGATTCGGTGCATATATCCTGCTCGAGCAGTGATGTTGAAGAGTCACCTCTTCCTACTACAACTGAATTCACGACCCACGCTAGGTCCGTGGTTGTGCCAGTTCCGGAAGCAAGAACATCTTCATCAGCTCAAGCTTCAACACCTTCATCTCCTGCTCCTGCACCTCCAGTGTCTACACCTCCACCTCCACGGACATCTATAGAAGCCTTCGTCGATGCTCTTCTATCCATTCCATCATCAGCTACCGGAGGAAATCGAGCCTAGAGATATGATTAGTTCTATACCTTTGAACTTTTTGGTAACTTGTTGCCAAAGGGGAGAGGTGTATAAATCAAATAGGCTTCAAGAGGGAGAGCTTTACATTTTGTTTGCTCTCATTTGTTTTTTTCAAAACTTTTGGTCTTTCGGATAACTTTATGCATTTAGGAGGAGTATTTGATCATATACTTTGTTTGATTGCTGCTACTATTATCATCTTTGAGCTATCTACTTAATGATCATTCACTTGCTTGTTTGGTGTTATGTGCATTACTATTCATTCATATCATTCATGTGCACCACCAAGTTGTATGTGACATGGAAGAGTGACCCATGATCCTAATCTATTATGCATTTGCATTAAAACGCAAAGTTAAAATAATGCACAAATTTAGGGGGCATCTTGCGTTTCACATACTTCTCAAAGCGTCAATACTAATCATTGATTATATCTTTAGTCGAAGCTTTGATCTATATGTTGTCATCAATTACCAAAAAGGGGGAGATTGAAAGCACAATTGCTCCCTATCGTGGTTTTTATAATTGATCACAACATATGCATCATTGGACTAATGATCTTATTCAAGTATATTTCAGAAAAGTTCAGAGATGGCTTGGCTAGAGAATTGTGAGGAGAAGCCCCTTATTGCATGGAAAGGAATAGGATTGACTCAAGCTTCAAGCAAGAAGACTCTACATTTTACATTTGTGATATATCTCTTTGAGTCTACAGGAAAGCTAGTACTATTAAAAGGGGGGTACTATTATGAATTGGTTGCTCAAGTGCTTACAGGTAGCCACCAAAAATTCTCAGCCATTCTCCCAGAAAATATATCTGTCCAAAGCTATACAAGCAAAATTGGTGCCACCAATTATTACCACTCAGGCCTACCGATTTTCCACCACACAGATCCTTTGCCAAACCCTACCATCTCGGTACCACCAACTTTCTATAGAGAAGATTTCAAGAATCGGAATTTCTGAGATTGAAATTAGTCTCACCGAGATTTGGAAACTTGTCTAGGTCATCGTGTCAGTACCACCGAGATTCATATATCGGTCTCACCGACAATTCAAAAGTTGGCACATTTAGTGCAACTCGATACCACCGAGATTTATTTCGGTGTTAGCGAGTTGGGCAATAATGTTATAACGGTTGGATTTTGGGAGATGCCTATATATACCCCATCCACCTCCTCTCATTCAGAGAGGAAGCACTCATCACACATTTACACTTGCCGGATCCATTTTTCTGAGAGAGAGCCACCTACTCATGTGTTGAGATCAAGAGATTCCAATCCAACCATTTGAACCATGATTTCCATCCTCGCCAAGTTTCTTTTCACAAGGTCAAACTCTCCTACCCATGCCAAATGTGTGAGAGAGTCATTGAGTACTGAGGAGACTATCTTTTGAAGCACAAGAGCAAGGAGTTCATCGTTTTACCGCATCTATTACCTTTTGGAGGGTGGTTCCTCCTAGATTGGTTAGGTGTCGTTTGGGAGCCTTCTACTTTCTGTTGTGGGGTTGAACCCAGAAGTTTCTAAGGGCAAGGAGATCACCTACGTCATGAAGATCTATCATGAGTGAGGCAGATCCTGTGTGGAAGGAAGCTGCGGTGGAATAGACAAGGCAGCTTCTTTGTGGACCCCTTGCGTGTAGATCCCTCCGTGGACTCTCGAATCCCTTACCCTCCATGGGTTGAAGTCTCCACTAACATGGACGTACGATAGCACCACCTATCGGAACCATGCCAAAAATAGTTGTGTCAACCATTGCATTTGATCTTCTTACCTTACCCTATACATTACATTTGCATGTCTTTACTTTCCGCTGTTATAAGATGTGCATGTGTAGGGTGAATTTGACTAGTCATAATTGTTAAATCTGGCCCATAACTAAAATTGGAAAAAGCCTAAGTTTTTATCTTGTCATGTAGTCTAATCACCCCTCTCTAGACATACTTTCAATCCTACACCCCCGTAGATCGCACCTTGATAGCTTGTGGGGCCCGCGTGGCTCCGTTTGATATGATTCCAACGCTGAAAATCCTATATATACCAAAAAAAACCTGAAATAAAGAGAAAACTTCCGCTCCACTGTTGTAACTCCTTGTATCGACGAAAACCCCATTTGGAACATTTCTAGTACCCTATCGTAGAGGGGAAATCATCTCTGGTGGCCATCTTCATCATCCCGGCGGAGGCCATGTCGAGGAGGGAGTAGTTCTACCTCGGGGCTGAGGGTATGTACCAGTAGCTATGTGTTCAATCTATCTCCCGTGTTCTTGAGATGGCACAATCGTGATGTATCACGGGCCTTCTTAATCTAGTTGGATCATATGATGTTATTCCCTTGCTACCTTATTGTGATGAATTGAATCTTTCCCTTTAAGATCTCGTTATGTTGGATTGACTATTTTGGTTTGAGAACACTTGATATATGTCTTGCATACAGATACCCGTAGTGACATAGGGGTATTAAAGTGATTCACTTGATATATGTTATGGCATCAACTTTTGAATTCCGGTGACCTTGGGGATCTATGCATAGGGATTAATTACACGTTTTCATACTATGTTCTCCGATAGAAATCTTGGGGTGCTCCTTGAATTTCTTTGTGTTGGATTGAGTATGATAGGTATGAAATTGTTCGATGCATGTTGCATAATTTACCTATGGATACTTGAGGTGACATTGGAGTATCTACGTGACACTAGGGTTGAATGATATGTATCATGGGTGTTATTCTAGTATGAACTCCAGGGCTTTTTGTGACACTTATAGGAATAGCTCAAAAGATTAATCAGAAAGAATAACTTTGAGGTGGATCTACTACCTACACCAATTTCAACTTATTGTTCTCCTCTAGATAGGAAGTTTGTAGTGATTCTTTGTTGCACTAGTGAAAGTATGAACCCTAAGCCTCATTACTAAGCATTTATACAACACTTTGCTCGCTGTTTTACACTTTCTACCTTTCTGTTTTTATATTTTCATATCACGAAAACCTATATCTACTATCCATACTACACTTGTATCACCATCTCTTCGCCTAACTAGTGCACCTATACAATTTGCCATTGTATTAGGTGTGTTGGGGACATAAGAGATTTTCGTATTTGATTGCAAGGTTGTTTAAGAGATATCATCTTCATCATACACCTCCCACGGATTGTTAAACCTTAGTTCATCCACTTGAGGGAAAATTGCTATTGTCCTACAAAACTCTGTGTTTGGAGGCCCAACATAGTCTACAAGAATAAATTTGCATAGTAGACATCAAGCTCTTTTCTGGTGCCGTTGCCGAGGAATATCATAACCAACTACCAAGTAACTCCATACAAAATTAAATTCACTTGTTCCTATTTTTATTTGCTGGTATATTTAGTTTGTCTCATCAAAAATAAAAATACAAAAAAAAATTATCTTTGCTTGTTTTGCTTGTCACTAGATTGCATCTTTGCTCTCTAGTTTAAGTGTTTGACGCCATGGCTACTTCCACTATGGGCATGCATCGTCCTCCTTACTTTGGAGAGGGTTCCCCAATCTTTGATTTAAGCAAGTAGGTTATGAATCAATCAAGGAAGCTTGGGATAGACTACTAACGTACAAGATACAGCTAATCCTACGAGTCATATTAAGTTTCTTCTCAAGAGTTTTTATGTTGGTTTATCTCTTTCCCATAGACGTGGCTTGGATTCTATGTTCGAAAAAGATTTCCTTGGAAACAATGTTTTTGACACCTATAATAAGATGAAAATGTATTTGGCCGACCTAAAGTGGAAATCATTGAACCAGATATACTACTGTGCCATCGCCAAACTGAGATAATCACAGAGGCTAGAACTAGTATGGAGTCTAATTTTAGGGGGTGTTCAACTCTATCTCTAAGATCCATGGGAACATCAAGATATGAAATAGAAGGCTTGATACCATGGAACAAAAGCTTGATGTTCTCTGTGCTAGGGAAAGCAATGTTACGAAGGATATTATACCCCTTATAAGCACAGATGACAACACTTGAAACTATGCAATATGCCTATCTAGGGGCGTAAAACAATAGCACTTCTTAGGAGGCAACATAATAGTTATCTTTATGTTTGCTATTTATTTCCTATTAGTTTGTGATAACATGATTATTTCCTCTACAATTATTATTTTTATGTCTTAATTAGTGTTTGTGCCAATTAAGCCTTTGGGATGATTTGCATGATGAGTACAACTGATGCGGTGCAAAAACAGAAACTGTGATGCACAGTGCAGAATTTCTTTGATTTTACTCTAAAGTCTTTTTAAGTTTAATTTCTTACACATATTGCTATACCAATTACTCATGTCTTAATAAGTTTCCAGAATTTTTTGAGTTACATAAATGTAGTTTCATTACATATTACTATTGATTGTTTTATTTTAGTGAGATTCTGTTTTTTGCATGCAGAGTTTTCTTGTTTTGATGATGCTATGGATTGTATCAGGGGCTATAAGTCACGGAGGAGTTAATATACAGTACCCTATGCTAAAATAAAATATGAATCAACTTGTAACAGAAACTGAGAGTATTTGATATATTGCTTATACTAACGGATCTCACGAAGTTTTGTTGAGTTTTATGTGATTGAAGTTTTCAAGTTTTGGGCCTTGTCCCGATGGACAAAAGGATTGAGAAGCACAAAAAGACTAATCTTGGGGATGACCAAGTCACCCCCAAGGTAGTATTCTAGGAAGACTCAAGCTTGTAAGCTTGGGTATGCCTCGGAAGGCATCCCCTCTTTTCGTCTCAATACATCGGTATCTTGCTTGGAGCTATGTTTTATTCGTCGCATGATATGAGTTTTGCTTGGAGCGTCGTTTCCTTTTGTTTGAATTTACTTTCAGTTTACCACAATCATCATTTTCTGGACACACCTATTTTAGAGATATACCACATTATCACAATTTTTTAGAATACTCTATGTACCTCGCATATATCTTTTGAGCTTAGCGGTTGCTCTAGTAATTCCCTTGTATCTTTTTGAGCACGGTGGCGTGTAGATTTCATAGAAATATTATGCTCTCATTCTTCACTTATATTTTTTTGAGATGTCGAAAAACAGTTATGGTAATTTGCATGGGTCATAAGACAGAAGGGGACAAGATGCATCTTTGTGTTGCTACTAATAAGGATAAAATGATGGGGTTTATTCATATTGCTTGAGTTTACTTTGTCTACATCTTGTCATTTTTCTCCATGCATTACTCTATTATACTTAATACTCTAGATGCATTCTGGATAGCGGTCGATGAGTGGAGTAATAGTAATAGGTGCATGCAGTAGTCAGGCTATTTGTTTATGGATATGATGCATATATACACATGATCATTGGCATGAATATCGCATAAATATGAGCTTTTCTGTCAATTACCAAACAGTAATTTGTTTATCATATTTTTCATGAGAAATGCCATTAGGGAAATCTATGGCCCCCGGGTTTATTCACAACATATTAATAAAAACTTCATTACCTTGGTGTCGTTTACTTGTTTTTATTTTATCTTGCTATGTACAATTATCTTCACACCTAACTTGCTTGAAAACAACAAGACAAGAGGATTGAAAACCCTCTTGCCCGCGTTCGGATCAAGTTGTTTGTTCTTTTGTGTGCAGCCGCTGAAGACGGTTGTGGTTGATATTCCTATTGGTTCGATAAACCTTGGTTTCATTACTGGGGGGAATACTTACCCACATTATGTTGCTATAACCCATTCCTCTTCACAGAAAACCCAACGTAGATCACAAGTATCAGCGCCCACTCACGGTCCCGCTCTATTGGCCTCAAATCAAAGTAAATGATTGAACTTGACCGGGTCCACAATGCAGGAACACTGATGGCGTGTGTTTGAGTATTAAGCCCAAAACATCCTACCAACCATTCTCTCAACTTGTGATAAATCTTATGGTATGTCTCTAGAAGAATTTTGTGATGCATGCAAACTTCCATGTTGGGGTTCGATTGGTGCATCGCAAAAATCTGATTATGATATGTCCCTTATTAGTCTTTGAAAGGGTGTGCATAGAAGAGTTATGCAAGCTAGAATAAAAAGTATTAAATTCCCCTTTGTTCGCTACTTTGCACTGTTTAATGAGAAATGTATTATTGCTAAAAAAGATTGCAGTGCTCTTTGCGCCCCTGATTTGAGCCTTATTCATACCGCCTTAACACGCAATAAAATGTATAATCTTGGGGAAATTGTTGCACGTAGGCTCACCGCAATGTGGGTAATGGTGATCTATATGGAGGAATTTATGCCTCCCGCTTAGCTACAAAGTTATCGGTCTTTCCTCTCCCTCATGATCCCATATTACCTAATCAATACTTGGACTTTAGGGCAATGCAGAGCAATGATATTATTAGAGACGGAGCTCACGGTTATGATTACAACTTAACATTTGATAAATATTGTGTTGTTTGTGTTATTTCGCATGCGCCTACTCTCTTTGACTTTTAGAGCAACCAAAGATATTTTATCTATGAGGAGGAAGTGCACGAGTACAACGATACAGTAGAGGTTGCTCGTATTGCCGAGGAGGCGGAGCAGAACACCTCCACGAGCTATCACTTCGATTATTATCTAGAACGACGATGGTGATTACCAATCTTGGCCAAAAGCCTAAACTTGGGGGAGTCCGTTTTCACACCGACATTACATTCATGTTCTCACATTTCATTTCGTTTGTCGTTGTTCACCCTCTTTCATTGTATATCCATGTTAGTTTTATTTCCACCTTCTTCTTGTGTGTTTGAAAAACTTTCAGAAAATCCAAAAAACTTCTCTTTTTTATTTTTCTTTCTTGCTTTTATAGTTTGTAGAATTAAAATGAAAACCTCGAAAGTTGTATCCTCTTAGTTGGGAGCATTCCCGTGTAAATAGTTTTTCTTGTTCTTGTTTTTCTTTTGCTCTTTTCGCTTTCTTCACAAAAAAATTAAAAACTCCGAAAATATTTTAGTGTGTTTCTCTGAATTTCTTTTTCTTTTCATTGAGTCGTTAAAGGAGAAGAACATGATGAAAATGTTGAGTGGCTCTCATAGGCATTATGGTTGATCTAACAAAGATCCAATATTACCTTGTCTTCTCCTTTGTATAAATTGTTTCGCAGATTCCAGCTTAGTCCACGGTACACTTGCACTATTATTATTTTTACATCATTCGGTCGTGCAAGTGAAAGGCAATGATGACGAGGATTTGATGAAGTGATTGTGGTAAAGGAAGCTAGTATGAACTATTTTTGTTTTCCGTTTTTGTATATATGTTTAGCTCGTTCGATCTAGATTCGGCATATTATGAATAAACATGTTTGTGATGACAATTAGCGATTATATTTACTCATGCCATGATTAAATAGCTAGTAGTGGATTATGATTTATTTTGTGTGTCAACATGCATTAAAAGGATTGTGATGTAGTATGTTAGTATGGTATCCTACTTCGAGTAATTCGAGAGGTTTGATTAGGCCCATGTGTAGACATGTAGTTGATTCAAAACCAATGCAGCCTTCATGACGTTTAAATTCAAAGTGTTCATATCCTACTCATGCTACCGGTCAATGTTAATTATTCTCAATGCATGATTATGACCGTTTTCGCTCTCTAGCTGATCGCTTCTCAATCTATTGCTAGCCTTCACCAATACTAAGCAGGAATATTGCTTGTGCATCCAAACTCCTAACCCAAGTTGTTCCAAATAAGTACATCATACCTACCTATATGTGGTATTACCCTGCTGTTCCAAGTAAATTTGCATGTGCAACCTCTAAACATTCAAATAAACATATGTTTTGTGTGCTCGTACCGCTCATGGAGCGACAAGACGATCAGTTTCTTCAGGCGGGTTATTCTCAAGATGGGTGTTTCGTCGCATGTCATTGTACGAGAGAGGCTAGTAAAAAGGACTCTCAGTCATGCATAATCAAAAATAAATTAAACAAACTCCCCTAAAAAGTTGATTGTTGGAGGGCACCCAAGGATTCAGTCAGCCATGACTTGTGTATGTATGGTGGATGGGACTAAGTTTTAATTTGCTTGGTAACCGCCAATAATGTGTTTAGCATGGAAGACACCGAAATCTATATTGTGACATTGACAGGAAAAGTACACCATGCAAAATTACAATTTCATCCTAGTATGAAACCTTGAGCTCTAGCAGCTTTGCAAGTCAATGCTTCCCTCTACGAAGGGCCTTTCAATTTACTTTTATATTATTTTCCTTTATTATTTGAGTCATCATATTATTATCAAAACACCATATGTGAGAGCACTATTTTCATTTTTATGCATTGAGTCTAGTTAATGTTGGATGTGAGCATGATTGAATCTTTCCTACTCTGAATTACAATGTTTAGTCACTGCTTGAACCTCACAGGTCCTCTGCAGTTATGTTTTTGGGTCTCGAAAACGGCTAACGATATATCATATCATCATATTATACCATGATTGTTTTCACAAATTGTTGGCATATGAGATATTTTATTACCGCTCGCTAGTTGATTATCTTATTGCCATGAGTGAATATATTGTTTAAGTGTTATCATTGATATGGTTATTTATAATCTATGCTGAAAACCTGAACACTAGCTAAGTATATATACAACAACGAGAACAAAAGAGTTTGTAAAAGTTTTATTTATCACTTTTAGTTTGTCAACTGAATTGCTTGAGGACAAGCAATGAGTTAAGCTTGGGCGAGTTGATACATCTCCACCGTATCTACTTTTCCAAACATTTTTGAACTTGTTTTGGACTCTAATTTGCATGATTTAAATGAAACTAATCCAGGCTAATGGTGTTTTCAATAGAGCCGCCATGGTGCTGTTTTTTTGTGCTGAAATAGAAGTTCTCTGAATTGGACAAAACTTTTTGGAGTTTTTTATGGAATATATAAAAAATTCTAGAGCGAAGATCCACCGGAGGGGGGCCACCAGTTGCTCAAAACGCAACAGGGTGTGCCCACCCCACCCCCCTAGGGCTCGCCATGTTACCTTGTGGACCCCACGAGGTTGCACTAACCATAATTCGAAACCTATAAATTCCTATTCTCCGAGAAAAAAACTAGGAGGGAAGTTTTCATCGTGTTTTACGATATGGAGCCGCCGCCACCTCCTGTTATTCCTCGGGAGGGCTGATCTGGAGTCCGTTTGGGGCTCCGGAGAGGGAGTTTGTCGCCGTTAACATCACCAACCTTTCTCATTAGACTACTCCATGATGCTCACCACTAGGAGTGAGTAATTCCTTGCTAGAAGGTGATATGACTTTGCTATGCTTACTGCCTGTCAGTAGGGCCAGAGTGCCATTATTTCAGATCTGAACATATTATGTTTTCATGAATATGAGTCTGTTTTGGATCCTATCTTGCAAGTTGTATCACCTATTACGTGTCATGATCCGCATACCCCAAGGTGATAATAATTCGGATTCTTTCCGGTGATTACCGTAGTTTGAGGATTTCATGGATTCACTATGTGATAATGCTTTGTTCCCGGTTTTTAACTAAAAGGAGGCCTCGATATCCCTTAATTTCCTTATGGACCCCGCTGCCACGGGAGGGTAGGAAAAACGATATCATGCAAGTTCTTATTATAAGTACTCATGACTATATACGAAATACATGCCTACATTATATTGATAAATTAGAGCTAGTTCTATGTCGCTTTAGTATGTAACTGTTGCATGATGAATCTTATCCAATATATGTATCCATCACCGATCCAATTCCTATGTTTTATATATATTTATCATTGCTAAGTTACTATTGCTGCTTCTATTGTTACATCATTATAAAACTATTGGTGTTGTTGTTACTGTTACTACTACTATTTTGCTGTGCTACTAAACTTTGGTAATAGAGAGAAATTTCAGGTGTGGTTTAATTAACAACTTAATTGCTAATATTAATAAATATTCTTTGAATTCCCTTTTGTCGAATCAATAAATTAGGATGTAATACTACGTGTGAAGACTATTATGATCCCCTACACTTGTGGATTATCAAGCTCCCATCTAATTTGTTTGGACAGTACTAGGGCCGTAATAAAAACAAACTTCACTACGTCACATATCTCTCCTAATCTAAAAAAATATTCAACTTGAACAACTATTAAGCAGCAGTACAAACTAAAAATATTCAGAAACCTAAATATTTGACTAGAAATATTCACACACCTAAATATTTGACATCTAAATATATTATGGAATATTACCGGACCAACTAAAAATATTTGGACACCTAAATATTTGACAACTAAATATATTACGAAATATTACCGAACCAATAAAATAATCTCACATTGTAATATTCCACGTCTAAACATATTACCGAAAACTACCGGAACAACTATGACAGAGAAAATGTCAGTTGAATCTTACCCTTGAAACGTGTGAAGCAACGACAAACGACTTAGCTGTGGCCTACTGGGCCCTACTCGGATTCAGCCAGACCGACTAGGTCGAAAATCTTTGCCGTGGTCGAGAGAAGCCAATCGCTTCGCACACACTGAAGCTGTATTATTTTGTAAAAAAAGTAATATTTCTCAGATTTATATAAAAAATGTATTATTTAAAATATATAGCGGTGATTTAGGCCATATTTAAGGCGTCCGGTTGGATATGTTTTTCTACAGCTCGGTGGCCGGGACGTTCACTAACGTTTGGACATAGTTTGAGATGCTGGCTGTAGATGTTCTTCTTAGGGCGTGTACAATGCAAAGGTGTTTAGAAAAGGTACTTAAAAAATAAATTAGTTTTTTAAGCATCGACGTTTAATTGTATAGTGTAGACACTTAATTAAGGGAGCACCCATCATGTAGAGATAAACACTGGTACTAAAGACAAACTTGGTTTGTATTACTAAGCATATCCCTAAGGGTCTTGCATTGTACAAGACCTTAGAACAATTCCAATGCGGCGATCCATGTCGGCCGTCGTCGTCCGTTTGGATCGTCGCGGACAAAAGTGTTGGAACAATGCGCTGACCCATTCTCGAAACGTGTCCGTTTTGCGTTTGCGCGGACCCATTTTGACCCAAATTTGAGCCCGCGTCGAGTGTTTTCTCAGTGTCCGTCGTGTCCTCAAATGACTGTCGGTCAACTACCACCCGCGTTTTTATTAATGCTGATCATCGATCATGGGCCCATGCGTTGGCGACCGCGGGCAGCCTATTTTAATTCGAGTGTGTGTTTGGGGGGGGGGGGGGTCGTCATCCTCTTCGTGAGGCTTGTTCCCATCTAGACACCCCTCTGCTCCCCCGTCGGCGACAACCCTAGCCATCATGGACTTCTTCCCGGGCTCATGCAAGAACAAGGGCAAGGCCCCCATCGGCCCTTCACGCGCGCTTCTCGTGCCTTCGCCGGTGACTTCCCCCATCGGCCCTCTTCCAAACGCTCATCGACCTCACCGGCTCCGACGATGGCGATGAGGACGCCTAGGGCAGCACGCCTCCTAGTTTTAAATTTTATTAAATGTTTTTACTTGATGCAAAGTGCAGTTGTGGACTCTAGCCGGCCTTTTTGGCCGACATTAATGTTTTTTATTTTTAAAATATTTGCGCTCTTTTCTTCACGCCACCTCAAAAAAGGGCCTTGACAGCGTTGGCTCAAGCGTTGACCCAAACGCGGAAGCCGACATCGATGTCCGTCCGACCGATCCAAATTGACAAAAAGCAAACAAAATCATTGTTCGCTTGGATCGATTGGTTGGAGTTGGTCTTAGGCAGCTTAGAGCATCTCCAGTCGTGCCCCCAACATGCCCCCCCTGGGCCAGTTTTTTCCGCCGACGAAAAAAAAAGGCCAGACGCGCCCCCAGGATCCCGTTTTTCGCCGGCTCAGGCCAAAATTGGCCCCGGCGGTCCCAGGCCGAACGCATCGCGCTCGGGGTAGCCCCGGGGCGCCGGCGGAAAGTTTGTTGGCGCAAAAAGGTTGGGCCTGCCGAGTCAGCGACTCGGCGCTCGGTTGTCGTCCTCATCGCCTCGTTTCCTGCGGGAATCAATGCGAAGGTTGCGCCGCCGGTCAGCCTTCCATTGATTCACGGGCGGCGCAGTTATGGCGCGGCGACAGCGTCCTGGTAACTACGTCCTGTCGGTTCCTGCCATGCGTTCACACAGCGCCGCTCCGCGTGCCCGCCTGCCCGCGGGTATATAAGGCACCCTCTCCCCGCTGGTGGCCACACACCTCTCCCGTTGATGCTCTCTCCTCTCCTTCTTCGTCATCGATGCCTTCTCTCCCTCTTTCTCCATAAAAAAGATAGCCGAACGCTTCCCGGCGACAGAGCGGCCGCCAATGGCTTCGACCGCCGTCACCTCCGGAAGGACGAGGCCCGCCTTCTCTACGAGGCGGACTACCAGGCGTCGCCGGACATGCGGGTGCCGGGGTCCTGGAGGATGAGGGCCGGCGGAATCCCGGTGCCACCACCGCCCACTGGAGCTAACCGGCGGGCGGAGATCGCCCGCATCCAGTCGGGGCTGCCGCAGAGCTCGTGCAACCTTTCGCGATACGCCCCCGACAGCAACGCGTTGTGGACGGCGTACTTCGATCGCCGTCACGCCAACCAGCTCGATGCCACCACCGGATCGAACCCCGCGTCCGCCACAACTCCGAGGGGCGCCGCCAATGGTGGGGCGTCCCAGGCCGCACCTTGGAGGCCGTCCTCGAGGGCATTAACTCGCCGAGGTACGAGTATCCACCGCCACCCGCCTTCTCCCGCCGCCGCGGCAGCTCCTGGACGTCGAGGCGGATGGAGACGGCGTCCTCCTTGTCGTTCGGCTCCCGCTCCCGCTCCTCCAGATCACCAGCGTTCCTCCCCGTCAAGCCGGAGCTGCAGGAGACGCCGCTGGGGCAGCGCAAACTACGCTGGCATCTTCATCAACGAGCCCGGCGATTCCTCCCGCTTCGTCAAGCCGATGACGGAGCCGGGACTCCTCCCCGTCCAGCAGGAGCACCTGGCCATGGCTGCCGACGACAAGACCGCGCTGACATGGGCGCAGGACGAAAATGAAGCGCCGCACCGTGGAGGAGATCGCCGTCCGTCGCCGCGACCACGAGGAGGGCGGCATCGTCATCCTCGACAAGAGCGACGAGGAGGTGTCGGGGCCTTCGAATCCCGTTCACCAGGGTGACCCAGGCAACACTATTTCAGAGCCGAACGGCTCGAGATGCTCTTATCATAGGGTGGCTTTGAGTGTGTGACTGTGTGAGTGTGAGAGGCTCAGCGAGGGTTGAGAGAGGTAGACGTAGAGGTAGTGTGGACTCATCATGAGCCGAGCTGAGCTGAAGAAAATCGCTGTGTAAAAGCATAGAAGCCCCTTTGTTGGCTTGCTGCTTCCAGGCCCCATCGATAGCAACCACGGATCTACCGACTAGATTTTGCTGACCTCATTCTGTCCATACCTTCCCAGCACTGCATTCGTTGAACTGTGGAAGAGAAAGTGACCCATTCCTCCTTCCCGATTAATATATCCCGATGCCCTCCTATGGATGAATGGTGAAGGAGCCTACACCAGTTCCCCATTTCTCCGTTCCGTAGATAATAGGCAAAGAAATGATTGAAAATGCAATCTTAAGTTGGTGCGGAGTTTGTAGATGAGATGGAATGGCTGTGACAAAATGTAAACTTCCGATAGCATATACTATAGTGGTAATCCTTGCTGATCACGACCACAAATACTCCTAGATCAACAGTACTATCTCTGTAAAAAAAAGTACAGGATCGTTTAGATCAATACTTTAATGATCTAAACGCTTTTATATTTCTTTATGAGAGAAACAGAACTTAAAAAACAGCAATAAAAAATCAAGTGAATATTTTTTTCAAGTCGAAGATGAATAAGTATTCTTAGGGGTGACGGAGGATAACCCCGGGATAGGCTCATCAAGACTCCTGTATACTTTTGTATAGAAAGGAGCAACAGCATCCTCAACCGCCGGCTCCTCCTCGCCGGTTACGAAGTACTTGCCGGTTAGGAGTGTAGTTGTCTACTCTTTGGCCGGCTGGCCAAGCCGCTAGCCGGCTGAAGGGTACTTGTCGCATCAATCCCCAGGATGTGAAGGGGTCCTTCGATTAAAGCTGAAGGTACCTCAGCATGGGTACGATGAAGAAGCGCACCCATGGCTATAGTGGCGTCACCCGTACCGCTGACTGACGCCGGCTCCGATCCGTCAACCATGCACAGTACCCACGCACCACAGCCCACTCCATTACCTGGCCCGGCGTGGCTACAGTGGAGACGGCCGTACCACTGACCAGCGCCGGATCCCGCTAAACGACGCCGGTCGTACCGCACGCGTCTTGCATGGGGAGCACGCACCAATCCCATAGGCTGGTCGGCGGGTCCCATGACCAGATGGGACCTCCCAGCCAGCGGGCCCCTCAAGAGACAAGACTAAACCTCAGTGGGCCCCCTGGCCGCCCTGAGAGGCTGCCAGTCGGGTCCCTCATAATGTACCTAAAATCCATTATGTAGGTCGGTGGGTTCGACTATAAAACCCACCGGCCCCCTCCATGCAGAGGGTCGGCCATTCTTGCACCCACACACACCACACAGGAGAGGTAGAATGCGAGCCGGCTGCTCCTTCTTCCTCCTCCGTCGAACAGCTCAAGGAGCATCATGTAAACACTCTGGTTCATCAACCACTCCGGCAGGACTAGGGGTATTATCTCCCACGGAGAGCCCCGAACCTGGGTACATCATGCGTCTTGCTCGCTAGTTACCAATCCCGTTCCCGAGCCCGCCGGTGTCCTTTCGATCCCAACCACCCTCGATAAGCCTACCTATGGCATCTGTCGTGAGAAAACGACGACAATTGGCGTCCACCATGGGGCCGTGCGCGGCACCGGTCGGAGTTACGATCCGGGCAGGACCCTTCGCAAACTTCACCGGATGCCTCGCGTCCGGACTGATCGGCATGCCCGTGGAGCCTGCTCCTGCGGAGGTTTCCGCGGTGTTGATCGATGGTTCAGCCCGTCCTGCAGGCTCTGTTGAGGAGATCGCCAACACGCCACTTGCCGGCGATGTTGCTTCCGACGTCGCTCGCCTCTGCACTCTCTTTGGCAACCTGCGCCTCGATGAGGAGCCTCGCCACCTTGGCGGGGACATCGACATCGACTCTCTCTACGCGCGCTTCAGCAGTCTCAGCCTTGAGGAGGCACCTGCCCCCGACAAGTACCCCTGCGACGTACTCGACCGCAGCGATCTACCATCGTTTGCGGGGTGTCTTTCCCCGCATGACGTTGACATTACCTCTGATCTCATTGAGGTGATGGTTTCTTGCACTAGCACCAGCTCAGGCCGCGGCAAGGACGCGGTGGATGCAGTTGAACCCCCTCCAGGCCCAGTCGATCCGCGTCATGCCACCCTTGTCGGGCTGACTACTCCGATCGCCACAACGACGAACACAGCTACGGCCCGGGCCGAGCTGGAGCAAGCTCGCAAGCAACTCCTGGTAGAGGGCACTGCCCTTGCCACCACCAAGATCCACATGAAGGCCGCGCAGCGCGAGTACAACTCCGCTTACGGCTTTACCCCACCTGCTCATGGTCCCAGCCGGCGTGGAGAGGTCCGCGGCCGCGGCCGCGGTCGGGTCGTCGCCGAAATCCTGGGCGGCAAGATGCCCATCTACGACACTCCTGCGGCCAACATGCGGGCCGCCCAGACGGCCCTGCTAGAAATGGGTACTCCGGAGGGTGAGGAACGTGCTCGCCAAGATAAGCGCGTCAAGGACCTCCTCGACGCCGCCAACGAGCGGCAGGCTCGCCTTGACCCTACTCAGGCCTTCTCGGTGTCTCCGGCTCTCAACCCCGAGGCTCCCCGCGTTCCCAGCGGTCGGCAGCAAGCTCAGCATTCTTCAGCCCCTCGCACCTCTGGCCGGAGGGCTGGAGGAAGCCAAGAACGGCAATCCCAGCACCAGAGCGATCCACGAGCAGTCCCTAGCCGGCGTCGCGAGGCGGCTGGATATGAAGGAGACTCGGTCCATGAAGTTCCCCCGCCTAGGCGTCGGGAAAGGGCCAACACGCATGTGCCTTTCTACTGCAACAAAAGACCTTCCAACGGCGCCAGAAACACGTGCTGATGGGAGACTGTTCTTGTCTTGATTCTCCTCAGCAACGGCACCAGGAATCCTTCTCCTACGGCCACGCCTTTAGGGACTTCCTAGGCAAATATGCAAAGGATTTCCCCGTGGCCTTGCAGCCTTGCGTTGGTGTTCCCTCGAAGCGGAAAGGGTGATGTAGCGCAGCGGTGGTAAGTATTTCCCTCAGTTTTGAGAACCAAGGTATCGATCCAGTGAAGGAGTATCACAAGTGCCTGCACAAACACAAAGAACCTGCTCCCAACGCTATGAAGGGCTTGTCAATCCCTTATAGATTGTTCGCAAAGTGAGAACTAAAAGAAACAAAATAACAAAGCAAAGTAAAAGCAGAGGTGTAAACGATAGATGTGAATAGACCCGGGGGGCGTAGTGTTTACTAGTGGCTTCTCTCATGAAAGCAAGTAGACGGTGGGTGAACAAATTACTGTCGTAGCAATTGATAGAACCGCGCAAAGTCGTGACGATATCTATGGCATTGATTATATCTGTAGGCATCACGTCCAAACCAAGTAGACCGATACTTTCTGCATCTACTACTATTACTCCACACGTCGACCGCTATCCAGCATGCATCTAGTGTATTAAGTCCAAAAGAATAGAGTAACACCTTAGGCAAGATGACATGATGTAGATGGACAATCTCATATCAACAACAGAGCCCACCTTGTTACCCTTGATGGCAACTACTCAATGTGTGCCTTGCTGCCCCTACTGTCACTGGGAAAGGTCACCACATGGTAAGAACCCAAAACCAAGCAATTCTACCATTGCAAGAATCATAGATCTAGTTGGCCAAATAAAACCCAAGACTCGGAGAGACTTACAAGGATATCAAATCATGCATATAAGAAATCAGCAAAGACTCAAATATATATCATAGATAATCTGATCACAAATCCACAATTCATCAGATCTCGACAAACACACTGCCAAAGAAGATTACATCGGCTAGATCTCCATGAAGATCATGGAGAACTTTGTATTGAGGATCCAAGAGAGAGAAGAAGCCATCTAGCTACTAACTTCGGACCCATAGGTCTGAAGTGAACTACTCACGAGTCATTGGACGGGCGATGATGATGATGAAGAAGCCCTCCAACTCCAAAGTCCCCTCCGGAAGGGCACCGGGAAGGGTCTCCAGATGAGATCTCGCGGAAACGGAAGCTTGCGGTGGCGGAAAAGTACTTTCGTGGATCCCCTGATTTCTTTCTGATTTTTAGGGAATATATAGGCGCAAGATCTAGGTCAGGGGGCGCTAGGGAGGCCACAAGCCTGCCCACCGCCGCCTCCCCCTCGTGGCGGAGTTGGGGCTTGTGGGCTCCCTGTAGCCCTCCTGGCTTGGCCCACAGCCCCCTGATCTTCTTCCGTTTGGGAAAAAATCATTTCGGAGATTTTATTCCGTTTGGAGTCCGTTCCAAAATCAGATCTGAAAATAGCCAAAAACACAGAAAAAACAGGAACTCGCACTTGGCATTGAATTAATAAGTTAGTCCCAAAAAAGATATAAAAGGTACATAAAACATCCAAAGATGACAAGATAATAGCATGAAACCATCAAAAATTATAGATACGTTTGAGATGTATCAAGCATCCCCAAGCTTAACTCCTGCTCGTCCTCGAGTAGGGAAGTGATAAAGAATGATTTTTTTATGATTTCATGCTACCTAGCATAGATGTCCTTTAAAACTCCTCTTATGTGACGTGAATGTTAAGATCCATTAGATTCAAAACAATAGTTTGCTATTGACGTGGAAACAATAATAATTCAAGCAAACTAGCAAGGTAATCATGAACTTTCAAAATAACAAGGCCAAAAGAAAATTATCCCTACAAAAGCATATAGTATGGCTATGCTCTATCATCATTGCACCACGAATTTAAATCATGCACAACCCTGGTATTGACCAAGTAATTGTTTCACACCTTTACTTTCTCAAACCTCTTCAACTCTCATGCAATACATGAGCGTGAGCCGTGGTTATAGCACTATAGATGGTGTGGAGTGTGGTGGAGGTTGCAAGACAAAAAAAGGAGAATATAGTCACATTAACTAGGCATATCAATGAGATGTGGAGATGCTCATCAATATATATCAATGTGAATGAGTAGGGATTGACATACAAATGATGCACTAGAGCTAAGAGTATGTGAAAGCTCTTAAAGAAAACTAGTGAGTGTGCATTCAACTTGCTTGCTCACGAAGATCTAAGGCAATTTTGAGGAAGCCTATCATTGGAATATACAAGCCAAGTTATATAATGAAAATTTCCCACTAGCTATATGGTGGTGACAAAACGAGAGACTCTCAATCATGAAGATCATGGTGCTTAATATGCACAAGTGTGGAAAAGTGGTAGCATTGTCCCTTCTCTCTTTTTCTCTCATTTTTAATTTTTTTGGTGGGCTCTTTGGCCTCTCTTTTTGTTCGGTGGGCATATTTGGCCTCTTTTATTTCCTCACATGGGACAATGCTCCATTAATGATGATCATCACACTTTCAACTCAAAACTTAGAGCAACGATGACTCTATATGGAATGCCTTTGGTAGTGTACCGTGACAATGATCTAGCATGGCATAGACATTAATGAAAACATCATGCTAGCTATCTTACGATCATGCAATGGCAATGTAGATGTGGTGGCACATGTCATGGTGGTAGTTGCGTGGCAATATATCTCGGAATGACTTGGAAAAAGCCATAGTAGGTAGGTATGGTGCCTATTTTGAGGGAGGCTAATGGTGGGTTTTGTGCACCGGCGAAAGTTGCACGACACTAAGAAGATAGTGATGGTGGAAGGTGAAAGTGCATCTAAACCATGGACTCAACATTAGTCATGAAGAACTCATATACTTGTTGCAAAAGTTTTATTAGTAATCAAAACAAAGCACTCAACGCATACTCCTAGGGGAAGGGTTGGTAGGTATAAACCATCGCGCGATCCCGACCGCCACGCAAAGGATGACAATCAATAGACTAATCATGCTCAGATTTCATCACATAGAGGTTCACCATATGTGCATGCTACGGGAATCACTAACTTCAACACAAGTATTTCTAGATCCACAACACCTTACTAGCATAACTTCAATATTACCATAACCACAACTCAAAACTAATTGAGATAAATCAAACTTCTCTAACTATTCAATGCACATGAAGATGGAAGTTTTCGTATCCCTTTGGATAACTACCCCTTTTGAGACTACTTTCAAAGCATATATCAACTACCAAGCCACACACCACTGTGCTCTAAAAGATATAAGTGAAGCACACAGAGCAAAAGTATCTAGCTCAAAAGATATAAGTGATGCACATGTGAGCTGAATTGTCTACCTAAAGATATAAGTGAAGCTCGACAAAATCACGGTGAGTGCATGTATATCTCTCTAGGTGTGCAGCAAGGATGATTGTGACACAACAAAAATAAAATATTCCTACGATACAAGACGCTCCAAGCAAAAACACATAACATGTGGTCAATAAAAATATAGCCCCAAGTAACGTTACCGATGGATTGAAGACGAGAGAGGGGATGCCTTCCCGGGGCATCCCCAAGGTTAAGCTTTTACGGAATCCTTGAATATCTTGGGATGCCTTGGGCATCCCCAAGCTTGAGCTCTTGCCACTCTTTATCTCTTTGTCCATAAGAACTTCACCCAAAACATGAAAACTTCACAACACGAAACTTAAACAGAAACTCGTGATAACATTAGTATGAGAAAGCAAACCACCACTTCCTTAGATATTGTAGCAAACTTAAATTCTACTTATGCTGATGTTGGGTTACTGTATTTTCAACCTTCCATGGCTAATACCCCCCGATACTATCCATAGTTTCATCAAAATAAGCAACCAACACAACAAAAACAGAATCTGTTAACAGCAGACCAGTCTCTAGCAATCTGTATATTTCGTATACTTCTGGTACTTCACAAATTCTGAAAAATTACGAAAGTCTGTAGAATTTGCGTAGTAATCAGCATTAAAAAGAATCAACTCAAAAGCTCTTAGAGAGAAAAAATGGAAATTTTTTCCGTGAGCAGAAAGTTTCTGTCTTTTCCAGCGTGACCAAACGATCATCCCCAAGACTAATCATAACGGTTTTTCTTGGCACAAACGCAAAAAGAAACACAAAAAACACAATCATAACAGAATTATAAAAGTGTGGATAACACAAAACAGAAAGAAAAAGGATAGATTCGTTGGGTTGCCTCCCAACAAGCGCTTTTGTTTAACGCCCTTAGCTAGGTATTGAATGATGCTCTCACAAAAGACAAGAATTGAAGCACAACGAGAGCATCCTAAAGCATGTGAAAATCACATCTAAGTCTAACATGCTTCCTATGCATAGGCATTTTATAGGAAAACAAATTGCCAAGACAACCAATAGCTGCCATACGCAAGGAAGAAGAAAGAGACAATAGCAATCTCAACATAACGAGAGGTAATTTGGTAACATGAAAGTTTCTACCAAAATATTTTCCTCTCTCATAGCAATTACATGTGGGATCATATTCAAATTCAACAATATAGCTATCTCATAGGATATTCTTTTCATGATCCACATGCATGCAAAGTTGACGCTCTTCAAAAATAGTGGGATTATCATCAAATAAAGTCATGACTTGTCCAATCCCACTTTTAGTATTGTTGCAAATATCATATTTATCATGAGGTTTGAACAAATTTTCAAGATCATAAGAAAGATCATCACCCCAATCATGATTATTGCAACAAGTAGTGGACAAAGCAAAACTAGCATCCCCAAGCTTAGGGTTTTGCATAATTTTAGCATG
This sequence comes from Hordeum vulgare subsp. vulgare, assembly GCF_904849725.1. Classification (NCBI taxonomy): domain Eukaryota; kingdom Viridiplantae; phylum Streptophyta; class Magnoliopsida; order Poales; family Poaceae; genus Hordeum; species Hordeum vulgare. Next base: position 512,483,937 of record NC_058524.1, on the reverse strand, counting down.
ATTATCACTAATAGCATTTATAGTGAAACCATTGCAATCATGCTTTTCATCCAAGGAGACCTCATGAATCACTTCATAAATTTCTTCCACACAATTTTGAGATTCACGCATCTCAAGCAAAAATCCATAAAGATAGTCAAGTGCCCTCAACTCACTAGCAATGCGTTCCACATAAGTGGGTCTCTTAAAGAGATTAGCTAGTGGATGAGGATCCATATCAATAGATTTTCAGCAAGAGAAGATGCAAGCATAATGAAGGCACATGGCACACGAGCGAACAGAAAGCAAGCGAGAGAAAAGGGTGAACAAAATAGGCAAAGAAGAAAGGCAAATGAAAACGGCAAATGTGAAGTGGGGGAGAGGAAAACGAGAGGCAACTGGCAAAAAAGTAAATGCAGGAGATGATCTTGTGAGACCTGCTTGGATAGATCTCTCCTCCCCAGCAACGGCGCCAGAAATACTTCTGCTACTGCAACAAAAGACCTTCCAACAGCGACAGAAATACGTGCTCACGGGAGACTGTTCTTGTCTTGATTCTCCTCAGCAACGGCACCAGGAATCCTTCTGCTACGGCTACGCCTTTAGGGACTTCCTAGGCAAATATGCAAAGGATTTCCCCGTGGCCTTGGAGCCTTGCGTTGGTATTCCCTCGAAGTGGAAAGGGTGATGTAGCGCAGCGGTGGTACGTATTTCCCTCTGTTTTGAGAACCAAGGTATCGATCCAGTGAAGGAGTATCACAAGTGCGTGCACAAACACAAAGAACCTCCTCCCAACGCTATGAAGGAGTTGTCAATCCCTTATAGATTGTTCGCAAAGTGAGAACTGAAAGCAACAAAGTAACAAAGAAAAGTAAAAGCGGAGGTGTAAGCGATATATGTGAATAGACCAGGGGGCCGTAGTGTTTACTAGTGGCTTCTGTCATGAAAGCAAGTAGACGGTGGGTGAACAAATTACTGTCGAGCAATTGATAGAACCGCGCAAAGTCATGACGATATCTATGGCAATGATTATATCTATAGGCATCACGTCCAAAACAAGTAGACCGATACTTTATGCATCTATTACTCCGCCGTAGTGTCCACACGTCGACCGCTATGCAGCATGCATCTAGTGTATTAAGTCCAAAAGAACAGAGTAACGCCTTAGGCAAGATGACATGATGTAGATGGACAATCTCATATCAACGACAGAGCCCACCTTGTTACCCTTGATGGCAACTACTCAATGTGTGCCTTGCTGCCCCTACTGTCACTGGGAAAGGTCACCACATGGTAAGAACCCAAAACCAAGCACTTCTCCCATTGCAAGAATCATAGATCTAGTTGGCCAAACAAAACCCAAGACTTGGAGAGACTTACACGGATATCAAATCATGCATATAAGAAATCAGCAAAGACACAAATATATATCATAGATAATCTGATCACAAATCCACAATTCATCAGATCTCGACGAACACACCGCCAAAGAATATTACATCGGATAGATCTCCATGAAGATCATGGAGAACTTTGTATTGAGGATCCAAGAGAGAGAAGAAGCCATCTAGCTACTAAATATGGACCCGTAGGTCTGAAGTGAACTACTCACGAGTCATTGGAGGGGCGATGATGATGATGATGAAGCCCTCCAACTCCAAAGTACCCTCCGACAGGGCACCGGGAAGGGTCTCCAGATGAGATCTCGCGGAAACGGAAGCTTGCGGCAGCGGAAAAGTATTTTCGTGGATCCCCTGATTTTTGTCTGATTTTTAGGGAATATATAGGAGCAAGATCTAGGTCAGGGGGGGCGCTAGGGAGGCCACAAGCCTGCCCACCGCCGCCTCCCCCTGGTGGTGGAGTGGGGGCTTGTGGGCTCCCTGTAGCCCTCCTGGCTTGGCCCACTGGCCCCCTGATCTTCTTCCGTTCGGGAAAAAATCATTTCGGGGATTTTATTCCGTTTGGACTCCGTTCCAAAATCAGATCTGAAAATAGCCAAAAACACAGAAAAAATAAGAACTGGCACTTGGCACTGAATTAATAAGTTCGTCCCAAAAAAGATATAAAAGGTACATAAAAACATCCAAATGACAAGGTAACAGCATGAAACCATCAAAAATTGTAGATACGTTTGAGACGTATCATGCCTCCGATCCGGCCTGAGCTCGCGGCTCGGATCGGCCCTCGTGTCCCTCGCAGCGAGAACGATGCTCGTCTCCGCATCGACCTTCTGGCGCAACCGGCCCTCCTGGAGGAGGAGGGTCCCATTGGACCTGCATGGTTCGGCCCCCGGATCAGAGGTGAGCCATTCCCTACAGGCTTCACCCTTCCCCGCGACACTCCAAAGTACAATGGCTCCGCCAAGCCGGAAGACTGGCTGATCGACTACACTACGATAGTCGGCATCGCCTGGGACTACAAGCGCGTAGCAGTCCGCTACGTGCCACTCATGCTGACCGGCTCGGCAAGGACTTGGCTTAACAGCCTGCCAGCCAGCAGTGTGAACTCTTGGGTTGACTTTGAAGAGGCGTTCGTCCGCAACTTCACCCGCACCTACAAGCGCCCTGTCCGGCCCCGCAAGCTAGCCATGTGTGTTCAGAAGCCTGACGAACCCCTTCGCGACTACGTCACGCGCTGGACGGAGTTGTGCAACTCCTGTGAAGGAGTGCATGAGGTACAAGCTATTCAATACTTCATGGACGGCTGCCCAGACGGCACCCTTCTCAAGCACAAACTCATGTGCTCCGAGCCGACCTCTTTGGCGGTTCTCATGGCTAAGGCGGATAAGTACGCCACTGCAGACTCCACCATGAGGATCAAGGTGAGCGCAAGGGACAAGCCCGTCCAACCGCTGGCTACGTCTAAGCCGGCTGGCGAAGCGGGCAAAACAAAATGCGCAAGGCGGATCAACCTGACCCGCGACCTGGAAGCAAGCACGTGGCCAACATGGAGGAAGAGCAGCTGGTTGCTCAAGCCGACGCTCAGCGACAGCGGACCGACAAGAATGCCTGGCAGCCCAAGCTCACCTTCGAGCAGATGCTCGATGCGCCTTGCAAGATGCATACCGGGGCGAAGCCGGCCACCCACACACTCTGGCAGTGCAGCTTCTCACAGCGCCTGGCACGGGGTGAGGGTCTGTCGGCTCCCCCCGGGGCAGCTCCTCGAGGTCCGGCTCCCGGGCTGGGTTCGGCTCCAGCTCAGCCGCCTCCCAATGACGGTCGTCTCCACGATCAGTTCCCTGAGCAGGACGGGGCCTACGTCGTCTTCACCAGTGAAGGCGACAACAAGCACAACCAGCGCCAACGCCAGGACGAGGTGAATGCCAGAGTCCCCTTGGTTCCCCCAATACATGCATTGGTCTGAAAAGCCAATTACATGGAGCCGGGCGGACCATCCTGCGGTGATGCCGAACCCGGGCACATACGCGCTCGTCCTCGACCCCGCCCTCGCCTCCAAGAGACTCACCTGCTGGTTCTCGCGGGTGTTGGTCGATGGCGGTAGCAGGATCAACATCCTCTATCGAGACACTCTGCTCAAGATCATGTTGAAGGAGAAGAACCTGCAGTCGACCAGGGCTGTTTTCCACGGCATTGTACTAGGACAGTCGTGCTCGCCGATCGGCAAAATCCAGCTGGATGTCCTCTTCGGCGACAAGGCGCACTTCCGTCGTGAGCTGGTCTGGTTCGAGGTGGTGGACCTCAACAGCCCATACCACGCGCTGCTGGGCAGGCCGGCATTGGCCGAATTCATGGCGATCCCCCATAACGCCTTTCTCAAGATGAATATGTCGGGTCCCAAGGGCATCATACCTCTTGCGGGCGACTACATGAAGTCGCTCGAGTGCGTGCGCGACAGCAGCCTGTTGGCCGAGGCACTGGTGATTGCCAAGGAAAAGAGGCAGCTTGACCGGCTCGTGGCTCAGGCTACCGAGCAGCCGGCAATGCCCACTCCTCCGTCCCAATCGGCCAGCGAGGCCTCGCTCGAGCCGTCCAAGGAGATCAAGCAAGTGCCACTCGACCCGGCCAACCCCAAACAATGTGTCACCATCGGCACCGACCTCAGCCCCAAATAGGAAGGCGAGCTCGTCGACTTCCTCCATGAGAATTTAGATATCTTCGCATGGTCCTTAAAGTACATGTCGAGAGTCCCGACGAAGTACGCCGAGCACAAGCTTCATGTGCGGCCGGACGCAAAGCCGGTCAAACAACCTTTGCGCCGCTTCGCTGAGGGGAAGCTGTTGGAAATATGCCCTAGAGGCAATAAGGAATTGGTTATTATTATATTTCCTTGTTCATGATAATCATTTATTATCCATTCTAGAAATATATTGATTGGAAACTTACATACATGTGTGGATACATAGACAACACACTATCCCTAGTGAGCCTCTAGTTGAGTAGCTCGTTGATCAAAGATGGTCAAGGTTTCCTGGCCATAGACAAGTGTTGTCACTTGATAACGGGATCACATAATTAGGAGACTTATATGATGGACAAGACCCAAAGTATAAACGTAGCATATGATCGTGTTAGTTTATTGCTACTGTTTTCTGCATGTCAATGTATGTGTTCCTATGACCATGAGATCATGCAACTCCCGGACACCGGAGGAATTCCATGTGTGTATCAAACGTCGCAACGTTACTGCGTGACTGTAAAGGTGCTCTAATGGTATATCCAAAGGTGTCTGTTGGGTTCGCATGGATCAAGACTGGGATTTGTCACTCCGTGTGATGGAGAGGTATCTCGGGGCCCACTCGATAATACAACATCACAACAAGCCTTGCAAGCAATGTGACTAAGGAGTTAGTCACAGGATCTTGTATTACGGAACGAGTAAAGAAACTTGCCGGTAACGGGATTGAACAAGGTATGGAGATAACGACGATCAAATCTCGGGCAAGTAACATACCGAACGACAAAGGTAACAACATACGGGATTAACTGAATCCTTGACATAGAGGTTCAACCGATAGAGATCTTCATGGAATATGTGGGAGCCAATATGGACATCCAAGTCCCGCTATTGGTTATTGACCGGGGAGTGTCTCAGGTCATGTCTGCATAGTTCTCGAACCCGCAGGGTCTACACACTTAAGGTTCGGTGACATTTTCGGTATAGTTGAGTTATAGGTGTTGGTAACCGAAGGATGTTCGGAGTTCCGGATGAGATCCTGGACGTCACGAGGAGTTCCAGAATGGTCTCGGGGTAAATATTCATATCTAGGAAAGTGGGTTTTGAACCCGGAAAAGTTTCAGGCATTTCCGGTAGTGAACCGGGAGTGACGAATGGGTTCCGAGGGTCCACCAAGTGGGCCCACCCATCCCAAAGGGTCTCATGGGATGTGGGAGGACGTGGACCAGCTTCTAGTGGGCTAGATGAAGCCCTCACTAATGCCAAAGGCGATTTGGAGGTGGGAAGGAAAGAAACCCAAAGGTGGAGAAGGTGGAAAGGGTTTCCAAGTGGAGAGGAGGCATCCTACTCGTAGTAGGATTGGAGTAGGACTCCTCCACCTCAAATTTCGGCCAAACCTTGAGGGTTTGAGGCTGCCTCCTCCCCTACCTCCCTCCTATATATACTAGAGGTTTTAGAGGTGAGCGCTAACCCTAATTACCACATGCTCCCTCTACTTCTCTCTAGATCTGTTTCTCCTCTAGTCTAGTTCGGCGGTGCTTAGGCGAAGCCCTGCTGGATTAGTTCACCACTACCACCACCACGCCGCCGTGCTGGAGAACTCATCTACCTCTCCCCCCCTCTTGCTGTATCAAGAAGGCAAGGAACGTCATCGAGCTATACGTGTGCTGAACGCGTATGTGTCATCCATTCGGCACTAGATCGGGATGGATCATGATGGGATCGCGGGACGCGCTGCGATTTGGATCGCGAAGATGTTCCACTACATCAACTGCGTTATATACGCTTCCTCTTAACGATCTAAAAGGGTATGTAGATTCACTCTCCCCTCTCGTAGATGATCATCACCATGGATAGGTATTGCGTGTGCGTAGGAAATTTTTTGTTTCCCATGCAACGTTCCCCAACAGTGGCATCATGAGCTAGGTTCGTGCATAGATGATATCTCGAGTAGAACACAAAAGAGTTTGTGGGCGTTGTATGCTCAATTTTCTGCCTTAGTGTTTTCTTGATTCGGCGGTATTGTTGGATTGAAGCGGCCCGGACCAACTTTACTCGTACGCTTACGAGAGACCGGTTTCATCGACTGACATGCAACTTGTTGCATAAAGATGACTGGCGGGTGTCTGTTTCTTCAACTTTAGTTGAATCGGATTTGACCGAGGCGGTCCTTGGGGAAGGTTAAATAGCAATTTGCATATGACTGTTGTGGCTTTAAGTAAGTAAGATGCAATCATACTAGATACCCATAGCAGCCACGTAAAACATGCAACAACAAATTACAGGACGTCTAACTTGTTTTTGTTGGGTATGCATGTGATGTGATATGGCCAAAGACATGATATGATATATTGGATGTATGAGATGATCATGTTGTAATAGTTAAATATCGACTTGCACGTTGATGCTACGGCAACCGGCAGGAGCCATAGGATTGTCTTTAATTATTTTGCGCTTGGTGATGCTTTGCTTTATCGCTAGTAGTATCTTTAGTTGTAACGGCATAGTTAGCACGACAACCTTGATGGCAGCACAATGATGGAGATCATGGTGTTGCGCCGGTGACGATGGAGATCATGCCGGTGCTTTGGTGATGGACATCAAGAAGCACTAGTTCATGGACATATCATGTCACTTTTGATTTGCATGTGATGTTCATCCTTTTATGCACCTTATTTTTCTTAGGACGACGGTAGCACTAAAATTTCAAGATAAAATTGTATTCTCCCCGACTGTGCACCATTGCGACAGTTCATCGTTTCGAGACACCACGTGATGATCGGGTGTGATAGACTCAACGTTCACATACAACAGGTGCAAAATAGTTGCACATGCGGAACACTCGGGTTAAACTTGACGAGCCTAGCATGTACAGACATGGCCTCAGAACTCAAGAGATCGAAAGGTCGAGCATGAATCATATAGTTGATATGATCAACATGGAGATGTTCACCATTGAAGCTAAACTCAACTCACATGATGATCGTACTTGAGTTAGTGAATTTGGATCATGCGACACTCGAATGACTAGAGGGATGTCAATTTGAGTGAGAGTTCTTAAGTAATATGATTAATTGAACTCATTATCATGAACATAGTCAAAATGTCTTTGCAAATTATGTTGTAGCTTGCGTTGTATCTCTACTGTTGTTGATATGTTCCTAGAGAAAACTTAGTTGAAAGATGATAGTAGCAATTATGCAGACTGTGTCCGTAAACTGAGGATTGTCCTCATTGCTGTGCAGAAGGCTCATGTCCTTAATGCGCTACTATGTGTACTAAACCCCGACCGTCGTGTGTAGATGTTGCGAACATCTAACACACACGCTTTTGATGACTACATGATAGTTTAGTGCATAATGGTTAAATGGCTTAGAATTGAGCCGCCGAAGACGTTTTGAACGTCACAAAACATATGAGATGTTCCAAGAGCTGAAATTGGGATTTCAGGCTCTTGCCCACGTCAAGAGGTATGAGACCTCCGACAAGATTGATTGTCAACAAAGTAAGGGAGAAAAGCTCAATCGTTGAGCATGTGCTCAGATTGTCTGAGCACTGTTATTGCTTGAATCGAGTGGGAGTTGATATTCCACAAGAGATAGTGATGGTTCTCCAAAGTCACTACCACCAAGCTACTAGAGCTTCATGATGAACTATAGCATATCAAGGATAGATATGATGCTCCTTGAGCTATTCGCGATGTTTGACACCGCGAAAGTAGAAATCAAGTAGGAGCATCAATTGTTGATGGTTAGTAAAACCACTAGTTTCAAGAAGGGCAAGGGCAAGAAAGGATACTTCATGAAATGGCAAACCAGTTGCTGCTCTAGTGAAGAAACCCAAGGTTGAACCCAAACACGAGACTAAGTGCTTCTGTTATAAGGGGAACGGTCACTGAAGTGGAACTACCCTAGATACTTGGTAGATGAGAAGGCTGGCAAAGTTGACAAAAGTATATTGGATATACGTGATATTGATGTGTACCTTACTAGTACTCCTAGTAGCACGAGGGTATTAGATACCGGTTCAGTTGATCAGTGTTAGTAATTCGAAATTATAGCTACGGATTAAACGCATACTAGCAAGGGTGAGGTGACGATGTGTGTTGGAAGTAATTCCAAGGTTGTTGTGATCAACATCGCACGCTCCCACTACCATCGGGATTAGTGTTAAACCTTAATAATTGCTATTTGGTGTTTGCGTTGAGCATAGACATGATTAGATTATGTTGATCGCAATACGGTTATTCATTTAAAGAGAATAATGGTTACTCTGTTTATTTGAATAATACCTTCAATGGTCTTGCACATAAAATGAATGGTTTATTGAATCTCGATCGTAGTGATACACATGTTCATAATATTGATGCCAAAGGATACAAAGTAGTAATGATAGTACCACTTACTTGTGGCACTGCTGCTAGAGTCATATTGCTATAAAACGCATGAAGAAGCTCCATGCCGATGGATCTTTGGACTCGCTCGTTTTTGAAACATTTGAGACATGCGAACCATGCCTATTGGTATAAACGCAAGAAGTAACTCCATGCAGATGGATCGTTTGGACTCACTTGATTTTGAATCACTTGAGACATGCAAATCATACCACATGGGCAAGATGACTGCAGACCTCGTTTTCCAGTGAGATGGAACAAGAGAGTAACTTGTTGGAAGTAATACATTTTGATGTGTGCAGTCCAATGAGTGTCGAGGCACGTAGTGGATATCATTATGTTCTTACTTCGCTAACGATTTGAGTAGATACACGAGTATTTGCTTGATGAATCACAAGTCTGAAATATTGAAAAGTTCAAGCTATTTCAGAGTGAAGATCGTCATGACAAGAGGATAAAATGTCTATGATATGATCATAGAGATGAATATCTGAGTTGTGAGTTTGGTACACAGTTAAGACAATGTGGAAATTGTTTCACAACTAATGACACCTGGAACACCATGGTGTGATGGTGTGTCCGAACATCATAGCCGCACCATATTGGATATGGTGCATAATATGATATCTCTTATCGAATTATCACTATCGTTTTTGGGTTAGGCATTAAAGACAATCGCATTCACTTTAAAAAGGGCACCACGTAATTCCATTGAGATGACACCGTATGAACTATGGTTTGGACAAACCTAAGCTGTCGTTTCTTAGAAATTTGGGGATGCGACGCTTATGTGAAAAAGTTTCAGCCTAATAAGCTCGAACCAAAAGAGGATAAATGCATCTTCATAGGACACCCAAAATAGTTGGGTATACCTCCTATCTCAGATCCGGAAGCAAAAGTTTTGTTTCTAGAAATGGATCCTTTCTCGAGAAAATAAATTTCTCTCAAAATAATTGAGTGGGAAGATGGTGGAACTTGATGAGGTTGTTGAACTATCACTTCAACCTGTGTGTAGTAGGGCGCGGGAAATTTCTCGTGTGGCGCCTACACCAATTGAAGTAGAAGCTGATGATAGTGATCATGAAGCTTCGGATCAAGTTACTACCAAACCTTGTAGGTCGACAAGGAAACGTACTGCTCCAAAGTGGTACGTAATACTGTGTTGGAGGTCATGTTGCTGGACAACAATGAACCTACGAGCTATGGATAATCGATGGTGGGCCTGGATTTTCACAAATGACTGGAGGCTATGAAATCCGAGAGAGGATCCACGTATGAAAACAAAGTATAGACTTTGGAAGAACTACTTGATGGTCGTAATACTATTAAGTACAAATGGATCTTTAAAAGGAAGACAAACGATAAAGGTGAAAAGTCGCCATTAAGAAAGCTTGACTTGTCGCAAAGATGTTTTCGACAAGTTCAAAGAGTTGACTATGATGAGACTTTCTCACTCGTAGCGATGCTAAGAGTCTATTGGAATTATGTTAGCAGTTGCTGCATTATTTATGAAATCTTGCAGATAGGATGTCCAAACATTGTTTCATCGACGGTTTCCTTGAGGAAATGTTGTATGTGATACAACGAGATGGTTTTGTCAATCCTAAGGATGCTAACAAGTATGCAAGCTCCAGCGATCCTTCTATGGACTAGAGCAAGCATCTCGGAGTTCGAATATACGCTTTGATGAGATGATCAAAGTTTTTGGGTTTATACAAGGTTTGTGAGAAACTTGTATTTCCAAAGAAGTGAGTGGGAGCACTATAGAATTTGTGATGAGTATATGTGGTTGACATATTGTTGATCGGAAATAATATAGAATTTCTGGAAAGCATAAAGGGTTGTTTGAAAGGAGTTTTTCGAAGGAAAACCTGGATTAAGCTACTTGAACATTCAGCATCAAGATCTATGGAGATAGATCAAATCGCTTAACAGAACTTTCAACGAAATGCTTGCCTTGACAAGTTTTTGAAGGAGTTCAAAATAGATCGGCAAAGAAGGAGTTCTTGGCTGTGTTGTAAGGTGTGAATTTGAGTAAGGCTCAAAACCCGACCACGACAGAAGAAAGAGAAAGGACGAAGATAATCCCCTATGCCTTAGCCGTAGGCTCTAAAGTATGTCAAGTTGTGTACCGCACCTGATGTGTGCCTTGCCATGAGTCTTTCAATGGGTACAAAGAGTGATCCAGATTAAATCACTGAACAGCGGTCAAAGTTATCCTTAGTAACTAGTGGACTAAGGAATTTTTCTCGATTATGGAGGTGATTAAAGAGTTCATCGTAAAGGGTTACATTGATGCAAGCTTTAACACTAATCCGGATAACTCTGAATAGTAAACGAGATTCGCATAGTGGAGAAGTCATTTGGAATAGTTCCAAATGGCGCGTAGTAGCAGCATCTATAGGATGACATGGAGATTTGTAAAGAACACACGGATCTGAAAGGTTAATATCCGTTGACTAAAAACCTCTGTCACAAGCAAGACATGGTCGAACGCCAAAACTGTATGGGTGTTAGATTCATTACAATCACATAGTGATGTGAACTAGATTATTGACTCTAGTGCAAGTGGGAGACTGTTGGAAATATGCCCTAGAGGCAATAATGAATTGGTTATTATTATATTTCCTTGTTCATGATAATTTTTTATTATCCATGCTAGAATTGTATTGATTGGGAACTCAAATACATGTGTGGATACATAGACAACACACTATCCCTAGTGAGCCTCTAGTTGACTAGCTCGTTGATCAAAGATGGTCATGGTTTCCTAGCCATAGACAAGTGTTGTCACTTGATAATGGGATCACATCATTAGGAGAATTATGTGATGGACAAGACCCAAAGTATAAACGTAGCATATGGTCGTGTCCGTTTATTGCTACTATTTTCTGCATGTCAATGTATATGTTCCTATGACCTTGAGATCATGCAACTCCCGGACACCGGAGGAATACCTTGTGTGTATCAAACGTCGCAGCGTTACTCGGTGACTATAAAGGTGCTCTACAGGAATATCCAAACGTGTCTGTTGGGTTGGCACGGATCAAGACTGGGATTTGTCACTCCGTGTGAAGGAGAGGTATCTCGGGACCCACTCGATAATACAACATCACAACAAGCCTTTCAAGCAATGTGACTAAGGAGTTAGTCATGGGATCTTGTATTACGGAACGAGTACAGAGAATTGCCGATAACAGATTGAACTAGGTATGGAGATACCGACGATCGAATCTCGGACAAGTAACATACCGAAGGACAAAGGGAACAACATACGGGATTAACTGAATCCTTGACATAGAGGTTCAACTGATAGAGATCTTTGTAGAATATGTAGGAGACAATATGGACATAGAGGTCCCGCTATTGGTTATTGACAGGGGAGTGTCTTAGGTCATGTCTACATAGTTCTCGAACCCGCAGGGTCTGCACACTTAAGGTTTGGTGACGTTTTCGGTATAATTGAGTTATAGGTGTTGGTAACCGAAGGATGTTCGGAGTCTCGGATGAGATCCTGGATGTCACAAGGAGCTCCAGAATGGTCTGGAGATAAAGATCGATATATAGGAAAGTGGGTTTTGAACTCCGGAAAAGTTTCGGGCATTTCCGCAGTGAACCGGGAGTGACGAATGGGTTCCGAGGGTCCACCAGGTGGGCCCACCCATCCGAAAGGGTCTCTGATACGTCCATTTTGCATCATGCTTTCATGTTGATATTTATCGCTTTTTGGGTTGTTATATTACTTTGTGGTACCATACTTATGCTTTTTCTCTCTTATTTTCCAAGGTTTATTTGAAGAGGGAGAATACTGGCAGCTGGAATTCTGAACTGGAAAAGGAGCAAGTCTTAGTCCTCTATTCTATGCAACTCCAAATGCCCTAAAAATCAATGTGGAATTTTTTCGGAATATATAAAAAATACTCGGCGAAAGAAGTGTCAGAGGGGAGCTACCAGGGGCCCACAAGCCTGGTAGCCGCCACCTACCCCCCTGGCGGCGGCTACAGGGCTTGTGGGCACCCTGGTGGCCCACTGGCCTCCTCTTTTGCTATATGAAGGGTTTCGTCCTGAGAAAAAATCAGGGTGGAGCTTTTTCATGGATTTTCCACCGTCACGAGGCGGAACTTGAGCAGAACCAATCTAGAGCTCCGGCAGGACGATCCTGCCGAGGAAACTTCCCTCCCGGAGGGGGAAATCGTCGCCATCGTCATCACCAACACTCCTCTCGTCGGAGGGGAGTCATCTCCATCAACATCTTCATCAGCACCATCTCCTCTCCAAACCCTAGTTCATCTCTTGTAACCAATCTCCGTCTCACGACTCCTATTGGTACTTGTAAGGTTGCTAGTAGTGTTGATTACTCTTTGTAGTTGATGCTAGTTGGATTACTTGGTGGAAGAGTTTATATTCAGATCCTTGATGCTACTCATTACACCTCTGATCAATATTATTATTATGCTTTGTGATTAGTTACTTTTTTCCTGAGGACATGGGATAACCAATGCTAATAATAGTCATGTGAATTTGGTATTCGTTCGGTATTTTGATATGTTGTATGTTGTCTTTTCCTCTAGTGGTGTTATGTGAACATCGACTACATAACACTTCACCATATTTGCGCCTAGAGGAAGGCATTCGGGAGTAGTAAGTAGATGATGGACTGCTAGAGTGACAGAAGCTTAAACCCCAGTCTATGTGTTGCTTCGTAAGGGGCTGATTTGGATCCACTAGTTTAATGCTATGGTTATACGTTGTCTTAATTCTTCTTTCGTAGTTGCGGATGCTTGCGAGAGGGGTTAATCATAAGTGGGATTCTTGTCCAAGTAAGGGCAGTACCCAAGCGTCGGTCCACCCACATATCAAACTATCAAAGTAACGAACGTGAATCCCATGAACATGATGAAACTAGCATGACAGAAATTCCCGTGTGTCCTCGGGAGCGTTTTTCCTCCTATAAGACTTTGTTCAGGCTTGTCCCTTGCTACAAAAGGGATTGGGCTACTTTGCTGCATCATTGCTACTACTTGTTACTTGTTACGTTTCACCTCACTACACCATCACTTGTTACCGCTACTTTCAGTGCTTGCAGTTATTACCTTGCAAAAAAATGTTTATCAGAGCATTCTTCTCCTCGTTGGGTTTGACACTCTTACTTATCGAAAGGACTACGATTGATCCCCTATACTTGTGGGTCATCGAGACTCTTTTCTGGCGTCGTTGCCGGGGAGCCAAGCGCCGTTGGTAAGTGGTATTTGGTAAGGAAACATTTATATACTGTGCTAAAATTTATTGTTACTTGTAACTATGGAAACTGTTCCTTTGAGGAATTTGTTCGGGGTATCTTCACCATGAACGGAAGCACGAGGAGTTTCTCCTCAACCTGAGGTACCTATGAAAATTTATTTTATGAAATTCCTTCGGGTATGCTTGTGAAACTGCTGGCTAATCCTTTTACAGGAGATGGATCATCACATCCAGACTTGCATCTAATCTATGTAGATGAAGTTTGTGGTTTATTTAAGCTTGCAGGTTTGCCCGAGGATTACGTAAAGAAGAAAGTCTTTCCTTTATCTTTGTAGGATAAGGCGTTGACATGGTGTAGGCTATGTGATGATACTGGATCATGGGACTACAATCGGTTGAAATTGGAATTTCATCAAAAGTTTTATCTTATGCATTTAGTACATCGTGATCAGAATTATATTTATAACGGTTAGCCTCGTGACAAGGAAAGCATAGCTCAAGCTTGGGGGGCTTAAATCAATGCTATATTCATGCCCCAATCATGAACTCTCGAGAGAAATTATCACTCAAAACTTTTATGCTCGGCTTTCTCATGAAGATCGTACCATGCTTGACACTTCTTGTACCGGCTCTTTTATGAAGAAGGATGTTGACCACAAGTGGAATTTATTTAAAGAATCAAACGTAACTCTGAAGATTGGGAGCTTGAAGAAGGTACGGAGTCAGGTATGAATTTCCAGTTTGATTGCGTTAAATCTTTTATTGAAACAAACACTTCTAGAGATTTTAGCGCTAAGTATGGACTTGACTCCGAGATAGTAGCTTCTCTGTGTGAATCTTTTGCTGCTCATGTTGATCTTCCCAAAGAGAAGTGGTTTAAGTATCATCCTCCTGTAGAAATCAGCATAGTTAAACCCAATCTAGTTGAAGAGAAAGTAATTGCCTTTAGTGATCCTATTGTTCCTTGTGCCTACGCTGAGAAACCACCTTACCCTGCTAGGAAAAAGGATTATTCTAAAGCTCCAACTGTGATACGTAGGGGTTACATTAGACCACTTGCACCCCCTGAGGAAATTAGAGTTGAACCTAGTGTTGCTATTATCAAATATCTCTTACCGATGACATAGACGGGCATGTTATCAAATTCTGTGAGGACTTCGCTCGAATTGCTAAACCTCACGCGAAAGACAAATACGGACCTGTAGTTGGCCTGCCCGTTGTTTCTGTCAAGATAGGAGATCACTGTTATCATGGTTTATGTGATATGGGTGCTAGTGTTAGTGCAATACCCCGGTCCCTATACGATGAAATCAAAGATGAGATTGCACCTGGTTCGTTAGAACCCATTGATGTCACTATTACGCTAGCTAATAGAGACACTATCTGACCTGTGGGAATTGTGCGAGATGTAGAAGTCATGTGTGGTAAGACGAAGTATCCTACTGATTTCCTCGTCCTTGCTACTGCACAAGATAGCTTTTGTCCCATCATATTTGGTAGACCCTTTCTCAACACTGTCAATGCTCATATTGATTGCATTAAACAGACTGTCATTGTCAGTTTCGAGGGTGTGTCTCATGAATTTAAATTCTCCAAGTTTGGAAGACAACCCCATGAAAAAGAGTCGTCTGGTAGGGATGAAATCATTGCGCTTGCCTCTATTGCCATACCTCCTACGAATCGTTTAGAGCAATATCTGCTTGAGCATGAAAATGATATGCATATGGAAGAAAGAGATGAGATAGATAAAATTGTTTTAGAACAATATCCTATTCTCAAGAATAATCTGCCTGTTGAACTGCTTGGGGATCCTCCCCCACCGAAGGCTGATCCTGTGAAACAGTTACCAGATTCTCTTAAGTATGCCTATCTTGATGAGAAGGAGATATATCATGTTATTATTAGTGCTCACCTCTCGAATCACGAAGACAAGAAGTTATTAAAAACTTTGAGGAAGCACCGTGCGGCTATTGGATATACTCTTGATGATCTTAAGGGTATTAGTCCCACTCTAAGTCAGCACAAGATTAAAACCGATCCTGATTCTAAACGAGTTGCTGATCATCAAAGAAGGTTAAATCCTAGGATGAAACAGGTCGTGAGAAAATAAATATTAAAGCTTCTCGAAGCAGGAATCATTTATCCTGTTGCTCATAGTGATTGGATAAATCCAGTACGTTGCGTACCTAAGAAGGGACGTATCACCGTCGTTCCTAATGATAAGAATGAACTAATCCCACAGAGGATTATTACTGGCTATAGGATGGCGATAGACTTCCGGAAACTGAACAAGGCAACCAGGAAAGACCATTATCCTTTGTCGTTTATCGACCAAATGCTAGAAAGGCTATCTGAACACAAACACTTCTGCTTTCTAGACGGTTATTCAGGTTTCTCACAAATACCTGTTGCACAATCTGATCAGGAGCAAACCACTTTCACCGTCCCCATTGGTAACTTTGCTTATAGACGTATGCCTTTTGGCTTATGCAATGCACCTGCCACCTTTCAAAGATGTATGATGGCTATATTCTCTGACTTTTGTGAAAAGATTGTTGAGGTTTTCATGGATGATTGCTCCGTTTACGGTTCTTCCTTTGACGATTGCCTCAGCAACCTTGATCGATTCTTACAGAGATGCAAAGATACCAACCTTGTCTTGAACTGGGAGAAGTGCCACTTCATGGTTAATGAATGCATCGTCTTAGGACACAAGATCTCTGAGAAAGGCATTGAAGTTGATAAGGCTAAGGTTGATGCAATTGAGAAAATGCCTTGCCCCACAGATACCAGAGGTATACGAAGTTTCCTAGGTCATGTTGGTTTCTATAGAAGGTTCATTAAAGATTTCTCTAAGATTTCTAGGCCTCTTACAAACCTCTTGCAGAAGGATGTTCCTTTTGTTTTTGATGAGGATTGTGAGGAAGCTTTCGAAATACTTAAGAAGGCCTTGTTAACCGCACCTATTATTCAACCACCTGATTGGAAATTTCCCTTTGAAATCATGTGCGATGCTAGTGATTATGCTATTGGTTTTGTTCTAGGACAAAGAGTTGACAAGAAGTTGAATGTTATTCACTACGCTAGTAAAACTCTAGACAGTGCCCAAAGGAACTATGCCACTGCAGAAAAGGAGGTTTTAGCAGTCGTGTTTGCATGTGAAAAGTTCAGATCTTATATAGTTGACTCCAAAGTCACTATTCACTCTGATCATGCTGCTATTAAGTACCTTATGG
The DNA here is from genome assembly GCF_904849725.1 of Hordeum vulgare subsp. vulgare. Lineage (NCBI taxonomy): Eukaryota > Viridiplantae > Streptophyta > Magnoliopsida > Poales > Poaceae > Hordeum > Hordeum vulgare. The sequence continues at coordinate 512,466,954 of NC_058524.1, read as the reverse complement.
AGAAGAAGGACGCTAAGCCTAGGCTAATCAGATGAGTTCTCCCGCTACAGGAATTTGATTTGCACGTTGTTGACCGAAAGGGTGCTGATAACCCTGTAGAAGATAACTTGTCCAGGCTAGAGAATGTCCTTGATGACCCACGACCTATTGATGACAACTTTCCTGATGAGCAATTAAATGTCATCCGCACTTCACACAGTGCACCGTGGTATGCTGGTTACGCAACCTGTATCGTAGCCAAATACATACCACCCAGTTTCACCTACCAGCAAAAGAACAAATTCTTCTTTGATTTGAGACACTACTTTTGGGATGATCCTCACCTTTATAAGGAAGGAGTAGATGGTGTTATTAGACGTTGTGTGCCTGAATATGAACAGGGACAGATCCTGCAGAAGTGTCATTCTGAAGCCTACGGAGGACACCATGCTGGAGATAGAACTGCTCATAAGGTATTGCAATCAGGTTTCTATTGGCCCACTCTCTTCAAGGATGAACGTAAGTTTGTCTTGTCTTGTGACGAATGCCAAAGAATAGGGAACATCAGTAAACGTCAGGAAATGCATATGAACTATTCACTTGTCATTGAACCATTTGATGTCTGGGGCTTTGATTATATGGGACCCTTCCCGAGTTCCAATGGGTATACTCACATCTTAGTTGTAGTGGATTACGTCACTAAGTGGGTAGAAGCTATCCCCACTAGAAATGTTGATCACCACACCTCTATTAAGATGCTTAAAGAAGTTATTTTCCCAAGATTTGGAGTCCGAAGATATTTGATGACTGATGGCGGTTCACACTTCACTCATGGTGTTTTCCGCAAGATGCTCGCTAAGTATGATGTCAACCATAGAGTTGCATCTCCTTATCATCCTCAGTCTAGTAGTCAAGTGGAGTTGAGTAATAGGGAGATCAAATTGATCTTACAAAAGACTGTCAATACATATCGAAAGAATTGGTCTAGCAAACTTGATGATGCACTATGGGCTTATAGGACTGCTTATAAAAATCACATGGGCATGTCGCCGTATAAAATGGTTTACGGTAAGGCCTGTCATTTACCTCTTGAGCTGGAACACAAAGCGTATTGGGCAATCAAAGAGCTCAACTTCGATTTCAAACTTGCAGGTGAGAAACGGTTGTTTGATATCAGCTCGTTAGATGAATGGAGGGCCCAGGCATATGAGAATGCCAAGTTGTTCAAGGAAAAGGTTAAGAGATGGCACGATAGAAGAATACCAAAACGAGAGTTCAATGTAGGTGATTATGTCCTGCTATTCAATTCTCGCTTAAGATTCTTCGCACGCAAGCTTCTCTCTAAATGGGAAGGTCCTTACGTTGTCGAGGAAGTATATCGTTCCAGTGCCATCAAAATCAATAACACGGAAGGTAATTTTCCTAGAGTGGTAAATGGGCAAAGAATAAAGCATTATATCTCTGGTACTCCCATAAATGTTGAGACCAATATCATCAATATCATAACTCCACAGGAGTACATAAGGGATGTTTATCAGCCTGTTTTAGACCCTGAAAACGAAGAGGTATGTGTTTCGGTAAGTTATTGGACTCCGAAACATTTCCAGTAGGAAATTTTCTCCATTTTGGAATTTATGGAAAAATAGAAAAATAAAACGCAGTCTGGAGAGCGCACGAGGCGCCCACAAGCTTGGTAGCCGCCACCTACCCCCCTAGCGGCGACTACAGGGCTTGTGGGCACCTCGTGTGCCTCCCGGACTCCGTTTTCTTGTGGAGCACTCCTTCTGGTCTAGAAAAAATCATTATATATATGCCCAAGGGTTTTGATCTCCGTATCGCGTAGTTTTCCACTGTTTTTGTTTCAAGCCTGTTGTGTGCCGCAGATTTAGAGCAAAGATGTCTTCTCAGGATTCAGAGGGGGAGAGCTATGTAGCTGATTACCTTGGTAATCCCAAGGTCTATGGGGACTTGGAATCATATGGCTGGACCACTGACGAGGAAGAGGACTATGATCCCAAGGGGAAGGAACAAACAAGTTCCGGCGAAGAGGAGGCTCCTCTACCTCAACCAGGATGCACTCATGTGGAGTTCAAGAAGTCAAACCTCCCTGACCAAACGAAGAAGCCTAAGACCTTGTTTATCTGTAGCGACACGACTCAAGACGAGTCAAGCCTCTGTGTATCTGTGCCATCCCTAGATCAGTATGCTGGCACACACAGTACATCAATGTATATAGCAAAGTGCAATCACATGTAAATAGCGTAAAACTGATATATACCTTAATTATCTCAGCGGAAGCAGTCAAGCGAGTGGAGTCCCAATAAACACCAACGGCAAGTTGAGTGTAGATCGTAACCCTGAATCATACTCTTACTCGTCGAAGAAAATATCTGCAACATAAGACGTTGCAGCCGTGTAGGTCAGCATATTGAATATGCCGGCAAGTCACATAAGAGAGGGGTGAAAAGTAATCATCTATACTATATGCATATATGGAAGGTGGGGCTATAAGTTTTTAGCGTAAAGCAAGTTTTCTCCTACATCAAGAGAGGGGCTAAAAGCAAAATATTACTACGATGTTGGTTGTTAATGAGATGGTTCCGCCAACCAGTTCTCATACCCGAGTTGTCAATAATTACCCTCATCAAATATATTTAATGGTGTTGAGAAATCCAGATAACTTCAGTTCCTTTGGCTCAAGTTGTCCATGACCGTGGACACGGCTAATCGATTAGGTTTGAGTACTCTGCAGAGTTTTGCACACGTTCCCCACAAGATTTGATCGCCTCCGTGTATGTCCTCGCACTTCAGGGTGTTTGAAGACCGGATGATCAAAACATGGTCTTTCAACGGGTCCCTCTGAATCCCTGTCGGTGCCCATCCAATCCTACCATTCTTCTACATCTGCTAGCACCGCCTGTCCAGAGTCGCCGCGTTGTCCAACCAAGCCAAAGCCCATAATGACTTGTGGTTGTGCAGGTAAGCCTTGGGTCTTGAAAATATCCGTCCGTCTCTTTGAGCCTGGGTGAAGCTTTCCGCAGGATGACATGGCCTCTCGAGCATCCCGGGCATCCACTGGGTTCTCCAGGGAGCCGATCAACCGTCCTTCACCCAGAGTTGCATTGCGTCCGAGGTCTTGAAAATCTTGTCTTAGCCGGTCTTGATTATTATATCAACCTCACATCACTCGTGGTATACACTCAACCGATAACCCGTCTACTCAAGCATAGCATTAAGAAATTGTCGTCCCGGGGCCAAGTGTCGGGGTTGTTGTGTTCCTACCACATGATACTACAATCTATACTAAAATTTCCAAGTACCTAAGCAGCATGCAATTGGGCATAGGATGGTAGAACTATGATGCATAAAAACATAGGTGATACATGATCAAATGACTTGCCTAGTGATGTTGACGAAGAAGAATTTCTCGAGAAAATAACTTGATAGACTACCCGTCACTCTCCGATGAAATCTATATAACAAACATGTCATTCACATAAGCACTCATTCTAGCAATCATTCTAACAATCAAAACAAAAGAGAGAGCGAATAAAAATCCGAAAGAAACTTCAAATAAGACTAGGGAGTCTTCTACTACGTCAACCACTAAATAGTTTTGTCTAACAGAAAATAATAACAAGGAACTAAGATATAATTTTAACTAGGATAAAATAAAGTATTTTTCACAAAACTACTTGAAAGTATTCCCAAACGGGATTTGAAACAATGCGGAAACCAATTGCAAGTTACTAAGGAACTAGAATTGATTTCATTAAAACAAATAAAAATAAAATAAAAACTTGTTGCAAAACTACTGTTAACTAACATAAACAAAACAATAATAATCTTTCTTAAATAATAAAGAAAATATTTTAAAACAAAAATAGAAAAGGAATTTGCCGAAATCCTAAAAGAGGTGAAACAGAAATTATTTCACATGAAACAGTGAGATACAATACTCAAACAAATCTGAAATCTTTACCACTGATACACACGATCACTAGTGATCAGCACCAAAAGGAATCAAATTAATAGCTATTTTTAAACTCCTGGAATAAGCAAAACAAGGTTTAACCTAAATCTGATCTAACTTATATTTTAAAATTTCAAACATAGACAAATTATATGTTTTTAAAAACTACAGGAAATTTGTGAGCTACTGGAACAAGAGTCAATGTCATTGGACTTCGCGATCAAAAGTTGTGGCCAAAACAAAATTGAAACTTTCTGTTTTTTGCAATTTTGACAGAAAAAACTGAAGATAACTAGCTAACTAATAGGGGTATACGTGGCAAGTTGCTATAGGCTGCGGGTGCTGTTTGTTTCAAGACTAGGAGCAAACGGCCGAGGCTAACCAAAAACTACTGGCTAATACATAAGTGAATTAAAACCGCTGGTTTTTTTACTCTAAACTGAAGGGGTATCCCTAGATCTAATCTAAACCATATATCCAAGATCTAACGGTTACAAAATAAGAAAAGAGAAAGAACAGAGAGGGGAGAGGAGATTACCCCGTGGTTGGCAATGGTGGCGAGGTGGGGGTGGGGTGCCGGTGGGGTGGGGAGGGGCCGGCGGGAGGAGGAGTGGTGGAGGGGGGGCGGCGAGGTGGGGGGGGCTCTCGGCAGGGGTGGGGAGGCGAGGTGGAGGTGGGGGCCGAGGTGAAAAGCTACTGGTGCTCGTGCTCCTGGCAATGGGGAAGCAGGGGGGCGGTGGGGAGGGTTCTGGCGAGGGGAGGAGCAGGGGTCGAAGTGGGGGAGGTGGGGTGGCAGGGGTGCAGCGGGCTCGGCAGGGAGGAGTGGTGGAGGAGGACGATGGAGGAGTTCTCTGGCAAGTTTTCCGGTGACAACTCCGGCGAGGGGTGAGCGAGCTAGAGGCGAGGAGAGGCGGCGGTTTCAACGGGAATGGAACGAGGAGGACGTGGGGCTTCTTATAGAGGCGACGGGAGGCGCCGGGAAGGAAAGGATTTCGCGAATCCTGGAGGTGGGGATTCTCCTCTCCATGGAAGGAAGGTTTCTGTGTCACGTGAAGAAGAGATGGAGGTAGGAGATGATCTTCTTGGGCCAAATTTGGAAAGTGCTTAATGGGCCAGCTCCTATTTCCTAATAAAAGTGATTCTATTCCTATTTTCAAAACTAGAAAACTAAAACGTTAAAAAGGAAATCAAAACAATTCGGAATAAAGAGTTTTTATATACTAAAATTATCAGAAAAATAAAATATAAATGATGGGCATTTTTCCACGGCAAAAATAAAAACTTCAGAAAAAATTATTTTCACAAAATTGCCTAAAAGGTTTATTTTCTTTTGCAAATAAAATTCAAATGACCCTCTAAGTTTTAGGGTGCAAATAACATTCAAAATGCCCGGGTATTTGAGGGTCATGTTCCTCCGCTATTTAGAATGTATTTCCCGGCATTTCTTGCACGAAGAAAACGAATGAAAATGCAAAAGAATTCAAATGCAAATATGTCCGTTCGAATTCTTTATAGTTGAAGAAGTCATGTCATCTTCTCTCTTTGCTTTTAAAAGGTTGAATTTGAATTCACCGGAGAAGGGGAAAGTCATTTTATTCCCTCTCATTCAAAAGTTTCGAAAAGTTTCAAATTTCACACAAGTTTCAGTCACTCAGCAAACAAACAAACAATCAATCTAATAATTATATTAACATTCCAAAATTTATAATTTTGGGATGTTACAAACTACCACACTTAAAATGAATCTCGTCCTCGAGATTCGAAGAGGCTAGAAAGTAAAGGTTATGGTTTGGGGGGTCTTCTAACAAATATAGTCTCCTGCAAAGTGGGGTGCTACCACACTTAAAATGAGAGTTAATGGTCGCTCAAATTTTTAACAATCCTCTGGGGTCTTGGCATCTCGCTCGTCACATTCTTCATGGTAACTTCTTTGGTGAAGTTCTTCCATTATATTCATAATGTTTCCATCAAAATCGAGGGTTCTTCTGTTTACATAAGATTCTTCCGTCACTGGGTCTTCTTAACTGACAAGTCTCGTGACCATTCTAAATAACCTATCGATGATTCTCATGGTGGTCTACCATTTGTGCTTATCCTGCAGAGAGAAGGGTCTTGGCTTCACGCTCACCGTAAAATGTGCGACGCGTGACAACGATTGCCATGTACATGGGGCTTTCATCATACCATTCTAAGGCTTAAACAAAAGCTTCAAAGAACGTCGTCTCTCACTATGGGTAAGTCTCTCAGATTTACCATTCCGAATAGCAAGAGAATGATAATAGTAAGTCGTCATGGTGGCCAAGCCATGTCGCACTGAAATCATTACCTTGTATAAGGCTTAGTGAATCTCGTATTCTAACACTTGGGCATCCTCACAAGCATTGCAGAATATATCTTGTCCACGAACGAAGTTCGGATAATCCATTGGTTCTGCAAGCTCAACAAAACATCTATCGTATCTTCACCACTCTCAAGTTGTCATATGCTCCTAAGAAAACGTTTGCTGATACAAGTTTCCTTCTCCAAAAAGATAGTACTTGATCCTTGTTAGTCCCGGGGTCTGTGGGTTTCGGGCATACTTGGGGTAAATGTGACACGCCGCTGGGTAATGGGTGGTTCCTTCACAAAGGAAACAAGTCACCTGACTGCTTGGGCACTCCTCAGCTGGGTGATTTTCTTCACAATGAGTGCATCCATCCTTGTGTTCTTCCTGGGTGTGTCCAATTTCTCCACAGATCTTGCATGCACAAGTCTTCTTCTTCGGATTATCATAACACTTCTGAATAAGTCGGGATCTTAACAGAGTCTTCTTGAATTCGCCCCAAGTTTCTGCTCCGCTAAATCCTTGTATGGCATGATGCATTTTCCACCAGATAGCAACACTTTGGGTAAAGTACTAAAGAGCGTGTTCCACTTTATACTTCCTGGAAATCAAATTGCTCTCGAAGTAGTTCTCCATGTTCTGAATCCATATTTCAACTTCCAGCTGGGTCATTGGTCCAGAGATTACCAGTCCAGCTTCATACGCCATCTATTGGGTCCAACGTTTTTGGGATGAGATGAGTAAGAGAGAGGGGGAAAGAGGGAGATACACACAATACAAACAATATTTTTGAGAATAGGTTTTATTTGTGGCTGTCGAAAAACACACACCAATGACTGCTCACAAATCATCGTATCTAACGTGGGTATATAACAGGGGTTTGGACTTCTAATGGTCATATAAATATTCGAACGCTTCAGGGTCTTTGAATTCTTCGGGTCTTGAGAGTCTTCAGTTGGCGCAGCTTCAATTCTTCAAATGCATGATGAAATCCTCTTTACTTTGAAGTAGAACTCCGTTGATTCTTCATGAGGTCAAAGGGGTAAAGGTATTGTCTAACTATTGGAGGTGAGAGAGAACGTTGGATGAAATCAGAAGGGATGAGAAGTAAAGGATGTTCCTGAAAATAAATTTTTTGTGAGATCCTATCCTAAGAAGTTTCCAGTTTCTAGGGTCATGTCCTATAGTCAACATGTGCTCTGATACCATCTCTGTAGTGACCTGACTCAAGACGAGTCAAGCCTCTGTGTATCTGTGCCATCCCTGGATCAGTATGCTGGCACACACAGTACATCAATGTATATAGCAAAGTGCAATCACATGTAAATATCGTAAAACTGATATATACCTTAATTATCTCAGCGGAAGCGGTCAAGGGAGTGGAGTCCCAATAAACACCAACGACAAGTTGAGTGTAGATCGTAACCCTGAATCGTACTCTTACTCGTCGAAGAAAATATCTGCAACATAAGACGTTGTAGCCGTGTAGGTCAGCATATTGAATATGCCGGCAAGTCACATAAGAGAGAGGTGAAAAGTAATCATCTATACTATATGCATATATGGCAGGTGGGGCTATAAGTTTTTAGCGTAAAGCAAGTTTTCTCCTACATCAAGAGAGGGGCTAAAAGCAAAATATTACTACGATGTTGGTTGTTAATGAGATGGTTCCGCCAACCAGTTCTCATACCCGAGTTGTCAATAATTACCCTCATCAAATATATTTAATGGTGTTGAGAAATCCAGATAACTTCAGTTCCTTTGGCTCAAGTTGTCCATGACCGTGGACACGGCTAATCGATTAGGTTTGAGTACTCTGCAGAGTTTTGCACACGTTCCCCACAAGATTTGATCGCCTCCGTGTATGTCCTCGCACTTCAGGGTGTTTGAAGACCGGATGATCAAAACATGGTCTTTCAACGGGTCCCTCTAAATCCCTGTCGGTGCCCATCCAATCCTATCGTTCTTCTACATCTGCTAGCACCGCCTGTCCAGAGTCGCCGCATTGTCCAACCAAGCCAAAGCCCATAATGACTTGTGGTTGTGCAGGTAAGCCTTGGGTCTTGAAAATATCCGTCCGTCTCTTTGAGCCTGGGTGAAGCTTTCCGCAGGATGACATGGCCTCTCGAGCATCCCGGGCATCCACTGGGTTCTCCAGGGAGCCGATCAACCGTCCTTCACCCAGAGTTGCATTGCGTCCGAGGTCTTGAAAATCTTGTCTTAGCCGGTCTTGATTATTATATCAACCTCGCATCACTCGTGATATACACTCAACCGATAACCCGTCTACTCAAGCATAGCATTAAGAAATTGTCGTCCCGGGGCCAAGTGTCGGGGTTGTTGTGTTCCTACCACATGATACTACAATCTATACTAAAATTTCCAAGTACCTAAGCATCATGCAATTGGGCATAGGATGGTAGAACTATGATGCATAAAAACATAGGTGATACATGATCAAATGACTTGCCTAGTGATGTTGACGAAGAAGAATTTCTCGAGAAAATAACTTGATAGACTACCCGTCACTCTCCGATGAAATCTATATAACAAACATGTCATTCACATAAGCACTCATTCTAGCAATCATTCTAGCAATCAAAACAAAAGAGAGAGCGAATAAAAATCCGAAAGAAACTTCAAATAAGACTAGGGAGTCTTCTACTACGTCAACCACTAAATAGTTTTGTCTAACAGAAAATAATAACAAGGAACTAAGATATAATTTTAACTAGGATAAAATAAAGTATTTTTCACAAAACTACTTGAAAGTATTCCCAAACGGGATTTGAAACAATGCGGAAACCAATTGCAAGTTACTAAGGAACTAGAATTGATTTCATTAAAACAAATAAAAATAAAATAAAAACTTGTTGCAAAACTACTGTTAACTAACATAAACAAAACAATAATAATCTTTCTCAAATAATAAAGAAAATATTTTGAAACAAAAATAGAAAAGGAATTTGCCGAAATCCTAAAAGAGGTGAAATAGAAATTGTTTCACATGAAACAGTGAGATAAAATACTCAAACAAATCTGAAATTTTACCACTGATACATAAGATCACTAGTGATCAGTACCAAAAGGAATCAAATTAAACGCTATTTTTAAACTCCTGGAATAAGCAAAACAAGGTTTAAACTAAATCTGATCTAACTTATATTTGCAAATTTCAAACATAGACAAATTATATGTTTTTAAAAACTACAGGAAATTTGTGAGCTACTGGAACAAGAATCAATGTCATTGGAATCCGGGATCAAAAGTTGTGGCCAAAACAAAATTGAAACTTTCTGTTTTTGCAATTTAGACAGAAAAAACTGAAGATAACTAGCTAACTAATAGGGGTACACGTGGCAAGTTGCTATAGGCTGCGGGTGCTGTTTGTTTCAAGACTAGGAGCAAACGGCCGAGGCTAATCAAAAACTGCTGGCTAATACATAAGTGAATTAAAACCGCTGGTTTTTTTACTCTAAAGCGAAGGGGTATCCCTAGATCTAATCTAAACCATATATCCAAGATCTAACGGTTACAAAATAAGAAAAGAGAAAGAACAGAGAGAGGAGAGGAGATTACCTCGGCTAGGAGAGCTGCCCGTGGCTGGCAATGGTGGCGAGGTGGGGGTGGGGTGCCGGTGGGGTGGGGAGGGGCCGGCGGGTGGAGGAGTGGTGCAGGTGGGGCAGCGAGGTGGGGGGGCTCTCGGCAGGGGTGGGGAGGTGAGGTGGAGGTGGGGGGCGAGGTGAAAAGCTACTGGTGCTCGTGCTCCTGGAAATGGGGAAGCAGGGGGGCAGTGGGGAGGGTTCTGGCGAGGGGAGGAGCAGGGGGCCGAAGTGGGGGAGGTGGGGTGGCAGGGGTGCAGCGGGCTCGGCAGGGAGGAGTGGTGGAGGAGGTCGATGGAGGAGTTCTCTGGCAAGTTTTCCGGTGACAACTCCGGCAAGGGGTGCGCGAGCTAGAGGCGAGGAGAGGCGGCGGTTTCAACGGGAATGGAACGAGGAGGACGTGGGGCTTCTTATAGAAGCGACGGGAGGCGCCGGGAAGGAAAGGATTTCGCGAATCCCGGAGGTGGGGATTCTCCTCTCCATGGAAGGAAGGCTTCTCTCTCACGTGAAGAAGAGATGGAGGTAGGAGATGATCTTCTTGGGCCAAATTTGAAAAGTGCTTAATGGGCCAGCTCCTATTTCCTAATAAAAGTGATTCTATTCCTATTTTCAAAACTAGGAAACTAAAACGTTAAAAAGGAAATCAAATCAATTCAGAATAAAGAGTTTTTATATACTAAGATTATTAGAAAAATAAAATATAAATGATGGGCATTTTTCCACGGCAAAAATAAAAACGTCAGAAAAAATTATTTTCACAAAATTGCCTAAAAGGTTTATTTTCTTCTGCAAATAAAATTCAAATGACCCACTAACTTTTAGGGTGCAAATAACATTTAAAATGCCCGGGTATTTGAGGGTCGTGTTCTTCCGCTATTTAGAATGTATTTCCCGGCATTTCTTGCACGAAGAAAACGAATGAAAATGCAAAAGAATTCAAATGCAAATATCTCCGTTCGAATTCTTTATAGTGGAAGAAGTCATGTCAACTTCTCTCTTTGCTTTTAAAAGGTTGAATTTGAATTCACCGGAGAAGGGGAAAGTCATTTTATTCCCTCTCATTCAAAAGTTTCGAAAAGTTTCAAATTTCACACAAGTTCCAGTCACTCAGCAAACAAACAAACAATCAATCTAATAATTATATTAACATTCCAAAATTTATAATTTTGGGATGTTACATTATCCCTTCTCGTTTCTTGCAGGAGAGTAAGAAGGAACTTTGCCATAGAGTGTTGAAGCTTGAGGAGGAAAATGACGATCTGAGGGAGCAGAACTTTATGCTCAAGTGGAAATTAGACAAGCTCAAGACCGCTTCAACAACTCCACCACCATCACCACCAAAGGAAGACAACTAAGCATTGGTATGGGCAATCCCCTTGGCTTTGCGAAGCTTGGGGGAGTTTCCCTGGTATCTATCACCTTTATATCTTTTGCTCTTACCTTTGTTTTAGTTCTTTCCTTTTCAGTTTTTACTTTCTTCTCTTAGTGGAATAAGTCTTTAGTGTTTAGTTTGAGTCTTTTGCCTTGTGTCTCTCCCCCGATGTATTCGAGCTTGCGAGCTATATAATAAAGAGTATCTTAGTCAAGGGCTTTGTTTTGTGCCGTGATCAATAGTATGAAAAGAACGATAGCATGAAAGATCATGAGATGATCCTATGGAAAGTGATAGCTTCACTTATAACAAGTATGATGATTGAAACTTGTTGAGAATAGACCAACATAGTCCCCAGCCATTGTTGCAATTAATAAGAAGTAGTAAGGAAAGAGAGGTTCACATATAAATATATCATCTTAGACACTTTTTACAATTGTGAGCACTCACAAACTATTACATGCTTAAGAGTAGATGTTGGACAAAGGAAGACAACGTAATGAATTGTGTTTGCTTGGTTCCAAACAATTTTATATGATGAGAGATCCCTTAGCATGTGACGATTGCTTCCACCTCATATTAGCCAAAACTCCAGCACCAAGTAGAGATACTACTTGTGCATCCATAAACCTTCAACCCAGTTTTGCCGTCAGAGTCCACCATACCTGCCTATGGATTGAATAAGATCCCTCAAGTAAGTTGTCATCGGTGCAAGCAATAAAAATTGCTCTCCAATATGTATGATCTATTAGTGCGTGGAAAATAAGCTTTATACGAACCTGTGATGAGAAAGACATAAAAGCGACAGACTGCATAATAAAGTTCTTTATCACAAGAGGCAATAAAAAGTGACGTTCCTCCGCACTAAGAGGACATGCATCCAAACCTCAAAAGCGCATGACAACCTATTCTTCCCTCTACGAAGGGCCTATCTTGTACCTTTACTTCTTGCCCTTGGAAGAGTCATGGTAATCTTCACCAATTCCTTATTTTGCCTTCTGCTTGGCTACCATCACATGCTAGGGAAAGATCTATATTCATATATCAACTTGGAGATGAGTACTTATGCTTTATTATTGTTGACTTTACCCTTGAGGTAAATGGTTGGGAGGCAAAACTACAAGCCCCTATCTTTCTCTGTGTCCAGCTGAAACTTTGATACCATGAGTACCACGTGAGTTGTAACAATTGTGGAAAACAAAAGAGATGATTGAGTAAGTGGGTTTGCTTTACAAGATCTTATTTGACTCTTTCTCATGTTATCATAAATTGCAATTGCTTCAATGACTATGGACTGTTGTTGCCTACTTCTCGGTAAGGTTTTTGTTTCATACTTTTCTTTGTGAAGGAATTGTTACTTTCCCCTAAGAATCTTTATGATGTATTGCTATTCTATGTGTGATATTGATGCCCTCATGTCCGTATTATGTTTTATCGACACCTCCAACCCTAAACATGTGGACATGTTTATGGATCTTGGTTTTCGCTCGAGGACAAGCAAGGTTTAAGCTTGGGGGAGTTGATACGTCCATTTTGCATCATGCTTTCATGTTGATATTTATCGCTTTTTGGGCTGTTATATTACTTTGTGGTACCATACTTATGCCTTTTCTCTCTTATTTTGCAAGGTTTATTTGAAGAGGGAGAATACCGGCAGCTGGAATTCTGGACTGGAAAAGGAGCAAGTCTGAGTCCTCTATTCTACGCAACTCCAAATGCCCTGAAAATCAACGTGGAATTTTTTGGGAATATATCAAAAATACTGGGCGAAAGAAGTGCGAGACGGGAGCTACCAGGGGCCCACAAGTCTGGTAGCCGCCACCTACCCCCCCCCCTGGCGGCGGCTACAGGGCTTGTGGGCACCCTGGTGGCCCACTGGCCCCCCTCTTTTGCTATATGAAGGGTTTCGTCCGAGAAAAAATCAGGGTGGAGCTTTTTCGTGGATTCTCCGAAGCCACGAGGCGGAACTTGAGCAGAACCAATCTAGAGCTCCGGCATGATGATCCTGTCGGGGAAACTTCCCTCCCGGAGGCGGAAATCGTCGCCATCGTCATCACCAACACTCCTCTCGTCAGAGGGGAGTCATCTCCATCAACATCTTCATCAGCACCATCTCCTCTCCAAACCCTAGTTCATCTCTTGTAACCAATCTCAGTCTCGCGACACCGATTGGTACTTGTAAGGTTGCTAGTAGTATTGATTACTCTTTGTAGTTGATGCTAGTTGGATTACTTGGTGGAAGAGTTTATGTTCAGATCCTTGATGCAACTCTTTCCACCTCTGATCATGATTATGATTATGCTTTGTGAGTAGTTACTTTTGTTCCTGAGGACATGGGATAAGTCATGCTAATAATAGTCATGTGAATCTGGTATTCGTTCGGTATTTTGATATGTTGTATGTTGTGTTTTCCTCTAATGGTGTTATGTGAACATCGACTACATAACATTTCACCATATTTGGGCCTAGAGGAAGGCATTGGGGAGTAGTAAGTAGATGATGGGTTGCTAGAGTGACAGAAGCTTAAACCCCAGTCTATGCGTTGCTTCGTAAGGGGTTGATTTGGATCCACTAGTTTAATGCTATGGTTAGACGTTGTCTTAATTCTTCTTTCGTAGTTGCGGATGCTTGCGAGAAGGGTTAATCATAAGTGGGATTCTTGTCCAAGTAAGGGCAGTACCCAAGCGCCGGTCCACCCACATATCAAACTATCAAAGTAACGAACGTGAATCACATGAACATGATGAAACTAGCATGACAAAAATTCCCGTGTGTCCTTGGGAGCGTTTTTCCTCCTATAAGACTTTGTTCAGGCTTGTCCCTTGCTACAAAAGGGATTGGGCCACTTTGCTGCACCGTTGCTACTACTTGTTACTTGTTACTTTCCACTTGCTACGTTTCACCTCACTACACCATCACTTGTTACCGCTACTTTCAGTGCTTGCAGTTATTACCTTGCTGAAAACCGTTTATCAGAGCCTTCTGCTCCTCGTTGGGTTCGACACTCTTACTTATCGAAAGGACTACGATTGATCCCCTATACTTGTGGGTCATCAGTCTCATGAGCTGTGGGAGGACATGGACGAGCCTCTAGTGGGCTGGACGAAGCCACCACTAAAGCCAAAGGCGGATTGGAGGTGGGAAGGAAAGAAACCCAAAGGTGGAAAAGGTGGAAAGGGTTTCCAAGTGGAGAGGAGGAATGCTACTCCAGGTAGGATTGGAGTAGGACTCCTCCACCTCCAATTTCGGCCAAACCTGAGTGTTTGAGGCTACCTCCTCCCCTCCCTCCCTCCTATATATACTAGAGGTTTTAGAGGTGAGGGATAACCCTAATTACCATGTGCTCCCTCTACTTCTCTCTAGATATGTTTCTCCTCTAGTCTAGTTCGGCGGTGCTTAGGTGAAGCCCTGCTGGATTAGTTCACCACTACCACCACCACACCGCCGTGCTGGAGAATTCAACTACCTCTCCGCCCCTCTTGTTGTATCAAGAAGGCGGGGATCGTCATCGAGCTGTATGTGTGCTGAACGTGGAGGTCCCATCCATTCGACACTAGATCGGGATGGAACGGGATGGGATCGCGGGACGGATCGTGCTGAGATCGCAGGACGGGCTGCGATTTGGATCACGAAGATGTTCCACTACATCAACTGCGTTATATACGCTTCCGCTTAGCGATCTACAAGGGTATGTAGATTCACCCTCCCCTCTCGTAGATGGTCATCACCATGGATAGGTATTGCGTGTGCGTAGGAATTTTTTTGTTTCCCATGCAACGTTCCCAAACAGAAGCGGATCACAATTGGAGAAGAGATCGCATGGCTTCTCGCAGCAGGCTTCATCATGGAAGTTTTCCACCCGGACTGGCTGGCCAATCCAGTGTTGGTGCTGAAGAAGAACAAAACATGGGCATGTGTATCGATTACACAAGCCTGAATAAGGCATGCCCGAAAGACCCCTTCACCCTGCCACGGATTGATCAAGTGATCGACTCCACGGCCGGCTGCGAATTGCTGTCATTTCTGGATGCTTATTCCGGTTACCACCGGATCAAGCTGGACCCGGTCGACCGGCTCAAGACCTTCTTCATCACACCTTTCGGAGCCTACGGCAACACGACGATGACATTCGTCCTGAAGAACGCCGGGACCACCTTCCAGCGCTTCATGCAACAATGCCTCTAGTCGCAAATTGGTAGGAACATTCACCTATACATCGACGACATCGTCTTCAAAACCAAGCAACATTTCAGTCTCCTTGACAATTTGCGGGAGACCTTTGCCACCGTGTGCGAGTACAAGATCTGGTTCAATCCGGAGAAGCTCTTCTTTGGAGTCCCAACTAGCAAGCTCTTGGGTTTCTTCGTGTCGGCCCGCGGCATCGAAGCTAACCCCGAGAAGATCAGAACAATCGAGCGCATGGCCAAGCCGGATCAACTCCTCGACGTTCAGAAGTTTGTCGGCTGCCTCGCATCCCTCAGCCGGTTCGTTAGCCGGCTGGGCGAGAAGGCGCTACCACTCTATCAACTGATGAAGAAGACAACCAAATTTGAGTGGAATGG
Organism: Hordeum vulgare subsp. vulgare; assembly: GCF_904849725.1. NCBI lineage: Eukaryota > Viridiplantae > Streptophyta > Magnoliopsida > Poales > Poaceae > Hordeum > Hordeum vulgare. The sequence continues at coordinate 512,451,143 of NC_058524.1, read as the reverse complement.
TCAAGCGGAGGAAGCTTTTCGCGACCTCAAGTGTGTAATCTCCAGCACGCCAATCTTGGCCACGCCGGCAGAGAGGGAGCCCATCCTCATCTACATCACAGCAACCACACGCGTGGTCAGTGTGGTCTTGGTAGTGGAGCGCAAGGAGGAGGGCAAGGTGTTGCTGTTGCAGTGCCCTGTCTACTATGTGAGCGAGGTCTTGCCCAACTCCAAGCAAAACTACCGCCACTATCAAAAGATGTGCTATGGCGTGTATTTTTCCACAAGAAGCTGGAGCAATACTTCCAGGAGCATGCCATCACGGTGGTGAGCACGGCTCCACTTTCAGAAATCATGGGCAATCGTGACGCCACAGGCCGGATCGCCAAGTGGTCCGTCGCCATGGCCGATCACGACATCCGCTACGAGCCGCGCAGCGCCATCAAGTCTCAGGTGGTGGCCGACTAGCTCGTCGATTGGGCCGAGACCCAGTTCCTGCCGCCTCCTCCCGACTCCACACATTGGCGGATGCACTTCAATGGATCAAATATGCGAACTGCTGTGGGAGCCGGCATCGGCTTGACGTCTCCAAAAGGGGACCAGCTCAAGTATGCTCTCTAGATACACTTCTCCGCCTCCAACAACGTCGCCGAGTACGAGGCGCTCGCATACGGCCTCCGGCTTGCCAAAGAAATCAGCATCCGACAAATCCTTTGCTTCGGCGGCTCTAATCTTGTGGTGCAGCAAGTCTCTCGCGAGTGGGACGCGAGGAACGCCAACATGGCCAGCTACCGCTTCCTCATCCAACAGCTCAGTGGCCCCTTCGAGGGCTGCGATTTACATCATGTCCCCTGAGCGGACAATGAGGCGGCTGGTACATTGGCAAAAATCGGCCCCATAAGGCAAGCAATCTCGGCCGACGTCTCCCTCGAGCAGCTGCACAAGACCTCTATCAAGCCGTCTTCGGAGTCCGCATCAATCTTCGTGCCTGCGGACCCATCCGTCCCAAGGACTCTGGGTCCGGAGAAACCGCCGGAATCGTCAACTCCGCCGGCTCTGCTCGCTCCGCCGGCTCCGGCAATCTTGCCGGCTCCAGCTCCTTTGCCGGCTCAGGCAACTCCGTCGGCTACGCCAAACCTCTAACCCAGTCGGCTCAATACCCAGTGGGTTGCCTTCATGGAGGTTGACGGCTTGCCGGCTGCCACGACGGCACCAGAGGCAGAAGGTCTCAAACCTAGGACCACAACGACAAACTCGGGGGATTCAGATGCCCCTGACCTTCAGGCCGAGATGGAGCCGGCTCCCATGTCGGCTCCCTCATGGGCACACCCCATCATGTCTTTCCTTCTTCGTGGCGAGCTTCCCCAAGACGAGGCAGAAGCGCGACAGATCCAGTGTTGATCTCCCACGTATGCCATCGTCAACCGCGAGCTGGTTCGATGTAGCGTAACCGGCGTGTTCCAACGCTGCGTCGAATCAGAAAAAGGGCAAGAAATCCTCAAGGACATACACCAGGGTGAGTGCGGGCATCATACCGCCTCCAGAACCCTAGTGGCCAAGGCATTCCGCCGTCGATTCTACTGGCCCACAGCCCTAGAAGAGTCCAGATCCTTGGTCGACAAGTGCGAAGGTTGCGAGCAGTTCAGCACGCAATGCCACTTGCCGGCCTCGGCTCTGAAGAACATCCCCATGTCATGGCCCTATATCGTCTGGGGGTTGGATATGGTGGGACCATTCAAGACCGCTCGAGGCGGCATGACGCATCTCCTGGTAGCCATCGATAAATTCACCAAGTGGATTGAGGCCATGCCAATCAAGAAACTTCACGGTCCCACGGCCGTCACGTTCATCAGGTACATCTCTGTCCGCTACGGTGTCCCCCACAGCATCATCACCGACAACATCACCAACTTTGCCAAGGGTGCAATGGCGCTCTTCTATGCCAAAGAGGGCATCCAGCTCGATCTGGCGTCGGTGGCGCACCCGCAGTCAAATGGTCAGGCGGAAAGGGCAAACGACCTAATCCTGGCCGGCAACAAGCCAAGACTCGTGGCACTGCTCGTCAAGTCAGCCGACTGCTCGATCAAAGAGTTACCGGATGTACTATGGAGCCTCCACACCACGCCGAACCGGTCAACCGGCTTCACACCATTCTTCCTTGTATATGGGCCTCATACGTCTCCAACGTATCTATAATTTTTGATGGTTTTATGCTATTATCTTGTCAAACTTTGGATGTTTTGCATGCCTTTTATATATTTTTTGGGACTAACTTATTAACTCAGTGCCAAGTGTCAGCTCCTGTTTTTTCCATGTTTTCGAACCCTTTCAGAGGAGATTTTGAAACGGATTCCAAACGGAAGAAAATCATCGAAAAAAAAATTTCTGTAACGGAAGAAGATCAGGAGGCTTGAGAGCCAAGGCAGGGGGCCCAGGGGCCCCACAAGCCCTCACCCCGCGACCAAGGGGGAGGCCGCAGCCCAAAGGCTTGTGCCCCCCTGGACGCCCTCTGCCCTAGGTCTTGCGCCTATATATCCCCAAAAAATCCACAAAAAATCAGGAGATCATCGAAAGTACTTTTTCACCACCGCAAGCTTGTGTCTTCGCAAGATCCCATCTGGGGCACGTTCTGGTGCCCTGCCGGAGAGGGGATTCGGATACGGAGGGCTTCTTCATCAACACCATGACCTCTCCGATGATGCGTGAGTAGTTCACCATATACCTACGGGTCCATAGCTAGTAACTAGATGGTTTCTTCTCTCTCTTGGATCTTCAATACAAATTTCTCCATGATCTTCATGGAGATCTATCCGATGTAATCTTCTTTTGCGGTGTGTTTGTCGAGATCCGATGAATTGTGGATTTATGATCAGATTATCTATGAATCTTATTTGAGTTTCTTCTGATCTCTCTTATGCATGATTTCATATCCTTGTAATTCTCTTCGAGTTGTGGGTTTTGTTTGGCCAGCTAGATCTATGATTCTTGCAATGGGAGAAGTGCTTGGTTTTGGTTTCATACCATGTGGTGACCTCACCCAGTGACAGAAGGGGTAGCGAGGCACGCATCGTGTTGTTGCCATCAAGGGTAAAAAGATGGGGTTTTCATCATTGGTTTGAGATTATCCCTCTACATCATGTCATCTTGCTTAAGGCGTTACTCTGTTCGTCATGAACTCAATACACTAGATGCATGCTGTTTAGCAGTTGATGTGTGGAGTAATAGTAGTAGATGCAGAAAGTGTCGGTCTACTTCTCTCGGACGTGATGCCTTATGTATGATCATTGCCTTAGATATCGTCATGACTTTGCGCGGTTCTATCAATTGCTCGACAGTAATTTATTCACCCACCATGATATTTGCTATTTTGAGAGAAGCCTCTAGTGAACACTATGTCCCCGGGGTCTACTCCGCACCATATTTTCAGCCTTACACTTTTTACTTCGTTGCACTTTCCGCCTTGAGATCTCACTTTGCAAACAATCTTGAAGGGATTGACAACCCCTTTGAAGCGTTGGGTGCAAGCTCGTTTGTGTTTGCGCAGGTACTCTGGACTTGTCAAGACCCTCCTTCTGGATCGATACCTTGGTTCTCAAACTGAGGGAAATACTTACTGCTCCTGTGCTGCATCACCCTTTCCTCTTCAAGGGAAAAACCATCGCAAACAAGAGAAGTAGCAAGAAGAATTCCTGGCGTTGCTAGGGAAGGACTTTTGTTGCCGTAGCAGAAGAATTTATGGCGCCGTTGCCGGGGAGGAAGATCAAGTCAAGAACTCATCCAAGTAGGTGTCGCAAACTCATCTCTTGCATTTACTTTGTTTGTTAGTTGCCTCTCGTTTTCCTCTCCCCCACTTCACCAATTTTCCTTTTTCGTTATCCTTTTTCGTTTGCCTTTTTGTTTGCCCTTTTCTCTCGCCTGCATTCTATTCGTCTGTGTGGGATAGTTTGTCTGTCCTCATGGCTAGATCCACCACTTCGAACGATACTCGTGAGAGCGAAGTTCTCAATTTCAAACAAATTGAGGAAGAAAACTTAAAGGATGCTTGGTATAGGATTTGCAATGCTCATAGTAGATCTACTCATAAGCAATCCACTACCGTCTTGCTTCGCAGTTTTTATGTGGGTGTTTCTCCTAGGAATAGGTATATTCTTGACACCATCGTAGGTGGAAATTTCTTGGGTAGCCATACCGTTGATTCTTACGGAACTATAATAGATTTGGTAGGCTCACCCCCACTCATGTTTAATGGAACTACCTTAACTCTGGAACATGTGATGCGTAGGCTGGACGTCATTGAAAATAAAGTTGCTACGATAGAGCTCATTGAGAATTTGGATAAAAAGATCCACAATCAAATCACTCAGTACGGATCCAAGGTGGGAATGGTTTTGAAAAATTTAAAGGATAAGGAACCCACAGTTAACAAAAAACTACGTCATGATTCCGCTAGGATTGGCAAACTAGAGGATGTTATAACCAACTTGGGTTCCGCATTTGCCACTGTGCAGAATACTCCAAACTTTTCCCACAATAAGGTCACCAAGTCTGTTTTTGTTCCCAAAAATAGTGGTGAGTCATCTAGCAAGAAAGATGAAAAGCTTAAGATGATAAGTGATCACGCCACTTATGGTTTGAGCACCAAAGACGACGATACGTGATTCTATCGCTTTTATGCCTAGCTAAGGGCGTTAAACAATAGCGCTTGTTGGGAGGCAACCCAATGAATTTTTCTTTTTCTTTCTGTTTTGTTGCGTCAAAACCATCATAATTCTGTTATGATTGTGTTTTTTGTGTTTCTTTTTGTGTTAGAGCCAAGCAAAACCTATATGACTAGTCTTGGTAATAGTTGTTTGATCGTGCTGGAAAAAGACAGAAACTTTTCGCTCACGAGATGATTTTTAATTTTTATTCAGAAAGAGATTTTGAGTTGATTCCTTTTGCTGCTGGTTGATATGCCTTTTGACCAGGCAGTCGTAACTTTTCATATTTTTTCAGGTACCAGAAGTATACGAAGTATACAGATTACTACAGACTGGTCTATTTTTGACAGATTCTGTTTTTGTTGAGTTGGTTGTTTGTTTTGATGAAACTATGGTTAGTATCGGGGGGTACTAGCCATGTATAAGTGAGAATACAGTAGCCCAACACCAATATAGATGGAATTCAAGTTTGCTACAGTACCAAAAGAAGTGGTAGTTTGTTTTCTTGTGCTAATGTTATCACGAGTTTATGTTTAAGTTTTGTGTTGTGAAGTTTTCAAGTTTTGGGTGATGTTCTCATGGACAAAGAGATAAGGAGTGGAAAGAGCTCAAGCTTGGGGATGCCCAAGGCATCCCAAGCCAAATTCAAGGACACCAAAAAGCCTAAGCTTGGGGATGCCCCGGGAAGGCATCCCCTCTTTCGTCTTCAATCCATCGGTAACATTACTTGGAGCTATATTTTTATTCACCACATGATGTGTGCTTTGCTTGGAGCATATTATATCGTAGGAGTCTTTTCTTTTTTGTTGTGTCACAATCGTCCTTTCTGCACACCTTTTTGATAGAGGGAGACATGCACTCATCGTGATTTTGCTAGAATGCTCATAGTGCTTCACTTATATCTTTTGAGCTAGATACTTTTGCTCTATGTGCTTCACTTATATCTTTAAGAGCACGGCGGTGCATGACTTGGTAGTTGGCTTATGCTATGAAAGTAGTCCCAAAGGTGATAGGTACCCAAAGAGGATGCAAAAACTTCCATCTTCATGTGCATTGAGTAGAAAGAGAAGTCTTGATTCCTCTCAATTAGTTTTGAGACGTGGATTTGGTAATATTAAGAGCTATGTTAGTAGGGTGTTGTGAATCTAGAAATACTTGTGTTGAAGTTAGTGATTCTCGTAGCATGCACGTACGGCGAACCGCTATGTTAGGAAGTTGGCGCATAATTGATCTATTGATTGTCATCCTTTGTGTTGAGGTCGGGATCGCGCGATGGTTAACACCTACCAACCCTTCCCCTAGGAGTATGCGTTTAGCACTTTGTTTGGATTACTAATAAAAACTTTCGCAACAAGTATGTGAGTTCTTCATGACTAATGTGAGTCCATGGTATGGATGCACTTTCACCTTCAACCATTGCTAGCCTCTCTAGTGCCGCGCAACTCTCGCCGGTACACAAACCCACCATATGCCTTCCTCAAAACAGCCACCATACCTACCTACTATGGCATTTTCATAGCCATTCCGAGATATATTGCCATGCAACTCCCACCTATCCATCTCATGACTTGTGTCGTTACTCTCATATTGCCATTGGATGATCGTAAGATAGCTAGCGAGATGTTTCAACGTCATACACCAAGCTAGATCGTTGCACATCCCGGTACACTGCCGGAGGCATTTCCTATAGAGTCATCATCATTTTGAGCTTTGAAGCTGTGAGTAAATAAAAGTGTGATGATCACCATTACTAGAGCATTGTCCCATGTGAGGAAATAAAAAAAAGAGAGAAGAGTCCAAAGAGCCCAAAAATAAAAAGAAAAAAAAGAGGCCTAAGAGCCCAAATGAAAAAAAAAGATAGAAGGGACAATGCTACTATCTTTTTCCACACTTGTGCTTCATAATAGCACCATGTTCTTCATGATTGAGAGCATATTGCTTTGTCACTACCATATGCTAGTGGGAATCTTCATTATATAACTTGGCTTGTATATTCCAATGATGGGCTTCCTCAAATTTCCCTAGGTCTTCGTGAGCAAGCAAGTTGGATGCACACCCACTAGTTTTCCTTTTGAGCTTTCACATACTTATAGCTCTAGTGCATCTCTTGTATGGCAGTCCCTACTCTTTCACATTGATATCTATCAATGGGCATCTCCATAGCCCTTTGCTACGCCGACTCAATGTAACCATCTCCTCCTTTTTGTCTCACAACCACCACCACACTCTATTCCACCTATAATGCTATATCCATGGCTCACGCTCATGTATTGCGTGATAGTTATAAAAGGTTTGAGAAAATAAGAGTGCGAAAACAATTACTTGGCCAATACCGGGGTTGTGCATGATTTACATTAGTTGTGTGAGGATGATGGAGCATAGCCAGACTATATGATTTTGTAGGGATAACTTTCCTTGGCCTTGTTATTTTGAAAGTTCATGATTACCTTGCTAGTTTGCTTGAAGTATTATTGTTTTCATGTCAATAGCAAACTATTGTTTTGAATCTTACGGATCTGAACATTCATGTCACGTGAAATAAGTTGCCAAGGACAACTATGCTAGGTAGCATTCCACATCAAAAATTCATTCTTTATCACTTCCCTACTCAAGGACGAGCAGGAGTTAAGCTTGGGGATGCTTGATATGTCTCCAACGTATCTATAATTTTTGATGGTTTCAAGCTATTATCTTGTCAAACTTTGGATGTTTTGCATGCCTTTTATATATTTTTTGGGACTAACTTATTAACTCAGTGCCAAGTGCGGGTTCCTGTTTTTTCCATGTTTTTGACCCCTTTCAGAGGAGATTTTGAAACGGAGTCCAAACGGAAGAAAATCCCCGAAAAGATTTTTTCCGTAACAGAAGAAGATCGGGAGGCTTGAGAGCCAAGGCACGGGGCCCAGGGGACCCACAAGCCCTCAACCCGCGGCCAGGGGGAGGCCGCGGCCCACAGGCTTGTGGGCCCCCTGGACGCCCTCTACCCTAGGTCTTGCGCCTATATATCCCCAGAAAATCCACAAAAAATCAGGAGATCATCGAAAGTACTTTTCCGCCGCCGCAAGCTTCTTTCTCCGCAAGATCCCATCTAGGGCACGTTCTGGCGCCCTGCCGGAGAGGGGACTCGAATACGAAGGGCTTCCTCATCAACACCATGACCTCTCCGATGATGTGTGAGTAGTTCACCATAGACCTACGGGTCCATAGCTAGTAACTAGATGGCTTCTTCTCTCTCTTGGATCTTCAATACAAAGTTCTCCATAATCTTCATGGAGATCTATCCGATGTAATATTCTTTTGCACTATGTTTGTCGAGATCCGATGAATTGTGGATTTATGATCAGATTATCTATGAATCTTATTTGAGTTTCTTCTGATCTCTCTTATGCATGATTTCATATCCTTGTAATTCTCTTTGAGTTGTGAGTTTTGTTTGGCCAACTAGATCTATGATTCTTGCAATGGGAGAAGTGCTTGGTTTTGGGTTCATACCGTGCGATGACCTCATCCAGTGATAGAAGGGGTAGCGAGGCATGCATCATGTTGTTGCCATCAAGGGTAAAAAGATGGGGTTTTCATCATTGGTTTGAAATTATCCCTCTACATCATGTCATCTTGCTTAAGGCGTTACTCTGTTTGTCATGAACTCAATACACTAGATGAATGCTGGATAGCGGTCGATGTGTGGAGTAATAGTAGTAGATGCAAAAACTATCGGTCTAATTGTCTCGGACGTGATGCCTATATGTATGATCATTGCCTTAGATATCGTTATGACTTTGCGTGGTTCTATCAATTGCTCAACAGTAAGTTGTTCACCCACCGTGATATTTGCTATTTTGAGAGAAGCGTCTAGTGAACACTATGGCCCCCGGGTCTACTCCACACGATATTTTCAGCCTTACACTTTTTACTTCGTTGCACTTTCCGCCTTGAGATCTCACTTTGCAAACAATCTTGAAGGGATTGACAACCCATTTGAAGCGTTGGGTGCAAGCTCGTTTGTGTTTGCGGAGGTACTCTAGACTTGACGAGACCCTCCTTCTGGATCGATACCTTGGTTCTAAAACTGAGGGAAATACTTACTGCTCATGTGCTGCATCACCCTTTCCTCTTCAAGGGAAAAACCGACGCAAACAAGAGAAGTAGCAAGAAGAATTCCTGGCGTTCCTAGGGAATGACTTTTGTTGCCGTAGCAGGGCCCAAGGCAATCATCCCTGCGGATGTCGAGTTCGAGTCGCCTCGTGTCACCCTATACACGGAGGCGGATGCAAAAGAGGCAAGAGAAGACGACGTCGATCTACTCGAGGAGGCACGAGAGCTGGCCCTGACCCGGATGGGCATCTACGAGCAGAAGCTGAGGCACTAGCACAGCAAGAAGATCAGGCCTCTCTCCTTTCGTGAGGGGGACCTGGCACTCAGAAGACTCCAGTGAACAGTGGGCCAGCACAAGCTTTCTTCCCCATGGGAGGGACCCTACACCATCAGCAGGGCTTTGCACAACAATGCATACTATCTAATAGACGCCCACAAGCCGCAGAAGCGCAAGAGAGACGACTCCGGTGAAGAAACGGAGTGTCCATGGAGCGCGGCATTGCTTCGCCCGTTTTACTGCTAAGAACAAGAGAGAGAAACGTGTATGTATGTACCCTTTACCCTTTTCGCGATTTCAATGAATGCAATGGGTGCTCCAAGCCAGTACTTGGGGCATACCTTTTTCAAGTTCATGAGAAGAGTTGTCAATAATAGAGTGGGCTCTCCGGTCCGAATCCTCGGGCTCGGGGGCTCACTAGCCGGCCCGAACTACTTCCTTAGTCGTAGTCGAATATATAATGCACGTCGCGCCGAAACCCTTGCCACCCCGCACAAGCTACAGACCGGCTCCCGACTATCCGACTAACGGGATCGTGGGAAGGAAGGTCGGCTGCACGAAAAATCTGACTACGAAAGTGGTCGTCGGCTCGGGTTGGTTCGATCACTTTCGATCTTCCTTTCTAGTCGGCCTCTGCTGGCTCGCTCCAAGTCTAAGTATCTCGGCGGCTTGAAAAAATTCGAGGCTGACGCCTTCGAAGGCAGAAGCCCCATCCCAGTCACATACCGACTCCCGGCTGTCGGACTGGTGGGGTGGATGCTGGAGGAGGCAGGCTGTTGGACAGACGGAAGCCAAAGAGAAACAAAAGACAGAAAAGCGAGCAGGAAAGCACGGCCTTCACAGGCACAATGCAAATAGATAAACATATATTACATTCAAAAGCATGCAAAGGCCCACGGAAGGAGTTCATTACATAACACCCCCGGTGGGTGGAACTGCCGGACTAACAAAAGAAGTGCAGAAAAAACGAAAAAAGCTTCAGTTGGTGGCGGATCCAACCGTGGCCCCGGTGGCACCTGAGATGGAGGTGTCGGCATCGCCAGCCCCGCCTGAGGTAGAGGCGTCGTCATCCTCCCGAGCGCCTTCGGCACCGCCCCTTACGGCGGAGTCGGCATAGGCCTCGTTGCTGGACTCGGCGTCCTCAAATGCCGTCTCCTCGGAGCTGCCATCAGCGTCATGGAGAGCCAGCTGGAATTGATGCTCCGGGATCACGTTGCTGTCAGCTTCATGCTCCAGGCTGAACTCATTCCAAGCAGCGAAGGATGCGATGTCGCTGGCCCGCACCTGCAGCTCGTCCTCGACGGCTGCCAGCTCTGCTTCTGCGTCGACGCTTGTGCTGTGAGACGACCCAAGTTCAGGTTTTTATACCATGACTTGGCCAAGCGGAGCGCCATGTACGATCCAGCTCGTGCAGCCGACGCACGCCAGGCGTCCGTACGAGAGCTTCCAGCTTCGAGCCAGCGGTACACCTAGCTCATTGACGTTGGCTCCACCACGTTGGGCCAAAGGGCCTTCACCAACGCCAGTCGGGCATCCTGGAGCCGGTTCAGAGAATGGGCCAGCTCCCGCATGCGGGCCCTGGCGCCAATGGCTATCTCCTCCATGGTCCAACCAGCGGTGGCGTCCACCTCAACGCCGGCAGCACGTCGCTCGTCACGATTGACCTCCACGGCTGCTTCTTCCGCATCCCGTGTCCCTAGGAAAAGTTCTGGAGAGCGGAAGTAGGGGCGTGGCGTGAGAAAAAGAGAAAAGAGAAGCTAAAGACGTTGAAAAAGAAGACAAGGCAAAGACGGCTCACGGTTGAGGTGAATGTCGACCTCGCCCGCCTCATCTAGAGCCTTGCGGTCCTGAACCACGCGCTCTTGATCTAGCCGGGTGATCTCGCCTCGAAGGGCCTGGGCCGCCTCGGTCTCCTTGGCCGATTGGGCATGCGTGTCCTTCAGGGCGGCATCCCGATGCGCCTTCTCATCAAGGTGCAGCTTCTTCAAGCGCTCTAGGTTGGCGGCGTGGGAGGCTTCCTTCTGCGTCAGGGCATCGGTATGGGTGGTGCGCAGCTGCTCCAGCTCCGTCTGATGGGCCGCCTCGCGGTCCTTCTTCTCCGTCTGGATAAGTTCCACTTCTTAACGGAGCTGGCCGTCTTCAACACGCAAGGCGTCGCGCTCTGAGACAGCATGGTCCAGCCGGCCTTGAATGTCGCTGGTCCGACTCTCGACCTCTTGGATCCGAGCCAGGAGCGTGTTGTGATCTTGTGCTTGGTTGTTGTGGAGATCCTACAACAAAAAGAAGCAAAACAAGTAAAGAATAAGATTCGGCCTCGTGGATTCCCAGCCAGCCCGATTCTCGGGGGCTACACCAAGTGGGTGCGCTTGCGTGCCCCCACTGAAAGAGAAAGAAGAAAACAAGCCGCCGCGAGTAAGACTATGCCCGGCTAACTCTCAACCGTCCCGACTCTCGGGGGCTACACCCAATGGGTGCGCTGGCGCGCCCCCACTGAAAGAGAAAGAAGAAAAAGCTCGACCGATAGGTGCGGGAATCAAAAACGTACCGCGGTCCACTCCTTGAGGTGGTTCAGATCTTCCCGAGCCACCAGGGCCGACTGCGCCGCCTTGTCTCGAATGCGGGAATACGCCGCCACAAGCGTAGGGACCCTACTGAGCGTGGCGCCACGGGGCAAGGTCGTGTGGCTTGCCTTGGACGTGTTCCAGGACTCTACAGGCCAGCTCCTGGCGGATGGACGGGCCACGGCTGGACGCGACCATGGTGTCGTCTCCTGGCGGCGCGCTTTTGGTCGGCTCCCTCGACGCATCGGTCCAGCGAGGCGCCTACGGACCCTCGGTCCGCACGGTCTTATCCTTCACCACTGGGGCCCTCTCTGTGTCGGGTGGTGGGATCTCCGCTCCCAGCGCGTCCATTGGTGCCTCCGGTGCGATGTCCGCTCCAGCGTGACGCGTGTCAGGCGCCACATCGGGATCCACCTACGCGGAGGCAGGCTCTCACCCAGTGGTCTTTGCAGTCTCGACCGCGCTTGTTCCAGCACGAGCCGGCTCGCTGGTCGGGGCCTCCGCACTCGCCCGTGAAGCGGGATCGTGCTTCGTTTTTGAGTGCCTCTCCTTGGTGGATGGCTTTTGAGCAGGGCCGGCTGCGCGCTTGTCGGGCTGGTCCCGACCTGCAGCCGCCTTTCAGGCCGCCTCCTCCCACGGACGGTGCTCCTGCTCAAACAGCGCCTTCTGGGCGGCATCCATCTCGGCCCAGGCGGCCTGCTCTATGGTGGCGGCATCATCCTCCTCCACCATGTGGGCGTCCCTGCTTACCATAAGTTGGTACGAGTGGATTCCCAACCGAGAAATTAATAAAGGGGATTAGCTTCGAATGAGAAGAGGAACACGATTACTTACCCACCAATGACGGGAACATGCCATCTACCAATGGAGACTCTCTACTTCTTCGAGCCACCCCCGTGACCTCCAGCCGGAGGACTTGCTGCGGTTTGTTTGGAGGTTGGCTTGGCGGTAACGGCCTGCTTGCCTTTCCGCCGTGCTCCTTCACCCTCCACGATGGGCTCATGGGCAGATCGACGTTGCCGCGTCATGGGAGGGCTCGAGACCTCCTCTATCTCTTCCAGGTCTTCCACGTCGGCTGCACCGCGCAATGGAGGCAACACCTCATCAACGTCCGTCCAATCAAGCAACACATACGCAAAAAACTCACCGGCCGGCTCGGTACCCTCTGACTCTTCCACCCCCTACACATCTTCGAAGGCGGATGGTTGAATCTCCACCTCGTCCTCATCTTCGATCTCGACGGGGTCCGACACCTCCATGTCGTCAGTCGACGGCTGGTAAACTTGCACACGCTGGAATAGCTGAGGATGTAGCCGGCGTTTGGCATCATATGCCAGATGGTATCCAAAGAAAGACAAGAAACACAATCAATGAAGAAACTTACCATCAGAGCCGGATGGCTTCGGTCGTAAGGGGCCATGCCCCACTCTCATTCGCCGCCTTCATCCATGGAGGCAGAGGAGATCAAGTTCACGTGATGTGCAATCCTATCGGCTTGCAGGTTCTTCATCGAGAGCCGGCAGGGATCATGCCGGCCACCCATCTAGCAGACCAGGTGTGGTCGGCGCTGCAGAGGTAGGATCCGGCGCGCCACCATGGCGGCAAGCAAATCTTTGGCAGAAGGCCTCGATTCTTCAAAAGCTTGAGCTGGGCGCATATCTGCTTCACCTCTAGGACGGGCTTCGGAAGCGTACTATTCCAGTTAAGCTTCGCAATCGGCGGAGCGATGGCGAAAGGAGGCAGGTTGATGTAGTCGAAAAGGGGATTCATGCTAGTTCTTGAGCTTACATTGGTTTTTCCCTTGAAGAGGAAAGGCTGATGCAGCAAAGTAGAGATAAGTATTTCCTTCAGTTCGAGAACCAAGGTAACAATCCAGTAGGAGTATCAAGATGAGGCACCAATGAACCTACGCAAAAACAAACAAACTTGGACCCAACGCGGTAAAGGGGTTGTCAATCCCTTCACGATTACTTGCAAGGTGAGATCTGATGGTGCTGAAAGGTAAATAAGTAAAAGTGCAGCAAGGTATTTTTGGTATTTTTGTATGTAGATCTGAATATATGATGTGTAAAATAGACCCGGGGGCCATAGTGTTCACTAGAGGCTTCTCTCAAGATAGCAAGTATTACGGTGGGTGAATGAATTACTGCCGAGCAATTGATAGAATCGCGCAAAGTCATGACGATATCTAAGGCAATGATCATACATATAGGCATCACGTCTCAGACAAGAAGACCGATACTGTCTGCATCTACTACTATTACTCCACACATCGACCGCTATCCAGCATGTATCTAGTGTATTAAGTTCATAACAAACAGAGTAACGCCTTAAGCAATATTACATGATGTAGAGGGATAAATTCATGCAATATGATATAAACCCCATATTTTTACCCTTGATGGCAACAACACGATGCGTGCCTCGCTACCCCTTCTGTCACTAGGTGAGGACACCACACGATATGAACCCAAAACCAAGCACTTCTCCCATTGCAAGAATTATAGATCAAGTTGGCCAAACGAAACCCATAACTCGAAGAGAATTACAAGGATACGAAATCATGCATATAAGAAATCAGAGGAGACTCAAATAATATTCATAGATAATCTTATCATAAATCCACAATTCATCAGATCTCGACAAACACACCGCAAAAGTAAGTTACATCGGATAGATCTCCATGAAGATCATGGAGAACTTTGTATTGAAGATCCAAGAGAGAGAAAAAAGCCATCTAGCTACTAGCTATGGACCCGAAGGTCTGCGGTGAACTACTCACGCATCATCGGAGAGGCAATGGTGTTGATGAAGAAGCCCTCCGTGTCTGAATCCCCCTCCGGCAGGGCACCAGAACGGTCCCCAGATGGGATCTCGCGGAGACAAAAGCTTGCGCCGGCGGAAAAGTATTTTCGTGGCTCCGTTTGGAGGTTTTGGGATTTTTGGGAATTTATAGGCGAAAGAGGTAGGGCAGGGGAGGCAAGGGGGGCCCACGAGCCTGCTAGGCGCCCCCACCCCTAGGGCGTGCCTAGGGGGCTCGTGACCTCCCATGAGACCCCCTGCCTTGGTTCTCAAGTCTTCTGGGTATCTGCTGCTATGGAAAAAATCATCCCGCAGGTTTTATTCCATTTGGACTCCGTTTAATATTCTTTTCTGTAAAAAGGTCAAAAACACGGAAAAATAGAAACTGGCACTAGGCACTGAGTTAATAGGATAGTCCCAAAAATGATATAAAATGGCATATAAATGCATATAAGACATCCCAAGTTGATAATATAATAGCATGGAACAATCAAAAATTATAGATACGTTGGAGACGTATCAAGCATCCCCAAGCTTAACTCCTGCTCGTCCTCGAGTAAGGAAGTGATAAAGACCGAATTTTTGATGTGGAATGCTACCTAACATATTTTTCTTTGTAACTTCTTTATTGTGGCATGAATGTTCAGATACGTAAGATTCAAAACAATAGTTTAATGTTGACATGAAAACAATAATACTTCAACCATACTAGCAAAGTAATCATGAACTTTTGAAATAACAAGGCCAAAGAAAGTTATCCCTACAAAATCATATAGTCTGGATATGCTCCATGATCCCCACACAAAGAATTTAAATCATGCACAACCCCGGTATTGGCCAAGTAATTGTTTTCACACTCTTACTTTCTCAACTTTTTCAACTCTCACGCAATACATGAGCGTGACCCATGGATATAGCATTATAGGTGGAATAGAGTGTGGTGGAGGTTGTGAGGCAAAAAGGAGGAGATGGTCACATCGACTCGGCGTATCAATGGGCTATGGAGATGCCCATCAATAGATATCAATGTGAATGAGTAGGGATTGCCATGCAACGGATGCACTAGAGCTATAAGTGTATGAAATCTCAAAAAGAAAACTAGTGGGTGTGCACCCAACTTGCTTGCTCACGAAGACCTGGGAGATTTTGAGGAAGCCCATCATTGGAATATACAAGCCAAGTTATATAATGAAAATTCCCACTAGTATATGAAAGTGACAAAACAAGAGACTCTCTATCATGAAGAACATGGTGCTATTTTGAAGCACAAGTGTGGAAAAACATAGTAGCATTGTCCCTTCTCTCTTTTTCTCTCATCATTTTTTTTGTTTGGGTTCTTTGGCCTCTTTTTTCATTTTTTTGGTGCGATATTTTTATTTTATTTTCTCACATAGGACAGTGCTCTAATAATGATGATCATCGCACTTTTATTTACTTACAACTCGATACTTAGAACAATGATGACTCTATATGAAATGCATCCGACAGTGTACCGGGATGTGCAACAATCTATCTTAGCGTATGACATTGAAACATCTTGCTAGCTATCTTATGATCATGCAATGGCAAAATGAAAATGACGGCACATGTCATGAGATGGAACGGTGGAAGTTGCATGCAATATATCTCGGAATGGCTATGAAAAGGCCATAGTAGGTAGGTATGGTGGCTGTTTTGAGGAAGGTATATGGTGGGTTTGTGCACCGGCAAAAGTTGCGCGGCACTAGAGAGGCTAGCAATGGTGGCAGGTGAAAGTGCATCTATACCATGGACTCACATTAGTCATGAAGAACTCATATACTTATTGCAAAAGTTTTATTAGTAATCGAAACAAAGTGCTAAACGCATACTCCTAGGGGAAGGGTTGGTAGGTGTTAACCATCACGCGATCCTGACCGCCACACAAAGGATGACAATCAATAAATCAACTATTCTCCAACTTCCTAACATAGCAGTTCACCATACGTGCATGCTAAGGGAATCACATACCTCAACACAAGTATTTCTAGATTCACAACACCCTACTAACATGACTCTAATATTACGATATCCAGATCTCAAAACTAATTGTGAGGAATCAAACTTCTCTTACTAATCAATGCACTTGAATATGAAAGTTTTTATTATATCCTATTTTGATGCCTATCATATTTAGGACTAATTTCTTAGCACACACCAATTACCAAGTTGCTTAGAGAGAGAATTCTCAAAATGATATAAGTGAAGAGCGAGAGTTTTTATTTCTACAGAATATGACACTGCCATGCTCTAAAAAGATTTAAGTGAAGCACTAGAGCAAAATTATCTAGCTCAAAATATATAAGTGAAGCTCATGGGAGGAAAATTATCTATCTCAAAAGATATAAGTGAAGCTCATGGGAGCTAAATTGCCTAGCTCAAGAGATATAAGTGAAGCTCATTGAGTATTCTAACAAATTCACGATGAGTGCATGTCCCTCTCAAAAAGGTGTGCAGCAAGGATGATTGTGATAAAACAAAAAGCAAAGACTCCTATAATACACGACGCTCCAAGCAAAACACATATGATGTGGTGAATAAAAATATAGCTCCAAGTAACGTTACCGATAGATTGAAGACGAAAGAGGGGATGCCTTCCCGGGGCATCCCCAAGCTTAGGCTTTTTGGTGTACTTGAATTTGGCTTGGGATGACTTGGGCATCCCCAAGCTTAGGCTCTTTCCACTCTTTATTCCATTGTCCATAAAAACATCACCCAAAACTTGAAAACTTCACAATACAAAACTTAAACAGAAACTCGTGATATCATTAGCATAAGAAAACAAACCACCAACTTTTTAGGTACTGTAGTAAACTTAATTTACATTTGGATTGATGTTATATTACTGTATTATCACTTTTCCATGGCTAGTACCCCCCCCGATACTAACCATAGTTGCATCAAAATAAGTAATCAACACAACAAAAATAGAATCTGTCAAAAACAGAATAGTCTGTGGCAATCTGTATATTTCGTATACCTCTGCCATCCCAAAAATTCAAAACAATTGTGGAAATTAGGGCAATTTGCATATGAATCAGCAGCGAAAAGAATCAACTCAAAAGATCTTTCTGTATAGGAATTAAAAATAATTTAATGAGCACAAAGTTTCTGTCTTTTTCAGCATGATTAAACAACTATCACCAAAACTAATCATAAAGGTTCTACTTGGCACAAAGACTAATTAAAACATAAAGAACACAATCATAACAGATTCATGATGGTGTGGACTCAACAAAACAGAAAGTGGAAAGAAAAAATAATTTTATTCATTGGGTTGCCTCCCAACAAGCGCTATCGTTTAACACCCTTAGCTAGGCATAAGGCAATAGAATCACGTATCGTCATCTTTAGTGCTCAAACCACAAGTGGCTCTCATAATGGATTCATAAGGCAATCTTATTTTATTTCTAGGAAAGTGTTCCATGCCCTTCTTTAATGGCAATTGAAATTTAATATTCCCTTCCTTCATATCAATAACAGCACCAATAGTCCTAAGGAAAGGTCTACCAAGAATAATGGGACATGTCGGATTGCAATCAATATCAAGCACAATGAAATCTACGGGCACATAGTTACTATTTGCAATAATAAGAACATCATTGATCCTTCCCATAGGTTTATTAATAGTAGAATCCGCAAGATGCAAATTAAGAGAGCACTTATCAATCTCATTGAAACCTAGAACATCACATGAAGATTTTGGAATTGTGGAAACACTAGCACCCAAATCACACAAAGCATGGCATTCATAATTTTTAATCTTGATATGTATAGTAGGTTCCCACTCATCATGAAGTTTTCTAGGAATAGATATTTCCAACTCAAGTTTCTCTTCAAGAACTTCATCATAGCATCAACAATATGATTGGTAAAAGCCTTATTTTGGCTATAAGCATGTGGAGAGTTTAGCATGTATTGCATCAAGGAAATACATTCAATCAAAGAGCAACTATCATAAGTAAATTCCTTGAAATCCAAAGTAGTAATTTCATCACTACTCAAAGTTTTGATATCCTCTACTCCACTTTTAGTTTTTTTAGGATCAAGATAAATAGACTCTGAATCATTGGGGTGTTTCTCAACCAAAGTGGATTCATATCGAGCCCCATCATCATTAGGATTGACATTGAAAAACAAGGATTCAATAGGAGTCACACCAAGCACTTTAAGATCTTCGTGATTCCCATCACATATTTCAGGTTTAGCAGCCATTTTATTGACTAAGGTAGCTTGTTTATCAGAAATTTGGCCTACCAATTTTTTAAGACGAGCAAATTGAGTATTTAACGCAAGGAATTATTTGTCCATATCATCAACCTATTTATTCATATAAGCCATAAAAGAATTTTTCTCCCTTAGTTCTCTACGAAAGTAACTATTATGATCAAACTGTGTAGACATGAAGCTTTTAGCAATAGTTTCAGTCTCTTCCAACTTTTTATAGTAAGCATCATAATCATTCGATTGGGCCATGATGACTTAGCAAGCAGACAAGCACACAAGCAAACAGAAAGCAAGAAAAAGAAAGTGCGAACGAAAAAGGAAAATATTTTTGTAAATTTTGTTTTTTAGAAGTGGGGGAGAGGAAAACGAGAGCCAAATGGCAAATAATGTAAATGCAAGAGATGAGTTTGCGATAGGTACTTGGTAGATATGCTTCACTTGAATACTCCCCGGCAACGGCGCCAGAAATTCTTCTTGCTACTTCTTGAGCTTGCGTTGGTTTTTCCCTTGAAGAGGAAAGGGTTGCTACGGTAACAAAAGTCCGTCCTTGGCGCTAGGAATTCTTCTTGCTACTTCTCTTGTTTTGCGTCAGTTTTTCCCTTGAAGAGGAAAGGGTGATGCAGCACAGGAGCAGTAAGTATTACCCTCAGTTTGAGAACCAAGGTATCGATCCATAAGGAGGGCCTTGTCAAGTCTAGAGTACCTACGCAAACACAAACAAGCTTGCACCCAATACTTCAAAGGGGTTGTCAATCCCTTCAAGATTGTTTGCAAAGTGAGATCTGAAGGCGGAAAGTGCAACGAAGTAAAAAGTGTAAGGCTGAAAATATAGTGTGGAGTAGACCCGGGGGCCATAGTGTTCACTAGAGGCTTCTCTCAAAATAGCAAATATCATGGTGGGTGAACAAGTTACTGTTGAGCAATTTATAGAACCGCGCAAAGTCATGACGATATCTAAGGCAATGATCATACATATAGGCATCACGTTCGAGGCAAGTAGACCGATACTTTCTGCATCTACAACTATTACTCCACACATCGACCGCTATCCAACATGCATCTAGTGTATTGAGTTCATGACGAACAGAGTAACGCCTTAAGCAAGATGACATGATGTAGAGGGATAATCTCAAACCAATGATGAAAACCCCATATTTTTACCATTGATGGCAACAACACGATGCGTGCCTCGCTACCCCTTCTATCACTAGGTGAGGTCACCGCACGATATGAACCCAAAACCCAGCACTTCTCCCATTGCAAGAATCATAGATCTAGTTGGCCAGACAAAACCCACAACTTGAAGAGAATTACAAGGATATGAAATCATGCATAAGAAAGATTAGAATAAACTCAAATAAGATTCATAGATAATCTGATCATAAATCCACAATTCATCGGATCTCGACAAACACACAGCAAAAGAAGATTACATTGGATAGATCTCCATGAAGATCATGGAGAACTTTGTATTGAAGATCCAAGAGAAAGAAGAAGCCATCTAGTTACTAGCTATGGACCCGTAGGTCTATGGTGAACTACTCACGCATCATCAAAGAGGTCATGGTGTTGATGAAGAAGCCCTCCGTGTCCGAATCCCCCCTCCGGCATGGCACCAGAACGTGCCCCAGATGGGATCTTGCGGAGACACAAGCTTGCAGCGACGGAAAAGTGATTTCGATGATCTCCTCATTTTTTTGGGATTTTTAGGGAATATATAGGCGCAACCCCTAGGGCAGAGGGCGCCCAGGGGGCCACAAGCCTATGGGCCGCGGCCACCCCCCCTGGCCGCGGGGTGGGGGCTTGTGGGGCCCCTGAGGCTCCCCTGCCTTGGCTCCCAAGCTTCCTGATCTTCTTCCGTTATGAAAAAAAAATCTTTTCGGGGATTTTCTTACGTTTGGACTCCGTTTCAAAATCTCCTCTGAAAGGGGTCAAAAACATGGAAAAAACAGGAACTGGCACTTAGCATTGTGTCAATAAGTTAGTCCCAAAAAATATATAAAAGGCATGCAAAACATCCAAAGTTTGACAAGATAATAGCATGAAACCATCAAAAATTATAGATACGTTAGAGACGTATCAAGCATCCCCAAGCTTAACTCATGCTCGTCCTCGAGTAGGGAAGTGATAAAGAATGAATTTTTGATGTGGAATGCTACCTAGCATAGTTGTCCTTTGCAACTTCTTTCACATGAAATGAATGTTCGTAAGGTTCAAAAAAATAGTTTGCTATTAACATGAAAACAATAAGACTTCAAGCAAACTAGCAAGGTAATCATGAACTTTCAAAATAACAAGGCCAAGGAAAGTTATCCCTACAAAATCATATAGTCTTGCTATGCTCCATCATCCTCACACAACTAATGTAAATCATGCACAACCCCGGTATTGGCCAAGTAATTGTTTTCGCACTCTTACTTTCTCAAACTTTTTATAACTATCACGCAATACATGAGCGTGAGCCATGGATATAGCACTATAAGTGGAATAGAGTGTGGTGGTGGCTGTGACACAAAAAGGAGCAGATGGTCACATTGACTCGGCATATCAAAGGGCTATGGAGTTGCCCATTAATAGATATCAATGTGAATGATGAGGGATTGCCATACAAGAGATGCACTAGACCTATAAGTATGTGAAAGCTCAAAAGTAAAACTAGTGGGTGTGCATCCAACTTGTTTGCTCACGAAGACCTAGGGCAATTTTGAGGAAGCCCATCATTGGAATATACAAGCCAAGTTATATAATGAAGATTTCCACTAGCATATGGTGGTGACAAAGCAATAAGCTCTCAATCATGAAGAACATGGTGCTATTATGTAGCACAAGTGTGGAAAAAAGATAGTAGCATTGTCCCTTCTCTCTTTTTCTCTCTTTTCTCTTCTTCTTTTTTCATTTGGGCTCTTAGGCCTCTTTTTTTTCCTTTTTTTGGTTCTCTTTGGCCTCTTTTTTTTATTTCCTCACATGGGACAATGCTCTAATAATGATGATCATCACACTTTTATTTACTCACAGCTCAAAATGATGATGACTCTAAAGGAAATGCCTCCGGCAGTATACCGGGATGTGCAACGATCTAGCATGGCGTATGATGTTGAAAACATCACACTAGCTATCTTACGATCATGCAAAGGCAATATGAGAGTGACGGCACAAGTCATGAGACGGAACGGTGGGAGTTGCATGGCAATATATCTCGGAATGGCTATGAAAATGCCATAGTAGGTAGGTATGGTGGCTGTTTTGAGGAAGGCATATGGTGGGTTTGTGTACCGGCGAGAATTGCGCGGCACTAAAGAGGCTAGCAATGGTGGAAGGTGGAAGTGCATATATACCATGGACTCACATTAGTCATGAAGAACTCACATACTTGTTGCGAAAGTTTTTATTAGTAATCGAAACAAAGTGCAAAACGCATACTCCTAGGGGAAGGGTTGGTAGGTGTTAACCATCGCGCGATCCCGACCTCAACACAAAGGATGACAATAAATAGATCAATTATACTCCGACTTCCTAACATAGCGGTTCACCATACGTGCATGCTACGGGAATCACTAACTTCAACACAAGTATCTCTAGATTCACAACACCCTACTAACATAGCTCTCAATATTACCAAATCCACGTCTCAAAACTAATTGAGAGGAATCGAAACTTCTCTTTCTACTCAATGCACATGAAGATGGATGTTTTTGCATCCTATTTGGGTAACTATCACATTTGGGAGAACTTTCATAGCATAAGCCAACTACCAAATCACACACCGCCGTGCTCTAAAGGATATAAGTGAAGCACTAGAGCAAAAGTATCTAGCTCAAAAGATATAAGTGAAGCACTATGAGCATTCTAGCAAAATCACGATGAGTGCATGTCTCTCTCTCTCAAAAAGGTGTGCAGCAAGGATGATTGTGACACAACAAAAATAAAAGACTCCTACGATATAAGACGCTCCAAGCAAAACACATATCATGTGGTGAATAAAAATATAGCTCCAAGTAATGTTACCGATGGATTGAAGACGAAAGAGGGGATGCATTCCCGGGGCATACCCAAGCTTAGGCTTTTTGGTGTCCTTGAATTTGGCTTGGGATGCCTTGGGAATCCCCAAGCTTGAGCTCTTTCCACTCCTTATCTCATCGTCCATGAGAACATCACCCGAAACTTGAAAACTTCACAACACAAAACTTAAACAGAAACTCGCGATAACGTTAGTACAAGAAAACAAATTACCACTTCTTTTGGTACTGTATCAAACTTGAATTCCATCTATATTGGTGTTGGGCTACTGTATTATCACTTATCCATGGCTAGTACCCCCGATACTAACCATAGTTTCATCAAAACAAGCAACCAACTCAACAAAAACAGAATCTGTCAAAAACAGACCAGTCTATAGCAATTTGTATACTTCGTATACTTCTGGTACCTCAAAAAATCTGAAACATTACGACGGCCTGGTAAAAAAGCATATCAACCAGCACCAAAAAGAACCAACTCAAAATATCTTTCTGAATAAAAATGAAAAATCATCTCGTAAGCGAAAAGTTTCTGTCTTTTTCCAGCAGGGTCAAACAACCATTACCAAGACTAGTTATAAAGGTTTTGCTTGGCTCAAACACAAAAAGAACACAAAAATCACAATCACAACCGAATTGTGATGGTGTCGACGCAACAAAACAGAAAGAAAAAAGATAAATTCATTGGGTTGCCTCCCAACAAGCGCTATTGTTTAACGCCCTTAGCTAGGCATAAAAGCGATAGAATCATGTATCATCGTCTTTGGTGCTCAAACCATAAGTGGCCCTCATCATGGATTTATAAGGAAATCTTATTTTATTTCTAGGAAAGTGTTCCATGCCCTTCCTTAAAGGAAATTGAAATCTAATATTCCCTTCCTTCATATCGATGATAGCACCGATAGTCCTTAGGAAAGGTCTACCAAGAATAATAGGGCAAGTAGGATTGCAATCAATGTCAAGCACAATGAAATCCACGGGTACATAGTTCCTATTTGCAACAATAAGAACATCATTGATCCTTCCCATGGGTTTCTTGATAGTAGAATCAGCAAGATGCAAATTAAGAGAACACTCTTCAATCTCATTAAAACCCAGAACATCACATAAAGACTTTGGAATCGCAGAAAAACTAGCACCCAAATCACACAAAGCATTGCACTCATAGTTTTTTATTTTGATTTTGATGGTAGGTTCCCACTCATCATGAAGCTTTCTAGGGATAGAGACTTCCAATTAAAGTTTCTCTTCAAGAGATTTTATCATAGCTTCGACGATCTGGTCGGTTAAGGCCTTGTTTTGGCTATAAGCGTGTGGGGAGTTTAACATGGATTGCATCAAAGAAATGTATTCAATCAAGGAGAAACTATCATAATTGAATTCCTTGAAATCCACGGTACTAATTTCATTACTACTCAAAGTTTTAACATCTTCTACTCCACTTTCAATGCTTTTAGCATCAAGATAGATGGACTCTGAATCATTGGGGCACTTTTCAACCAAAGTGGATTCATATCCAGCCCCATAATCATTAGGTTTGACACAAGAAAACAAAGATTCAATGGGAGTCACACCAAGCACTTTAAGATCTTCGTGATTCTCATCACGAGAACACGCCTTTTTAAGCCATTCATGACTAGCACGAATTTTGACGGTTCTTTCTTGCCTCTCAATCATGGAAACACGCATAGCTTTCAAAGTTTCATCCATGTTGATTTTGGGAGGATCACATCTAACTTTCAAAGCATCAACATCACTAGACAATCTATCAACACTCTTTGATATTACTCTCTAGATCAGAGGGTAATCTATTGTATTTTCCATGGGTATTGTTGTAGGAGTTGCCAAAGTTATTAGAGGAGTTACCAGGAAAAGGCTTAGGAACATAGTTTCCTCTAAAAGCATTGTTGTTGCCAAAGTTATTCCTACCAACAAAATTAACGTCCAAGCTAGCGTTGCTACTCTCAATCAAAGAAGACAAAGGCATATCATTAGGATACAAAGGAGCACTTCTACTAGCAACCAAATTCATTAACTCGTCCATCTTAGCATTCAACGAGTTAATTTCTTCTATAGCGTGTACCTTCTTACTAGTAGGTGACCGTTGGGTGTGCCAGTGAGAGTAGTTCGTCATGATGTTGTCTAAGAGCTTTGTGGCTTCTCCTAACGTGATTTCCATGAACGTTCCACCTGAGGCGGAGTCCAAGATATTTCTAGAAGCGAAATTCAAGTGAGCGTAAAATATTTGAATATTCGTCCAAAGACTCAAGCCATGAGCGGGACAATTTCTAATCATTAATTTCATTCTCTCCCAAGATTGTGCAACATGTTCATGATCAAGTTGCTCGAAATTCATGATATCATTACGGAGAGAGATAATCTTAGCCGGCGGAAAATACTTGGATATATAAGCATCTTTGCACTTATCCCAAGAATCGATACTATTTTTGGGCAAAGAAGAAAACCAAGTTTTTGCGTGATCTCGCAGCGAGAAAGGAAAAAAGTTTCAAGTTAATCACGTCATTATCCACATCTTTCTTCTTTTGAATATCGCAAAGCTCAATGAAGGTATTGAGATGGGATGCGGCATATTCACTAGGAAGGCCAGAGAATTGCTCTTCCATAACAAGATTCAGCAAAGCGGCATTGATTTCGTATCACTCCGCACTAGTGGCGGGAGCAATCGGAGTACTAATAAAATCATTATTATTAGTATTCGAGAAGTCACAAAGTTTGGTTTTTTCATTCATGGTGACTTAGGAAAGCAAGCAAGCGGGCACACAAGCAAAGAAAGACCAGGCAAGAAAAAAAGGGCGACAGAAAAGGCGAACGAAAAAGGCAAACAAAAAAGGCAAATTGGTGAAGTGGGGGAGAGGAAAACAAGAGGCAACTGGCAAACAAAGTAAATGCAAGGGGTGAGTTTGCGACACCTACTTGGATGAGTTCTTGACTTGATCTTCCTCCCCGGCAACGGCGCCAGAAATTCTTCTTCTACGGTAACGAAAGACCTTCCTTGGCGCTAGGAATTCTTCTTGCTGCTTCTCTTGTTTTGCGTCGGTCTTTCCCTTGAAGAGGAAAGGGTGATGCAGCACAGGAGCAGTAAGTATTTCCCTCAGTTTGAGAACCAAGGTATCGATCCATAAGGAGGGCCTCGTCAAGTCCAGAGTACCTGCGCAAACACAAACAAGCTTGCACCCAACGCTTCAAAGGGGTTGTCAATCCCTTCAAGATTGTTTGCAAAGTGAGATCTGAAGGCGGAAAGTGCAACGAAGTAAAAAGTGTAAGGCTGAAAATATGGTGTGGAGTAGACCCGGGGGCCATAGTGTTCACTAGAGGCTTCTCGCAAAATAGCAAATATCACGATGGTTGAACAAGTTACTGTCGAGCAATTTATAGAACCGCGCAAAGTCATGACGATATCTAAGGCAATGATCATACATATATGCATCACGTCCGAGGCAAGTAGACCGATACTTTCTGCATCTACTACTATTACTCCACACATCGACCGCTATCCAGCATGCATCTAGTGTATTGAGTTCATGACGAACAGAGTAACGCCTTAAGAAAGATGACATGATGTAGAGGGATAATCTCAAACCAATGATGAAACCCCCATCTTTTTACCCTTGATGGCAACAACACGATGCGTGCCTCGCTACCCCTTCTGTCACTGGGTGATGTCACCGCATGGCATGAACCCAAAACCAAGCACTTCTCCCATTGCAAGAATCATAGCTCTAGTTGGCCAGACAAAACCCACAACTCGAAGAGAATTACAAGGATATGAAATCATGCATAAGAGAGATCAGAAGAAACTCAAATAAGATTCATAGATAATCTGATCATAAATCCACAATTCATCGGATCTCGACAAACACACCACAAAAGAAGATTACATCGGAAAGATCTCCATGAAGATCATGGAGAACTTTGTAATGAAGATCCAAGAGAGAGAAGAAGCCATCTAGTTACTAGCTATGGACCCGTAGGTCTATGGTGAACTACTCACGCATCATCGGAGAGGTCATGGTGTTGATGAAGAAGCCCTCCGTGTACGAATTCCCCCTCTGGCAGGGCACCAGAACGTGCCCCAGATGGGATATTGCGGAGACAGAAGCTTGCGGCGGCGGAAAAGTGATTTCGATGATCTCCTCATTTCTTTGGGATTTTTAGGGAATATATAGGTGCAACCCCTAGGGCAGAGGGCGCCCAGGGGGCCCACGAGCCTGTGGGCCGCGGTCTACCCCCTGGCCGCGGGGTGGGGGCTTGTGGGGCCCCTGAGGCTCCCCCGCCTTGGCTCCCAGGCTTCTCGATCTTCTTCCGTTATGAAAAAAATCTTTTCGGGGATTTTCTTCCGTTTGGACTCCGTTTCAAAATCTCCTCTGTAAGGGGTCAAAAACATGGAAAAACAGGAACTGGCACTTGGCACTGAGTCAATAAGTTAGTCCCAAAAAATATATATAATGCATGCAAAACATCCAAACTTTGACAAGATAATAGCATTAAACCATCAAAATTATAGATGCGTTGGATACGTATCAAGGGTGATGCCGCAAAGTAGAGATAAGTATTTCCCTCAGTTTGAGAACCAAGGTATCAATCTAGTAGGAGTATCAAGATGAGGCACCAATGAACCTGCGCAAAAACAAACTAACTTGCACCCAACGCGATAAAGGGGTTGTCAATCCCTTCACGATTACTTGCAAGGTGAGATCTGATATTGATGAAAGGTAAATAAGTAAAAGTGCAGCAAGGTATTTTTGGTATTTTTGTATGTAGATCTGAATATATGATATGTAAAATAAACCCGGGGGCCATAGTGTTCACTAGAGGCTTCTCTCATGATAGCAAGTATTACGGTGGGTGAACGAATTACTGTCGAGCAATTGATAGAATCACGCAAAGTCATGACGATATCTAAGGCAATTATCATACATATAGGCATCACGTCCGAGACAAGTAGTCCGATATTGTCTGCATCTACTACTATTACTCCACACATCGACCGCTATCCAGCATGCATCTAGTGTATTAAGTTCATTACAAACACAGTAATGCCTTAAGCAAGATGACATGATGTAGAGGGATAAATTCATGCAATATGATATAAACCCCATCTTTTTCCCTTGGTGGCAACAACATGATGCGTGCCTCGCTACCCCTTCTGTCACTAGGTGAGGACAGCGCATGGTATGAACCCAAAACCAAGCACTTATCCCATTGCAAGAATTATAGATCAAGTTGGCCAAACGAAACCCATAACTCGAAGAGAATTACAAGGATACGAAATCATGCATATAAGAAATCAGACGAGACTCAAATAATATTCATAGATAATCTGATCATAAATCCACAATTCATCGGATCTCGACAAACACACCACAAAAGTAAGTTACATCGGATAGATCTCCATGAAGATCATGGAGAACTTTGTATTCAAGATCCAAGAGAGAGAAGAAGCCATCTAGCCACTAGCTATGGACTTGAAGGTCTGTGGTGAACTACTCACGCATCATTGGAGAGGCAATGGTGTTGATGAAGAAGCCCTCCGTGTCTGAATCCCCCTCCGGCAGGGCACCAGAACGGTCCCCAGATGGGATCTCGCGGAGACAGAAGCTTGCGGCGGCGGAAAAGTATTTTCGTGGCTCCCTTTGGAGATTTTGGGATTTTTGGGAATTTATAGGCGAAAGAGCTAGAGCAGAGGAGGCAAGGGGGGCCCACAAGCCTGCTAGGCGCCCCCCTAGGGCGCGCCTAGGGGGCTCGTGACCTCCCGCGGGACCCCCTGCCTTGGTTCTCAAGTCTTCTGGGTATCTTCTGTTATGGAAAAAATAATCCCGCAGGTTCTATTCCGTTTGGACTCCGTTTAATATTCTTTTCTGAAAAAGGTCAAAAACACGGAAAAAAACAGAAACTGGCACTAGGCACTGTGTTAATAGGTTAGTCCCAAAAATGATATAAAATGGCATATAAATGCATATAAGACATCCCAAGTTGATAATATAATAGCATGGAACAATCAAAAATTATAGATACGTTGGAGACGTACCAATTCACATTCTTCACATAGAAGAATCCCGTGTGCCACTTCTTCACCGAATCCTGGAGAAGAAGCTTCGGGAAGCCGGAGGCGGACCGGTGATGAACGAGGGCGGCGCCACAAGGGGTCATCTTCATGATGCCGGGAACATCGGTCGACGCCGACTGCTGCTTGAAGAAAAACAACTGACGCCACAAATCCAAGCGGGGTTCAATCCCCACAAACCCTTCGCATGGGGTGACGAAGGCCGCCAACTGGAGGACGGCGTTTGGTGCCAGGTGGTGCAGCTACAAGCCGAAATGCACCAGAAAGCACAAGAAGAAGTCGCTGGTGCGGAGCGTGAACCCGCGGAAGAAGTGCTCTTTGAAGACCACCACCTCGCCGGCATGAGGGGTCGGAGATCCTTCAGCATCGGGGAGGCGCACGGCGACGAGTTCCTCCGAGGGCAGCATACGGAAGTGGCGAAGCACCTCAATATGCCCGTCGGTGATATCGGTGCCTTCCCAGGCGCCTCGGGCTTTCACCTTCTCGGCGGTGGCTTGGGACATGGCGGAGAGGCGGCGAGAAACTCAACAGAGCGCGCGAAGCTCCGGCGACGAACGGTGGCAAAGGCGTGAGAGGCATCTCTTTATCTCTCTTGCTCTAGGAGGGAAGGGCGCTGGAATGGAGCGGGACAGGGGCAAATGGCCTCTTTGGTGCCCCCGCCCCTCCATTTAAACCGCAGAAGAGATCGTGGGGAGGGGATCTGGTGCGCACGATCCCCACCCCTCCGGATCATGTGGGAGCTTTAATGTGCTCTGAAATATCAACCGTCGTGGCGCAATCCACACACGATCCCTACGCGCGGGCCGAGGGCGCGACGTGGTGGGCCCCATGATGCAGGCCCATTCCCGTCATGTGCGTGGCTTGTCAGGGCCCAGCGCCCAAAGCCCGACTCTTGGCGCACCGTTGTTGCACGCAAAGAAGCCAACGCGTCCACCGGAAGATACCCGGCTCCTCGTTCGATCGCCTCCCATACAATGGCTCTCAAGGCCCGCAAGCCAGATACTCAAGCCGGCGAGGCCCTTCGCCTCGAGACGGTGGACCTCCCTTGCTTCAGGGACTACTGACGGGGGGATAACCCCGGGGTAGGCTCATCAAGCCTACTCCTCTATACTTTGGTGTAGAAAGGAGCAACAGCATCCTCAACCGTCGGCTCCTCCTGGCCGGCTATGAAGTACTTGCCGTCTAGGAGTGTAGCCGTCTACTCTCTGGCCGGCTGGCCAAGCCGCTAGCCGGCTGAACAGCACCTGTCGCATCAATCCCCAGGATGTGACGGGGGCCTTCGATTAAATGTGAAGGTACCTCAGCACGGGTACGATGGAGAAGCGCACGCATGGCTATAGTGGCGTAGGTCGTACCGCTGACCGATGTCGGCTCCGATTCGTCAACCATGCAGAGTATCCACGCGCCACAGCCCACTCCATTGCCTGGCCCGGCGTGGCTACAGTGGAGACGGTCGTATCGCTGTCCGGTGCCAGATCCCGCTAGACGACGTCGGTCGTACCGCACGCGTCCTGCATGGGGAGCACGCGCCAATCCCGTAGGCTGACTGGCGGGTCCCATGGCCAGATGGGACCTCACAGCCGGCGGGCTCCTCAAGCGACAAGACTAAACCTTAGTGGGGCCCGTCGCCGGCCTGAGAGGCTGCCATCCGGGTTCCCCATAGTGTACCTTAAATCCATTCTGTAGGCCGGTGGGTTCGACTATAAAACCCCCCAGCCCCGTGCATGCAGAGGGTCGACCATTCTTGCACCCACACACACCACACAGGAGAGGTAGAACGCGAGTCGGCTTCTCCTTCTTCCTCCTCCGTCGAACAGCTCAAGGAGCATCCTTTAAACACTCTGGTTCATCAACCATCCGGCAGGACTAGGGGTATTATCTCCCACGGAGAGCCTTGAACCTGGGTACATCATGCATCTTGCTCGCTAGTTATCAATCCCGTTCCCGGAGCCCGCAGGTGTCCTTTCGGTCCCAACCACCGTCGCTAAGCCTACCGATGGCATCTGTCATGAGAAAACAACGACAAGGGGTGTGCATTTCATGGTGATTTGACATTGGAGAGCTTGGGAGAGAAAATATGTAATCATTGCTCCGAAATTAAAATTTATGAACCTTCCTCAAATAGCTAATGAGAGCTTCTTATGTGAAAAAACACCACAAAAATTTTCACACACCTAGAAAACTTGAGCATCTTTGGGGCCAAAGAATTAAATTTGTTTTGTTTTTTTGCTATTTGTTTTTATTTACTGTTCATCCTAGTGAGAAAATGCTCCCTATTACTAAATCATTGTCCTCTATGGCGGTAACTATAGTTTTTAAAATGTATTTCAAAGATACTAATGTGTTATTGATATATTGTAAGTTATGCAATGCCCCTACATTTAGTACCATGGATTTAGGATTAGAGCCATGTTGAAGAAACTATGTGTCTTTTCCATGCGAAATCAAAATATCAATGTCGGTTTTCTCACATGCCATTTGTGCAAAATACATGTGGTGTAACCAAACGAACATGAACCACCTCAATGAAGGGCCTCTTTTATTTAAAGTAATGTTCTAGGGATGTTGGAGGATTATATTTTTGTTTATTTTTTTATGTCAGTTGTTTGTTTTCTTGGATGAATCCCCTATGCAATTTTACTATGAACTATGTTGTAACCATTTTAAAAGGAATTGTTTAATTTGGTTTGATATTGTCAAAGCACTCATTTGTATCTACCAATCTGTGGCAATTGTCAAAGCATGTAGTCTTTCAAGTGAAATATTGCAATTGTTTACCATGCAACTTCAAAGGACGTGGATGTCGCGTGCGGGTGAAATAGGCGGTTTAAAAACAATTATCGTTTAGACTTGAATAAATACGGAATGAAACAAGCGTTTAATTTACCAAGCACAAAATTTAAATAAATTATGCTCAACTATGCCGCTATAACTGGTTTATTTAAGTAATTTGCAACTATAGTTTAGACTTCAATAAATGTGAAGTAAAACTAACATTTAGTTTACCAAGCATAAAATTTAAATAAACAATACACAATATATCTTGCTATCACATAGCTGACCATAGTTTATTGAAGTAATTTACCAAATCAATATATCTTGTTATCACATAGTTGAGCATAGTAATTTATCAAATCAATATAGTCATGATGCTATCACATTGTTGTTTATCTTACTTAGCATAGTTTACTTTGAAAAATATGTAACTTGAAGCACAATAACTATCATAAAGTAAGTCCATAGGTAAAGGGCTCGGGTAAGAGATAATCGAGGAACGCGGAGACAACAATATATCCCGAAGTTCACACACTCGCGGCTGCAAATCTCCATTAGAGCGTTATGGAAGCACAATGCTTCCCAGCACCACAATGGATCACTATATTCTCCTCACGCCCTCGCATAATGCAAGGTGTCGTGACTCCACTAAGGGACCCATGAGGCCGGTCACCGAACTCCTACAATTAGAGACCTTGAGGGCGGTCACCGAACTCCTACAATTGGAGACCTTGAGGGCGGTCACCGAACCTATATAAACTGCTATGTGCAATGTACACAACTTAATTGAAGACTTCTGAAGCTTGCCCGAGTCAAGACCTCTCTCTATTTTTCCTAAAAAAGAATCAAGAACCATAGGCAGAATTGAGAGTAAGCAAGCTCCAAGAGGCGAGCAATGGTGGAGAGGAAAACTTGCAACCGTATTAGGGTTGTATGTGGAAGAATGGGGGCGTTATTTACACCCCCACCCCCACCCAAATTGGAAAGAGCCATTGCACAACCACCACCTCGGGTACCCAGACCAACCAGGGAACAAACGCCCTAACTCAGGCACCTGGACTAACCAGGGAACAAACACCCAACCCCTAGGGGCATATACCCCGGTGCGACACGATAGAGGGTGGTCGGGCACCCGGGGATCCAAGACCCCGCGCACCCGATACTGGCCGAGGTTGTTTCCCAACTATCAGGTGACCCCGAGCACCTTGACCCTGGGGGGCTCATCCACCCAGACATGTACGAAGCTAGTGTCCAACCTCTTTGGTGCCACCGGGCACCCGTACATGAAAGTCTCTGTGCACCCGGACATCAACTGCCAAAACTTTTGCAAATGATGTCTGATTTTGAGGAATTCAATCTTGATAGGAAGATAATGGGAGGATTTTTTAAAATCACGACTCAAAATATTAAGAACTAGCAATGGACAAAAACCCAATAATCTAAAGGAGAGAACCTTTCCTCAAATAAGAACCAACAAAATCTCCAAACCAAAAACATAGTAAAATATGCATATGAAATATGTGAGCTTGAGATTGTCATGAAGATAACCACAAGCTCTAAAACCTCAGAAGAGAAAATAAAACAATAACCAAGAAAGGTGATGCCAAGGTTGCAAAGGTTTGAGCTCTCTATGAATGATACGAGCATGCTACTCACCCGAGAGCCCCTTGATAGTACGACTATCGATCCTAAAACATGATCTTCCAACTAAGATCATGAGGCTGGAAATATAGAAAAGCTATCAAGAATATACCTTTTCCTTGCGCATAATCCACTTGAGCTAGATTATGACGGTTATTACCTCCACAAGTTGGACCACTTTTCTTGATTGCGTTGACTAGATGGAGACTAGTTAATTGTGTTGGAAATATGCCCTAGAGGCAATAATAAATTAGTTATTATTATATTTCTTTGTTCATGATAATCGTTTATTATCCATGCTATAGTTGTATTGATTGGAAACACAATACTTGTGTGGATACATAGAGAAAACACTGTCCCTAGTAAGCCTCTAGTTGACTAGCTCGTTGATCAAAGATGGTCAAGGTTTCCTGGCCATAGGCAAGTGTTGTTACTTGATAACGGGATCACATCATTAGGAGAATCATGTGATGGACTAGACCCAAACTAATAGACGTAGCATGTTGATCGTGTCATTTTGTTGCTACTGTTTTCTGCGTGTCAAGTATTTGTTCCTATGACCATGAGATCATATAAATCACTGACACCGGAGGAATGCTTTCTGTGTATCAAACGTCGCAACGTAACTGGGTGACTATAAAGATGCTCTACAGGTATCTCCGAAGGTGTTCGTTGAGTTAGTATGGATCAAGACTGGGATTTGTCACTCCGTATGACGGAGAGGTATCTCGGGGCCCACTCGGTAATACAACATCACACACAAGCCTTGCAAGCAATGTGACTTAGTGTAAGTTGCGGGATCTTGTATTTCGGAACGAGTAAAGAGACTTGCCGGTAAACGAGATTGAAATAGGTATGCGGATACTGACGATCGAATCTCAGCCAAGTAACATACCGAAGGACAAAGGGAATGACATACGGGATTATATGAATCCTTGGCACTGAGGTTCAAACGATAAGATCTTCGTAGAATATGTAGGATCCAATATGGGCATCCAGGTCCCGCTATTGGATATTGACCGAGGAGTCTCTCGGGTCATGTCTACATAGTTCTCGAACCCGCAGGGTCTGCACACTTAAGGTTCGACGTTGTTTTATGCGTATTTGAGTTATATGGTTGGTTACCGAATGTTGTTCGGAGTCCCGGATGAGATCACGGACGTCACGAGGGTTTCCGGAATGGTCCGGAAATGAAGATTGATATATAGGATGACCTCATTTGGTTACCGGAAGGTTTTCGTGCATTACCGGAAAAGTTTCGGGCTCATAGGTAGTGTACTAGGAGTGCCGGGAGGGGTGTCGGGGACCATCAGGAGGGGTGTCACGCCCCAAGGGGTCTCATGGGCTATGGGAAGAGATAAACCAGCCCCTAGTGGGCTGGAATAAGTTCCCACTAAGGCCCATAAGGTTTGAGAAGGAAAAAAACACAAGGTGGAAAGAGTTTCCAAGTGGGAAGGTGGAATCATACTCCAAGTAGGATTGGAGTAGGACTCCTCCACCTCCAATTTCGGCCAAACCTTTAGGTTTTGAGGCTGCCTCCTCCCCTCCCTCCCTCCTATATATAGTGGGGTTTTAGGGCTGATTTGAGACAACTTTTGCCACGGCAGCCCGACCACATACCTCCACGGTTTTACCTCTAGATCGCGTTTCTGCGGAGCTCGGGCGGAGCCCTGATGAGATTAGATCACCACCAACCTCCGGAGCGCCATCACGCTTCCGGAGAACTCATCTACCTCTCCGTCTCTCTTGCTGGATCAAGGAGGCTGAGATCATCGTCGAGCTGTACGTGTGCTGAACGCGGAGGTGCCGTCCGTTCGGCACAAGATCGGAGCGGATCGTGGGACGGTTCGCGGGGCGGATAGAGGGACGTGAGGACGTTCCACTACATCAACCGCATTTCTTAACGCTTCTGCTGTGCGATCTACAAGGGTACGTAGATCGGAAATCCCCTCTCGTAGATGGACATCACCATGATAGGTCTTCGTGCGCGTAGGAAATTTTTGTTTCCCATGTGACGTTCCCCAACAAATTGCTCCCCCCATACTCCACTATTAATGAGCCTCTGTTCGACACATCTTCATATGTTTATTATCACAAGAATGGACACAAAGCTTCAAGCATGCAATCTCTTTGTGATGCTCTACTTGAACTTGCACAACGCAACCTTGAATGAGTTTGTCCATAGCATCTTCACATGGTCTTAAAGCATTGTGTATGGACAAGTCTTAAAGTATAACTCAAAATAACCATTAGTCCATAAGTATTTTCATCAATTACCAAAACCAAACATGGGGGCACCATCCTCTTTCAGAACTTATTAGCTTTTTTGTATTCACATGATTTCAAATCATATAGGATTCAACACATCGTACATATGATTTTCATTTATGTATCTTGAAATATTGTGAAACACATAAATATTCTTATAGGATTATATATACATGTGTAATCATGAACTATTTTACTGCACCTCACCCAAGAAACACAAAATCAACAAATTTTGCATACGAGCAATATAGGTGTGCAACCTTGTTTGATAAAACATGGTACCATAAAAAATAGTGAATCATTGCTACCTAAAATTGACATTCTTGTGTCGGCGTTAAAACTGGCGGATCACGGGTAGGGGGCCCGAGCCGGTGATCTAGGAACGACGGTGAACAGGAAATAAAGGGGACACTGTTTTACTTAGGTTTGGGCCCTCTCTAAAAGGTAAAACCCCTACGACATGCTTTGGTTGTACTGATTGTATGGGGTACAAAGTAGAGGGTGATCTACGTCGAGATCGTATGTTTATATTCTAAACCCAAAGGCTCATATTGGTACCTCTATGGACTAAACCCCTTGGTTTATATACACACCGGGGGTATCTAGGTTACACATATGTTCGGTTGCCATCTAGGGATAAACTTGCTGACTACCGAAACAACCCTTGAGGTGCACGCCAAGTCTTCATAAGTGTTTATCTTGCTCATGTCGAGGGCAATAACTTTGGTGGTCCTTCCTTTAGTGGTTACCGGGTCATCAGCCCAACCCATGAATGATGGGTCATCGGGGTTAGCACCCCTTAGTCTAGGATGACATCATCTTTCAAACCCACTTTCATCATTGCAATCATCATAGTAACTACAAGAAACTTGTTAATACATGACGGTCCTAGTCCGCCATAGATCAGACAGAAACTGTCATGCGTGTCCATCCTTAACGTATTTGAAATCCATCATGTATATCGTGTCATAATTTGACACCTGACCTTTCATGACGGTTATTAATCATTATGGATATGTCCCAAGCCCGCTAATCCCAAACTAGGCTGTGACAGAACAAACCGTCACTGATTTACATGACATGGATGCAACAAGGACCTAACATGACATCTATGTGGATCTAACGTGGCGGCTAACATGGCCCATGTTATAACCATCCCAATGAGGGATTTGGCCCAACAACATTCGTGGACAGTCAACCGAGTAGCTATTTATCTTTGTCCTGCCCATTAGTCTACCTGTTTTTTAGTCCAACCAATTAGACCCTTTTTTGTCCAATCTGTTTTCTCGATGCAACACAATTTACAACAAGACAACCAAATTATATTCATTCAAAAAATAGCAATTTTTCACATGACAATATATAATTCCAACAATCTAGTCTGATTTGGAAAAGAAAGCTTAATATGAAAACATCACAACCATATCTAGAAAGCGCTATAAGTATTCTTTTAAAAAATGAGTAACATGACTTCAAATAAAATGCACTACTAGCCAATTTTAATCTCATGCGCTACACCACTTCTTCAAGGAAGCTATTCGGACCCGAGTAATTCCTGCTAAAGAACTTTGATCTCCAGTAACATGGATTAATTGCCAAACCTGCATAGAATCAAAACACATACAAAATTATAGTAAGTTACAAAATATAGTTGTGAAAATGGAAGGTATTAAGAACTCACGTAATAATTGAATTAGACCTCAAGGCGGTAAGGAAGTTCATTTCAAGGATTTCACTTTGTGTCACCTATATGAACAAAGTAGATGCAATGAGACAAAGATTAGTATGCTAGAGAAACAATCACTAGTAGAAAATGGGTCTTTCGGCCGAAGCCGAAAAGACCGTTAGCCACGGTTCAAACTAAAACCGGGACCAATGCCAGGCATTGGTCCCGGTTCAGTTTGCCAGGGCATTGGTCCCGGTTCGGTTGATCTCATTAGTCCCGAATCGGGGCAAAAGCCGGGACTAAAGATCTAGCGATTTCCACGTGGCATGCCGCGGAGCATTAGTCCCGGTTTTTGGCCAAAACCGGGACTAAATGGTAGACTATTAGTCTCGGTTTTAGACAAAACCCGAGACTAAAGTTCTGCCTATATATACCCTCGCCCCTGTCACCCTCTCCTCTATTTTTTGGTTGTTGAGGTGTGCATGCCATGCTCTTGCCACCCTTCTAGTTCATGCACTTGAGGTGTTCGATGAAATGCTCGAGCCACACAACTTAACTTTCTCCTCTCCAAGCTCGACCTCCAAGCTCCATTTTCCTCAATATTTGTCTAGGTTTGGCCGTGCACCAACTACACAAGTGTTCTAAAAAGTTAGCTACTTCATCCTTTCATCTCTCACTGTTAGTTTAGCTCATTTCAAATGCTCTAGAACTAGAGTGGTTTGTGTGTTTTAGTGTAGGAGTGTATGTGGGACTTATTTTGTTTTATATCAAAAATTTGAGCTCAAATTAACTTCTTAGAGTCTGCACATGTGTAGGGTGCCGTCATGTGCCCATCCTTACCATTGTCGATCGCCCGCGCCGATCTCGTCGCGAGCACCACCGTGGTGAGCCTCTTGTTCTTGTCTTCTTTTTAACAGAAAAAAAATTCTTACTTGTATGATTTACATAGATACTTGTATAAATTACTTACTTTCATTATTTTTTGTTATTATATAGTGCGATGGTTTTCGTATCCACCTCGGTCGACCCTCGTCGTGTCTATGATTCGGATGTGGTATATATTATCTTTTATAACTATTTGTTTTATTTAGTGTTTATGACAATTATGATGACCAACGTGTCATATATTTTTTAATCTAGGAGGTATGTGAACCGGATATTCCAACCCACATAGAAATTCTGGTCGAGAAGTTAAATTTGGTTGAAAAAGAAAACAATTACTTGAAGAAAAAATAAAAATAATTGAGGAGAAGAATATGGAACTGGAGTTGCATGTTGCCGATGTTGTCGATGATCGCAAGATGAAGATGGATGCGATGCGGTTGAAGATGGATGCAATGCGCTTGAAGATGGATGAAATGCGCTTGAAGATTAGGAATATTAGAAAATATGCCATTGATAAAGAGGCTTGGTATCATTATGTTGTTGGGTCAATAGGTACCTTAGTTGCGATTCTGATCGCGTTTGTTGTTGCATTTAAATGTTTTACATAGTTGTATGTTGTTTTGTGAGAGAACTTTATGTATTTATTTTTGCAATAATAACATTTGATCACAACTGTGCTTTGGTTTTAATGTGATGATGAACTTGTATTAATTTGGTCATTTCTCTATTCACGATGTTCTGCAATGGTCTTTTTATATACTTAATTTCATAATACAGATAAACCGCCAATGGATGTACGACGACTAATGCCCGAGTCACACTTAAGTTCACACAAAATGGTATCCTCGACTGAGGTTAGCAACCTTATCCTTTTCATCTATAATTGATACAAAAATATTGCATGTGTTAATGTACGGTGGTCATTTCACTATTCATGTATGATGCCAGATCAATGCACGGAAGCGATGGATGTACGGCGAACGACGTGGTTCCGGATTTATTGTAGGCCTGCATAAATTTATCGATCTAGCTGAGGCAAACAAAGTTGATAATTTTATGCCTTGTCCATGTGTTGGCGGTCGAAACATGAAGGAGTACTCTAGCTCGAAAAACAATCATCTCCACTTGCTTCAGAGAGGTTTCATGCCCACATATTATTGTTGGACCATGCACGGAGAAAGAGGGGTTAGGATGGAAAACAATGAAGAAGAAGATGATGATGACAACTATCCTATGTTCACTGAAGAATACGGTGATACTACAATGGAAGACAGTGAAGAAGAAGGAGGTGAAGAACAACCGGCATCAGATGAGCCCGCTGATGGTCTTGGTCGGGTCATTTCTGATGCAAAGAGAGAATGCGATACAGAAAAGGAGAAGCTGAAATTGGAGGCCATGCTAAAGGATCATAAAAGTTGTTGTACCCAAATTGCGAAGATGGCAGCACAAAGCTCGGTACCACACTGGAACTGTTGAAATGGCAGGCAGAAACTGGTTTACTTGACAAGGGATTTGAGAAGTTAGTGAAAATATTGAAGCCGAAGCTTCCAAAGGATAACGAATTGCCAAAGACTACGTACGAAACAAAGAAGGCTATCTGCCCTCTTGGATTAGATGTGCAAACGATACATGCATGCATTAACGATTGCATCATGTACCGTGGTGAGAAGTACGAGAATATGGATAAATGCCCGGTATGCACTGCATGTCGTTACAAGATCTGACAGGATGACCCTGGTGATGTTGAGGCCAATGACGAGCCCCCCAGGAAGAAGGTTCCTGCTAAGGTTATGTGGTATGCTCCTATAATACCACAGTTGAAACGTATGTTCAGAAACAATGAGCATGCCAAGTTGAGACACCTCGCAGATGGGTCGTAGTGGAGGAAAATCGAGAGGGAGTGGCCAGACTTTGCAGATGACCCAAGGAACTTATGGCTTGGTCTAAGTACAGACGACATGAATTCTTTTGGGGAGCAGAGCTACAGTCAGAGCACCTGGCCTGTGACTCTATGTATCTACAACCTTCCTCCTTGGTTGTGCATTGATGACCCACAAGTATAGGGGATCTATCGTAGTCCTTTCGATAACTAAGAGTGTCGAACCCAACGAGGAGCAGAAAGATCTGACAAGTGGTTTTCAGCAAGGTAATATGTGCAAGCACTAAAATTATCGGTAACAAGTAGTTGTGTGGTGAGATGATTCGTAGGAAGTAGCAAGTAACAAAAGTAACCATGGTGCAGCAAAGTGGCCCAATCCCTTTTGTAGCAAGGTACAAGCCTGTACAAAGTCTTATAGGAGGAAAAACGCTCTCGAAAACACACGGGAATTTCTGTCATGTTAGTTTTCATCATGTTCATATGATTCGCGTTCGTTACTTTGATAGTTTGATATGTGGGTGGACCGGCGCTTGGGTACTACCCTTACTTGGACAAGCATCCCACTTATGATTAACCCCTCTCGCAAGAATCCGCAACTACGAAAGAAGAATTAAGACAAAGTCTAACCATAGCATTAAACTAGTGGATCCAAATCAGCCCCTTACGAAGCAACTCATAAACTAGGGTTTAAGCTTCTGTCACTCTAGCAACCCATCATCTACTTACTACTTCCCAATGCCTTCCTCTAGGCCCAAATAATGGTGAAGTGTTATGTAGTCAACGTTCACATAACACCACTAGAGGAAAAACAACATACAACACATCAAAATATCGAACGAATACCAAATTCACATGACTACTTATAGCATGACTTATCCCATGTCCTCAGGAACAAAAGTAACTACTCACAAAGCATAATCATATTCATGACCAGAGAGGTAATGAGTAGCATCAAGGATCTGAACATAAACTCTTCCACCAAGTAATCCAACTAGCATCAACTACAAGGAGTAATTAACACTACTAGCGACCTTACAAGTACCAACCGGAGTCGCGAGACGGAGATTGGTTACAAGTGATGAACTAGGGTTTGGAGATGAGATGGTGCTGATGAAGATGTTGATGGTGATGAGTCCCCTCCGATGAGAGGAGTGTTGGTGATGACGATGGCAACGATTTCCCCTCCGGGAGGGAAGTTTCCCTGGCAGGATCGTCGTGTCGGAGCTCTAGATTGGTTCTGCTCAAGTTCCGCCTCGTTGCGGCGGTAAATCTCTCCGAAAAAGCCTCCTCTCGATTTTTCTCAGACCGAAACCCTTCTTGTAGCAAAAGAGGGGGGCCAGTGGGCCAGCAGGGAGCCCACAAGCCCCCTAGGCGCGGCCAGGGGGTGGCCGCGCCTAGCAGGCTTGTGGCCACCTTCTAGGGCCCCTCTAGCACTTCTTCGGCCGAGTATTTTTTATAAATCCCAAAAAAAATCAACGTTGTTTTTGACGGCTTTTGGAGTTGCGCAGAATAGGCATCTCAAACTTGCTCCTTTTTCAGACCAGAATTCCAGCTGCCGGCATTCTCCCTCTTCATGTAAACCTTGCAAAATAAGAGAGGAAAGGCATAAGTATTGTACCGTGAAGTGAAATAACAGCCCAAAAAGCGATAAATATCAACATGAAAGCATGATGCAAAATGGACGTATCAACTCCCCCAAGCTTAGACCTCATATGTCCTCAAGCGAAAGCCTAGATCAATAAACATGACCACATGTTTAGAGAGAGAGGTGTCGACAAAACAAGATACGAACATGCAGGCATCATGATCATGATCAGAACAGCAATACCAACATATAATCTCTCACGCTAAAGTGACAATTCCTTCACAAAGTAAAGTATGGATCAAGAACCTTACCTAGAAGTAACAACCGATAGCCTTTAGTCACTGAAGCAATTGCAATTTATCACAACATCAGAAAGAGTCAAATAAGAGCTTGTAAAGCAAATCCACATACTCAATCATCTTTTCATTCTCTACAATTGCTACAACTCACGTGGTACTCATGAGATCAAAGTTTCGGCTGGACACAGAGAAAGATAGGGGCTTATAGTTTCGCCTCCCAACTGCTTACCTCAAGGGTAATGTCAACAATAATAATTCATGAATACTTACTTCCAAGTTGACATATGAATATAGATCTTTCCCAAGCATATGACGTTAGCCAAGATAAAGGCGAAATAAGGAATTGGTGAAGATCACCATGACTCTTTCAAGGGAAAAAAGTAAAGGTACAAGATAGGCCCTTCGCGGAGCGAAGCAGAGGTTGTCATGCGCTTTGGAGGTTTGAATGCGTGTCCTCTTAGTGCGGAGGAACGTCACTTTATATTGCCTCCTGTGATAAAGAACTTTATTATGTAGTCTATCGCTTTTATGTCTTCCTCATCACAGGTTCATACAAAGCTTATTTTCCACACACTAATAGATCATACATATTAGGGAGCAATTTTTATTGCTTGCACCGATGACAACTTACTTGAGGGATCTTATTCAATCCATAGGTAGGTATGGTGGACTCTCACGGCAAAACTGGGTTGAAGGTTTGTGGATGCACAAGTAGTATCTCTACTTGGTGTGGGAGGTTTGGCTAATATGAGGTGGAAGCAATCGTCACATGCTAAGGGATCTCTAATCATATTACATTGTTCGGAAAACCAAGCAAACACAATTCATTATGTTGTCTTCCTTGTCCAACATCTACTTCTAGGCATGTAATAGTTTAGTGAGTGTTCACAATCATAGATGGTGTCAAAGATGATATATTTATATGTGAACCTCTCCTTCTTCATCACTTCCTATTAATTGCAACAATGACCAAGGTCTACGTTTGTCTACCCTAAACAAGTTTCAATCAACATTCTTTTTATATGTGAAGCCATCACTTCCCATAAGATCATTACATGATCTTTCATGTTTTTGTTCTTTTCTCAATCTTTTGATCGTGGCAAGAAGCAAGGCACTTCAACTAAGACACTCTTTATTATATGCCTCACGAGCTCGAATACATCGGGGTGACACAAAGCAAAACTCAAGCCTAAAACACTAAGAACTTTATTCTACTAGAGGAAGAGAAAACTGAAAAGGAACAAACTAAAACAAAGGTAAAGTCAAAAGATGTGATGGTGATACGATACCGGGGCAACTCCTCCAAGCTTGGCACAAGCCAAGGGGATTGCCCATACCCATGCTTAGTTGTCTTCCTTTGGAGGTGATGGTGATGGAGTTGTTTTGTACTTTGATTCCAAGAGGGCCATCAATCTTTGATTTATACCTTGGAGATATGTGATATGTTTCTCCAGCAAAACAACTTCACGAGTGAGATAAGTATTGCGAGCACAAGTTGTTTCACAAAACCTCAAGAGTTCAATCAAGGATGGAGACAGTAGGTGGAGGTAGGGTTGGAGGAAATCCACTTCTTCAACTTCTTCCTTGTTGAACACAGGTTGTACTTTGTCCCACGCCTGATTCTTCTCCTTAGTTCTGCCCTTGGCTTTCGTGACTTCCACTCTTTTCAGATCAGCATCTACTTCTTCATAGACTTGAGGGAAATTGTTCTCCCCGACAGATTCCTGAGACGGCATCCTTGCTCAAATTTTGCGGCAGAAAAAGGCTCGAAACGGAAACAGAGGAAATTTGCGTGATACGAGGGTCAGACCTTTCGAGAGAATATATAATGATTTTTTTTACTAGAAGGAGTACTCTGCTCGAAAACGGAGTCCGGAAGGCACACGAGGTGGCCACAATCCCCCCAGGCGCGGCCAGGGGGGTGGCCCGCGCCTGGCAGGCTTGTCGCCTCCTCGTGCGCTTTCCGGACTACTTCACATTTTTCTATTTTTTCAAATATTCCAAAACGGAGAAAAATTCCTACTGGAAAAGTTTTGGAGTATCTTTTCTTACCGAATCACATACCTCTTCATTTTCGGAGTCTGAAACAGGCTGATAAATATCCCTTAGGTATTCTTCCGGAGTTATGGTATTGATAATATTGCTTTCAACATTTATGGGAGTACCTGAGATATAATGCTTGATTCTCTGCCCATTTACCACTCTCGGACAATTACCTTCCGTGTTGTTGATCTTGATAGCACCGGAACGATATACTTCCTCAACAATATAGG
Source organism: Hordeum vulgare subsp. vulgare (assembly GCF_904849725.1). Classification (NCBI taxonomy): domain Eukaryota; kingdom Viridiplantae; phylum Streptophyta; class Magnoliopsida; order Poales; family Poaceae; genus Hordeum; species Hordeum vulgare. Next base: position 512,407,112 of record NC_058524.1, on the reverse strand, counting down.
GACCTTCCCATTTAGAGAGAAGCTTGCGTGCAAAAAATCTTAAACGAGAATTATATAGCAAGACATAATCACCTACATTGAACTCACGCTTTTGTATCCTTTTATCATGCCACCTCTTAACTTTTTCTTTGAACAACTTGGCATTCTCATATGCCTGAGTTCTCCATTCATCAAGCGAGTGAATGTCAAATAACCTCTTCTCACCAGCAAGTTTGAAATCAAAGTTGAGATCTTTGATTGCCCAATAAGATTTATGCTCTAGCTCAAGAGGTAGATGACATGCTTTACCGTACACCATTTTGTACGGAGACATGCCCATGGGATTCTTATAGGCAGTTCTATAAGTCCACGGTGCATCATCGAGCTTCTTAGACCAATTATTTCTAGACCTGTTGACAGTCTTTTGCAGAATCAGTTTAATCTCTCTATTGCTTAGCTCTACTTGACCACTGGACTGAGGGTGATAGGGGGCGCAATTCTATGGTTAACATCGTACATAGCAAGCGTTGTACGGAAAGCGCCATAAATGAAATGTGAACCACCGTCGGTCATTAGATATCTAGGGACTCCAAATCTACGGAAAATAACTTCTTTAAGCATCCTGATAGAGGTGTTGTGATCAGCACTACTAGTTGGGATAGCTTCCACCCACTTAGTGACGTAGTCAACAGCAACTAGGATATGAGTATACCCATTGGATTTTGGAAAAGGTCCCATATAATCAAAGCCCCAGACATCAAATGGTTCAATGACAAGTGAATAATTCATAGGCATTTCCTGACGTTTACCGATATTACCTATTCTTTGACATTCGTCACAAGACAAGACAAACTTACGGGCATCCTTGAACAGAGTGGGCCAATAGAAACCTCATTGTAATACGTTGTGTGCAGTTCTATCTCCCGCATGGTGTCCTCCATAGGCCTCGGAGTGACACTTCTGTAGGATCTGTCCCTGTTCAAGTTCAGGTACACAACGTCTAATAACACCATCTACTCCTTCCTTATAAAGGTGAGGATCATCCCAAAAGTAATGTCTCAAGTCAAAGAAGAATTTCTTATTTTGCTGGTATGTGAAACTAGGTGGTATATATTTGGCAACGATATAGTTTGCATAATCAGCATACCATGGTGCACTACGTGAAGTATTGATGACATTCAATTGCTCATCAAGAAAACTATCATCAATAGGTTGTGGGTCATCAAGAATGTTCTCCAACCTAGACAAGTTATCTGCTACGGGGTTAGCAGCACCCTTTCTGTCGACAACGTGCAAATCAAATTCTTGTAGCAAGAGAACCCATGTGATAAGTCTAGGTTTAGCGTCTTTCTTCTCCATGAGGTACTTAATAGCAGCGTGATCAGTGTGAATAGTGACTTTGGAATCAACTATGTAAGACCTGAACTTTTCACATGCAAACACGACTGCTAAAAATTCCTTTTCCGTAGTAGCATAGTTTCTTTGGGCACTGTCTAGAGTTTTACTAGCATAGTGAATAACATTCAACTTCTTATCAACTTTTTGCCCTAGGACAGCACCAACAGCATAATCACTAGCATCACACATGATTTCAAAAGGTAAGTTCCAATCAGGTGGTTGAACAATAGGTGCAGTTATCAAAGCCTTCTTAAGTATTTCGAATGCTTCCTCACAATCATCGTCAAAAACAAAAGGAATGCCCTTTTGCAAGAGATTGGTAAGAGGCCTAGAAATCTTAGAGAAGTCTTTAATGAACCTTCTATAGAAACCAGCATGACCAAGGAAACTTCTTATACCTTTGATATCTATGGGGTATGGCATTTTCTCGATTGCATCAACCTTAGCCTTATCGACTTCAATACCTCTTTCAGAAATTTTATGTCCTAAGACGATGCCTTGATTAACCATAAAGTGGCACTTCTCCCAATTCAAGACAAGATTGGTGTCTTTACATCTCCGCAAGACCCGATCAAGGTTGCTGAGGCAATCATCAAAAGAAGACCCGTAAACGGAGAAGTCATCCATGAAAACCTTAACAATCTTTTCACAAAAAGTCAGAGAATATAGTCATCATACATCTTTGAAAGGTGGCAGGTGCATTACATAAGCCAAAAGGCATACGTCTATAAGCAAAGGTACCGAAAAGGCAGGTGAAAGTGGTTTTCTCCTGGTCAGATTGTGCAACTCGTATTTGGGAGAAACCAGAATAGCCGCCTAGAAAGCAAAAGTGTGTGTGTTTAGACAGTCTTTCTAGCATTTGGTCGATAAAAGGCAAAGGGTAATAATCTTTCCTAGTGGCTTTATTCAATTTCCTAAAATCGATCACCATCCTATAGCCAGTAATAATCTTCTGGGGGATCAATTCATCCTTATCATTAGGGACAACGGTAATACCTCCCTTCTTAGGGACGCAATGCACCGGACTGACCCAATCACTATGAGCAACAGGATAGATAATACCTGCTTCCAGGAGCTTTAGTATTTCTTTTCTTACTACCCCTTTCATCTTATGATTTAATCTCCTTTGATGATCAGCAACTGGCTTGGAATCAGGATCAGTTTTAATCTTGTGCTAGCATAGAGTGGGACTAATGCCCTTAAGATCATCAAGAGTATATCCAATAGCAGCACGGTGCTTCCTCAGAGTTTTTAGTAACTTCTTTTCTTCATGTTCTGAGAGGCTAGCACTGATTATGACAGGATATATCTCTTTTTCATCAAGATAAGCATACTTAAGAGTATCTGGCAACTATTTAAGCTCGAACACAGGATCACCCTTTGGTGGGGGCGGATCCCCAAGCAGTTCAGCAGGCAAATTATTCTTAAGGATAGGATATTGTTCTAAGACAACTCTATCTATCTCATCCCTTTCATCCATATGCATATCATTTTCATGCTCAAGCAAGTATTGCTCTAAAGGATCAGTAGGAGGCACGGCAATAGAGGCTAGGGCAATAGTTTCATCCTTACTAGGCAACTCCTTTTCATGAGGTTGTCTACCAAACTTGGAGAAATTGAACTCATGTGACACACCTTCAAAGCCAACAGTGATAGTTTGCTTCTCACAGTCAATATGAGCATAGACGGTATTGAGAAAGGGTCTGCCAAATATGATGGGACAAAAGCTATCTTGGGTGGTAGCAAGAACGAGGAAATCAGCAGGATACTTCATTTTACCACACAAGACTTCAACATCCCTAACAATTCCCACAGGGCAGATAGTATCTCTACTGGCAAGCTGAATAATGACATCAATAGGCTCTATCTCAAAAGGTGCAATCTCGTCTTAAATTTCATCATATAAGGATTGAGGTATTGCACTAACACTAGCACCCACGTCACATAAACCATGATAGCAATGATCTCCTATCTTAACAGAAACAACAGGTGTGCCAACAACGGGCCTATGTTTGTCTCTAGCATGGGGTTTAGCAATTCTAGCAGCATCTTCACAGAAGTGAATATTATGTCCCTCAACAACGTCGGACAGGAGATCTTTGATAATAGCAATGCTAGGTTCAACTCTAATTTGATCAGGGGGTGTAGGTGTTCTAATGTAGCCTCTACGTATCACAGTTCAAGCTTTAGAATGATCCTTTATCCTAACAGGGAAAGGTGGTTTCTCAATGTAAGCACTAGGAACAATAGGATCATTATAGGCAATGAATCTCTCTTCAACTGGATTGGGTTTAACTACATTGACTTCTAAGGGAGGATGATATTTAAACCCCTTCTCTTTGGGGAGATCAATATGAGCAGTAAATGATTCACACAATGAAGCTACTATCTTAGAGTCAAGTCCATACTTAGCGCTAAAGTCACAAAAAGTATTTGTTTCAACAAAGGATTTAACGCAATCAAACTTGAAATTCATACCTGACTCCTTACCTTCTTAAAGCTCCCAATCTTCAGAGTTCCGTTTAATTCTTTTCAATAAATTACATTTGAATTAAATATCTCTCTTCATAAAAGAACCGGTACAAGAAGTGTCAAGCATGGTGCGATCACCATGAGAAAGCCGAGCATAGAAGTTCTGAATGATAATTTCTCTCGAGATCTCATGGTTGGGGCATGAATTTAACATTGATTTAAGCCTCCCCCAAGCTTGAGCGATGCTTTCTCTGTCACGAGGCCAAAAATTATAAATATAATTCCGATCATGATGTACTAAATGCATAGGATAAAACTTTTGATGAAATTCCAATTTCAACCGATTGTAGTTCCATGATCCAGTATCATCACATAGCCTATACCATGTCAACGCCTTATCCCTCTAAGATAAGGGAAAGACCTTCTTCTTTAACTCATCCTCGGGCAAACCAGCAAGCTTAAATAAACCACAAACTTCATCTACATAGATTAGATGCAAGTCTGGATGTGATGTTCCATCTCCTCTAAAAGGATTAGCCAGCAGTTTCTCAAGCATACCCGAAGGAAATTCAAAGCAAACATTTTCAGTAGGTGCATAAGGTTGAGGAGCAACCCTTTGTTCTTCCGTTAGAGGTGAAGATACCCCGAACAAGCCCCTCAAAGGATTAGTTTCCATAGTGACAAGTGACAATAAATTTCAGCACACTATATGAATGTTTCCTTACCAAGTTCCACTTACCAAAGGCGCTTCACTCCCCGGCAACGGCGCCAATAAAGAGTCTTCATGACCCACAAGTATAGGGGATCTATCTAGTCCTTTTGATAAGTAAGAGTGTCGAACCCAACGAGGAGCAGAAGGATCTAACAAGTGGTTTTCAGCAAGGTAATATCTGCAAGCACTGAAATTATCGGTAACAAGTAGTTGTGTGGTGACATGATTCGTAGCAAGTAGCAAGTAACAAAAGTAACCACGGTGCAGCAAAGTGGCCCAATCCTTTTTGTAGCAAGGGACAATCCTGGACAAAGTCTTCTAGGAGGAAAAACGCTCCCGAGGACACACGGAAATTTCTATCATGCTAGTTTTCATCATGTTCATATGATTCGCGTTCGTTACTTTGATAGTTTGATATGTGGGTGGACCGGCGCTTGGGTACTGCCCTTACTTGGACAAGAATCACACTTATGATTAACCCCTCTCGCAAGCATCCGCAACTACGAAAGAAGAATTAAGACAAAGTCGAACCATAGCATTAAACTAGTGGATCCAAATCAGCCCCTTACGAAGCAACGCATAAACTAGGGTTTAAGCTTCTGTCACTCTAGCAACCCATCATCTACTTACTACTTCCCAATGCCTTCCTCTAGTCCCAAATAATGGTGAAGTGTTATGTAGTCGACGTTCACATAACACCACTAGAGGAAAAACAACATACAACACATCAAAATATCGAACGAATACCAAATTCACATGACTACTTATAGCATGACTTATCCCTTGTCCTCAGGAACAAAAGTAACTACTCACCAAGCATAATCATATTCATGACCAAAGAGGTAATGAGTAGCATCAAGGATCTGAACATAAACTCTTCCACCAAGTAATCCAACTAGCATCAACTACAAGGAGTAATTAACACTACTAGCAACCTTACAAGTACCAATTGGAGTCGCGAGACGGAGATTGGTTACAAGTGATGAACTAGGGTTTGGAGATGAGATGGTGCTGATGAAGATGTTGATGGTGATGAGTCCCCTCCGATGAGAGGAGTGTTGGTGATGATGATGCAGACGATTTCCCCCTCCGGGAGGGAAGTTTCCCCAGCAGGATCGTCCTGCCGGAGCTCTAGATTGGTTCTGCTCAAGCTCCGCCTTGTGGTGGCGGCGAATCCTCCGAAAAGCCTCCTCTCAATTTTTTTCAGACCGAAACCCTTCTTGTAGCAAAAGAGGGGGGCCAGTGGGCCAGCAGGGAGCCCACAAGCCCCCTAGGCGCGGCCAGGGGGGTGGTCGTGCCTAGCAGGCTTGTGGCCACCTGCTGGCGCCCCTCTGGCACTTCTTCGGCCTAGTATTTTTTCTAAATCCCAAAAAAATCCACGTTGATTTTCACGGCTTTTGGAGTTGCGCAGAATAGGCATCTCAAACTTGCTCCTTTTTCAGGCCAGAATTCCAGCTGCCGGCATTCTCCCTCTTCATGTAAACCTTCCATAATAAGAGAGGAAAGGCATAAGTATTGTACTGTGGAGTGAAATAACAGCCCAAAAAGCGATAAATATCAACATGAAAGCATGATGCAAAATGGACGTATGATGCATGAAGCGGAAGTTCATTATGATGCGAGTCCTCAACCAAGGACCGAAGCAACCAGACAACGACACTGATGTGTACCTAAGGCCATTAGTTGATGAACTTTTGCAGCTTTGGGCCAAACCAGGTGTACGTATGTGGGATGAGCACACACAGCAGGAATTTGACCTACGAGCTTTGTTGTTCGTAACCATCAATGATTGGTCTGGTCTTAGTAACATTTCAGGACAGTCAAACGAGGGATACAATGCATGCATGCACTGTTTAAATAAGACTAAAGGTACATATTTGGAAAAATCTAAGAAGGTTTTCTAACTGGGGTGTGGTCAATTTCTTCCGACTAATCATCCCGTAAGAAAGCAAGGCAAGCATTTCAACGGTGAGGCAGATCACCGGAAGAAGCCTAATCTCCCTACTGGTGATGAGTTATTGGCTATGGTCAAGGATTTGGATCAAATAGTAATCTTTGGAAAGGGTCCTGGCGGTCAATCTGTTCCGAAAGACGACGTTAACGGACACGTGTCCATGTGGAAAAGGAAATCTTTATTTTGGGAGCTACCCTATTGGAAACACCTAGAGGTCTGGTCTTCAATCGACGTGATGCACGTGACGAAGAATCTTTGCTTGAACCTGCTAGGCTTCCTGGGAGTGTATGGGAAGATAAAAGATACAACGGAAGCATGGGAGGAGCGGCAACGTATGGAAGACCCATACGACAAGAAGACTGATAAAGTGCGTCAATACTTAAGCAGCTACGCTCTTACCAAAGCAGAGAAGGAAATCTTTTTGGAATGCCTGAGCAGTATGAAGGTCCCCGATGGCTTCTCGTCTAATATAAAGGGAATAATAAATATGGCAGAGAAAAAAATTCCAAAACCTGAAGTCTCATGATTTTCACGTGATTATGACGCAGTTGCTTCTGGTTGCATTGAGGGGGCTTCTACCAGAAAATGTTTGATTACCCATTGTGAAGCTATGTGCATTCCTCAATACAATATCTCAGAAGGTAATCGATCGAGAACGTCTGGAAAGGCTACAGAAGGATGTGGTCCAATGTCTTGTCAGTTTTGATTTGGTGTTCCCCCCGTCCCTCTTCAATATTATGACGCATCTCCTCATTAACCTAGTCGACGAGATTTCCATTCTCGGTCCTGTATTTCTACACAATATGTTCCCCTTCGAGAGGTTCATGGGAGTCTTAAAGAAATATGTTCATAACCGTGTTAGGATAGAAGGAAGAATCTCCAAGGGCAATGGAACAGAGGAGGTCATTGGGTTCTGTGTAGACTTTCTTCCTGACCTTAAGCCGATTGGTGTTGCTGAATCGCGGCATCAGGGGAGATTGAGTGGAAAAGGCACACCAGGAAAGAAAGAAGTGATATGTAGGGACGGGCATTCTTTCACTCAAACACACTACACAGTTCTAAAAAGTTCCACCTTCGTGGCTTCGTATATCAAGGAGCACAAGAATTTTGTATGCTCCGAGTTCCCAGGGAAGGCTATCTCCTAGATTGAAGAAAAACACATGGATACTTTCGGTAGTTGCTTGCGAGCACGTCTCATGAATGACAACACTGTTGGAGATCAACTCTACTTGTTGCTCCGTCACCTTCTTCGACTGTATTACATTTCCAAGGGTACGAGATAAAGGGGAATACATTTTACATGACCGTCCAAGATAAAAAGAGCACCAACCAAAACATGGTGTCCGCTATGATGCGACAGAAGAGAATGGGAAAAAGAACACATACTATGGTTACATAGAGGAGATATGGGAACTTGACTATGGACCTACTTTTAAGGTCCCTTTGTTTCGGTTTAGTTGGGTGAACGTAAATGGAGAAGGGGTAACGGTAGACCAGTTGTACAGAATGACAACAGTTGATCTCAAGAATCTTGGTTACAGACACGAGCCATTCGTCCTAGCCAATGAAGTGGCTCAGGTTTTCTACGTCAAAAACATGTCCTCCAGACCGAAAAAAAGAAAAAACAAGCAAATGAATACATCGGACGATGAGCCAAAGAGTCACATAGTTCTTTCAGGAAAAAGAAACATCCTGGGGATCGAGGACAAGACAAACATGTCACCAGATTATAACAAGTTTGATGAAATTCCGCCCTTCATAGTGAGAATTGACCCAAGAATCTCGTTAAATAATGAAGATGCTCCATGGTTACGGCCAAAGTGATCATAGGCAAGGGATCGAAATATAAATCTATGTAATGTATTAAACTTTATGTGATGTGTACTAATGTATTAAACTTTATGTGATGTGTACTAATGATACTTTAAAAGAATTTGTTGAAAATTTGTGATGTGCCTTTGAATGGTGCATTTTGAACACACAAAAAGTATGGAGTTCAAATAAGTTCAAAAAAATGAAATCCCTTTGTAACAGCTGAGTTCTCGTTCGAAGCCCTCATACTTCCAAAGAGATTGTCCGTTTTGTACACGAAGTGCATCCAGTTTTTGTCGTAACCCACTCAACTTTTTAGCACATGCTATGTGGGTGAAATGATGATACCATGCCAACTTTCAACATTTTCAGAGTTCATTTGTAGCGTTTTTAAATTTTAGGGTCAATTAGCTCAAAAACAAATAAGTAAATGCACGAAAAATATCAAATGAAGTCAGAAATTGTTGAAAATTTGTGATGTGCCTTTGAATGGTGCATTCTGAACATGCAAAAAGTATGGAGTTCAAACAAGTTCCAAAAAATGAAATCCCTTTGTAACAGATGAGTTCTCGTTCGAAACCCTGATACTTCGAAAGAGATTGTCCATTTTGTACATGAAGTGCATCCAGTTTTTGTCGTAACCCTCTCAACTTTTTAGCACATGCTATGTGGGTGAAATGATGATACCATGCCAACTTTCAACATTTTTAGAGTTCTTTTGTAGTGCTTTTCAATTTCAAGGTCAATTAGCTCAAGAACAAATAAGTAAATGCCAGAAAAATATCAAATGAAGTCATAAATTGTTGAAAATTTGTTATGTGCCTTTGAATGGTGCATTTTGAACACACAAAAAGTATGGAGTTCAAATAAGGTCAACAAAGTAAATCCCTTTGTAACAGATGAGTTCTCGTTCGAAACCCTGATACTTCGAAAGAGATTGTTCGTTTGTACACGAAGTGCATCCGGTTTTTGTCATAACCCTCTCAACCTTTTAGCACATGTTATGTGGGTGAAATGATGATACCATGCCAAATTTCAACATTTTCAAAGTTCATTTGTAGTGCTTTTCAGTTTCAGGGTCAATTAGCTTAAAAACAAATAAGTAAATGCACGAAAAATATCAAATGAAGTTAGAAATTGTTGAAATTTAGTGATGTACCTTTGAATGGTGCATTTTGAACACAAAAACATTAACTAAAAAGAATCAACTAAAACATTAACTAAAAATAATGAACTAAAATTATCAAAGTGTTTTATTTGTTAAAAAGAATCAAGTAAAACATTAACTAAAAAGAAACAAAAAAATATCTACTCAAAAGAATCTTCATAAAGTTTTTTTATTAAAATCATAAATAGAAAACTAAAATAAAAGGGAAAAAAATCTTTAATAGCAAAGAATTAAAATATAAACTAGGACTAAAAATTATTAAAGTAAAAAAATGCCGCCTATTGGGCCATCACGGCGTGCATACGACTAGAAACCCTACACGACAGGTGGGCGAGGATGCAGGCCCGCGGGCCCAATAGGCCCAGCACGCAACAAGATGAGAGTTAGGCCCATAGGCCTGCAATAGAGAGAATCTCAACTAAGCTGGCGCGATAGTGCTTATAAAGCACTACCACCGCTCCTCGTTCGGCGAGGTGGGACCAAAGATTGCATTGCGCTGCGTCGGAGCCAGCACATTCCTTTTGTCCTGGGTCGGGGCACGAACCGGGACTAAAGACCCCCTTTAGTCCCGGGTGGAGCCACGACCCGAGACAAAAGGCCCTCGCTTCCCGCCTCTCCGCCTGCAGAAAAAGGGTCTTTAGTCCCGGGTCGTGGCTCCACCCGGGACTAAAGGGTGTCTTTAGTCCCGGTTCGAGCCCCGAACCGGGACTAAAGCTCCGCCTATATAAGCGGGAGTTGGAAATTTCCAACCCAAATCGTCGTTTCGAGCCTCGATCTTTATCTTCCTCCTCTCGCTTGGACGAACTGCTCGACGTCGTCGCCGTCGTCGTCGCCCTGCCGTCCTCCTCGTCGTCTTCATCGCCTTCTCGTCCTCCTCGCCGTCGATGTCGCCCCGCCGTCCTCCTCGCCGTCACCGTCGCCCTGCGCCATCGATCCTCGATGTCACGCCGTCTCCCCGCCACTCCTCTCCGTCGTCGTCGCCCTGCCGCCATCCTCGATCCAACACCCCCTGCCGCAGGTGAGCCTCTCTCCTCTCCTCTCTCGATCGATCGTCGACATGCATGTAATTTTGCACGTACGTATGTGTGTATATATATATATATATATGCTTAATTAGTGTGTTTTATAGATTATTACTTAATTTTGCTATTATATATGCTTAAGTGTTATTTTTAGAATATTTGGTGAATTTAGGGTTAGGTAGGTTAGTGTTAAATAGGTTATTTGTGTTATTTTTGTGTTATGTAAATTTGTGTAATTAGGGTTAGGTAGTTAGTGTTAATTAATAGGTTATTGTTAGTTTAGGTTATGTAAATTTAAGTAAGTTAGTTTAGGGCCTTTTAGTTTAGGTCACAGTTAATGTTTAAGCATATACAAATTAATCTACAATCTACAAATATCACTTAAATCACTACGAAAATCACTTAAGCATATAAATGCTTAAGTGATATTTGTAGTGATTTAAGTCTTATTTGTAAATTGTAGAATATTTGTAGACTGTAGATTGTACATGTTTAAGTGAAGTGTAGGTTAAGCTAGAGAAAACAACATTGTTAGCTAGTGTTAATAATGAATTTATCAAGACTGCCACATTATGTATGTGCACAAGTTGATTCAATTTTTTTGGTCTCATCTATGTAACCTAGCTAGATAGATTCTATATGTCACGTTGTTGTCTGTCAAAGTATTGAAGAAATCCATGGCTTCATCATTACCTAGTAGTAACAGACGCATGGCGCCATCAAGCTCTCGAAAGTTGTTTTGGAACGGAGTTCCGGATAGAATGGAAAGTCCTTCTAAATAGCGATATTCGGATGGCTCTTTTTGTACTGCATACCAGAAAGCTAATTATCCTATTCGGGATTCCGTTACAAAACAACTTTGTAAAGCTTAATAGCATCATGCGCCTATTACTACTAGGTAATGATGAAGTCATGGTTTTCTTGTAAAAATTCATGGCTTCATCATTACCTGGTAGTAACAGACGCATGGCGCTATCAAGCTCTCGAAAGTTGTTTGGAACGGAGTTCCTGATAGAATAATTTGCTTTTTGGTATGAAGTTCAGCAAAGTCCTTTCGAATAGCGATATTTAGATGGCTCTTTTTGAACTGTGTACCAAAAAGCTAATTATCCTATTCAGGATTCCTTTACAAAACAACTTTGTAAAGCTTCATAGCATCATGCGCCTCTTACTACTAGGTAATGATGAAGTCATGGTCCATGGCTTCATCATTACCTGGTAGTAACAGACGCATGGCACTATCAAGCTCTCAAAAGTTGTTTTGGAATGGAGTTCCTAATAGAATAATTCGCTTTTTGATACGAAGTTCAGCAAAGTCCTTCCAAATAGCGATATTCGGATGGTTCTTTTTGAACTGTGTACCGAAAAGCTAATTATACTATTCGGGATTCTGTTACAAAACAACTTTGTAAAGCTTCAGAGCATCATGCGCCTATTAATACTAGGTAATGATGAAGTCATGCATGGTCCATGGCTTCATCATTACCTGGTAGTAACAGAGGCATGGCACTATCAAGCTCTCGAAAGTTGTTTTGGAACGGATTTCCTAATAGAATAATTATTTTTTGGTACGAAGTTGAGCAAAGTCCTTCCAAATAGCGATATTCGGATGGCTCTTTTTGAACTGCGTACCAAAAAGCTAATTATCCTATTCGGAATTCCGTTACAAAACAACTTTGTAAAGCTTCATAGCATCATGCGCCTATTACTACTAGGTAATGATGAAGTCATGGTTTTCTTGAATTCTTTGACATAGACAATGTGACATATAGAAGGGTAGATCAGATCAGGAAAAATATGGATCATTTTCTACACATCCACAATGTCGCCATTTTGTTAAATCCCTTAAAGGTTAAGAGAATCCGTTAGACATATTTTAAATGTATAGATTCACTCCTTTTTCTCCGTATGTAGTTTTCTAATGAAATCTTTAAAAGGTATTATATTTTGGAATGGAGGGAGTACAAGTTTAGAAAAGTTTATTAAATAGTAGGACATACGATGCCCGGCCCGCATCCTCGTCGTCGACTCGGTGGCGACCACCTGCTTAATAGGCGCCAACATGTGCGGGACTGGGCTCCGCCGGGCTGGCACTAGGAGGAGTTACCTTCCGGGGCGCGCAGCTTGGTGAGGAACCGGGCTCCCGTCGTCGACCTCGAGCTTCTTTGGTGGCGTTCGCAAGGGCCACTTTCGGTTCCTAGGTTGCCGTCCCCCGAGGAGGACGTACGTCGTCGTGTCAGGGAGGAGGACGAGCACGTCCGTCGCTACATGGAGGCGTTGGATGCCAGGTTCTCCAGTACCTGGCAGGTTCTTCAGGGATCTCACCCAAGCTATGATCTGGTGATGGTCCCTGCTCTTTGGGTGTCCACCGCCCGCGCCTCAGTACAGCGACGGCTCTTTGTTGGTTGATCAGTTATATATTATTCGATGTATTACTGTATTCGAGAGATGTATTATTTGTGTATTCCAGATTATATATTCGATAATATTAATTGGATTATTCGATGATGCATTAATTAAGTGGATTATTCGATGTATATAAGCGAGAGTTTTAGTTGTTAGTTAATTTACTTTTTATGTTTAATTAATTTGTACATACTATGGATCCAATACATGGCACAGACGAATATCAGAAAGACGTGATGCATGGTGTCATCCGCGGGAATGATATTTTAGTTCACGATGTCGATGTCACCAATCAGTTTCTGAACAAGTCCGGCGAGGGAGATGAGTCTCTCAACACACGAGGTAGAAGCTCTGGTGAGGTAGACGCCCATGCCTCGGGCGAGGGAGGAATCGGCGGCTCCAATGAGGAAGAAGCCGACCGATCCGGCGAGTTGCATATATATATTAATAAATGAATCCTCTGATGTCTATATACATATATTAACGCTCTTTCTTTTAGCCCTCCGGATCGAGCAAAACTTCAGTACTGACGAAACGAGGCCCAACCAAGAAGCTGGATGACGGTGAGAGATACAGGATCGAAACAGTCTCAAATGCGGGGCAACCAATTGCTCCCACAGATGTAAAGCAAAAGTTTGTGAAGGCATGCAGAGTTGGTGTTAGGGACCACATCCCTATCACCACTCGAGAATGGATTAAGACAAGGGAGGAAGGAGTCTCATATGTCGGCACAACAGCCAAAGAAAACCTTTGGAGAAAGGTCATGCTTCATTTCACCCTGTCGACGCTACAGGTGGATCCAGATGAGGTTGAGCCAAATGAGGAGGAAATGAAGAGGCGAAAAGAGGCCCTAGAGAAAAAGTCAAGGAGTGGGCTCTTAAGAATATGGCCGATCTATTCAGGGGCTCGAAAAAAAGATTGCACCAGGATTTTATATTGAAAGATAAGACTCCAGATTTTGATCACAACTATGAGAAAATAAAAGACTACTGGGCCGAATTTGTGGCGTACAAGAAATCGGAGGGCGCCTTGAAAAAGTCTGCAACAAATAGGATGAATGAAGGTAAGAAGAAGTACCACCATATTATGGGGCCTGGTGGCTACGGCGGTAAGATGGCTAAGTGGGAAGCACATGAGGCATCATTTCTGGAAAAAAATATCACTCCAGAGCCCTTAAGATGGCTCGAACGGGGAAGAAACTGGTATTACAGGCATGGGGGCTTGTTAGACGAAGAAGGGAAGGCAATATATAACCAAATACACAAAGATAATCCCCTACCCATCGAGGACATTAGACGTGCAGTACAGGATGCTGAAGAGGGATGGTTCGTTCCCGATAGAGAGAACGACGAGCTCACACGCGCCCTTGGGAATAAGGAACACAAAGGACGAGCACGAGGCTTACCAGGCTCCCCGCCGTGGATGCTTGCGTTTTCCGAGGAAAGGAAGAGATTTCCCAATAGAAGCCATCAGAGGAGAAAGGAAAAGGAGGCACGTGATAAAGCGGTTGAGGCAGACCGGCTGCATAATCTAGAAGAAGTAGTAAAGTGGCTGCAGCAGGATCAAATCGACAAACAGCAAGGTAGCAGCCAATCTCAGCGGCTCATGATAGAAGCTACATCGAATCGAAAAAGCAGTGTCGCTTACACGATGATGGTTATGATGCACTAACGATGGATCCTCCTCGTCGCTACCCAATGGATGATATCACAGAGAGCACACCTTGTGAGCTAAAGGTGAAAGTTGCTAACTTAAGGTTGACGGTGGCGGTCGGCATGGCCATACCAATTGGACATAATCCAACTTTGCATTGCTCTCCGGTTCTAGAAGGGTACGTTGTCGTCGCGGTGGGTGAAGTGATGAAAGATTATGAGGAACCGAAGCTCGACCACCCTGCAGGTGAAGATAGGGATTTGACTCAACTTGCAGAAGTCAAGAAACATACCGTTGTATGGCCAAAGGAGGACATTTTGCTTCCAAATTGGACGCCAAGGCCACCGACTCCTCATAGCAGCAATCCTTCTTCGCCTCCACCTCACCAGTCTCCAGCGCAACCGTCTATTGATGAGTACTTAAACCGTTGTATGGCCAAAGGAGAAGCGGTCAAGGCTCAAGGCATGTCTATTGATGAGTACTTAAACCATTTGCAGGAATTCGCTGATCTAACATACGTGTACCGGTATGGGTCCCCTCTGGTCAAACCTGAGTTAGTCAACGAGCTACCAACCAAAATGCGAAGATTGCATGACTGGTACATGCAAGCATGTGCTGAACAGCAAAACTGGATCTACGTTGCATATGAAGACGAGCATTTCGGGACTGGACGAGGTGTGCTAATGATTGAATTCGACGAATTATTTCAGTTATACAAACAAGACGCCCTTGACAAATCTATCATCACTGCCTATTGTTTGTAAGTATTATTAATTTATGTCATTAAGTCTTACTCAGCTCATTCTTGCATGTATAATCTTACTCATCACTATATTAATTTTGCAGAATGAAGATTCTCGAATGCAAAAGAGCACAAATCTATGACATTGGTTTCATTGACCCATATTACAATCATCACCAAATCTCGCAACGAATCCCCGCGAGACAGAGAATAACTTGGTACAAGGGTTAAGATTTTGCAGTACCAAAAGGGAAATACTATTTCCTTACAACTTCAAGTGAGTGTTACTATACACACTTTCTATTTTCGCTTACTCGGTGTTATTATAAGTGTATAATTGACTCGTTATGCGTGCATAGGTTCCACTTTATGTTGTTAATCACTGTATCTGACGACGGAGAAGTAATAGTCATGGACCCGAACCGCACACCCCTCGCTGAATGGGCGAACATGCAGGAATGACTCCACAGGTAATTTCAATCATTATGGCACTATATCAGCAACTTCTAGTTCATTTCCTGATAGCAAGGAATTTATATAGAACTCCTTTATTCATTTCCTTTTCTTGGCAGGGCTTGGAAACGGTTCACCGCCAAGGCTCGGGGTGATTGGAAGTCAGAGCTTAAATTTAAACAAATAGATGTAAGTAACTACTAGCTAGATCCGCGCATCTCTTTATTCTAGTTTCAATACCATTACAATTCTTGATTATGTTTTTGATTGAACTCTGTTCTCGTAAAGTGCTTGAGGCAGGAACACGGGAACAATTTATGTGGATACTATGTTTGCGAGTTCATTTGCTAGACGACCCATCAGACGGGCAAAAACCGGGACATAAAAAAATTGAAGTACGATAAACAATACTCACAGCTTTATTTTATTACCGTGAGTTGTGTTTGTTTTCATTGATATATATATATATATCGACCCCTTCTTTAAATTAGATCGAACGGTTGCAGGACGGTCTTCTACCACAGGAACATGTACGAGCAATTCAAGAGGAAATTGTCGGATTCTTAGATGCAGAGGTCCTAGATGTCAAGGGAGAATACTATTGCTCATCGATGCAAATGATATGAAATGATATAGTCTAAAAAAGATGCATATATGTGCATGTAACTCGTATCTACATTTTGTAAATATGTTCGACAAAGCACGACCGATGAGATGGTGTAATATATTCGTGACAATGATGTGCAATATAGTTGTTCCTTTATTGTTGTGTACATACCATCCAATTTAGTGCAAAAAAAGAATTGAAAAACATCCAAAACAAATAAACGGGAAAATAGGGGGTTGTAAAATAGCCCCATCCTATTTAGTGCAAAACCCTAAAAATTGCTCAAAAAAATAGCGAAGAAATAGCCCCGGTTCGTAATACGAACCGGGACTAATACCCCTCCCCCCCCCCCCCGCTCCCAGCCCCGCCACGTGGAAGGTCATTAGCCCCGGTTAAGGGTCGAACCGGGTCTAGCATTAGTCCCGGTTGATTAGTACCGGTTCATGAACCGGGACTAATGGTCCAACCGAACCGGGGCTATAGGCCCTTTTTCTACTAGTGAATGAGGCACTTAATTTTTTTCAGAGGAAGTTGTGCACGTGTGTACAAGTACTTAGTTTTTCTGGATCAAAATTTTCTGTATAAGGGATCAGCTAAAAATTATGCAAAGAAAATTCTGTCAGCATATACACTGTACCACACAATTCCTTAACAAACAAGAATGACAGTAAACAAGTGACAAGGACTAACTTCAAGATAATTAACACAAACTACGAGTAATTGGTCACTAATAGATCTATAGAAGTGGCAAATGGTTCTAGTAAGGCCCTCTTTGGAACCACCCAGATTATATAATCCAGTTTTTATAATCTATTATGTCTCCAAACAAGACAGAATATGGTGTAGATTATAAAAACTAGATGGACAGATTATTAAAAACGCATAATCTACTCTACACCAGCTAAAATCAGATTATGGATTGCTAATGACCCATTACCCTTGTAAAGTTGGAAATAATTACATTCCTACCACCGCCACCCTCCTCTTTTAAAAAATAGAGGGCAGACATGTCATTATGCAATGTAAAACCTAGATTACAGTTTATATAATGTGGCCTCCAAACATGTCCATCTCGATTATTTTGCTAAACCAGATTATATAATCTACCTTCATAATCTAGATTATGATAATCTATTGTGGTTCCAAATAGGGACTAAGAGATACTGAGATAGTGGCTAGGATGTATCACATTACTTTGTTTCAAGTGCATGATATGACAAATTTAACAACTAAGATCCATGGGGCACAAACAAATTAGTTGAAGATCCCACCCAGGTGAAAAATGCGTAACAGTGAACTAGATCAACAAAATAGGTGCAGTTCAGTAGCTATTGAGTTAGGGAATGGAAATAACAAATAAATCATAGGAGGAGTAGCACAGAACTAACCATTGGTTGATCACGGAGCAGCTCTACCACGGCTGCCCTCTCAAGCTCTATAGTACGCCACGTGGCGGCATGACTATTTCGGCACTACCTAAACCCGCATACCAAAAATCAAGAGATAGTAATCAAACAATTAGAGTGTTAAGTGATCAAAATAAAAAGAGAAGAATAAGATCAAGAAAAATATTTAGGATCACTTGTCAAGAGCACTATTTAGGAGGGTGAACTAGGCATGGAGCAAAGAATTGAAGAAAAATGTGGCGTGGTAGTGAGTTGGCAAGTGTTAGCTCGGTATCTGCCTCCAGGTTGAGAGAAAGTGAGCTAACATCTGGCCTTTAGAACTAGTACTAGTAGGTGCACAACTAAGAGTAGTACTACTCTAAATTGACTCACTAATACATGTGCTTTATACACAAATTAATAGGTTAAACCTTTGTATTCATAATGTAGGACATCCACAAAGTAATGTTGTAATTTTCTTCTTAGATTTAGATTAAACTTATTTCTGGAATACATAAAGTCTAACCACAACATGTCGACATGTTAATACAATAACAAAAATCATGTCTCCAAGGCCAAGGGAACAAACTCTAAACTCAATTAGAACTTGTTACAAAATTAAATTGAATTAGATCTTGACAGAAGACCACATAACGCGGGGTAGCGGTTTGTATCTACTTGTGTACCATGTAGTGTATAAGATATGAAAAAATTCAGTGTTAAAGATTCAGAGGAAGCACGGACACACAACACATTGGATGCTACAAAGGAGCCCTTGATAGAAGCTACTACCACCTTGTTAGCGCGCGCGCGCACACACACACAACAAACCCGAGTTACAGAAGGCAGTACCACGCTAGGCAATCGACCCTGATAGTCTTGTACCATTGTTATAAATCTATATAGGCAAGTGAATATAAATACCATTTCGGAAGAACAGGGTATCCAAAAGGATGCCATAAATATACCAATAAGGATGTGTTAATTAATTCAGATATACATGAAAGTTATATGTGTAGATAGTTGAAATTAGATATCATGAAACTTATATGTGTATCATATAGCATCTTTACAACAACATTATATATTTTTAGATAGGAATTTATAGTAGAAATAATAAAATTGCAACAAATTTGAAAAAATAAATTACATGTTGTCCAAAATTCTGACATCTTATAGTGCCTACAAGTGAGAATAACATATTATCTACTACATAAAAATTTCATGTATAACCCTCCTAAGGATAGATGCGTATGCATGTTTGCGAAACTGAATCAAATCCTTTGAGGCAGCAACAACACCAAGTTGACGAAATTGAATCATGCTTGCGAAATTGAATCAAAACAAAACAATGGGGTAAGGGGGAGAAGTGAGGCATGGGGGTAAGAATAGGGGACCTAGTGGATGATCTCCATGGCTTGGTCCTCGAAAGCATCACAGCATATCTGGTTTCCGGCTACTTGATCTGATCTGGGTGAGAACGTGAGGGGAGGGTCGGGGAGAGGGTTGATCCCGTGAGCAAGTTGGTCGGTGGGTACGGGAGCTGGTGATGTGCCATCGCTTGGCAGTTGAGGTGGAGACGGAGGGGAGGGAAAAGATAGAGTGGGATGAATGGCTATAAGAGAATGGGGGGCCCGGAGACGAGCAGTGGGAGGTGGTGGCAGCGGTGATGTGTGGGGGCGATGGTTGTGTAGGAGGGAGCGAGGAGGAGGGTTAGGGTTAGGTTTTTATATGGGTAAAGGTTAGGCGGGATTTAGCGGGCTTGCAGGGCTGTACGAGTCGCTCCATCACAATTTCTGAAAACGCCAATGGAAATCCTTCATTGATTAACTTCTTGTAGTCGTAAATTTTCTCATCAAAGGTAGGGGGACTAAAAATATCACCTTCATCAAATATGTCATGCCCAAGCTTAAAGCTTTGCATATCACTAGCAAAATTTATATTCATAGAATACATACTAAGACCATTGCAATGATGCTTAATATTCAAGGAATTCACATCAAACATTTTGTTAAATTCTTCTTCCAACACTTGTGAACAATTATCATATTCATAGTTTTCAAGAAAAACTTTATAAAGATAGAGAATCTCACACACTTCACTTTCATTTTTTTAGTTTTATTGCATAAACCAAACTAGTGAATAAAACAAGAAACTAAAAGATTCATTTGCAAGACCTAAAGAATATACCTGCAACCACTCACCTCTCCGGCAGCGGTGCCAGAAATAGCTTGATGTCTACTATGCGACTTTATTCTTGTAGACTTTGTTGGTCCTCCAAGCAAAAAGTTTTGTAGACACCAATAAATTTCCCTCATGTGGATGACCTAGGTTTATTAATATGTGGGAGGTGTAGGATGAAAGTGGTATCTCTCAAAAAACTTTGAAATCAAGATACAAAGAATATCTTACGTCCCCAACACACCCAACACAGTTGTCATTTTATAGGTGCACTAGTTCGACAAAGAGATGGTGATAGATGTGTAATATGGATGGTATATATAACTTTTTATAACCTTAAAAAATAAAAAAAAGAATGTAGCAAGTAAGAAAAGTGAGTAAAACTATGTCTCAATGCTCAAGAATAAGGCCTAGGGTTCATAGTTTCACTAGTTTCAACTCCCACATCATTAACATAATTAAACCACATAATAGTCCCTAAAAAGTGCATTGAAGAATCACTTCAAAGATTATGTTCCTATCGGAGAACGTCAGCTGGCATCATGTAGGTGCGCTTAACAGCCAACCACCTCAAATTCGTATTTCCAATTACGATGCATTGAACCACCCACAAAGTGCCATGGATAATACCAAAAATCATACTACGACAACACAATATGATACTTATTGTTCAACCTTTATGCTAAGAGTACCCCAATGTCCCCACGGGTATCCACGAGCTAATTACTAGACATGCATCGTGTAATCTAAAATCCAAAGTTTCCAATCCAGCATAAAAAAACTTCAAATAGCAAGACTTTGTTCACCACATAAAATAGAGGGAGATGAAAACCATAAGGTTCAACTATGTTCATAAAACGCATGATACATCCAGATCGAATATGTCAAGAACATGAGAGAGACAGAGATCAACACATAGCTACTAGTACATACCCGCAGTCCTTAGGATGATCTACTCACACATCACCATGAGAATGGAGGAGAAGTTGTTGGTGATGGTGATGACAGAGATGTTCGTGATGGCGTCCAAGCGCTACCGATGGAGAGGGGGAAGGAGCACCCTCCTTCTTATTCTTACTTGGCCCTTCGAGAAGACATGTAGCCCTTCCCTAAATTGGATATCTATGTTTTAGGTCATGTTTTCTGGTCGAGCACCGTTTCTTTTATAGTTGTAGATGCGCAACTCAAATCAGGCTGAAATTTTGAGTTTTCTTCTTCATAAAATTAGCTTTCTTGGAGCGAAATAAGAGCTCGAGTCGACTTAAGGAGAAGCCACACGGGCCCATGGCATGCCGTGGGGGTTGGCATACCACCTTGCCATGTGGGGACCTTGGGCACCACCTTGCATTGATTCCTTCACCCAAAAAATCTGATATATTCCAGAAAAATCAAGATAAATCGCTAGGATACTTTGACCATCCAAAATATTGTTTTTCTATAAAACCAAAAACATGCAGAAAACAAGAATTCACATAGGGCACTAGATTAGTAAGTCGGTTGATACGTCTCCAATGTATCTATAATTATTGATTGTTTTGTGTTGTTATATTATCAATCTTGGATGTTTTATAGTACAAAGTTTATATCGTTTTTTGGGAATAACCTATTGACATAGTGCCAAGTGCGAGTTGCTTTTTTGCTTGTTTTTTACTTTGCAGAATATCAATACCAAACAGTGTCCAAATGCCACAAAACTTTCTGGAGATTTTTTTCCGCCTAGAAGACACACAGGGAGCCAAAGGAGCCCACAAGAGGAGGACTGTGCGGCCCACTAGGCACCATGGCATGCGAGAGACCCCGTGCCCTCCCTGGTGGGTAGTGGATCACATGGGAAGCTTCCTAACCTACCTCCATCTCTATAAACACTCTAAAATCCCCAAAACCCTAGGGGAGTCGAGGGAATACAGTTTCTGTCGCCGCAAGTTCCAGAACCACGAGATCCAATCTAGAGGCCTTTTCCCGCACTCTGCCGGAGGGGGCAACGATCACACAGGGGTTCTTCATCATCCTTGTTGCCCCTCCGATGATGCGTGAGTAGTTTACCACAGACCTACGTGTACGTAGATAGCAGTTAGATGGCTTCTTCTCTCTTTTTGATCTTCAATACAATGTTCTCCTCGATGTTCTTGGAGATCTATTTGATGTAACTCTTTTTTGCAGTGTGTTTATTGGGATCCGATGAATTGTGAGTTTACGATCAGTTCTATCCATGAATATTATCTGAGTCTTTACTAAACTCTTATATGCATGATTGTTATAGCCTCGTATTTCTTCTCCAAAATTTTGGTTTGGTTTGGCCAACTAGACTAATTTTTCTTGCCATGGGAAGAGGTGCTTTGTGATGGGTTTGATCTTGCGGTTCTCAATCTCAGTGACAGAAAGAGACATGACACGCATGTATCATTGCTAGTAAGGGTAACAAGATGGGGTTTATTCATATGTGAGCTTATCTTGTCTACATCATGTCATCGTTCTTATTGCATTACTCCATTTTTTCATGAACTTATTACACTAGATGCATATTGGATAGCGGTCAATGTGTGGAGTAATAGTAGTAGATGCAGGAAGGAGTCGTTCTACTAATCTTTGATGTGATGCTTATATACATGATCCTTTTCTAGGATATCTTCATGATTATTTTCTTTTCTATCAATTGCCTAATAGTAATTTGTTTACCCATTGTATGATATTTTCTTGAGAGAAGCCTCTAGTGAAAATTATGGTCCCCGGGTCTATTTTCATATCATACTAAACCAAAAATACATTGCTGCAATTTTTCTTTATTTAATTTATTTTGTGTTTTTTCTAGATCTATTTACCAAAACCTATACAATTTAATCTATCTCAATACCGTGGAGGGATTGACAACCCCTTTTACGCGTTGGGTTGCAAGTTTTTGGTGTTTGTGTGTAGGTGTTGTTTACATAGTGTTGCTTGGTTCTCCTACTAGGTTGATAACCTTGGTTTCATAACAGAGGGAAATACTTACCTTTGATGTGCTGCATCATCCTCTCCTCTTCGGGGAAATACCAACGCAGATACAAACAATCATCACTCCATAAAAATAATATAAAAGTGCACCAAAACCCTACATAGTTGATGTTAATATAGCATGAGTACTTCATAAATTATATATATGTTGGATATGTATCACTGCTCGCGTCAATTCCTGGCCTAGTGGTTCATGTTATGGACCCCTAGGTCGATTCTCTCATGGGCCACTTTAGGTGGCCCAATGGCGGATTCCACAAAAATTCCACAAAACTTGGAGTACAATACTAAGATATCGGAGCTGTGGAGGACTCTGTATCCAGTGTCATAGGTGACCTAGTTGTGTAGACCTAGGACCTTCAGTATATTATAATCTGGGAGTTGACCTCGCTGTAGATAGATTCATATCCCTTGGCACTTCACCTTCCTATATATGAACATGGACACAATAAACACTAAGCAGTATGTAGGGTATTATATTCTCCGTGAGATCCTAAACCTAGGTAAAAAGCATTGTCCCTATTACCATCATGCCAAGTCACCTAGATACTATACCCTACTGAGGGATATGCCATATTTATCTCCAATAATATGTGAAATCCATTATCAACATGGACTTTTTGAGGGAAAGTTGCTATCATTTTTTTCTTGTGGGGTGTTAGATTGAAACTTTTGCCCGTGTATAAATCTTATGTCGATCACTTTGGCCAAAATGAACGGTCAATCTTTGTGTAGATAGGCACGTTCTCTGAAGTGGTGTATGCTCAATTTCAGGAGATGAAAACATGATCCCAACTATGGAATTATCAAACAACTAGGATGTTTACCAATATTCCCTAGGGACCAAAATCTACAAAGTTTTCGATTACTCAATAGCATGGCCCTCCTACAAAGAAATAATTTCTTCATTTCTGATTAACCTTGTGTCGTGTGTGGCTTGTGGGTGTGGGAAACAAGATGCCATTTTTTTCATTGCGAGTCTGCCCATGCATGTTGGACTTATCTTTTCCCTACATGGATACCATGACACAATGACATCTAGGATGAAATCAATGTATTAATCGATAACTTAAAAATTCATTCTTTCTAGAATTAGTCATCTTGAAATCATGGGTTGAATCTCTATACTCCAACAACCCATAATAATTATGTCCATTCCAAAATTAGCAGGAAGTCGACATAGGGCAAGCTAAACTTCATCAAAGAACGAAATCCCACGAATTTTATCTTGTATGACCTTTTGTCAGGAGTTCTCAGCGAAAGTGCGGTCCCAAAACATGTGCAACATAATCTCTTCTTGTGTCTCACAACACACAAGAATTATGGGGAAGGCACAAAGACTTCATGTGAAGAATATTTCTGGTGTTAACTCTGTCTTATAGGAGGAGCCAACCTTTTTTGTATGTGAGAATGGCTCCAGATTTCCAAAGCTTAATGTCATAGAGTGTGCTTTATCTTTTTCCATCTATTTCTTGTACATCTTGGGAGGATAATGGTTGTTTCCCCATGGTAAAGTCCAAGTGTCTGATTGAGTGAGGGTGTAGGGAGATTGTTCTGAATTTCCCAGAATTCTTGGTGGACTTGGGTTGACAATGGCTTGTGGAAAATGTGATCTGGTTGATCTTTGGAAAGAACTTGTTTCATGGAAAGGTTGTATTTAAGACAGAAGTAGTGAAGTTCTGGGTAAGCATTGACCATGGGCTCATTCTTCCATGAATCTTTCTAGAAGAAAATAGTGTTGCCATTGCCAATAACACACTAGGCATGTTGCCTATAAATTGGTACTTCCTCTGATCCTAAATATAAGTCTTTCTAGAGATTTCACTATGAATTACATACTAATGTATATAGAAATAGTTTAGAGTATATATTCACTCATTTTGCTCCATATGTAGTTTGTAGTGAAATGTCTAAAAAGACTTATATTTAGGAACGAATGGAGTAAAAGCTTATGCATCGATCTCCACCAAAAAGACCCAATCTTTTCCTCACAGGGGGTAGTCGAGGAGTAACGGGTTTCCTATATCATATTCACCCAAAGTAGATCATACTTGTTCATCGATTTGTGAAGATTGTTTAAAAGGAGGACTTTGTTGTGGACCACAAGATCAAGTACACCTAGTCCTTGTTGCCTTTTAGGCTTACTTACTTCATCCCAGGAAATAGGAGCACATCCTTTGTCTTCCATACCGTATTTCCTCCAGAAACAATGCTTGAGGTACTTTTTGATTTGGTCCACTATAGACATAGGCAAAGCAAAACAACAGATCATGAAGGCATTCATGCTAGATAAAATAACTTTAAGAAGTATCGGCTTATCTGCATATGAGGGTAGAAAGGAACATCCAATAAGTCTTCTTTCAATCCTTTGCATCATTGGGATGAAAAATCTTCAATTCTTGGTTTGGTAGTACTCAAAGGGAGTCCAAGTAGGTGAATGATAATTTGCCAACTTGACACTCTAGAAGGTAGCCCGTGATTAGATTTTTTTGCTTAGAGACATTTATAGGTACCATGCTGGATTTAGAATAGTTGACCTTCAGTCTTGTGTAATCAGCATAGTACAACATTAGGTTCTTACTGTGTAGAATGGCAACTTCTTGAACAGGAAGGATGATGGGAGTGTCATCAGCATATTGAATATGGGGTAGTCAGGCACAAATCTGGCCAATCGGGTCGTGCCTGGCGGGCCGGCACGGCTGCCCGTAGGCTAGGCACGAGACGGGCCCGGCTCGGCACGGGCTAATCGTGCCCGGGCCAGGCACGAGCACGCCATGGGTCGTGCCCGGGCCGCCACCCCGAGCCCGCGTGCCAGCACGGCACGACACGATTAACGTGGGCCGGCCCGTGGCACGGCACGACACGTCGACCCGAGAACATCGGGCGATGGGGGAGCGTTTGGGCGCCAGCTCGGGCGGCCGACCGTTGGTTCGGGGCGGGGCGCCCGAGACTGACCGTTGGCGCGGGGGGAGCGGCCAGGGCGCCAGCTGGGTGGGGTGGGTGGCGCGGGGGTAGCCGTTGGGAGGGATTAGGGATGGGTTTAGGAGGGATTAGGAGGGATTTTTAATACATAATTAATATTTTCGAAAATGTGACCGTTGGAGGGTCAAATTAGTCCAAAATTTGAAAAAACATTCCTATAAATAGGGCTGCCTAGCTCACATATTTCACACACTCAAACATGAACAGCCAAGACAATTTGCAAGACAATACCAACTTCATAATAGCCGATTTTGGTCTTGCTCACTTTGGCCTCTCCCCCCCCCCCCACAGCTCCGATCACATTACCATGCCTCCACCCATGCAACCACCCTATACCGATCATCCCTCTCTCGAGGCCCTTCCCGATACCCAAGTCGATGGTCAAGGAAATTCTAGTAGTGGGACGGGTTCCTCCACCAGCATGGGTGTGAGAAGAACTCGTCATAGAACCTCCGAGGTGCGGGAATTTTTCGATGAAGAAATATCCATGGTGGGCGGTGTGCGAAGGTGTCAGCACGGTGCAAAAGGTGCTAGAAGGAGCTAACCGGAGATGCCAAGGGAGGAACCGGGCACCTGAAGAGGCATTTGGCTTCCCACAAGAAGGCGGATGCATCGAGCGCTTAGAGCTCGGTCGTGCAAACTCATCTCAAGTTCAACACCGACGGTACGGTAAGCAATTTCGTTTACGATCCTCAACGAGCGCGAGAAGGTCTATGCCGTTTTATTGCTTCTAATGATTTACCACTTGGTATTGGCGCATTTGACGGTTTCGTAGAATTTATTCAATCTTGTTATAATCCTAATTATAGACCAGTTTCTAGACAAACTACAAGTAGGGATCTTAGAAAGCTTTACCAGACTGGTAAAGATAAAATAAAAGAAGAATTTTCTACGTGCACTTTTTCAGTGTCGTTAACATCTGATATATGGACTGGTCGTGCAAAGCAAGACCATATTAGTGTGGTAACACATTATGTTAACGAACATTGGCAGCTACAATAAAGAGTCATAGGATTCAAACTAATAGATGTATCACATAGTGGTTCAAACATTGATGAAGCTATACTAAAAGTTGTGAATGATTTTGCTCTTGCCGACAAAGTTTTCGCAATAACTTTGGATAATACTTCAGCAAACACGAGTGCAATGAACACTCTCACTCCTATATTCTCCACATATGTTGCATCTTTTTTAATGCATCAATGTTGTGCTTGCCATATCATTAATCTTATTGCTAAAGTTACTTTACATATATGTGAACCATACGTTGAATGCATACGCACTGCAATATCTTATCTTCCGCATTCAACTCAACGAATTGCAAACTATAGGAGATACTGCATTGCCATAGGTGCAACTCCTCATAAGTATAATTCAGACATGCATGTTAGATGGAACTGTACATATTTGAATGGTTTTATTAATGCAAATTATGGGGTTGAACCTCTCATCACCGATGAAACTTGGCATGTTATTACAGCATTGACTACATTTCTTGAGTTGTAGTATGATGCAACAATTACGTTGCCTGGGGTTTATTACCCCACATCTCCTTTGATGTTGCATACCATATTAGACATTGCTAGTCATTTGAAAGCATATGAAGGTGATGGATTATTACTTAATGTTGTTGCCGACATGAAAACAAAGTATTTAAAATATTGGGAACATATTCCACTGTTGTATGCATTTGCATTTATCTTGGATCCCAGAGCTAAACTTGAAGGGTATCGTAGTGCACTCAATGTACTATCTGCACCCCTAAGTTTAGATTATATTAATGACTTCAACATGGCTCGTGATAAGCTATATGAAGTTTATGCTAAGTATGAGCAAAAATATTCCGGAGTTTGAATGCAGCGACCTCCACCAGCACCTACTGCAGGTAAAAGGAGAGGAGCATGGAGCAAGATCTTTGGTTCTTCTTCTTCGTCCTCCTCTACCGCCGGAAGCTCTTATACTTCAGCATCTTCGATTCAAGCTGCCGGGGAGTTATCGAAGTACCTCAACAGTGACAAAGTCATGCTCGATTTAGATAGTGAGGAAGAGTTCAACATACTGCAGTGGTGGCAAGAACACAAACGTACATTTCCGGTGCTTTCCATATTAGCACGTGATGTGTTATCGGTACCCATCTCTACAGTGTCATCGGAGTCTGCTTTCAGCCTTGCTGGAAGAATAATTGAGGATAGAAGAACTAGTCTCACCCCTGATATGGTGAGAACACTGATGTCTGTGAAATATGGGGAGCTATCAAGAAGGAGAGCCCAACACACTGTAGAAAACATGGAACTAATAGGCATGTTTGAAGACATGTGCTTTGACGAAGACTCGGCATGGGACCTATCGGTAGATTAGTCATTAGTGGTGTAGTGTACTCCTTTTCTATTTCTTTTGTAATTTTCTTATCTTTTTGTAGTTTTCTTTCCTTTTTGTAATTCTAGAGCGTGGCTTTGTACTCTTTTACTTCCCAGGGATGGAAGGTTTTAATGAGGCAGCCACTAATAAAGCTCAAGATTTATCCCACATGCCACATTGTCTATCGTGCCTATCGTGACTATCGTGCCTACCGTGTCTATCGTGCCTATCATGCCTATTTTTGGCTATAACAAGGGATGCCAAGTTTCTCATTTCTAACTCCATCTCATTTCTAACTCCATCTCATTCTACACACACAAACATGGCTGGTGCAAATCTAGGG
The DNA here is from genome assembly GCF_904849725.1 of Hordeum vulgare subsp. vulgare. NCBI lineage: Eukaryota > Viridiplantae > Streptophyta > Magnoliopsida > Poales > Poaceae > Hordeum > Hordeum vulgare. The sequence continues at coordinate 512,378,494 of NC_058524.1, read as the reverse complement.
AGGTGTCAGCACGCAATTTAGAATTTCTACGATGAAGAAAGAGCTAGAGATGAGGATGGTATCCCCCAGATTTATGCAAAGTGCCAACAATGCGGTAAGAAGATGCTTGTGAAACAAAGTGCGGGAACCGGCCACCTGCATAGGCACGTAACGGCACACGTGAGGGCGAATGCGGACGCGGCCAACGCGGCGACTTCAGATGCAGGTGCAGGCAATGCAGGGCAAGGTTGAAGGATTTCTAGAAATCCAAGGTTGCAGGGCAAGTATTTTTTTTTTTCCCTTTCTCTATCTTTTCTTCTTTTTGTATTTCTATTTTTTCTAGAGAATGGCTTGTACTCTTTTACTTCTTTGGGATGGAGGGTTTTAATGAGGCAGGCGCTAATAAAACTATAGATTTATCCCATATAAGACTGTGTCAAAGTATATATTTTTTGGATTTTTTTCGGATTTTTTTATCTGTTAAAAAAAACGTGTCGCGGGCCGGCCTCATTGTAGCATGTTCGTGTTTGGGCCTGGTAGCCTCGCACGCGGGCCGGCACGGCACGGCCCGTTTAATAATCGGACCCAGGCGTGCCGTGCCGTGCCTCGCACGATTGTGGCGGACCCAGCCGTGCCATGCCGGCCCGGCCCGTTTGGCCAGATATGGTCAGGCAGGTGGTGTGTATCGAAGGAGAGTCAACTAGAATGTGATGCATAGCTTCATTGAAGATGGACTGTAGTAGGTCACCAACAAGGACAAAGATAAGTAGGGAGAGTGGAGCACTCTGCCTGACCCCTCTGGTGCACAATAGTCGTTTTAGAGGGATGCCATTTAAAAGGAGAGAAGAAAAAACAGTCTTGTAAATCTTCGATTCATCCATCCCTGTCCAAAAACTTTAGCAGAAAGGATTTGCATGATAGTTTGGTGCTCGAGCATGTCAAATGCTTTCTCAAAATCAACTTCCAAAATTACCACACACAAAAAAATCTTGGATTGATGGCATCGATGCAAATATTCAAAGGCCCATGCAAGATAGTCGTGAATGTTCCTATTATTTAAAAACCCAAATTGATTTTTATGGACCAACTTCAGAATAATCTTCTGCAATCTATTGGCCAATAGTTTGGTATTGATCTTAGTGTGCACTTGAGCTAAGGATATACTAGGTCTGTAAGTGCATCTCCAATGGTTGTAAGATAGTTGTTGGTAATTTTGACACATAGGATTTTTGATGATGTGTCATTGCAATAAATGAGGAAAGAGAACAAGGTTGTATGTAAATTAACCAACACCCTTGCACAAGCTCCAATATAAAATGAGAGAGCACCTTATTTATTACCTCACATCTTATTGGACAAACTAGATACAACCCATTGAAGTAGTTGTATGTTAAGGTGTTGGCTGATGACATGGCATATTTTACCAACAAGCTAACCAACAAACTGTTGGAGATGCCCTAATATGCAGGCTTCATGGGGTTGTCTTTTTTTTGTGACCACAGTGGTAAAAGAATAATTGATGCCCTTCATAGAAACCCTGCATGATAAAATCTTCCACCAATCAGTAGAAATTAGTTGGAACAACATGTCAGCACACTTTGAGGAAAACACCATTAAAACCATCAAGTCCGGGTGGCATATACGCTGATATACGAGGTAGGCCGGAGGCCATCGTTCCAAATGTCCAATACCACCATGGAAACAATAGGCAGGTGGTCAATAAATACCATGTACCATTACTCATCGTCTACTCCTACTACTTGCTCCAGGTACGAGAGCGTGGGATCCCTGAGCTGAGCCTGAGCAGTAGCAGCGGTCCTTTTGTTTGAGTGTAAAACTCTAGCCTCTACTAGTAGCTGAGGCTGCCTGCCAAGAACAACAGCTAGAGCAGCTACAACAGCAGCTAGCCTCGCACAGAGATTCCCGCCAGATCTTTTGGCTGCCTAGCCTGATCATTTGCATCTGCCCGCACAGCCACAGCCACAGCTACGGCAAGCGGACAGCATAGGCAGAGGCAGTAGATGCAGGCAGTGCAAAAACCAAACGGACGAGCATGCGTACATTGCTCGCAGCAAAAAATCAAATAGATAATTGTCCTCTCCCTCTCTCTCCTGGATCTTCAAAATGTACGGCTCCTCGTGGATCTTCAAAAATCCCACACGCCGCTGATTGATGATCTCTCTCGCATGCATGCATGCATGTGCATGTGCATGTGTGCGTCTGCGGCACTGTAGGCTGCCAAGGAGCGTTTGGACGCATCGCCTTGGCCCGGCCTCCCTCCGTCCTCTCCTGCCGTGGCCCTGCACGCCCTGCTTGCTTGCATTTGCTGAAACAAAGGTGAAAGGCGAGCACTCACTCGCTGCCGCTGCCGCTTGCAGCTTGCGGCCTGGGCACGCTGTAGCGGACGGGAGCAAGTGGCGCCTGCTCGTGCTTGGAAAGAAGAATTGTTCCTTTGCCACAACTGCCCGAAGCAAGCCACATGCATGATACGCACGCACAGTGCGCTCATCTCAGCGAGGGAATGAATGAATGAGTGAGCGAATGATGCACACACAGATGCCACCACTGTGGCGGTATGTAGTACGATACATGGCTAGCGGCTAGGCGCATGGTGTTGGTTGCTTAACAGACATTCATGAGGTGATGCATTTTATATGCCCACACAGTGTGCCATTGTGCACTCGACTAATAATCAACTAGTTCATGGCTTGTCCTGCAGGTGCATGGGGATTGATACAGCACAATCATGGGGAGATAAACCTCACCATAACAATAAAATAAGCAAACTGAATCCATCACCACATGTTGGATAACACTATTCTTCTACACCCTTCCCTCCATGATCCAAGCAAAGGCCGGCCCCCATGCCCCATCCTTTTCCCTGCTTTGCTACGTATGGGCATCAGCAACTTTCAGTTTTTGGTATGCATTAAAACGCCGCTGCCCCCCTCCTGGAGCAGAGCAGAGCAGAGCGGCGTAGGCCCCCTCTCGTTTCTGTTTCCTGTGGCTTGCGTGCGTGTTTGCATCATACACACACAGAGAGAGAGAGAGAGAGCGCCCTGCCAGCCCAAGATCTCTCTTGATCAGTGCCGAGATCATCAATCAGAGGGGCCTGCCATCCAAGTGGAGTGGGCATCACCATTTTTCTTCCTCCTCGTGCTGGTTTCCGAGCCTGATAAAACCCACCTCCCTCCCTGGCCTCCCCTCCCCCAATTGCTCCCCTCCCCTGCTTCTTTCTCGCCTGCTGGAGTAGTACTAGAAAGTGGAAACAGAGGGGAAAGAAATAGGAGAGATCGCCTCAGGGTCGTCGTCACCAGCTGCAGCCCATCCGCATTGTCGCCGTGATATCGGGAAATGCTCTCGTTTCCATTTTAGGTTCCGCGTGGTAGCTCCGGCTTCATCTTCTTCCTCCTCGCTCTCGCTGATCATCTTCTTGGAAAGCTCCGCTGCTTTTGCTGCCCCACTCGCCCTCGCTAGCTAGCCATATCCCAGGTTGAAACCTCTGTAGGAGAGTAGCCACTTGAGGTAGGACGGAGGGGTGGTTGGCGGTTCATAGGCCGTCGCCGTCGCCGGTGCTTTCTCTCTCCATGATTGTTTAAGGTTCGGCTACTAATCCCTAGCTCCCCAAGGCTTCCTCGGCTGTTCCCGCTTTGGTTCTTCAACATGATTTCATTTCTTGTTTTTGCGATTATTGTCTCTTTGCGTGGTACGGCTTCGAATGCAAGATTTCTACTCTAGTGCTTGCTCTGTTGGTTCTCAAGTGGTACTACCACTACCTGCGAGCATAGCACCTGAGCAGATGAAAAGGAAAAGAAAAAGCTCAAACTGAGCAGTTGGATAAGCACAATTTCTTATTAGAGTGGCTACTGTAACTCGTGTCCCTAGCCTTTCTCCATTCATTCTTTGCGCTGCCCATTTTGAAAATCCAGGACAAACGACCTGTGTTTACTGCGTGCTTTAGGTGCCTTTTTTCTATATCAGCTATGCTTTAGTACTAGAAGGCTGCATTTTTGTGCCAAGGCTAGCAAATAGGTGGTGTTTCTCTGTTCTTGCCGCAAAATAGGTGAGCTTTCTTCCTCCTCCCATAGTCAGTGCTGTGCAATTTCGTCTGCATTTCTGCCTGCTACAATGCGCACAGTGGCCCGCCTTGCATCTTCAACTTTGTGAAGGAACAATCTGTGAACTGTGTCCTCAGCAGCGGCGTTGATGTCACCAATTATTTGGCTCACATATTCTACTGCTGCTTTGCTTCAGGTCTTTAAAAATTGATAGTGCGCAAGATTTGGCCTTTGGCGACTACTACGGAGCTAAGCTAGGCCTCAAGATGTCTAGCAATCCATCCTATCAGCAGCAGCTGGGGTTGGATGCCATGAACACTTGTTTCTTCGGCGGTGGCGGGATGATCGGTTCAGAGGCGCCATTCTTCTACCCAAGCATGCCTCACGACGTGCACTTCGGCTCCGGCTCCGGCTCCGGCGGCGCGGAGGTGGCCGCGCATTTCATGGCCAGCAACGCCGTGATGGTGGCGAACCAGCTCGTCTGGCCCGGCGCCCCTTCTCAGGACAGCCACCTCGCGAGCATGTCCACGGACGAGATGAACGACGACGCCCACGCTGTCGCCGGCGAGAGCTGCAGCACCGTGCACTCCATGCTCCATTCCGCCTCCGCGGACTTCTTCCAGTACGCGCCGGCGGAGGTCACCATCGCCCAGCCATCAAAGATGGCCAAGCTCATTGCTGGAGAGCCGCACTGCAGCTGGCTCTACGACGGTCCAGGCGCTGCCTCCACCCACGAGCCGTATTACCTGACGGCGTTCTCCGGCGGCACAGACTTTCCGGACCCGGTCGCCGCCGTGGCGAGCGGCCTGTCGCTCAGGCTAGGTGCCCGGTCTTCCTCGGTCACCATGGCCAGCATGCCGGAGCAGTCCTCGGAGGTGAGCTGCTCCGGCCTGACCCACGTGAACAGCGAGGGCTTTGGCTACCAGCAGCCTCAGGCCGTCAGTGCTCACGCCGGCGCCGGCCAGTTCCATCTGCCTCCTTACGGCGACGACGAGCTGCGGCACGTGTACCCACAGATGTACTCGAGGCCTCCGCACTTCTCGCAGGTACTGCCGCGGTCGGGATACGCGCACATTGCCCAGGAGCTGCTGAATGGGTTCGCCGGCTGCATGCTGAAAGACGTGGCCGAGATGAGTGGCGATTCAGTCAGCGGCGCTGGCAGCGAGGCGAGCCTGCTGCTCTCGTCGAGCTGCTCGGCGAGGACGCCGTCGTCGGTGAGCTCCAACCACCTGATGCTGCCCTCCGAGGAGCAATCAGCCGACGGCGGGAGGTGGATGGAGGCTCAGAGGGCGAGGAACGATCTCCTGAAACTGCTGCAGCTGGTGAGCGAGCTCCTGAATTTCATCTCTACTTGAGACTGCTATTACCAGAGTAAAAAATAAAAATAATCTGACGGCAGAGGCTGCTGGATGCATGGGTGCAGATGGATCAAAGGTGCAACCGGTGTTTCGACGACATCCAGACGACGGCGTCCAAGTTCAGCAGCATGTTGGCGCATCCGGGCGGCGGGGGCGGCGCCATCGCGCCACCGCCGTTCGCGCAGCGCGCGGTCTCCGCGGTGTACCAGAGGCTGAGGAAGCGGATCACGGGCCTGATCGTGGCGCTGGCGCAGAGGTCCGGGGATGCGTCGTCGCTGGCGGACAAGGAGCGGAGCTGGGAGTCGTCCTTCATCCAGAAGCACTGGGCGCTGCAGCAGCTCCGGCGCGGCGACCAGCAGTCGTGGCGGCCCCAGCGCGGCCTGCCGGAGAAGTCCGTCGCCGTGCTCAAAGCCTGGATGTTCGAGAACTTCCTCCGCCCGTAAGTTTTAACGAAAGAAACTTGTGCTTTGTAGTATTCCGATTACTGATCTATAATTACAATGATTCCGAGTGACTCTGAACTCTGAATGAGTTCGGGGCTTCTTACACTGAACTTGCTAGGTGTTGAGCATTTTTGTGACTGTACATCAGTAAACCTTTTTTTTACATGATATTCTGAGGACTTGACGAGACGACCAATCTGATGGCTCATGCCAGGTACCCCAAGGACCACGAGAAGGACATGCTGGCGGCGAGGAGCGGGCTGAGCAGGAGCCAGGTACGATTCTCAGGCTTTTTGGCACAGAGCCTACTTCCATTTTGCTAGAGCGAGCAGATCAAGCTTCGCTTTACTACTCCTAGAACAAGAAAAGAAAAACGTATGAAAATGTATGTTGCTGCTTTGCCAGGTCTCCAACTGGTTCATCAACGCGCGCGTCCGGCTGTGGAAGCCGATGATCGAGGAGATGTACGAGGAGCTCAAGAGGAGCTCGGGGCGCGGCGGCGACGCCGAGCTTCCCAGCACCAAAGACGTCGTCGGCTAGGGGGTCGAGGTTGGAACTGTACAGAGTCCTCCTAGCTGTCGCGCCGATGGGTCCTGTCTGTCTCTCTGCCCATTATTGTTCACCCGATCGTTATCTCCGGCCAATGGCCATTGTTCATCTGATCGATCGTTATCATCTAATGTAGTGAGTAGTGACCTTTGGCTTTTCTTGCGTGCTGCGATTAAACGGAGGCCTCTCTCGCATGTGAATGCTTTTATGCATGATCGCCGATTGTTCATGGCGTCGAGTGGTTACGCTTGAAAGGTTTCGAGTTGCCCACGAGTTGAAGCGCGCTGCTGTTGCTATTAAGGATTGGATCCTTTCTTGCGTCGCGCTGTTCCATGTTGCAATCATGCCCTCGGGTTTTGCTGACCACGGACCGCGCCGGCACTGCGGCACATGAAATGTTCGGCGCACGTTTTGGCTTCATGTATGCACCAACGCAAGTTGGACACTTGGAAGTGCTATCTACTACGTTTTTTTTACAACACAATATTGAAACAAGCGTTCGTATATATGCACATAAACCCATCCCAATAAAAGCGCACAATGTTGCAATTGCAGGAGGGTTGCGATACATGCAGTTGTAACTTTAGTGATGAACATGCAACTGACCGACATCCCTCCCCTCCAGTTGCAGGCGGGTTGCGACATGTGCAATTGCATCTCTAGTGATAGACATGCAACTGGCTGACATCCCTCCCCTCCAGTTGCAGTGTCGTTGAATCCCTTGCAGTTGCAAGCGGGTTGCGACATGTGCAATTGCATCTCTAGTGATAGACATGCAACTGGCTGACATCCCTCGCCTCCAGTTGCAGTGTCGTTGAATCCCTTGCAGTTGCAGGCGGGTTGCGACATGTGCAATTGCATCTCTAGTGATAAACATGCAACTGGCTGACATCCCTTCCCTCCACTTACAGTCGTGTTGTACCACTTGCATTAGCAAGCGGTATGCGAAAGTACAGTTGCAACTCAAGGGATGGACATGCAATTGACCAAAAATTCTCCCCTTCAATTGCAGTCATGTTGTACCCCTTGCAATTGCCGACATGTTATGACACATGCAATTGCAGTTTGTGTTATGGGTATTCACACATCTCAAGATACATACACAACAAGATAGTGCAACGGAATGTGTGTTAAGAACAACAAAATAAAATAGATAGAAAAAACATTTTTTAAATGAAAAACAAAAAAAGAAGAAGAAAAAATAACAAAAAATAAATCTATACCTAATAATAAAGAGGCTATTGCTTCCGTCGGAAAACCCACCGCGGCATTTTTATAAAAAAATCCTATAATTTTTGTTATTCAACCGGCGCTTCATCATTTATCTGCAATGTAAAAGGAAAAATTGATTCGCTGCAAAAATTATACCCGTACGCATCGCCTTCTCCCGTCGACCCTGGGTCACCCTGGCCTGTGTCCAGCCCGCCGCCACACCACTCGCCGCCGTGGCCGACCTCAACCGCCACCGCTCCCGATCTCGACCCACCCGCCTCCGCGGCCGTACCTCTCCCCACTCACTGCCCCCTGTTACGGCGCTCGAGCGCATCGCGTCGACCCTGGTCCATCCTGGCCTATGCCCAGGCCGCTGCCACACCACTCGCCGCCGCGGCCGACCTCAACCACCACCGTTGTCGATCTCAATCCACCCGCCTCCGCGGCCGTACCTCTGCCCGCTTGCTTCCCCCGTTTCGGCGCTCGAGCACAGCTTCTGGATCAAATCAACGCGGCAGCTACAGTGACTGGGGATGATGCGTCTGCTCGATGCAGAATGGCGACGGCGCGCGGATAAGGCGCGGCGGAGTGAAGTACTTGCTGGTGGAGGCGGGCCTCCATGGCTCACACGGGGAACTCCGAGGTTATGGCGCGGCAACGGCGACTCCTTATGGCCAGATAGAGGCGCCTAACCCTTCCTCCCCTCATCGTATCCCCTCCTCCGGCAGGAACTCGTCATCTGGTGAGATCCCCTCCCCATGCCTCCAACCGTGTGCCAAGCACAGGCAAGAAATTTTATTTTGTGGGGATTTGTTTGCCGATGAATAAATGTATTGAATGTAAGATTGTATTGTTGTAGAGACAGAGAATGGAACACCACCTTCAGTTTGTGATCTGATCCCACATTCTCTACCCCATGGGTGAAATAAGATAACAGTCCATTGATCAATTCACGTAGCCTCTTTGTTTTGCTTTGCTTGTCCCGCTCAATTTCTCATCATGGTGGAATTAATAATGGACGGGTTGATTTCTCAACAAAATAGGATAGGACTGACTACATTAGTTAGTTAGCTTATCCAATCAAATCGTATCACCCCGATTTTTTACACTGGATTTTATCAATTTAGAAGGAAAAGAAGGAACGTCCACTCATGCTAATGGGCTCCGACTAAATCACAAAATAACGTTGTAAAAAGAAAGGAAAATGTTACCTTCCAACCGGCTGATCGTGTTCTCGGGTCCACCGCTTTCTTTGTTTGCCACGTGGCCAGACGGACGAGCCGTGACCGTTTTTCCTGAAACAATTTCATTGTTTCACGACGTTGTTCCTGCAGCTTGCGTGACAATGACGACGACTTCCACCAGAGCAAGCCAAGAGCTCGCCGGCCGCCCCGCTGGCAAGAGCCCGCCGGCCGCCCCCCGCCAAGAGCTCACCGGCCGCCCCGCCGCCAAGAGCTCGCCGGCCGCCCCGCCGCCTCCCGTGGTCGGATCCCGCCGCCGGGGAGCTTCCCTGCTCGTTACTGCAGCATCCCGAGGCCAACCCGCGTGCCGACTCTCCGTTGAGCATGGATCCCGGCTGGGTAGTGCTTCTGCAACGTGACTTTCGTTGCAAAAATTCCTGAAACTCGACCGTTGTTGCAAAAAATTCTTCCGTAAAAATACCTATGTTACAGAAAGACGAAAAAAAAATTGTGCAACAAGCAAATTGTTTCGAAAACTTGACCGTTGTTTTAGGAATTAACGGATCCAAAGTTTATTTCTTACAACAAAGCGAAAGTTTCCGCAACTCGAGCGTCGTTTTTGGAAATAAATACTGACCATGCGGCAGGGATGCGGGACGTTAAATCGACATCCGACGGCTAGCTAGGTGACAGATGATTTTTAAAAATCATTCGATGAACGCATAGCGTTCCCTAAAAAGAAATCCAAGATGAGAGTAGTCGTAGATTAAATGCCAGAAGAACGTGGCAAAAAGAAAGCCAAGACAAGAGCAGTCGTAGATTCAAGATAGGTTCGAACACGCAAAGAAGCAAGCTCTGGTCGAGAGAAGTGGATGAAACCATATGGGTTGGCCTATATGAGTCCTAGGTGGTACGTACACACACCACGGACAAGATGCACATCAAATCAAATCGAAGCACACGGCATGGACTATGTAATTGATAAAGCAGTGCTATATTGTGCACTGACCTAATCTCGGTATTGAGTATTCTTTTGGTGACTAATGCGAAGTTGAATTAATATTTTTCTTCTAAATCTGACGTGCACCTTTTTACTCTTGTCGGGTGGCACTATGCTGATGTCGTTGTGCTGCTGTGGTGGACTATTTCTTCGACACATTAATTTTCATTCTCGTTGCAACGCACGGAAATTTGTGTTAGTCCTATCCCTGTGAGCACATCTATATCTAATCATCGCTCGGGCTTCGGGTTGGGCCAGACCAAGCCCGACCTAAAAAACCTAGGCCCGAGCCCGGCCCGGGCTGGCTATCGGGCCTAAATTTCAGGCCCAGACCCGACCAATCATTGCTAAATCTCGTCGGGCTTCGAGCCTCGGGCTGGGCCCCTTCCCCGCAAAAACACCAAGCCAAGTCCATGGGCAAGGTCGGGCCGGACCGAGTCGGGCTTTTTCGGGCCGGGCAGGGCCGGACCGACCGGGCCGGGCTGCCCATGGCCACATATAAGCTCATCCAAAAGACTTAACCCGCATATCATTTTGAAATTTACGAACATACCATATGCGTCTCGTCATCAACGCACACTTCTCCTCCCATTGAATACACATCGCCCGAAATCCTGAAATAAATGCGAGCACAAGGACTTGAACTCTGGTGGGTTGAGAATACCACAGTTCTTCTAACCATCCAACCACAGGTTGGTTTAAAGGCGAACAAACGCGTGTTAGGCTCTCTCACATGAAATATTCAAGCACTTTGTAGTGTGTAGTTCCTTAAGTTATGCATATGATACAAGTCAGCTGAGATACAAGTGTGTGGTACTACATTCGTAATGCAAATGAAATGTTGTCATAGTATACGGCCCCATCGATCATTGGCAGTCTAAGGCCTTCCTCGTCGAGCTCTGTGGGAGGCGACTTCAACATTCTTCGCTCGACCGAGGACAAAAAACAATAATCTAGTCAACTACCTTCGGATGATGTTGTTCAACTACTGCATTGTAATCTCGGCCTTAGGGAATTAGATACTCCCTCCGTACCTAAATATAAGTCTTTTAAGATATTTTACTAGATGTCTACATACGGAGCAAAATGAATGTATCTATATTCTAAAATATGTCTATATACATCCGTATGTAGTCCATTAGTTGAACCTCTAGAAAGACTTATATTTAGGAACGGAGGGAGTAGGACCAATCGGCAAGCTGACCCGGCCCGGTTTGTGCTAGACTGCATGTTCGTGTCCGCTTCGTTGTCCCCTCGCCTCGCTTAGTTCCATAACCAGGATCGGGTCTAACCACATACCTCTGCTCCTCTCTTCACAGAACGGCCGCCCACCTCACCCTCGCTTGGCTTCGCTAACAAGGGGGTGTTTGGTTGGGCTTTCAGCCAGCTTCCGGCTTCCGGCTTTGAAGCCAAAAGCTCCTATTTAGGGGCTTTCAGCTGCAGTTGTGGCTTTCGGCTGCGGCTGTGACAAGGCCGAAAGCCACACCTGCAACCGGAAGCCCCTAAATAGGAGCTTTTGGCTTAGAAGCCGGTAGACGGAAGCTGGCTGGAAGCCCAACCAAACACCCTCCAAAGCATCCTTCATAACACCCCGGTTGGTCCGTCTATATGGGTTTGGTTGTTTCTTCTATTTCCTTTATTTATTTATTTATTTTTTTGCTCTCTTTTAGCATTATACAAAAATTCAACATATATTATGAAATAGTTGACCGTATATTAAGAAAATGTTTACTGTATATGGAAAATAGTTCAGTGTGCATTATAAAAATGTTCATCGTATACTAAGAAATTAATGTTTTTCACAAAAATGATACGTTTTCTGAAAATGTTTGTCATACACTAAGAAATTGATCAACATACTTTAAAAATAGTTCAATGCATATGTTCAAAATATTTAGTGTCTACTAAGAAATTGCTTAGGGTATATAACAAAAAGTTGAATGGGAATTTTGAAAAATTTCAACATATATTACAAAAGATTAATTGTATTTAATTTTTTTTACCATTTATTAAAACATGTTGAATGTGTATTTTGGTAAAATTTCATCCTATATTATGAATATATTTGTTGTACAGAAAACTATAAAAAAATATGTCAAATAAGGACAAAACAGGGAGAGCAAAAGTAAAAAAAATCAACAAAAACTGGTTTGCAATAGTAAAAAGCGGCTGCTACGGATCAACGGACTAGTTTCCTAGGAAATTAGTCGGGTGCCAGCCATTAGACCAAAATGACGTATGAGAGATAGAGAAGAGCTGGGGATGGAGAGGAGCGCTCTAGGAAGACGAGATTCTTCGTCTAAGAGATAAGGTGAAGGACTCGTGGGATGTGGGCCTGTGGGACACATGGCGTCTTGTGGAGGAGGTTTACGAGAAAGGGAGATCGGCCGGTTGATTGTAAACATTTTCCTTGCTCAACTACATGATGCAATTTTTTTCACATAGGAGGAGTTCCCAACCTGCAAGAAACATTTCACATTTGATCCTTAATGGGGGCACGTCGCGAAGGTCACTCACACCTTCTCAGGTGGTGATAACTGGCGCACTACATGCGCCTCACATATCGCAACCTCAGAGTTACCCTCTTTCGTAGCTTCGCTAATTCGAAACATTTGATCTCTTGAACCAACGTTCAAATCACAAACGATTTTTACCATAGGATTTCCCACGACAAGATTTTTAAAACTAGATCACATATTAATATTTTTTATAAACTTTTTTGTGATAAGGGGAAAAAACCAAGAATCAAAAAACATAAACAACAAAGGAAACCAAGAAATCCAAAAGAAAAAAAAACTGGATAGGAAACTGAACTGGAAAAAAAAACAAAAGCCAAAGTCCAATAGTACATTTTTTTTCTTTTTCAACATTTCCGGAATGCACAATTGTGCTTCTTGCACAAGCACACGTTGTGCTTTCCCTTTTTTAGGAAGCATATATTATGCTCTTCTCTTATCGGAAAGCACATGTTGTTTTTCTCTTTTTTTGGAAGTGTAGTCGTTTTTTCTCTTTTCGGGAAGCACGGTTGTGCTTCTCGCATAAGCACAATTGTGCTTGTTCTTTTTTTTTGAAAGCAAAAGTTATGCTTCACACAATTGTTTTTTAGAGGAAAAACAAAAAATATCGAAGAAAAAAATAAAAAGACCCCAAAACAACAACAAAAAATTTCATGCAGAAAATATAAAAAAATATCCTCGTGTACGTGCCCAACGCGTAACACGTGACACTGACCAAGCGCACCAAGTGGCATTACTCCCAGCCCACCTCAAATGCACCTGGGTTGAGACCTCTTAATTTCAGCCTGGAAGCTGGAAATAATGGATGCACCCACGAGGCGCGAGCGCAATGGGCCGGCCCATAGCATTCACCCTAGCGGTAAGGCACATTGTAGTAGCTGATTCATAGTAGTGAACCATTATTAATATGAAAAATGTTTACAATCAACCGGTTGATCTCCCTTTCTTGTAAACCTCCTCCATAGCTCGCCACGTGCCCCACAGGCCCACATGCCCACGCGTCCTCCACCTTATCTCTTAGACGAAGAATCCCGTCTTCCCCCAGAGCGCTCCTCTCCATCCCTAGCTCTTCTATGTCTCTCATACGTCGTCTCCATCAGAGGCTCATCTTCATCCATCTCTTCCTCCAACAAAGCGCCGTGGCCATGTCGCCCGCGCCAACAACCTTCCTTCTCACCTTCTCTACCATCTTCAAGAGTATGTCGCCACCTCCCCAAATCTGAGCGCCCTGAATGCAAATCCTGGCACCAGAGTGAGAGACCCACCGTGGGGCACCGCTGCTACAATGAAGCTTTATCGGGGGTAGATGCATCATCGGGCCGCCAGTAGATGCTTCAATGGAGCATCGTCGGTGTTGCCATGGATTGTCACCGGTGTTGCTACGGAGCTTCATCGATGGCGCCAAGAGGTGCGATGCAGTGCCCCGAGCTGCTATGAAGCTTCATCGGTGGCTGCAATGGAGCTTCACCGGTGGTTGCTATGGAGCTTCACTGGCGGCGCCAAGATCTGCGATGCAGTACCCCGAGCTGCAATGAAGCTTCACTCGCGCTCCAATGGAGCTTCAACGATGACGCCCGGAGTTTTGATGCAACGGGTGGTGCTACAATAGAGCTTCACATGTGGTAGGCTCCGGCGGCGGAGCGTCATTGCGGGGGTCGGGGATCCTGCTGCGAACATGGGACGATGTGTCCCCACGGCAAGCGGTCGTTGCTCGCCTTGACCCGATCCTTGAAAATCAGTCAGTTGATCCATAGCAGCAAACACACAAGTGGGGTAGCTGATTGGGCAAAGTCGTAGGAAAGCATTATAGCAAGTCACTTCTAGAGTAGCAAAAAGGAATATATTGTATTGGTCGGTCTCTCCTCGATCTTTTGTTCACACATCATTTAAAATTTGGAACATTTTGAAAATTGTGAAAAACTTCTAAATTTTCGATATGTTTTATAAAACAAGATTGTTTTTGAAAAAATAGAAGAAATTGGACAACAATAACGTTTTCTACAATTGACAACATTTTTTGAGAAAAAAAGGAGAACTTTAAAACCATGAACATAAAAAAGACATACAACTTTTGAAATTGAGAATAGTTTTTGAATAGGTGAACATTTTTTGAATAAACAAAAATACTATTGAAAATAATGAACATATTTTGATCTTCTGAAGATTTATGGGAGAATAATGAAGGGTTTTTAAAATTGCGAAGCATCGTTTTCAAAAAAAATTAGACATCTTTTGGAACTTCCAAATATTTTGAAAAACCTTTGGAAAAAAGAATAAAAGGGAAGATAAAAAAGAAAGCCCCAGAATAAGTTGGGAAGAAAATAACAGGAAAACTGAAGAAATAAGGATGGGCCAGAACCATCTAGAATGTTTTCAAAACCGATCAGAAGACCTTCCAAAAGGTATACAAAACCGGAATCTTGTGTGCTATCCATCTTTCGATCGTTTTCTCGCTTGTGCAAAATAGTGATATTTTGTGGCAGAGTGTCGCGAATAGGAGACATGCTCTTCCAGCTTGTTTCGAACCATTGTTGTTTCTCGCACAGGTAGGCTGGGCTATGGAAGTTCCATTAATTGTGTCTAGAACCACTGCATGGAGGGGCACCCGAAACGACTAATTGAAGAATATACTTTTCAATGATCACTCTCATCTTTTAAGGTTGCAACAAGTGGCACACACAATCTGAAATTTTCCCTTTTTTTCATGAATTCATATTTTTTAAATGTTTTATCTCCTAAATCGTGTGTTTAAATTTTGAAACGTTTCACCGTTGGGTTTCTTTCATCAAGATCTTCGAATCTAGATTCCATGCTGATAGATTTTGACAACCTTTTTTTTCATAAAAAACAAGATAAAAAAAAGTACCTCTTGCGATAGGGAAAAAACGAAAAACGCGTTTTTCCGCGTTTTTCCTTTCCGAGAGGCACGGCCGTGCCTCACATGAAGGAAAAACCATGTCTCTCGCGAAAAAACAGAAAACACGTTTTTTTACGGTTTTTTATAAAAATCCAATCTAAAACGCCGAAAACACATGCAGAAAAATAAAAAATTAAAATGCGAAGGAAGCACTAAGAACGCAAGACGTGACGGTGACTAAGAACACACCAAATGACAATGCATGAAAGTGCTTGCTGCGAGTCTTCCGAAAAAACACTCGCTATACTGGCTCCCACGGTGCCCCTATGTCTCATTGTAAGCGAGACAGAAGGAAGCTTCCCTTTGTGGCAGCTCCAGATGGGTAGACCTAGTCCGCGGGAGGCTACACCCTTCTTTTTCTGTTTTTTATGCTTTTCGTTTCTGATTTTTGTATTATTATTTTTACATTTGTTAAAGAGTCAATTACATTGATGGTACTGGAACTTGGCGCATACGGTTATTTTGATGCTAAAACTTACAGCGTACATTCATCTGGTTCAATAACCTGGCTCATGCATGAAAATACGATGCAAATCTTAATTGTGTATGTCCCAATCACTGACAAGAAATGTCAGCATGGTGTGTGGCCCGTTATCAGTGACTCGATGGCGGTGAGGCGGCGTGAGACCAGTTTTTTGCGAAAAACACCTCAATTTTTTTATTTGTCACAAAAGGCTCATGGCGTTATTTACTGCGGTGAAATCTCATTTTTTTTTAAATATATTAAGAAGCAAACATAATGTAGTTGAATCTATTGCCTAAAAGAAAAACTAAAAAAAGCGCCTTCGTTCAACGCTTGAAAACATATTTATAAACGATAAAATGTCTTTATAATTACAAAAAATATGAATATTCATTATTTCAAATTTAAAATAAAAATGTTTGTATAATACATTTATATACATAAAAATAAAAATGTTTCTATAATTGCAAACATGTCAATAATTAGACACATAATATAGTCCAAGATTTGTATAATAAAAACAGACATAATTGAAATTTTAAAACGTTCATATGAATATTCACTGATGGATAATATATAAGCAGATATCATTTTTGGATAGGAATCACGAGTTGGAATTATACACAAGTGAATATTTAGTAAATGTTTTTATTCATCATTTTGTATAATTTACATATAAGCTGCAAGTGTACATTTTTGTGTTTAAATATTAAATTTTTTGTATTTTAAATATATTTTAAATGTTTGTGTTTACTAAAAAAATTGTATAATACATGGGTGCACATTTAAATGTTTTTATTTACTAATCATCGTCTTTGTGTGTCCTATTTATATCCACATACTAAATTTAATTATAACACATAAATATTTGAACATTAGTTTTATGCCATATGTTTTACAAATATCTTAAGAAAACTAATGCGTGCAAAATGGGCGGCACTATTTGCAAATCATTTAAGCCTCACATGCGTTTATTTTATACTACATAAAGCCCTGTTATCAATATGAAATTGTCCAGAATAGTGTGAGTGGTGGACTTGTTGCATTCTAGCAGTTGGCGCGAGTTCGACCCATTGAGGTCGTCTTTATTTAAGTTTAACTTTCCTGTACCGACAGCTGGACCCCATGTGTCATAGAAGCGGAAAATAAAAATGTATTCTTACTTGTACATAGTAGTTTTTTTATTTGAAATAAAAAAATCAAGGGGGTTTTTGCAAAAAGGCCGCACAGATTCCTCCCTTCCTTTTCGCCGCTCATAGCAGGCCTCATGCCACGCTGGCGTGCCAAGTCATCCTTATTTTCGTACCAAACGTGATTTGCACCGTATTTGCACGTTTGAGCCAAGTTGTTGCACCAGTTTAATGTATTCCGTAAGTTCTAGCACCAAACAGACTGTTTGAGTCAAGTTCTAGCACCATCGATGTAATTGACTCTTTGTTAAATATTCTAAATGTATATATTACAAAAAACACTTTATAGAAAGCATTTGAAAAATATTAACCAAGCATTTGAAAAGGATTAAATGTGTATAGAGAAAATGTTTATCATATATACGCAAAAGGTATAAGAAATGAGCATGTATTCAAAAAATAATAATCAAGCATTTGAAAAGAATTTATGAAATAATAATAAAAAATTCTAAAATTCTAAATGTATATAAACATGTTGATAATGTACTAAAAATAATTAAATATTTTGATCATATATAGAAAATGTTAATGACATATTTCAAAAAATAGTTGAACAAGTATTTGAACAATGTTAATCAAGCATTTGAAATGTTAAATGTGTATAGGAAAAATGTTGACCATGTAATACAACAGATGAATTTTTTATCATGTATATACGGATGCTAAACAAGCAGTTGGAATTTTTTTGACAAGTATTTGAAAATTGTTAATTAAGCTGTTGTAAAATGTTAAATGTGTATGGAAAAATGTTGATCGTGTATTAAAATTTGATTAAAAAGATTATATATATATATATATATATATATAAACCATTTAAGAAATTGTTGAACCAGTACTGAAAATGATGAAAAAAGTTGATCATCAACATAAAAATATTAGTTAAGCATTTGAGAAAAATTTGAGATATATATGGAAAATGGTAGTCAAGCATTTGGGAAATTTTAAATGCATATTTGTTTTTTGAATATGTATTAACAAAATGATGGAAAATGTTGTTCATTTGTAGAAATATGTTAATCAAGTATTTGAAAATAATGTTGAGCAAGTATCCACGAAATGTTAATCAAATTTGTTTTGAGAAATTTTACGCAATCATAAAAATGTTAAATATGTTTCCAAAAAATGTTGACCATGTGTTAAAAATGATTATATTGCAATTGTTAAATTTAATTAAGCATTTGGAAAAAACGTCAAATGTGCATACGAAAAGTGTTGATCATGTATTAGAAATTGTTAATCTTGTTTTCAAAAATGTTAATTAAGCATTTGAAAAGTTTAAAGTGTTTATAGATAAAATGTTGCCCATGTATTAAAATTTGCTAATCTTATATTAGAAAAATGTTAATCAAGCATTTCAACAAGTTTCGGCCACCTTAGCAATACCAAGTATCTTACCCTTGGAGTTATCTCCAAAGGTCACATACCTTCGAGGTTCATGGTTTGGTGTGAGCTCATGGAACATGCATTTATCTCCGGTCATGTGATCGGTGCATTCAGTGTCAAGAATCCACTCCTTTCCTCCGGCCATGTAGTCTCCAAGGTTTGCCATAAGACTAACATTTCTCATGGTCTTCTCATACTCAATGCCAAACTCCTCATCTTCATCGTAGTAGCCATGCTCCACATAGTCATCATCGGATGAAGTTCCCTCGTCATAAGAAACAAGAATTCTACCAGAAATTTGACTATGACAATGTTCATATTTGTGCATGCGAATGGCTTCAACAATGATATTGTTAGTAGTAATGACATCTCCTTTAGCACACATGAGGTCACAAAGCTCAAATAGACATTTATCAAAATTAGGATCATTTGGCTTCATTTTGTGAAAGGTAATGCTTTTGTGGATAATGATATCAAGAGTTTTGAAGGAATAATTTGGATATCTTTCCTCTAAGTCTTTCCACGAAGTATGAGCACACTCAAAGTTTTTCATTTGATTGAGCACATTTATTGGTAGTCCTCTAATGATTAGATTAACAGTGTTAAGATACCAAGCATATCAATTTCATCATCATGAGAAGGATGTACGAGATCAATGGGAGGCGCATAGGGATATTCAACATACTTGCGCAAATGGAATTCATCAAATATATCAAGCATTTCATCTTTCCATTTTCTATAATACTCACCATTGAGAATGGGCACTCTACAACTAAAAATACCCGAACTAGTCACATTCATCTTCCTCCAATGGTTATTAAACCAAGGTTTTGGAGACCTTGCTCTAATACCAGTTGAGGGATCGATAGAAGGTGTGTCTAGAGGGGGGGATAAACTACTTGACAAGATTAAAAACCTAGCCTTTTCCCAATTTTATGGTTGGTAGATTTTTAGCAATTCTAACAATTCTAGTGCACCCTACACATGCTAGTCAACATATATGGCAGTGGAAAGTAAAAGACTTTGCACATGTAGTAACGAGTAGAGTTTAGGAGGTTAAACGCAAAGCGGTTGACACGGTGTTTTTTGGCATGGTTCCGATAGGGGGTGCTATCGTACGTCCGTGTTAGTAGAGTCTTCAACCCACGGAGGGTTACGACTGTGAGAGTCCACGGAGGGCTCCACCATAAGGGGTCCATGAAGAAGCGGCCTTGTCTATTCCACCACGGCTTCCGTCCACGAAGGACTAGCCTCGCTCACGGTATATCATGAAGTAGGCGATATCCTTGCCCTTACAAACATCTTGGTTCAACTCCACAACACGAAGTAGGAGGCTCCTAAGCAACACCTAACCAATATAGGAGGCACCACCCTCCATAAGGTAATAGATGCGATAGAACGATGAACTCCTTGCTCTTGTGCTTCTAAAGATAGTATCCTCAACACTCAATCACTCTTTCATATAATAGGCATGGGTAGGAGAGATTGATTTGGTGGAAAGCAACTTGGGGAGGCTAGAGATCAAGTTTCAAATGAATGGATTGGAATATATTGGCCTCAACACATGAGTAGGCGACTCTCTCTCGGAAAAATGGATCTGGCAATGAAGTGTGTGTTCTGAGTGCTTCCTCTAGGAATGATAGGTTGGTGGAGGTGTACATATAGGCAACACCCAATATCCAACCGTTACACCTAAAGTGACCAACTCGGTGACACCAAAGTCATAAACTCGGTGGTACCGACTTGCATAAAAGACAACAACTTTTGAATCTCGGTGGAACCGATATACACAACTTGGTAGAACCAAAAAGGTGGCTAACGGTCAGATGACCCAACTCGGTGACGTCGATACCCAAACTCGGAAATTCTGATTTTGTGTACCGAGGCAATAGAAGGTTGGTCACCTAAACTCGGTAGCACCGATGCAGAATCGGTCGTACCGAAATGGTAGGTTTGGCCAGGGTTTCATCTGGGTTGAAAATCGGTAGGGCCGAATCTGAAAACTTGATGGCACCAATTTTGGATATTTGGCTTTGGACAGAAGTGTTATGTGGGAAAATGACTAAGTACTTTTGGTGGCTATCTCTCAGCACTTGAGCAACCATTTCATTTTAATACATCACCCTCTTTTAATAGTATTGGCTTTCCTATGGACTCAAAGTGATTTCTCACAAATATAAAATGAAGAGTCTTCTTGCTTGAAGCTTGAGCCAATTTATTTCTTACTTGCATCGAGGGGCATCTCCACACAAACCTTTAGCCAATGCTCTCTATGGACTAAACATGAAATATACTAGGTAAAAGTGTTAGTCCAAGAGGCAATGTATGTTGTCATGAATTATCAAAACCACCAAGGGAGCATATGTGCTTTCACCACCAAAGGCACATTACAATAAGTATGGCTTACCATTTGCCATCAACTTGGCCTGGCGCACCTCTTCTTCAAAGAACCTCCGGTCCACTGGCTCCGATTTGAGCTCGATGGACAGCTTGGAGAGCTTGATCATCTTCTCCCGGTATTTATGCTCCAAGTCTTCACACTTAGAGTTGGCCTCTTGCAGCTCTTGTTGAATCTCCGCTACCCTGGCCTCATACTTGCTGCTATCAACCTTGAGGGGGCTCATCTCGGCAGCTATATGTTCGGTCGCCACCTTATGAGCAGCGGCCTCCTACTTGGACTTCTCCAATTTGGCCTTGAGCTTTTCAAACTCTTGGTCCTGGGCTGCTGACCAAATCGATATCACGGGGTCAGATATTAAAGCCAGGACGGTCCTTCTCTACTCAGGGCAATAAGATTTTTTACAACACTTATTAAGACTTACCCCACCTTTCATCGAATCGGTCATTTACACAGCTGAGCTCTTTGTCGGAAACCTTGAGTTAAGGTTCAGCTCGGTAATCTCTAGAGCGTTGGCATCAAGAGTGGAGGATGAGGCCTGCAAGGAAAAATTATGAATTACAATGACTCCGAGTTATTGGAACACGAGACACTCGGCCGGAATTATTCCAACGAGCAGTTATAATTGAAAGTCTCCGAATTATTTTTCTTTATGCCTAGGAATTATTCTAAACCACGGATAAGCTTGTCAAACTTACCCATTCCTCGAGGGCTATTATACCCATAAAGGCATACAAAACCTTATAATAAACTTCAAACATTACACGACTTACCTTAAATCTCGTTAGCAAGCCATTGAAGGCTTCGCTCAGTCCGCTGTTAACGAACTGAATACTCTAAAGAACCACACCCATAAGGGTGCGATGTTCATCGGCGATGGATGAGCCGACCAAGGCGTCCTCCATCATGGCCGGCCACCCAGCCGCAACCTACTCTGCTACGGGCGGCGCTGGAGGCGGCACCGAAGACCCGGAAGATCAGAGCTCCCTAAAGATTTCTCTGGGAAAAGCTCAGAGGGAATCCGGCTCCCCTCTCCGCTTGTAGGGAGGGAACCAACCTCCTGGGTCCCGGTGACCGAGGCGTGGACCTCAACCAGGACCTCTTGGTCTTCGGTGGCTGGTGTATCAACTTCGGACGGGACCTCCTGGTCCTCAGCGTTAAATGTACCCACCTCGGCCATTACCACCTTGTTTTTGGTCGGCGGGGCCTCACGGGATATCACCTCGACCGCCTCATCCGAGGCCTCGGGAAGGGTATTGCGGGACGCGTTCCCGCTCTCCGCCAGCTCGGCGGGCAGTGAACCACCATGTGAGACCTGGTCCACTAGAAGGTCTCGAACAGGGCAACGACAAGAACAGCTCGTTTCTCATTATTAACAAAAACATGTTGTAATTCCGCTAAATAAAGGATTGGACTCCATACCTTTGGGTCGGGGGCTTGGCCCTTGGGGTTCCGTGAGGAACCGTCTCGAAGGCTCTGAGCTCCTCATTGAAATCTGGGCCAGTGCCGAGTAGGGCGACCTTGCTCTTGCAAGGTCTCTTTGGAGCCCGAGGAGGTAGCCCCTCCTCGGCCCCCTAGGGTGCCTCCTCTTCCTCGTTTGGAGGGAGTCCTTCTCCTCCTCATCTTCTGCATCCTCCCCCTCGTGGGTGGAGGAGGCATGGGTGTACCCGGACTTGGTATCCGGAGGGCCCCTCGAACGGAGACCCCCGCGGGTCTCCTTATTCTTATTCTCTGGCGAAGACCACCTTTGGGCAGGGGAGCACGTTCCCCTGTTCCCCTTCAAAATTGGCTTTTGTGGGATCCCTTCCCGCCGAAACGATAAGGGAAGAGGACCGGGGCCGCCACTATAAATAGAGGATAGGTTGCTTCGTAGAAGGGGGTCTGATCTGAACGATCCATTCACTCACTAGCACCATGCAAAGCCACCTAGCCTCTGGAGGCGCCCAAACAATGTACTAGTTCATCCACCAACCTCCACGAGAGGCAATCCACCAAAGCAGGAGTAGGGTTTTACGCTTCACAGCGGCCCGAGCCTGGGTAAACTGTTGTGTTATGTGTTTCCCTCACCATCGAGTGAGTTTCCTGCCATTCCAAGCGAGTAGCGAGCTAGGTGAGGTGAACCAGCGAGAGATCTTCGTACACGCCCCTGAGTTCGAATGTTTAGGGTCTTGTGGAGCCCGAAATCCGACATTTGGCGCGCCAGGTAGGGAGCGTGTCAAGGTTTCCTTCAAGCTTCGCCTCTCCGATGGCTGACGCCCACCGGGCTCGTGCAAAGCGCCGCGCCACCCGCGTTGCCCAGACGGTGCCCATCAGTGCCGCCGGCGCGCGCCGGTCACCATCGCTCGTGGTGAACGCTGCCACCGGCCCCGAAGTTCAAGAGCAGCAGGGTTCCTCCCAGCCGGTGACCGAGCAGGCCGGTGGCCGCACGACCACTCCGTCACTCGTCCGCTCTTCAGGGTCGGCATCGCACGCTCGACCGGAGGCTACATGGCCGGCGCGCGCTTGCCATGGCCACCGAGCTGCTCCGCTACTGGCCCGCCTCTGACTGCCACAACGACTGGCTCCAGCGCATCGAGGAGCTCGTTGCCGCCGTTGGTGACTCCGCGGCGCTCTCTTGCTCGCTCCGACCCCAACCGTCTTTGCCGAACGACGAGGAGCAAGACACGCCACCCCCACCTCCACGGCGTGGCGCGAACCCCGAGCCCAGACAGGAAGCGCGTCCCCGCGGCCGGCATCGCGAACCCAGGGTGGGGCCAGGAGATGAAGCCAGCTACCAGGTGGTTCCTCGGCCCCGCGCTGACGCGCGCCTGCCCCCCGCGCTGCATATCTCGCGACATGAGCAAGCCCCGCTTGAAGCAGGCTGAGTGGAGCAACAAGACCCGGCTGCTCCAGCGCACGCCGCACCTGTCAGGCCAGTGGGGTGCCTCGCCATTGCCCCCGAGCTTTACCCAACTACGTGGTCGTGCAAGTTCAAGCCCGATCTACCCCCGCGCTATGACGGCTCCCTGGACCCGGCCGAGTTCCTGCAACTCTATACGATGAGCATTAGGGCGACAGGAGGAGGCGACAAGGTCATGGCGTGCTGGTTCCCCATGGCGCTCAAGGGCGGCTGATAACCCACAAGTATAGGGGATCAATTGTAGCCTTTCTCGATAAGTAAGAGTGTCGAACCCAACGAGGAGCTAAAGGTAGGACAAATATTCCCTCAAGTTCTATCGACCACCGATACAACTCTACGCACACCTTACGTTCGCTTTACCTAGAACAAGTATGAAACTAGAAGTACTTTGTAGGAGTGATAGGATAGGTTTGCAAGAAAAGAAAGAAAACGTAAATAAAACTAGGGGCTGGTTAGATAAAGAAACAACTACGAGTGTCTAACGAGTGTGGAAAAGTGGTGGTAGGAATTGCGGAATTGTCCCTAAGCAATTGACTACGTTACTAGATCGATAGCAAGTATCATGTGGGAGAGGCCTCTGCTAGCATGTCATCCCTTACTTGGAATTCTATGCACTTATGATTAGAACTATTAGCAAGCGTCCGCAACTACTAACGTTCATTAAGGTAAAACCCAACCATAGCAATAAGATATATTGGTCCCCCTTCAATCACACATGCATGAATTTCTATGCTAGGTTTGAAGCTTCTGTCACTCTAGCCTGTCAATACATAGTCCTATCAACATACAACTAACCCTATGGTGTGATCCACGCGCGCGATCATATGATGGGCACCAAAGGACATCAACATAACCACAAGCAAATTAAACCAATCATAGCAATTCATCAATCACCGATAGGACAACGATAATCTACTCAAACATCATAGGATAGCAACACATCATTGGATAATAATATGTAGCATAAAGCACCATGTTCAAGTAGAGGGTACAGCGGGTTGCGGGAGAGTGAACCGCTGAATATAGATGGGGGAAGATGATGGAGATGTTGGTGAAGATGACGGAGGTGTTGGTGTAGATCGCCGTCACACGATGATGTCCCGGGCGGCGTTCCGGCGCTGCCGGGAGAGAGGGGGAGAGAGCCCCCCTCCTTCTTCTTCCTTGACCTCCTCCCTAGATGGGAGAAGGGTTTCCCCTCTGGTCCATGGTCTCCATGGCGGCGGAGGGGCGAGAGCCCCTCCGAGATTGGATCTCTCTCTCTCTGTGTCCTTCTGTTTCTCCGCTCCCAGATTCTGCGTTTCACCGTTTCTTAAATTCCCGGAGATCCATCACTCCGATTGGGCTGAAATTTTTACACGATTTTCTTCCAGATATTGTCTTTCTTGCGGCAAAAGAAGGGCTCCAACAGCCTTAAGGAGTGGCCACAAGCCTGCCTGCCGCGGGCCCACCCCCTGGTCGCGGCAACAGGGCTTGTGGGCACTCCCTGCATCGCCTCGCGTTGATTCTTCTTCCCAAAAGGCATAAATATTCCAAAAAAATCCCCGTAAGTTTTATTACGTTTGGACTTCGTTTGGTATGGATATTCTGCGAAACAAAAAACATGCAACAAACAGGAACTGGCACCGGGCACTGGATCAATATGTTAGTCCCAAAAATAGTATAAAAAATTGCCAAAAGTATATGAAAGTTGTAGAATATTGGCATGAAACAATCAAAAATTATAGATACGACGGAGACGTATCAGCGACGCGCGCTCTTGGCTCCTCAACCTCCCAAAGGCGTCCATCAGCTCCTGGGATGATCTGCGCGAGCGCTTCATCGCCAACTTCCAGGGCACCCGCGACCGTGCTCCTACCGTGAACGACCTGCGGTGCATCAAGCAGTAGGAGGGAGAGACCCTACACAAGTTCATACAACGCTTCACGGTCATGCGCCTCAAGATCCCCAACGAGTTGAACGAAGTCGTCATCTGTACCTTCTCTGACGGAGTCACCGACCTCAAGATGAAAGAGGAGCTCGCCATGAATGACGAAATGAGCACTGCACTGGAAATGTTCAACCTAGAAAGCAAATGCGCCAGGGCTGAAGAAGGGCGCATGTCGCTCCTCAGGCCCCAGGCGGCAGACCCGGAAGAGAAGAAGGACAAGGCCAAAGAGGTGAAGAGCAAGGCTCCGGTGGTGCTCGCTGCCGAACCCGAGGCAAAGCACGGACGAGGGGGAGAGCGTCCGTCCGGAGGGGGGCCAACGTGCATCTTCCACGGCACCAACAACCATGATACTTCAGAGTGCCAAGAGCTCCGACTGGTCCATGCCAAGCACTTTAGCTCACGCCCCGGACGCGGAGACAGAGGCCCCGCGCGCGGTGGTGTCCGTAGTGGTGGCCGCTGGGATGAGTGGGAGCCGCGTCACGGGTGGTACGAGCAGCCTCAGGAGGACTGCTGGCGGAGCCAGCCTCAGGAGGACCGCTAGCGCGACGACCTTCAGGAGGGGCTGGGCTTCCTCCGCTGCCTCCACCACCTAGAAGGAGGGATGAAGACAGACAGAACGATGGGGCTGGGGGCTTCTAGGACGTTAGGGCAGTGGCCTCCATCCTGGACGGCGCCCAGACCCCAGCCTCGAACCGCGCCTTCAAGCAGTTTGTCCGGGAGGTGAATGCCGCTCTCCAGTGGCCTAAAGTGATGCGCCCCCTCAACTGGTCCTGGACCATCATCACCTTTGACCCAAGTGATCAGCTCAGGTGCTCGTTCATGGCCGGAAAGCTCCCCATGATGTGCACCCCGATCGTCAGCAACGTCCTCGTGACCAAGACGCTCGTCGACAGTGGAGTGGGGCTCAACGTCCTCTTGGTCAAGACCTTCGAGACACTCTAGCTGCCTTACGAGCAGCTCATGCCCACCAAGCCCTTCTCGGGGGTCACGGAAGGGTCCACTGTGCCCATCGGGCAGGTACGCATGCGAGTCACCTTCGACGAACGCAAGAACGACCACATTGAGATCATCGTCTTCGATGTCGCACACATCCACCTGCCATACAATGCGATACTCGGGTATCCGGCTCTCGCCCAGTTCATTGCAGTAACCCACTACGGCTACAACGTCCTCAAGATGCCAGGGAGCAGCAGCGTCATCACCATCACCTGCAATGAGAAGGATGTTGTCTGCATCCTCGAACGCGCCTATCGCGAAGCGGCGACCGAACGCTCAGACGACGAAGGAGATGAGGCACCTCGCGAAGGCCCACACAAGAAGAAGAAGCAGCTGCTCCTCACATAGTGTCCTGGGACCTCAGGTCCTGAGCCCGGGGACGGGGCCATGCGTCCCATCACATAGGAAGGCGCGCTCGGCGCGCCCCCTTGGGTCGGGCCTGGGGGCTTCCACCAGGGAGATCCCCGGCCTGATCAGTGAGGCGAGGGTGGCGCTCCAGCACAACACGAGGGCAAGCTACGGCGCGCGTCTGCCCAGATCTCGTGAGTCCGTCATCACAACAGTCCAAGAACTTCGAGAGGCACAAGTCGTGCGAGGCGGGGGCTACCCTGCACCACCAATCGCAGTCGCCATCGTCGGCACGGCCGACCGGCCCCGCATCTGCATCAACGCGCTCGCGACCGACAGAGCCGCGGCTGGAGCCCCATTCTGGCCCCCGCCAACTGAGCACCGGTGGGTGTACCCGCGTGCCAGTGCCCACATGCCCTTCGGGCTGGAGAACGCGGCTGCCACCTACCAGCGGGTCTAGCGGACCATGCTCATGCCCGGCTGATACGTCCCAAACGTATCTATAATTTATGCTTGTTCCATGATCTTTTGGGTGACATTGCTATATGTTTTGCTACACTTTCATACCTTTTTACACATATTTGGACAAACTACTAACTCAGTGCACCCAGTGCCAGTTTTTGTCTTCTGATGTCTTTTTTGTAGGGACTTTTACCTGCCCAGGGGGGCCAGGGCCTGCCTAGAGGGGGGGGGGGCAGGGCATGCCCAGGTGGCCTCCCTGCACAGCCCCCCTCCTCGCCGCGCCACCAAGTCGCCTGGGTGGGTCCCATGCCCTCTGGTGCCCTCCTTTGGCCTATACTTACCTCTCCGATAGGAAACCCTTCCATCATATCCAGAATCATGAATTTCTCCATCGTTCCGCCGCCGCAGCGCTTCCAAGATCGGGAACGCCACAAGACCTCTTCCCGACACCCTACCGGAGGGAGGATTGACCTCCGAGAGCTTATCCACCACCATGGACGCTTCCCGGACGTGTCATGAGCAGTCATCCTTGGACCATAACCAGTAGCTATGTGATGTCTTCTCTCCAACCTTGTGCTTCAATGCTTAGCCCTTGTGAGATGCCCTACATGATCAAGGCACCTATGAAATTTACCTATTGTTGCTATGCCTGGTTTGCTGGGATCTGATGGATTATGAGATTATGTTTAGATTGTGATGAATTATATATTTGGTTCTCCTTTTATATTATGTTCTTGAGTAATTTATGCATGTTCTCCGTTGCTTTTTATTGCTTCGGCCGAGTAGTAGATTGTAACTCCAAGAGGGAGCGTTATGCATGATTGTGGATTCATGCCCCCTGATGTCTAGCTTGAGTGACAGAAACATGAGACTAGGGGATGTGTTGTTGCCACCAGGGAGAAAACAATGGTGCTTGTGACCATGGTTGCAAGTATTGTTTACCTTACGCAAAGTTCGTTAATGGAGTTGTCCGTTGCTTTGAGTTTACACTTTGGGTGGGGCTCGCAACTTAATACCAGCGAGATGTTCTGGATAGATATCTCAAGGTGGATAATTAGTAGGTAGATGCTCATGAATAAACGGTCTACTTGTCTTGGCGTACTGCCCATTACTTTTGAGCCTCTAACTTTCTAGTAGCATGATTAGCATTGTGGTGCGTTCATAATTCTCTCAATTGCCCAGCTGTAATTTGTTTACCCAGCATAGTTGTTTATCGTCTTTTGGGAGAGAGACATCACTAGTGAACATCATGTGACTCTGGTCCATATTACCACCATTGTTTACACCTCCACCATTTACTGTTTTTATTTACTTTTCCGTTGCAATCACTATCGCTATTCCCGCTTGTGTTTTGATCCTTTGCAAACTACAAGGTCGGAGAGATTGACAACCTCTCTGAACTCGTTGGGAGCAAAGTTATTTGTTGTGTGTGCAAGTCCCCGTCTTCTGCTAGCGCCAGAGCAATGGACACCTACTTGTTGATCCTCGGAGTCCTCCCGGTTCGATAAACCTTACAGTCCCCGTGTAAGGGAAATCTGCTGCTGACTACATCTCCACCTTCCACTTGGGTTAACCAACAAGGGGCAAGAAGTATATCCATCAACTCGTCATCATCGGCCTGTTGGGGCGTGGCGAGGAAGAGGAGGAGATGCTCGGGCCGAGCGAAGGCCCCAATCCTCGGGAGACGGCGGACCCATGAGGGTCGCGACCGCGGAGGCAGGAGATCGGACGACGACGGTGCCTTCGGCACTTCAGCGGCATGGCCGCCAGGTGACTTTTTGTCGGCTGCTGCCAGGTAACTTTTTGGCTCACCCTCTCCGAGGGTGCCCCCAGGGCCAGGCGGCCTCCAAGAGCTCATGGCACTCCCCCAACCTCTACTTTCGTTTACGCACCCTTCAGTTGTTTCTATCTCACCCATTTCGAACCCTAGCGTTCTACCTTCCTTGTAATGCCGGGCGGTCGGCCCGCCGCTTGGGGGATCCGGTCGAAGCTCATCCTTGCACGCCACCTGAGGCAGTGGATACCCAGCCTCATTCCTGAAGAAGGAGAAGTCAACCGGGTTTGCCAGTAACCCAAATGAAATCAACTCAGTCCACCAGTGACTCGGGGGTAGGGACACTCGCGAGGTCATAGCGTCCTCGCGACCTCCCATATACACCCCCACCATGGCACTCTCACGTAATAACAAGCCGATGTTGTATACGCTCAGGGGCCCCCGAGGATGCGGAGGGGGTCCATCCCATGCCTAGTGGCAGCCCTACGCTCCACGCTGGGGAGAAGACAGAGGTAATCAACAAAGTCCGCCAATGACTTCCGGAATCACGCGCCTAATGCCTCGGGGGTAGGGACACTCGCGAGGCCAAAGCATCCTCGCAACCTCCCATATACACCTCCACCGTGACACTGTCACGTAATAATGAGTCGAGGCTGTATACGCCCAGGGCCCCCCGAGGACGCGGAGGGGTCCATCCCACGCCTAGTGGCAGCCCTACGCTCCGCGCTGGGGAGAAGATGAAGGCAATCAACACAGTGCACCAATGACTATGCCCGCAGCTGGCACCAACATAGTCCGCCAATGACTCCGCTCGCAGCTGGCAAAGAAATCAATAGAGTCCGCCAATGGCTATGCCCACAGCTGGCAAGGAAATCAACACAGTCCGCCTGCGACTACGCCCACACCTAGTGCGGGGGAGAGACGACCCGAGATACAGAGTCGCTCGTACGTCAAGGGGGACCCCTGAGCATCGTGACTCAGGGGGCCTAACTGCGCCCGTAGCCCCTTCCCCCTTTGGGCCGTCATTGGTCTTCGGTCGATTCAATCACGGGGAGGTACGCGTGGGGCGGGCCTTGCCGATGCAGAGCCTAGTGCACGCAACAAGCCACCTCAAATCTCTCAGGAAGAACGCTGGAGTCACTCGTACGTCAAAGGGGACTCCTCAGCATCACGACTCAGGAGCCTGAACTGCACCTGTAGCCCCTTCCCCTTTTGGGTCGTCGTTGGTTTCCGGTTGGTTCAACCGCGGGGAGGTACGCGTGGGGCGGGCCCTGCCGACGCAGAGTGCGGAAAGAGTTCGGGAGTCTCAAATTATCATCTTCCTGGGAGGAACATTGGATTCGCTCCAACGTCAAGGGGGACCCCTCAGCATCATGACTGAGGGGCCGAACTGTGCTCGTAGCCCCTTCCCCCTTTGGGCTGTCCTTGGTTTCCGGTCGGTCCAATCGCGGGAAGGTACGCGCGGGGCGGGCCCTACCGACGCTGAGTGTTGAAGGTGTTCTGAAGTTTTGAAATCCTCACTGCATTCTCCTCATGAGGGCAACTCGCGTGTCAAGGGTGACTCCTAAGCATCGCGACTCAGGGGCCTAACTGCGCTCGTAGACCCTCCCCCCTTTGGGCCGTCCTTGGTTTCCGGTCGGTCCAATCGCGGGGAGGTACGCGCGGGGCGGGCCCTGCCGACACAGAGTAACACAACAAATATGACAGGAACGAGGCGAAGAAAACATTCAAGAATTCAATTATTACAAGCCTTGACAAGTTCATGAAAACGCAAATGAGTTTGACGCCTCCACGAGGCACGATGTGCATCGCAGGGAAAAGACAAGCAGAAGAAATCAGGAGGAGGAGCCGCCGGTCACCCCCTCCTCAGGGGGCTGGTCGTTGATGTCAGAAGCGTCATCTCCCCCATCGTCGGCTTCAGCTACATGTGGAGACGAAGGAGCTGCGACGCGGGCGAACCTCTTCACCAACGCCTCTACGGGGCCCTTCACCGCCTACATGGCACGGTCGCGGACCTCAACAGGGACCGGTAGGATCACGGAGCCAAGGTCAAATCTCGGCTCGCGAAGATGAAGGTGGCTGAAGACGCGTGTCGCGGCCGCGAAGAAGAGGTCGCGGCACTCGCTGTCCAAGATCTTGTCCACCAGAACGACGGCGTCCTCCAGCGCCACGGTAAGCTCCGTCTCGAGTGTGGGAAATATGCCCTCTGGGGTGGCCAGAGGCTTGTCAAACCGGTCCCAGCAGAGGGAGCGGAGCGCTATGTGAAGCTTGAGCTCAACATCAAGGAAGCAGGCCAGCTCCGCGGCCTTCTTCCTCTCGGCCGCGGCGAGGGCTTCCCCCTGGGCATCAAGGAGGGCCTTCCTCGAGGCCGCCTCCTTCTCCTGCTCTTCCAAGCGCGCCTGCTTCGTGCTCAGGCGATTCGCCTCCCGGGACAGCTTCTCTTCCCGGGTGGCAAGCTTTGCCTCGCGGGCCATGAGTCCTTCCTCCTGCAGGCGACGTTGCTCGGCTAGCTTGGCATGTTCCCCTTGGAGGGCCTACAGGCGGGCCTCCACCTCTTCGCAGTGTTTGGCAACCGCCTTGGCTTCCTTCAGCGGCTCCTCACGTGCAGCGCGGGAGGCCTTGGCCTCCCTTTCCCCCTTCCCCATCTCGACAGCGACCTTGCCCAAGGCAGTGAAGGTCGTGTTCACGACACCCTGGGTGAATATCGAGGTCCTCTAGACCTCCTCCTGAAGAGCCTCTAATGTTGTCGCAGGCGGTGCCGT
Source organism: Hordeum vulgare subsp. vulgare (assembly GCF_904849725.1). Classification (NCBI taxonomy): domain Eukaryota; kingdom Viridiplantae; phylum Streptophyta; class Magnoliopsida; order Poales; family Poaceae; genus Hordeum; species Hordeum vulgare. The sequence continues at coordinate 512,346,679 of NC_058524.1, read as the reverse complement.
CGAGGAGGCAGCATCACGAGGAATAGGGGGCTCCGAAGGCTGCCTAGAGGTTGCACGCATTGGCGCATCATCAGGCCGAGGGACCTCCAGAGCCTGCCCCTCGGGCAACGGCATCACCACGACCACCTCGGGGCGCTTCGGGGCTTGGGGGCGAGATGATAAAGTCCTGGGAGGTCGCCTTGCGAGCATCCCCCTCTCCATCAGCAGGCGGCGATGCATTGGAGAGAGCTGACAGTATGTTAGGAGTCACCTTCGGCTTGACACCCGTCTTCTTCCTCCTAGCCCTTGGCGAGACGACGTCCCTGGACATCAGGCAAAATAAGGAATCAACCAAGCACGAACTTCGAACACGCATGGCGTGCCAAGACAAATGACTCACTCTTTAGGGTCAATCCACCTCTTCCTCTTTACCGCCTCCGCGTCGGCGGGAGCAACGGGACCCCCCCCACAGAGGGGGCGAGCCCGGCGCCTTAGGTTTTCCACCGGCATAGGCGGGATGCGCCAAGGATGACCCAGCCTCGCACTTCTGGGGGGCGGGCATGCACGCGGATCGCGTAGCGCACGGGGTCGACGCGGGCCCCGTGGAGGTCCAGGTCGGGCGCGAGGAGACCCCCGCGGAGGCCTCACCAGCGGCATCATCATCTGCAAGCTCGCGCAGAAGGACGATCTATGACGGGAGAGGCACGCTAGCCGGGCAATCGTCGACAGTCTTCTCCGAACCCCCCTCACTGGAGGTGACCCCCGCTCATCGAAGACACGCAACCCGGTGATCACATTGGGTCGATCGTCAAGACGGTACAGCAGACCCAGAGCCTCAAGCAGGTCACCAGGTCACCGCCCAGCAAGATCGCCACGAACCTCCTTAACTCGTCAGTGGGGAGTGATAACCCACAAGTATAGGGGATCGCAACAGTTTTCGAGGGTAGAGTATTCAACCCAAATTTATTGATTCGACTCAAGGGGAAGCCAAAGAATATTCTCAAGTATTAGCAGCTGAGTTGTCAATTCAACCACACCTGAAAGATTTAGTATCTGCAGCAAAGTATCAGTAGCAGAGTAGTATGATAGCAGCAGTAGCAACAGTAACCAGCAGTAGCAGAGTAACAACAGTAGCAAGAGAGTAACAATTGCAGCAGTGACAAGAGTAGCAGGAAAGTAACGTAGCAAGGACGACTAGTAAAATACTCGTAGGCATTGGATCGGTGATGGATGATTATGCCTGATGCTATTCATCATGCAACAGTTATAACACGGAGAGATATGTAACTAGCTCCAGTTCGTCAATCTAATGTAAGCATGTATTCCGTATGTAGTCACACGTGCTTAGGGAAAAGAACTTGCATGACATCTATTGTCCATCCCTCCCATGGCAGCGGGGTCCTAATGGAAACTATGGGATATCAAGGTTCTCCTTTTAATAAAGAACAGGACCAACGCATTAACACTTGGTGAATACATGAACTCCTCATACTATAGTCATATCCGGGAGTGGTTCCGGCTATTGTCACTCCGGGGTTGCCAGGTCATAACACATAGTAGGTGACTACAACTTGCAAGATAGGATCAAGAACACACATATATTGGCGACAACATAATAGGTTCAGATCTGAAATCATGGCACTCGGGCCCTAGTGACAAGCATTAAGCATGGCAAAGTAGTAGCAACATCAATCTCAGAACATAGTGGATACTAGGGATCAATCCCCGTCAAAACTAACTCGATTACATGATAGATCCCATCCAACCCATCACCGTCCAGCAAGCCTACGATGAGATTACTCACGAACGGTGAAGAGCATCATGGAATTGGCGATGAAGGAAGGTTGGTGATGATGATGGCGACGATCTCCCCTCTCCGGAGCCCAGAACAGACTCCAGATCTGCCCTCCAGATGAAGAACAGGAGGTGGCGGCGCCTCCGTATCGTAAAACGCGATGAACTCTTCTCCTTGATTTTTTTCCGAGCAAAACGGACTAAATAGAGCTGAGATTGGAGGCGGTGGAGCGTTGTGGGCCCCACAAGTCTGCCACGCGCGGCCAGGGGGCGCGCCTGGTGGGCTTGTGGGCTCCACGCTCCACTTCCTCAGATGATTCTTGCACCAGTATTTTTTACATATTCCACAAAAACTCTCCGTAAATTTTCAGGTCATTCCGAGAACTTTTATTTCTGCACAAAAACAACACCATGGCAATTCTGCTCAAAACAACATTAGTCCGGGTTAGTTCCATTCAAATCATGCAAATTAGAGTCCAAAACAAGGGCAAAAGAGTTCGGAAAAGTAGATACGATGGAGACGTATCAGGGAGGTCCTGGGACCATAGCCTGATCTCATCGTCACTACCACGGTAGTCCCACAGAGGCCTGGAGTGTGCCTAAAGGGGCGCCATGCGTTGCACCAAGAACTCCTTCACTATTATCCCACCGGTCAGCCTCTTGGCGCTGATGCCGCGGGAGAAGCGCTCCAGGACGGGCGCGGCCCGAGGGTCGGAGAGCTTCGCCGAGCTCCATGCGGAAGTCTTCTCCGGCAACCCCTTCGGCTCCTCCATCCGAGGGTTGGCGTCCTTGAGGCTCATAAGAACCCAGCGTTGCGTGAAGTTTTCCACCTTCTTCCCGGCCTTGAGGAGCAGGTTGCCGCTCTGGGCCGCCACGAAGGAGACGCTGATACGTCCAAAATGCATCACTATTTTGTATCATAATTTGTCTCTATTCGTTGATATATTTCACAATATGATGATGTACTTATAGTGTTTTGGCTTATTTTACACAATATACAACTTTCCGGTGCCGAAACAGCAGACGCAGGATTCCGCGGAGAAAATAGCATGAAGAGTTACCACATTAGAACATCTCCAACTGCGCTGAAATTTACGGGGAAGGAGTTTCCGAACAGATAACGAAGACATGCCGGAGAAGGGCCGGAGGGGGGCCATAGGGCACCTAGGCGACCTGTGTTGAAAACAGAGATAATAATTTTGGGTGGCATGCTTTCATTGTCAACGCAATGACCAAGAGTTCTCACCATCTTCCACGCTACACATGCCATAGGCGGTTCCCAAACAGAAAAGTAAAGTTTTGACTCCCCCACCACCAATCAATCACACTCCACGACAAGCCGAATACTCGGGTGCCGTCCATACCAACATCAATCCAGGGGGAGTTTTGTTTGCAATTATCTTTTCGATTTGAGCATGGAACTGGGCATTCCAATTACCGGCCCCTTTCTCGTGAATGATAGTGAATAAACACATATCGAGGATAACACGCCTAGCATGGAAGATACTGATTGCCCCTTTTCACCACATGAGCGGTTCAGGCATGCAAAACAGATTATTTCTTGAAGGTTTAGAGAGTGGCACATGCAAATTTACTTGGAACGGCAGGTAGATAGCACATATAGGTAGGTATGGTGGACTCATATGGAACAACTTTGGGTTTATGGAAGTGGATGCACAAGCAGTATTCCCGCTTAGTACAAGTGAAGGCTAGCAAAAGACTGGGAAGCGACCAACTAGAGAGCGACAACAGTCATCAAAATGCATTGAGATTAACTAACATTGAGTGCAAGCATGAGTAGGACATAAATCACCATGAACATGAATATCATAGAGGCTATGTTGATTTTGTTTCAACTACATGCGTGAACATGCGCCAAGTCAAGCCACTTGAATCATTCAAAGGAGAATACCATCCTATCATACTACATCAGAGTCATCTCAAAATTCATGTTGGCATCCAAGACAAACCATTATAAGCGCCTAGCTAATTAAGCATGGCATCAGAAACTATGATCTCTAAGTTTACATTGCAAACATGTTTCTCTGACAACAAAGCTGAATCAGGAACAATGAGCTAGTCATATTTACAAAAACAAAAGAGATCAAGTTCATACCAGCTTTTGCAGGCTCAGTCACTTCATCATATATCGTCATTATTGCCTTTCACTTGCACGACTGAACGATGTGAACAATAATAAGCGTGCTCGTGCATTGGACTAAGATGGAATCTGCAAGCAAACACAAAGGAGAAGACAAAGTAATATGGCTCTTTAACGGATAAATAGATATGCATGCGAGAGCCACTAAACATTGTAACCATGGTCTTCTACCTTGACCCAAAGAAAAATAAAACTATTTACACGGGAAATCTCCCAACAAGCAAAAGAAGAAAAATAAAATCTTTTTGGGTTTTCTCAAACTAGACAGACACACGAAAAGAAAATGAGAAAAAGAAAATAAACTAGCATGGATGATACAGTGGCAAAGTGTGAACACCGACGAACAAAGTGAAAGCATAAGCAAGAATGTAAAGTCGGTGAGAAACACGTACTCCCCCAAGCTTAGGCTTTTGGCCTAAGTTGGTCTACTCCCAAGGATGGTCCGGGCGATACCCAAAATCATAATGGGGGTTATACGGGAGCGCTGTAGCCACTGCGTGAATAGCCGCCTCACGAAGACGAGCAGACTTTGCCTCCCTCTCATACTCCTCTGCCTCTCCTCTGGTTATGTAATATCTCCGTTTTACCTGAAAGTCAAATAAGGCAGAAGAAGGAAGGGTAATATGGAAAACACGCTGCCGGTTAAATATCAAACGTTATAGGAGGGATTCATCATCCCCCTCAAGGAACTGATATCGTGTCAAAGCGGTGCGATCAAGGAAAGCTGTATGGAGCGGCGGATCTCCTACGCGGATAGGTACTCCAAGAAAATTTGCTATGCGAGTGGCATAGATCCCACCAAAGAAATCCCCTTCATTAGCATTATTATTCAGCCTCTTTGCTATTATAGCTCCCATGTTGAAACTTCTATCACCCGTTACTGCGCTCTTAAGAATACTAAGGTGTGACGCCCTCGGTTTAATCGTACGCTAATCATACACGCAAATGCGTACGATCAAACCCAAGGACTCACGGGTAGATATCACAACACAACTCTAGACACAAATAAAAATAATACAAGCTTCATATTACAAGCCAGGGGCCTCGAGAGCTAGAATACAAAAGCTCGATAAACACACGAGTCAGCGGAAGCAACAATATCTGAGTACATACATAAAACATGGGGTGCCTTAGAGAAGGCTAGCACAAAAGGAACACGATCGAACGAGGCGAGGCCTCCTGCCTGGGAACCTCCTAACTACTCGTGGGCTTCAGCGGCCTCCACGAAGAAGACACCATCGGGACGGTAGGCGTCGGCAGGAAAACTCCATCTCCTAGGCTCCATCATCTGGTCGCAGCAACGGATCAAGGGGACAAAGGGGGGAGCAAAGCAGCGGTGAGTACTCATCCAAAGTACTCGCAAGACTTACATCAGAACTATGCTAAATGCACCAGTATCAAAGAAGGGGTTTTATATGTGGACTAACTGTAGCAATGCGAGAACAGAGAGAGAAGGCCTAGTCCTATTGAAGACTAGCATCTTCAGGGTCTTGTAGCAATAGACGAGAGTAGAACACGGGGGTAAAACATTAATAGTCATATTGTTGCAGCAATATTAAAGTGAGGTCACGCCTAAAGATCCTCCCTCGACTCCCTGCAAGGAAGCAATCCCGAGGCAAACTAATTCCAGTTAAGTAACAATTGTAGTTGTATAAGATCAGGGTACAACTCCAAGTCGTCCTGTAACCGTGGACACGACTATTCGAATAGTTAATTTTCATCCCTGCAGGGGTGCACCACATGTCCCGTCACGCTCGATAACACTCTGGTCGGACATACTTTTCTGGGTCCTGCCCGGCCTCGGAATATCGACACGTCGCAGCCCCACCTAAGACTAATGAGAGAGGCCAGCCCGCCGGTCTAACTCCTAAGCACAAAGGGTTCGTGGGCCCAGTTCCCCTTCGCGCTCCTGTACGTGGCGTGGGCGGCCGACGTTAGTCCTAGCATCCCTTAATCACAAGAGCGATGCATCTCGGGACCACTCGGGCGCACGCCGCTACATTGCTGGCATCTGAAAAGCTTCGGCTGATACCGCGACGCCGAGTACCCATAATTCTTCCCGCGTAGCCGGTTAGTGCGAAAAGGTCTCCGACCAACCCAGATCAAATACCCAAATCCATTAACATTTTAATTAGGCCAACAACACAGTCTCACGGGAATCCACCCGTCTTACAACTAATCACCAATGATCCCAGTAACATGGTCGAGTAACTGTGTGGTTGTAACATCGGGGGGAATCCGAGGTATCACCCTCGTTGGATTCCGAACGATGTACCTGTCAAGGTGGGTTTAGAGGAATCACCCTCGAGGGTCCCACACCTGAGGGGTTGCACGAAGAGGCATCGTCGGGAATGGTGAAAGAGGAATCACCCTCGATAACCACGACCGACTAGCTATACTACAGAGATATCATCAGGCGTACTTAGCGAGGTGTCACCCTCGGTACCCGATAGTATCTCTGTAGCGTCGTACAACTAAGGGGGGTGTATGTGCTGTGTTAGGGCTAGCTCGTCGATCAGGGATCGAGATTTGAAAACAAGCGGGGCAACTGAACTACGGGGTCAAAGGGGATGACTGCTCCACCTATACTAAGCAGATTTAAAGTACATGACTAAAAGTAGCAGTTCATCAAAAATAGGCTATACATCAGATATAGGAGCTAACTACAACAGTAGCAAAATTCTAATGCAAGCATGAGGAAGAAAGAATAGGCGATATAGGAATGATAAAGAGGGGTTTGCTTGCCTTGCTGCTCTGCGGCAAAGGACTGATCGGCAGGGTCGTAGATGTACGCGGCAGCAACGTCAGTCTCGGGGTCTACCGGTAAGAAGAGGGGGAAGAAACAATAAATAAATGCAACGGTGCAACACAAAGCATGACATGGCAAGATGCAGGCTAGACATGAGCTAACGCAGCAACATTCGTCATAGAAGGGTCGGAAGAATATCTGACGATATTTTCCGGGTCTCGGGCTACAACCGGTCAGACGGAAAATGATGAAAATGTTCCATGTTTGCTATGCTAGGGACGCGTGACACACGAATGGACCGTGTATCCGGGTTCGTCTCGTTCTGCTGATCAACTTTCATGTTGAAAATATTTTGATCTGACTTACGAATTATTTAATATTAATTTTTAAAGTTTTATTCAATAATTAGGAATTAAAAAGAGATTTAAATAATTTAATAAAAAGCTATTATGACATCAGCATGATGTCATGCTGACATCAACAGTTGACTAGTCAACTGACCAGCGGGTCCCGAACGTCATAGGCACAAGTTTTAATTTAGATTAAATATTGACTAATCAGATTAATTTAATGAGGGACCCATGTGTCATACTCTAATTATTCTAATTATCCAACTAATTAATTAACTCATATATCTATTTATTTATTTAATAAAAACATTATTTTTATTTTTATATTTTAATTTCACTTTTCTTTAAAAAAAGGTGTGGGGCCTCCGTGTCATAGACAGCGGGGTGCGTTGGCCCCACCGGTAAGTGGCTTTAGGCCAAAACATATTTTTATTCACAGATACATTACCATACAAATATCGTATTCCTCCACATACCTAGCAAATACATACATAAATATGGGCATCAAATACATACATACATACGGAATACATCATTTGTTTTTATTTTTTTCTAACTCTCATCTCTCACAACTCTCTGTGTTAACACACAACAGAAAACACAACACAGAGTCTGTGTTAACTTTCTCAACATAGAAGAGAGCCAACTTCATCTCCTCCTACCAGAGTCAAACGTCGATGGATCGGAGCCCCGTTTGCCGGAACGGAACCGGGACGACGAGGAGAACAAGACGGTGGGAGGAGCCCGAGGAGGGGCTCACCGACGTTGATGAGACGGCCCGGTGAAGCCGGAGTTCGCGGGAAGGCGGAGGTGATGGCGAGGTGGAGGACGAAGCGGTGATGGTGATGACGGTGGCGGTGAGGACGGTCGCTGGAGAGGCCTCCTAGAGGGAGCCAGCTGGCGTGAAGAGGAGGGGCCTCCCGGAGACGCGGTGGAGCGGTGCTCGGTCGTGGAGATGGAGTTCCCGGAGTGCAGAGGTCGGCCGGCGGGGCTCCTCGGGACGACGGGGCTGGTCGACGAGGGGGGGGGGTCCGGGAGGAGAAGGAGCCGAGGGGAGGGCGGTCGGCGGGGTGACCAGGGGGCCTCGGCCGACGGGGGATCTGGGGGCCGCCGGCGCCGGAGGGAGGAAGTGGGGCTGGCCGGCGGGATGGGATCTGGGGGTGAGAGGAGCCGAGGGGAGAGGGCTTTCGCGGGGGTTGCTGGGAGGGGCTGCGTCGGTGGGTGAGGTGAGCGGGGAAGATGGCGTGTCGTGCGAGAGAGGGGGGGCCTCGTGCGGGAGTTGGTGGGGGATTCGATCTGGGCACGGACGTGGGGTTCCTCGCGGGGGCGAGAGCGGGGTAGGTGAAGCGGGAGGGCGACCAAGAGAGCTGGCGCGCAGGGGGGGGGTGGCGGCGGCAGGGGAAAGCTGGGGAGGGGTCTTCGCTAGGGTTTGGCCCTCCTGTTGGGCCGGTGGGTGGTGGCCAGCTGGACCACCACGCCCAGTTGGGCCAGGGGGGTTTGGTCCTCTATTTTTTTCTCTTTCTTTTATTATTTATCTTTATATATATATATATTCTCTTACCATTTATTATATTTTCTTTTAATACTTTCTTTCATTCTATTTTCTATATATGAATACATATAGCTTTCTGTTTTAAATATATAGTTATTGAAATAAATCTTAAGAAGCCCGGTTCAGTTACATAATTCATTAGGAAAAAATATATAACTCCTCCGACATTTTTATTTCAACCTTATAACTTTTCTCGTTTGATTTCAAACTTAAGTCTTAAATTCGAACTGCCTCAAACAATCGCGAGATCAATGATAGGAAATACGGTGACGTGGCATCCTTTGCATAGGTTTACTGTAGTTTAATTACCGGGATTACTGTAGCCTAATCCGGGGATGTCACAACTCTCCCCTACTAACAAGAATTCTCGTCCCGAGAATTAAGAGGTAGAAGGAAAGAGCTCGGGGTATTCATCACGAAGATGATCCTCGCGTTCCCAAGTGGCATCATCTTCAGGATGATTTGACCACTGCACTTTAAGGAACTTAGTGACTTTGCGACGAGTCTGACGTTCAGCCTGGTCGAGGAGGCGGACCGGATGTTCTTTGTAAGAAAGATCCTGTTGACGCTCAAGCATATCATGATCCACTGCTCGAATATGATCCTTGAAGCAACGGCGGAGCTGAGACACATGGAAGACATCGTGAACCTGAGAAAGGTTCGCCGATAGTTCCAATTGATAAGCCACTTTTCCTCGCCTTTCGAGAACAGTGAAAGGACCAATATAGCGATGAGCTAAATTGCCGTTGATCTCAAAACAATGTGCACCTCTCATTGATGTGACATGAAGATCTGCCTTTTCGCCAGGTTGATAGACCATATCTTGATGATGACGGTCATACTGACTCTTCTGACGAGACTGAGCAGCCTTTAGATTGTCGTAATTAATGCGGACTTGATCTTTAGCATGTTGGATAACATCTGGACCAAAGAGTGATCAGTCCATTGAACGGTGGCTCGGGAATTCCATATGAGCCAAGTGCAAATGATACTTTGGAGTCAAAGATGTACATGAGAGTCAGGTTTCAATCCTGTGGAACTTTGGGTTATGGGTCCACCATGTGGGCCGAGAGTAGGCAGAGGGGTGACATACTATACGGTCTTGATAGCAAGACATGTCAGAGAATAGCCTGTCAGTTATGTTGGAACAACAGCGGTACCAAGGGCAGGGAACGAATAGAACCATTTTCCTGCTCGTTGAAACGAGGCGGACCAATAGGCAAGGTTCTCGTCCACCGGCGGCTACCGAAATGTTATCCACAATAGTAACACGGTCTTACTGACAGAGTTGTACACCAAGGTTTATACCTAAACAGGGAATTAACACTGCTTAGATAAGTTATGCCACAAGAAAGGTCAAAAAGGTCAATGGGAATGAGAATGTGTTCACACACACAAGTATTAAAGTATACCATTCCCCAGGAAAACATAGGGTATGGTATGCATGATAGGTCACCCGGTACATAACCATCTTGATAAAGAGACAAGAAGAATCATGATGTTTACCCATACCATACGGTTTGGATAATTGACCAGGAACAATTTAGCATTGCGCTTCCAATGTTCCTGTTGAAATTTGAAGTACCACATCCGTGTTTCGGGGTAGCATCGACATGGTCATCAGATAAAGGTTGGACTTTGGGTACACAAAGAATTCATCAAAAACAACTTATAAAATAAGCCATATAGTTTCCGCATGGAAGATGGTGAATCTTACATATGGGAGTATTTATAACAATAGATCATGCGGCCCGGTGTGCCAAACAAGACATCATCGTACCGGGTTACATAAGACCAAAGTTATAATTATTGGGAAAATGTTCCAACCATCATATCTGTCTGAAATTCAGATCTGATTGGTGACGGGACGCCTCGGACTCAAGATGCCTTAGAAGAAAAGATGATGATTCAGGATTCTCAGGATATGAACTACACAAGTAATCCTTGGATCACGAGTTGGCTTGTAAGACATATGAACACAAGGTCAAGACATTCGTGCCCACATAGAATTCTTACGTCAAAATGCAACTGAGTTCTCATTTGGAAACCATCATCGAGGGTAACAAGGTTCTATGTGTAAATATGGATCAACTCTTATGAAGGAACTTATTTTCCTTGATCAAATCAGTCAGTGGCTTCGCGTGCTAAGAGAAGTTATATGAAGTGAAGATAGCAATCCTTCAAAACATATAACACTTCACACATGCGTGAATGACTTGGGATTTCCCGAGAAGAAGCGAAACAAAATTTCCACATATTCACAGCGGAAAGAGTGCACGTGAACTTTGGGAAAACACTTCTTATATCAAACATATCCGCCATGAGCTAGGCACAAAGATAGTGCTTTCAAAAGCTTCATCACGAACCATGGAGAACTTGAGGGTGCGACCGATGGGCTCAGCAACAATCCCTCAAGATTTTGGCACATACGAATTTTCAAGTTTTATAATATCCAGGAGATAGCATTTGTAAAGTCAAATGGTATAATGTCGCATGCTCGAGGGATCAACAACAATTAAACATTGGTCAAAGGGTGCACTCGGAAACACGGAATGAGTAGCACGACCAATGCTAAAATGATGAGTCAACACCCAACACACTAAGGAGGAAACAATCTGTTATTAACCTCAAGGTGATAGGGTTGACAAAAGTATTGGAATCACACATCAGAGTTCACTTGTCGGTAGTCCGGTTTGAAACAACACGGGACCAAGAATGAATGGTGATGGCGAGAAGTATTACTATATCAAGAATCCTTAAGAGGTGCAATGATGCTCACAACATTCTTGATAGAAAAGGTAGTAATACTCCAAGGTAGAAGGCGACATAAGCTGAATTAGCAAGGAACTCGAAGGACAACACAAAACATGAACACGTTTGTGTTGGAGGGAAGGCAAAAAGGTTGCCAATGAAAACACAAACCATCGAGGGGCAGGGATGGCATTTCTCATCATGCATTCGATCGATACCATGCAAGAGCTGGGAATGCTGACGATGACCACGGCACAATTGTCGAGAACTTCACGAAGGTGTAATCGATCAGCGACGACATCAAGCAAGGGAATGGTGAAGCTACAGGTTGCCGGAAACACAGTTAAGACTGCTAGCCCAGAATTGAGATTGCCTTTCAGGACCACTAACATGATGCGGAAAGCTCGATGCAAGCTTAATGCATAGTTGGAATTGTTTTCCAGGGATGAAGGGTATAGATAGCATGGTCGAGCTCCAACATGACGATGATGATGTAGCATGACAGCTTGGAACAACATGATCAGTACACCTCATTAACAAGGAAGATTGCTAAAAGTTGTTGAATCGCAATGCATACTCGATTCAGTTATCGATGTACTCGCGTGGCCAACAACTCAAACACGAGGGAGGTGGAATTAATGAAAATATCACAATTGATGAGGAGATCACAATTAATGAGAAGTTATATAGCTCCGTGATATCCTCGAGCTACAAGGAATAATATTCGGAGGTAGATCAACATTAAGGCTTGGACCGATGTATTGATTTGAAGAAGATAAATACTTTAACTCGTCTAAGAATGAAATCAAGGTAGGACAACATGGTCAGAACCACGATTGTAAGGTACCAAACGACAGATACCAGGTCAAATCATAGAATTATTGATTATTGTTACGAGGAGTTTGTATGATAGGATCAACGTCGTTTCCATGGGCATGAAAACAAAGTTCAAGGTCGACTCCCACTTCATAAATGCATCACCTGCCATTTACTCCTCGCCTTTGATCAGGTTATAGCTTTGAAAGAAGATCCGGCATAACACCATAAGAGTAAGACTCATGAAATTTTTTCGAGTCATATTGATTTAGGAAGGCATAGGTTCAACCAGTCGGGGCATATTAGGAACATATACCGCAAACTTCAAGAGTAATTAACACATGCTTGACAACAGAGCATGGCCGACAAAAGTATAGGATACAATTTATCAAAGGGAGAAGACACAATTTTACCAATGGCATCATATGTCAGGGGGAGCAATCACAAGAATTTTCTAAAGCAAAAGAATGCCGTCGGATAATAACTCAAATGAGTCTGGCAATCCACAAATGATCTGATGTGAGTATCGGTACTCAATCAGAGGGGGGGGGGTAAAACGCAAGGCATCGGATTATAGAACATGTGAAAATTATCGATACTTAACTACCAAAGGAATTAAGATTTCCAGATTGGTGTATCATAAACATATGCTGTGGTCAAATACCAGCAGGTTGAATGGACTTAGATGGATAGCCAACCAAAGTTGATTTGTCGAGAACTCGCTCCGTCTGAAAGGACATCTGAGCCGGAAGATAATTCATGAGTATCTGCAGATGATTGTGTGCATTCACACAAAGTTAGAATCAATAAGATCACATGAAAATCACAAAGGATTTTAATGAATGCTGCTAGACATATGGGTTTAACCATAATGCAAGCAGGTGAGAAAGGTCATGAACATTAGGCTACAGAGGATTTCGGAAGACCGAATAGTAATTTGAAGAACTTTCGAAACCCATGACAACTGATGATGGACGAATCCCCGATAAGATAATTCATTGCATCTCGCAAAAACAAGAGCATTTGGAAAGAAAATATGAATGACATTTGTATGTAGTCATCCACAAGGGTTGACGGAGGAAAGGAAATCGCAAGAGCGATGGGCACAAGTTCTCAAGAGGAAACATCGGAGAGTATCATCGGAGTCTTCTGACGGATTAAGCCATCGTCTAGAATTATGGGGCTCTCCAGAAGGAAATATTTACGAGAACCTAATGTTAGAGTTAGTAAAATCATTAACCCAGAAGAGAAAAGAGAGTAGAGCCCAGAGTATAGGAAAGGAGTAAAAGATACTAATACCACCCAATTGAGATGTGGGTCCGTAAGCCACAACACTAGTGTTAGTAAAGTTTTTCAAACACTAGACTCAACTTCGGCCAAGGAGTTAGAAAGGGGGATACCTACAGACAGTCGACTTTGATACCAACTTGTGACACCCTCGGTTTAATCGTAAGCTAATCATACACGCAAATGCGTAAGATCAAACCCAAGGACTCACGGGTAGATATCACAACACAACTCTAGACACAAATAAAAATAATACAAGCTTCATATTACAAGCCAGGGGCCTCGAGAGCTAGAATACAAAAGCTCGATAAACACACGAGTCAGCGGAAGCAACAATATCTGAGTACAGACATAAAACATGGGGTGCCTTAGAGAAGGCTAGCACAAAGGGAACACGATAGAACGAGGCGAGGCCTCCTGCCTGGGAACCTCCTAACTACTCCTGGGCTTCAGCAGCCTCCACAAAGAAGACACCATCGGGACGGCAGGCGTCGGCAGGAAAACTCCATCTCCTGGGCTCCATCATCTGGTCGCAGCAACGGATCAAGGGGACAAAGGGGGGAGCAAAGCAGCGGTGAGTACTCATCCAAAGTACTCGCAAGACTTACATCAGAACTATGCTAAATGCACCAGTATCGAAGAAGGGGTTTTATATGTGGACTGACTGCAGCAATGCGAGAACAGAGAGAGAAGGCCTAGTCCTATCGAAGACTAGCATCTTCAGGGCCTTGCAGCAATAGACGAGAGTAGAACACGGGGGTAAAACATTAATAGTCATATTGTTGCAGCAATATTAAAGTGAGGTCACGCCTAAAGATCCTCCCTCGACTCCCTGCGAGGAAGCAATCCCGAGGCAAACTAATTCCAGTTAAGTAACAATTGTAGTTGTATAAGATCAGGGCACAACTCCAAGTCGTCCTGTAACCGTGGACACGGCTATCCGAATAGTTAATTTTCATCCCTACAGGGGTGCACCACATGTCCCGTCACGCTCGATAACACTCTGGCCGGACATACTTTTCTGGGTCCTGCCCGACCTCGGAATATCGACACGTCGCAGCCCCACCTAAGACTAATCAGAGAGGCCAACCCGCCGGTCTAACTCCTAAGCACAAAGGGTTCGTGGGCCCAGTTCCCCTTCGCGCTCCTGCACGTGGCGTTGGCGGCCGACGTCAGTCCTAGCATCCCTTAATCACAAGAGCGATGCATCTCGGGACCACTCGGGCGCGCGCCGCTACATTGCTGGCATCTGAAAAGCTTCGGCTGATACCGCAACGCCGAGTACCCATAATTCTTCCCGCGTAGCCGGTTAGTGCGAAAAGGTCTCCGACCAACCCAGATCAAATACCCAAATCCATTAACATTTTAAGTAGGCCAACAACACAGTCTCACGGGAATCCAGCCGTCTTACAACTAATCACCAATGATCCCAGTAACATGGTCGAGTAACTGTGTGGTTGTAACATCGGGGGGAATCCAAGGTATCAGCCTCGTTGGATTCCGAACGATGTACCCGTCAAGGTGGGCTTAGAGGAATCACTCTCGAGGGTCCCACACCTGAGGGGTTGCACGATAGAGGCATCGTCGGGAATGGTGAAAGACGAATCACCCTCGATAACCACGACCGACTAGCTATACTACAGAGATATCATCAGGAGTACTTAGTGAGGTGTCACCCTCGGTACCCGATAGTATCTCTGTAGCTCGTACAACTAAGGGGGTGTATGTGCTGTGTCAGGGCTGGCTCGTCGATCAGGGATCGAGATTTGAAAACAAGCGGGGCAACTGAACTACGGGGTCAAAGGGGATGACTGCTCCACCTATACTAAGCAGATTTAAAGTACAAGACTGAAAGTAGCAGTTCATCAAAAATAGGCTATACATCAGATATAGGAGCTAACTACAACAGTAGCAAAATTCTAATGCAAGCATGAGGAAGAAAGAATAGGCGATATAGGAATGATCAAGGGGGGTTTGCTTACCTTGCTGCTCTGTGGCAAAGGACTGATCGGCTGGGTCGTAGATGTACCCGGCAGCAGCGTCAGTCTCGGGGTCTACCGGTAAGAAGAGGGGGAAGAAACAATAAATAAATGCAACGGTGCAACACAAAGCATGACATGGCAAGATGCAGGCTAGACATGAGCTAACGCAGCAACATCGGTCATAGACGGGTCGGAAGAATATCTGACGATATCTTCCGGGTCTCGGGCTACTACCGGTCAGACTGAAAACGATGAAAATGTTCCATGTTTGCTATGTTAGGGACGCGTGACAGACGAATGGACCGTGTATCCGGGTTCGTCTCGTTCTGCTGATCAACTTTCATGTTGAAAATATTTTGATCTGACTTACGGATTATTTAATATTAATTTTTAAAGTTTTATTCAATAATTAGGAATTAAAAACAGATTTAAATAATTTAATAAAAAGCTATTATGACATCAGCATGATGTCATGTTGACATCAACAGTTGACTAGTCAACTGACCAGCGGGTCCCGAACGTCATAGGCACAAGTTTTAATTTAGATTAAATATTGATTAATCAGATTAATTTAATGGGGGACCCATGTGTCATACTCTAATTATTCTAATTATACAATTAATTAATTTACTGATATATCTATTTATTTATTTAATAAAAACATTATTTTTATTTTTATATTTTAATTTCACTTTTCTTAAAAAAAAGGTGTGGGGCCTCCGTGTCATAGATAGCGGGGTGCGTTGGCCCCACCAGTAAGTGGCTTTAGGCCAAAACATATTTTTATTCACAGATACATTACCATAAAAATATCGTATTCCTCCACATACCTATATACGCAAATACATATATAAATACGTGCATCAAATACATACATACATACATACATACATACTTATGGAATACATCATTTGTTTTTATTTTTTTCTAACTCTCATCTCTCAGAACTCTGTGTGTTAACAGACAACACAAAACACATCACAGAGTATGTGTTAACTTTCTCAACATAGAAGAGAGCCAACTTCATCTCCTCCTACCAGAGTCAAACGTCGATGGATCGGAGACCCGTTTGCTGGAACGGAACTGGGACGGCGAGGAGAACAAGATGGTGGGAGGAGCCCGAGGAGGGGCTCACCGACGTTGATGAGACGGCCCGGTGAAGCCGGAGTTCACGGGAAGGCGGAGGTGACGGCGAGGAGGAGGACGAAGCGGTAACGGTGATGACGGTGGCGGTGAGGACGGTCGCCGGAGAGGCCTCCTAGAGGGGGCCGACCGGCGTGACGAGGAGGGGCCTCCCGGAGCCGCGGTGGAGCGGTGCTCGGTCGTGGAGATGGAGTTCCCGGAGTGCGGAGGTCGGCCGGCGGGGCTCCTCGGGTCGACGGGGCTGGTCGACGGGGGGGGGGGGGGGGTCCGGGAGGAGAAGGAGCCGAGGGCAGGGCGGTCGGCGGGGTGACCATGGGGGCCTCGGCCGACGGGGGATCTGGGGGCTGCCGGTGCCGGAGGGAGGAAGTGGGGCTGGCCGGCAGAAGGTTTGTAGGCCGGCGGGATGGGATCTGGGGGTGAGAGGAGGCTTGGGAGGGAGAGGAGCCGAGGGGAGAGGGCTCTCGCGGGGGTTGCTGGGAGGGGCTGCGTCGGTGGGTGAGGTGAGCGGGGAAGATGGCGTGTCGTGCGAGAGAGGGGGGCCTCGTGCGGGAGTTGGTGGGGGATTCGATCTGGGCAGGGACGTGGGGTTCCTCGCGGGGGCGAGAGCGGGGTCGGTGAAGCGGGAGGGCGAGCGAGAGAGCTGGCGTGCGGGGGGGGGGGGGGGGGGGGTTGTGGGGTGGCGGCGGCAGGGGGAAGCTGGGGAGGGGTCTTCGCTAGGGTTTGGCCCTCCTGTTGGGCCGGTGGGTGGTGGCGAGCTGGGCCACCACACCCAGTTGGGCCAGGGGGGTTTGGTCCTCTATTTTTTTCTCTTTCTATTATTATTTATCTTTATATATATATATATTCTCTTACCATTTATTATATTTTCTTTTAATACTTTCTTTCATTCAATTTTTTAATATATAAATACATACAACTTTCTGTTTTAAATATATAGTTATTGAAATAAATCTTAAGAAGCCCGGTTCAGTTACATAATTCATTAGGAAAAAAATATATAACTCCTCCGACATTTTTATTTCAACCTTATAACTTTTCTCGTTTGATTTCGAACTTAAGTCTTAAATTCGAACTGCCTCAAACAATCGCGAGATCAATGATAGGAAACACGGTGACGTGGCATCCTTTGCATAGGTTTACTGTAGTTTAATTACCGGGATTACTGTAGCCTAATCCGGGGATGTCACATAAGGTCAGGTGCGCAGAGGTGACAATGCT
This sequence comes from Hordeum vulgare subsp. vulgare, assembly GCF_904849725.1. Classification (NCBI taxonomy): domain Eukaryota; kingdom Viridiplantae; phylum Streptophyta; class Magnoliopsida; order Poales; family Poaceae; genus Hordeum; species Hordeum vulgare. Next base: position 512,328,897 of record NC_058524.1, on the reverse strand, counting down.
CAATCTTTCCATTAATGCATCTTCCTATGAAAAGGGCAAAATAATGCAAGGCAGGAAAATGAATGCTCCCCATGGTAGCCTGCGTAATATCTCTAGTTTCTCCAACAGTTATACGAGAGAAAAAAATCTCTAACCGAGGATTTAGGAGGATCATTGAGACTACCCCAAATAGGTATCTTGCAAATTCTATTGAAATCCTCTAAATCCATGGTATACGATTTGTCATAGAGATCAAATAGTACAGATGTATCACGGCCAACTGAAAATTTGAATCTAAGAACAAAAGAAGCAGTGAGAGCGACATACTGTTCACATTTATCGGAGATTTATTCTTCGAGTCCGACGTTGTGAACAAGTGTATCAAACTCGTCTTTGAAACCTGCCTCAATTATGAATTCATCAGAAGGCCATTCACATGGTTGTACCTGTGCGTTCCTCGGTTGGTAAGGATCGAGCTCCCGAATCGCAAGACGGGGACCTCTCTTGCTTCAGGAACCACCATGATAGTTTCTCTTGAACATCTTCCTTTTCTGAAAATTTCAGTGACCCAAAGGAAAAGTGAACAAGGCTCAACTAAACTCATAGCAACTACTCCCACAAGTGCCTGGAGGCCATATTACGCATCAATACTACTGGGGACCAGCTAAAATTAGCATGCAAAGCTCAAGAACATGGTCACCAAGGCAGCAAAAATACGCTATGTATAAGGCACTAGAGCAAAAACTAATTGGACCAATGGAGGAATAACTTACCAAGGAGTAATTTCCCCAAAACAGTTTGGAGGATGGTGCTTTGAGCAAGGAGATCAAAAATCCCAGCAAGAAGAGCAAGAACACGGGTTTGAGTTGCGAAACGATTTTTTCTGGAGGTAGGAGAAGAAGATGGGAGCTAGAATGAGTGGAGGGGGTGCACGTGGGCCCCACAAGCCAGGTAGGAGCGACCAGGGGGGTTCCCGCGCCTCCAGGGCTTGTGGCCCACTGGTGCAGCCCCCAGACTAGCTCTTCGTCTCAGTATTTTTCAAAAATTCTAGAAAAAATCATACTTGATTTTCAGGACGTTCGGAGAACTTTTATTTTCGGGGTACTTTTCTACGAGACGCTAAAAGCAGAAAATAGAGAAAACTAAACTAAATCTATCATTTTTCTTCTAAGCGACCAAAGGTGAAAGCTTGGAACAGAGGTTTGTGACTCCTCGATTCATCCATCTCATGGTCATCGAAAGAAATCTGTCAATGAGGTTGATCAAGTCTCCTCGACAAACTTTTTCGAATCGCAAAAGAAGACGGAGAATTTTCGAATAGTCACTAGGTTACCTCAATGGGGATGTGTATCTCCCCAACAAGCAAATCATACTTCATCTTAACAAGAGGTATAGGGCATTCAAAGCTCCCAATAAGAATCGATGAAGTTTTTTTTGATAGCATTGATGCAATGTACTCGATATTGTTTCTTCAGGAAGTGCAATGTATGCTCATTACCGTTGACATGCAAAGTGACATTGCATTTGTTGCAATCTATAACAGCCCCTGCAGTGTTTAAAAAGGGTCTTCCGAGGATGACCGCCATGGCATCGTCCTCGGGAATATCCAGAATAACAAAGTATGTTCAGATAGTGACGTTGGCAACCACAACAGGCACATCCTCGCAAATGCCGATAGGGAAAGCAGTTGATTTGTCGGCCATTTGCAGAGAGATTTTAGTGGGTGTCAACTTATCCAGTTCAAGTCTAGATAAAGAGAGAGAGAGGCATAACACTAACACCGGCTCCAAGGTCTCATAACGCAGTTCTAACGTAGTTGCCTTTAATGGAGCAAGGTATAGTGGGCAATCCGGGATCACCTAGTTTCTTAGGAGTTCCACCCTTGAAGGTATAATTAGCGAGCATGATGGAAATCTCAACCTCAGGTAACCTCCTCTTATTAGTCACAATATCCTTCATGTACTTAGCATAGAGAGACATTTTGAGCATATCTGTCAAACGCATTTGCAAAAAGACAGGTCTAATCATTTCAACAAATCGCTCAAAATCCTCATCATCCTTTTTCTTGGATGGTTTGGGAGGAAAGGGCATGGGTTTCTGAACCCACGGTTCCCTTTCTTTACCATGCTTCCTAGCAGTGAAGTCGTTCTTATCGTATCTCTTATTCTTAGGCTGTGGGTTATCAAGATCAACAGGTTTAATATCCACATCCTTATCATTGCTAGGTTGAGCATCATCATGAACATCACTATTGATATTATCATTAGGCTCATGTTCATCACCAGATTGTGTTTCAGCATCGGAGACAGAGACATCGTTTGGACTCTCAGGGGTAACAACATCAGGGTTGCTAGCGTGCAGGTTCCTATCATCTCTCTTCTTTTTCTAGGATGACTAGGTGCATCAGTGCTAACTCCTTGAGAATCTTGTTCAATTCTCTTCGGATGACCCTCAGGATACAAAGGTTCCTGGGTCATTCTACCGCCTCTAGTGATGACTGAAAGGACGTGGATGTCGCCTAGAGGGGAGGGGTGAATAGGCGCTTTTAAAATAATTATAGTTTAGGCTTGAACAAATGCGTAATAAAACTAACGTTTAATTTGTCAAGCACAAAACCTAAAACAACTAGGCTCACCTATGTGCACCAACAACTTATGCTAAGCAATATAAACAACTAAGTGATAGCAAGATATATGACAATAAACAATATGTCTATCACAAAGTAAAGTGCATAAGTACAGGGTTTGGGTAAGAGATAACCGAGGCACGCGGAGACGATGATGTATCCCAAAGTTCACACCCTTGCAGATGCTAATCTCCGTTGGAGCGGTGTGGAGGCACAATGCTCCCCAAGATGCCACTAAGGCCACCGTATTCTCCTCACGCCCTCGCACAATGCAAGATGCCGTGATTCCACTGAGGGACCCTTGAGGGCGGTCACCGAACCCATACAAATGGCAACCCTTGGGGACGGTCACCGGTACCCGTACAAATTGCTCGGGGCAATCTCCACAACCTAATTGGAGACCCCGCCGCTTGCCCGGAGCTTTACACCACAATGATTGAGCTCCGAGACACCACCAAGCTTCACGGACACCAAAGCATCCACGAAGAACAATCTCTAGGGTACTAAGTACCAAAGGGTAATAAGCTTCTCAACTTCTCACTTCCACGTATCACCATGGAGAACTCAAACCGATGCAACTAATGCAATGGCAAGAACATACGAAGTGGTCAAGTCCCTCACACTCAAATCCCTCCACAACAACAAAAGCTATGGAGAAATATGAGAGGAAGAACAAGGAGCTCACAAATAACTCCAAGATCTAGATCCAAGGGGTTACCCTCACATAGAGGAGAAAGTGATTGGTGGAGATGTGGATCTAGATCTCCTCTCTCTTTTCCCTCAAGAACTAGCAAGAATAATTGGAGGGATTGAGAGTTAGCAAGCTCTAAGAAGGTCAACAATGGGGGAAGAACACGAGCTCAACGGATAAGAAAACACCAAGGGGGGAAAAGACACCCTTTATATAGTGGGGGAACAAATCAGACCGTTACCCCCACTTATAGCCCGAGCACAGCGGTACTACCGCTAGTCCTGGCGGTACTACCGCTAGCCCCTGGCGGTACTACATCTAGACCCTGGCGGTACTACCTCTAGCCCTGGCGGTACTACCTCTAGACCCTGGCGGTACTAGCCCTCGCGGTACTACCTCTAGCCCTGGCGGAAAAGACGCCCTTTATATAGTGGGGGAAGAAATCAGACCGTTACCCCCACTTATAGCCCGAGCACAGCGGTACTACCGCTAGCCCTGGCGGTATTACCGCTAGCCCCTGGCGGTACTACATCTAGACCCTGGCGGTACTACCTCTAGCCCTGGTGGTACTACATCTAGACCCTGGCGGTACTAGCCCTCGGGGTACTACCTCTAGCCCTGGTGGTACTACCTCTAGCCCTGGCGGTACTACCTCTATACCCTGGCGGTACTACCTCTAGCCCTCGCGGTACTACCTCTAGACCCTGGCGGTACTACCTCTAGATACTGAAACTGCTCTAACTTTCGCATACAGACTCCGAATTCAATGAAATCAAGTTTGTTGGAAAGCTAACGACATGGGCTAACACAATATTCATAGAAATATCAATATGAAGCAAGTGAGAAAAGTCCCAAAAGAAAATGGTGAGAACCCTTCTTCGAATAAGACCGGTAAAAACTCCCAACATCGAAAACATCATAGAATATGCATATGGACTACGTTTTCGATGAACTCGAGCTTGTCATGAAGATGACAATAAGCTCTAAAACTCACAAAGAGAAACACCCAACAAGAACGAAGAAGTATGATGCAAGGATGCAAATGGTTTGAGCTCTCAACGAACGATACGATCAAGCTACTCACTTGAGAGCCCCCTTGACAGTACGACAATCTATCCAAAAACAGAAAACCTATCAAGGGGAAACCTATACCTTGCACCTCGTCCTCTTGAGCTAGATGACGATGATCTTGGCTTCCTCAAGATGGACCACCTTCTTGATTGCGTTGGCTTGATTAAGACTAGTCGATTGCTCCCCCATACACAACATGGGTCAGCCTCTCTTCAGCATATCTTCACAAGTCCATTGCCACCACAATGGACGGCAAACTCTAAGCATGATATCTTCATGCTAATCCACTTAAACTTGCACGCCGCAATCTTGATGACGATCACCACTTGACGTCATCCTTCATGGGTTGTATGAGATCTTCCTCTAGACGCAAGCCCATGAAATCACACCTAACCCCACGTAGAATTCTCATGAAGACCATGGGTTAGTACACAAACACGTAATGGACAATGCTTACCATACCATGGAATCACTTGATCCGCCTCGGTACATCTTGTACGCTTTGTGTGTTGATCATCTTGATTTACTCATTGTGTGACGTTCTTGATCAACCTTGTGTCTCTATGACCATTCTTTGGATAATACCTTGAATACCACATTGGTCATCATATAAACTCCTTGAACCCAACAGATGGACTTCAAGAAGTGTCTATGGACAAATCCTATAAATATAACTTAAGGCAACCATTAGTCCATAGGGATTGTCATTAATTACCAAAACCACATATGGAGAAATATGCTCTAACAATCTCCCCCATTTTGGTAATTGATGACAACCACTTCAAGAGAGTATATAAGGAAATAAGCATAACCAAGCGCACAAATATAAAGCAATAATGCATGTGTGCACGAAGTAAATGCTTATGCAATAAAAGCAAAACCCTCTAAACATATCCAAAGTAAACTCTCTAAACTTCTCCCCCATTGGCATCGATTGCCAAAATGGACGAAAAGTTTAGAAAGCCAATATAGTAGGTGATCCTCCAAAAAGTGTTTACTTCTCAACAAATGAGTGGAGAGAGATACACATATATAATGATAAGAAGTTGGAGGAAAACGAACTATATCGAGGACCCAGAGATTGCAAATAAAAGAATTGTATGCCACAAAGACATACAAAAATAGAGGCAAGCAATCAAAAGATACCAGATGGAACAAACAATCATATGGTCCTTCGAACCACATGAATAAAAGATATTATGATAAAGGCAACGGGGTGTTTTATGAAAACTAGAGAAGCTCGCCATGATTTGTGCACTAATAAGAGATTTTTGTATTTGATACAAGTGCACAAAATAGGATCGTTGCTCCCCCAAAATTAATAAAAACACACAACGAGTGAAATAAGATAGATGAGACAATAAGCATATCACTTGCACAAAACAAATGGTTGAGCAACATGTAAAAGAAGCAACTTAAGAATAGGCTCAACCAAAATAATGTGTGTGAGTCATGACAAAGCACTTGAGAAGACTAAGATAAGGATGAGCATTACTCATCAACATAGTCTTGATGAAATGAGAAACAAAGTGCAAGACATATCATTCCCACACACACATACTAGAAAATGAGTTCACAAGCTTACTAATAAACAAAGTAAGAACCAACGCTTGTGACAACCCATGGTGAAGATAGGAAATAAGAACCTTGTCAAGAGGAGAGATACCAATCGAAATGGCAAAACCCTCATCAAGACAAGCATGAGGAAAAATAATCTTCACGGCCAAAGAGTGCATCAAGATGTAGGAAAATAAGATACGCACTCAAGACAAATCCTTTCACGAAGCCACCAAAACTGAAAAAAATGCAACGATGGACGTGAAAGAAAAGAGGATATCAATTAGAGATGTAACTTCTCTCATGTGTAAAAGATTATAAGTAGAAGACAATCATGAAGATATATATATCCACAAAGAAGGATGTACACACGAAATGGTTACAAGAGGGAACAAACAAGATATCCAAAAGGAAGTCATAAATATATCAATAAGATCTTTGCTTGGAAGCATAGCACATGGCCTAATATTTTCTTATTGTACAATATGAGCTTCCAACATACGAACATGAAAGACATCCCAACTAGCAATAAGACATCATCGTTCGGATGCTTTGAGAAAGAAAACAAGTACTACAAGAATGAATAAAGAGATTCATGCCATGAGGCAACCTGGCCAAGAAACGACAAGTTTGGGCCTTTGCTAGAAATGAATGCATGAAGTAGATACTTGTTACCGAGACAACATTGGATTGATGTAGTAGATAGTTGTTCGTTGATCGTCGTAACTTGGCTCCATTAAGCACACGGTGTCAACACCTTCCTTTTAGGTGAGCCGAGCATCCAATGCATCTCCAATTGTTCCTAGAGCAACAAACAAACAAAATGGTGCCCAAACTCATTGGGACCAAAGAGTTAGAAAACCAACAACACATAGGACAAACTCCACATAAATATGTGCATAAAGATATGAGATTGAATTTCATGCACGGTTTAGCCAATTTGTGACAAGGTGGAGTTTCCCCTATATATTGGGTCAAGGAAAGAAAGCATGCAAAATAAGCTATATATAGTAGATATGCATGCTCAAGACTCTCAAGAATCAACTCAACACAAAGTTGATAAGTCACCAAAAGACAAGGTATCAAGTGATAATAAGATCCCAAACAAAAAAACTATCACTTGAAGGATATCAATTAAAAGATACCTCAAGGAATGAGATATCCATTGACACATGCCAAATAAAAGGAAACAATATACCAATTGAAGGAAAACAAACACGAGGTATCTAATTTCCAAAAGAGAGCTAGGTTCCAACAAACCAAACCCTCGACAAATTTTCATGATGGCACAAAGCATCATAAAGAGCAAGACTTCCCTCCCATCAACACACACTTGATGGGGATCAAAAGATTTTATGATTGGCGAATAAAGAGAGTGTTCTAAAGAAAATAGGATAGCTCCCCCAAGGGACATGCATTATATAGAATTTGCATTGAAATACAAAATGCACAAGATGGGATCATCACTTTCTCTATATCTATAAAAACACTGGACATGTTAAAATAGATCCACAAGAGGCAAGGAGGACAAACGAAACACAAAATCCAATGTAAAGACGATTAGCAATTCCTACCACATGATGGGAATACCAATTGTCAAGGACACGAAGTATTTTGGAAATGATACTCATTGGTAGATCGCAAATATATCCAAGATCATCTTTACCCATAAAACGCAAGCAAATGACACTTGTAGAGTTAACATGCCACCTTGGAACAAGATAATTTACAATATCAACACTAAGTGGCAATACCTCAAATGTACACATTTTCTAGGCTTGTAATATGCACATAGAATATTACTCCCCCATAATGTGATAACCCAACAATATTAACAGGTGGCAAATTAAAACCAACAAGAGATAATTAATGGACCATATAGAATTTGAATTTCTCCTGAGTAAGACATACCACATAGAAACTAGATAATATTGAAATATCAATACTAAGTGGTATTCCCCATGTATACACATTTATAGGATTGTGAGGTGTGCAAAGCACATCACTCCCCCACAATGGGATAATCCATTAATATCTCACAAGAGTCAACAAAGATACAAACAAGATGCAAAAAGGCTCAATACAAGACTCACATGTACATGATATGCAAACCAACATACACATACTCGATTACTCAAGATAAGCAAGTTGGAAGCACAACATATGCAAACACATGCAAGGTACAAAACCACAACATGCAAAGGGGCAAGCAACTAACAGTGTAAACAGTTTAAGTACAACTTACAGTAAGGAGGCACATTGGATATAAGATAGAAACTCGATAATCCAAATGACTTGGCTTGAGATAATATGAATGATGAAGACCCCTTAATTCTTAATTATGTATCCAAGTCTCTAATGTCCTCCACATTCACCTATTGATCAAGTTTGAGCTTGTTGGTCCCCAACCACGTTGGGTCCTAAGAGGTTAGTCACAATAGGCTTGGCAACCCAAATGGTACTTTTCTTGACACCACTTTGAGTACCAACAAACTTGGCAAACAATTTGCCAACCTTATCCTTCCTAAGAGAATAGATATCATCAATAATGATTGGGTTGGATAAATTAGCTCTCGTGCAAGAAGAAGCGAAGTGACCCTTCTCACGACATAAGTAGCAACATCTACCCTTTAATTTCTTCCCTATTGATTTCTCAACATGAGGAGTGTTGGCCTGGGTCTTCTTGGGAAGGGGCCTTTCTTCAACTTGTAGTTGAGTATGTGATTGAACTTGTGGACGCTTCCCTTGTTGCTTGTGACTTTGGGGCTTCTTCTTTAGTGGGAAAGATCTAACATGGTGCCCTTCAATTTTGCACTTAAAGCAAATAATCTTGGCCGAATTCTTGACTTGTTCTTGGCCCTTCTTCTTGAAGCTTTTGGACTTATTATTTTTGTTGGAGTTGAATCCAAGTCCATCTTTGTCATTTGGGGATTTTTGCCCACACAAGACATTGTTGAGTGTGGACATTCCTTCATGACTCTTTTCCAAGTCTTTCTTCAAGGAAGTGACTTGGGCCTTGAGCTCTTTGATTTCCTCTACATGGTTAATATCAACACAAGTACTAGAGGAAGTATAATCTTCATTGTTAGAGCAACAAGGCATGGAAAGTAATTCATAACAAGATGTAGCAACATTATGAGTAGATGAATTACGAGGACTAGCACATGCCAATATAGCATTTTGACTAGAAGTAGTGCTAATGTCCACATGAGGCTCACTCGATGTTACCTTGGTGGTAATAGCCTCATGAGCTAATTTTAGCACATTATGGGATACTAGAAGATCATCATGAGAGCTTGTGAGCATTACATGACTTTCTTCCAATTTCCCATAATTGCTAGATAGCAACTCAAGTTGAGCCCTTAGCTCAACATTTTCCTTTAAAATGGAAGCTTCACAAGAAGTAGAGTTAGTAGCACAAGCATCATTATTAACAATAAGAGGAGAAGGCAACTTGGCAAGCTCTTTAGCATATGAAGCTTCAAGTTGAGCACGAGACTCGGTGAGTTCGATGAGCGAACTCTTAATAGCCCTTGAGCCATTTTCGAGGTGCTCATAGTCCTCAACGAGTTTAGCATGTGCAACTACAAGCTTATCATTTTTAGTTCTAAAATCATTAGCCACCTCGAGAGCTCTATCATGGGATTCCTTTAATCTAGATAATTCTATAGCAAAGGTTTCCTCAAGAGATTCCTTGGTGGTTTGTTCATTTTCAAGAGCTTGAGATAGCTCCACGATCTCGTTAGCGTAATCACGCTCATGACCTTCCATTATCTCAATGGTGGCCTCATGCTCCTCGAGATGAGCTTCCAACTCCTCAATGTATTTCTTGCCCTCAGTGGCAATAAACATGATTTCCAAGAAGTTGTAACAAGCAATTTTATTATTATAAAGAGATTTAAAAATCATTTCACCCTTAATTTTTAAAGATGAAATAATATCACTCTCTTCATAATTATTCTCATCCTCATTATCATCAACATCATCATCATGAGATACATTGGGATTGAAAGTAGGAGATACCTTTGAAGCCTTAGCCATAAGACAAAAGTGAGTAACAATAGATGATGATGTAGGATCCCTTGAAGCATCATTCAAGGCCACATCTTGTTCCATGGAGTGATGAATTTCCTCTACATTGTTAGCACAACAACTCGAGGAAATATATACATTTTTATCATGGCAACAAGATATAGGAAGCATATCATCATGAGATTTAGTCAAGCAGTTTTTACATGATATGCAAGGACTATCAACACAAGCATGTAAAACATTTAGAGTGCTCGAAGTGTTAATGCCCAAAGATGAAGCATTGCAATAATATAGTGATGAAGGATCATCAACAATAAACCCACTATCATCATTGCAATGATCACCACTACTCACCATATCATTACCTTGTGGCAAACCACATGTAGGTGAAGTAGATGAATTTGAGAAGACCACACGACCGGAGGTGGAGGGAGAACAATCGTTCCCACAAATCTTGGACGTACCATATTTATCTTGAAGCTTTGTCCACAACTCATGAGTATCCCGGAATGGCATGTGTTGAAATATAACTACATTGCTCAAAGCATCAAAAAGCACATTAGAAGCTTGAGCATCGAGATAAGAGTTTTTCTCATCCTCTAAAGATATATTTTGAGAATCCTTTGGAGGAGAAAAACCCATATCTACAATTCTCTCTAAACTTGCGTCCAAGACCCGAAAGTGATTAAGCATGCTAATTACCCAAACATCAAAATTTGTACCATCGAAACTAAGAGTGTCAGTGAATCCTAAACCCCTAGTTGACATCCTTACTCTCTAGGTGGTTAAACCTAATAAAGAGAGACCTAGCTCTGATACCAATTGAAAGGTCGTGGATATTGCCTAGAGGGGGGGGGTGAATAGGCGCTTTTAAAATAATTGTAGTTTAGTCTTGAACAAATGCGGAATAAAACTAACGTTTAATTTGTCAAGCACAAAACCTAAAACAACTAGGCTCACCTATGTGCACCAACAACTTATGCTAAGCAAGATAGACAATTAAGTGATAGCAAGATATATGACAATAAACAATATGTCTATCACAAAGTAAAGTGCATAAGTAAAGGGTTTGGGTAAGAGATAACCGAGGCACACGGAGACGATGATGTATCCCAAAGTTCACACCCTTGCAGATGATAATCTCCGTTGGAGCGGTGTGGAGGCACAATGCTCCCCAAGATGCCACTAAGGCCACCGTATTCTCCTCACGCCCTCGCACAATGCAAGATGTCATGATTCCACTAAGGGACCCTTGAGGGCGGTCACCGAACCCATACAAATGACAACCCTTGGGGACGGTCACCTGTACCCGTACAAATTGCTCGGGGCAATCTCCACAACCTAATTGGAGACCCCGACGCTTGCCCGGAGCTTTACACCACAATGATTGAGCTCCGAGACACCACCAAGCTTCTAGGACGACAAAGCATCCACGAAGAACAATCTCTAGGGTACTAAGTACCAAAGGGTAATAAGCTTCTCAACTTCTCACTTCCACGTATCACCGTGGAGAACTCAAACCGATGCAACTAATGCAATGGCAAGAACACACGAAGTGGTCAAGTCCCTCACACTCAAATCCCTCCACAACAACAAAAGCTATGGAGAAATATGAGAGGAAGAACAAGGAGCTCACAAATAACTCCAAGATCTAGATCCAAGGGCTTCCCCTCACATAGAGGAGAAAGTGATTGGTGGAGATGTGGATCTAGATCTCCTCTCTCTTTTCCCTCCAGAACTAGCAAGAATCATTGGAGGGATTGAGAGTTAGCAAGCTCTAAGAAGGTCAACAATGGGGGAAGAACACGAGCTCAACGGATAAGAAAAACCAAGGGGGGAGAAGACCCCCTTTATATAGTGGGGGAAGAAATCAGACTATTACCCCACTTACAGCCCGAGCACATCGGTACTACCGCTAGCCCTGGCGGTACTACATCTAGACCCTGACGGTACTACCTCTAGACCCTGGCGGTACTAGCCCTCGCGGTACTACCTCTAGCCCTGGCGGTACGACCTCTAGACCTTGGCGGTACTACCTCTAGCCCTGGCGGTACTACCTCTAGCCCTCGCGGTACTACCTCTAGCCCTAGTGGTACTACCTCTAGACCCTCGCGGTACTACCTCTAGCCCTCGCGGTACTACCTCTAGACCGTGGCGGTACTACCTCTAGATACTGAAACTGCTCTAACTTTCGCATACAGACTCCGAATTCAGTGAAACCAAGTTTGTTGGAAAGCTAACGACATGGTCTAAAACAATCTTGATAGAAATATCAATAAGAAGCAAGTGAGAAAAGGCCCATAAGAAAATGGTGAGAACCCTTCTTCGAATAAGACCGGTAAAAACTCCCAACATCGAAAACATCATAGAAGATGCATATGGACTACGTTTTCGATGAACTAGAGCTTGTCTTGAAGATGACCATAAGCTCTAAAACTCACAAAGAGAAACACCCAACAAGAACGAAGAAGTATGATGCAAGGATGCAAATGGTTTGAGCTCTCAACGAACGATACGATCAAGCTACTCACTAGAGAGCCCCCTTGTCAGTACGACAATCTATCCTAAAACAGAAAACCTATAAAGGGCAAACCTATACCTTGCACCTCGTCCTCTTGAGCTAGATGATGATGATCTTGGCTTCCTCAAGATGGACCACCTTCTTGATTGCGTTGGCTTGATGAAGACTAGTCGATTGCTCCCCCATACACAACATGGGTGAGCCTCTCTTCAGCATATCTTCACAAGTCCATTGCCACCACAATGGACGGCACACTCCAAGCATGATATCTTCGTGCTAATCCACTTAAACTTGCACGCTGCAATCTTGTTGATGATCACCACTTGACGTCATCCTTCATGGGTTGTATGAGATCTTCCTCTAGACGCAAGCCCATGAAAACACACCTAACCCCACATAGAATTCTCACAAAGACCATGGGTTAGTACACAAACACGTAATGGACAATGCTTACCATACCATGGGATCACTCGATCCCTCTCGGTACATCTTGTACGCTTTGTGTGTTGATCATCTTGATTTACTGTTTGTCTGACGTTCTTGATCAACCTTGTGTCTCTATGACCATTCTTTGGATAATACCTTGAATACCACCTTGGTCATCATATAAACTCCTTGAACCCAACAGATGGACTTCAAGAAGTGTCTATGGACAAATCCTATAAATATAACTTAAGGCAACCATTAGTCCATAGGGATTGTCATTAATTACCAAAACCACATATGGAGAAATATGCTCTAACAACGACTCTAACGGAATTGTCATTCAACACATTGAGCAAGTCATTTTGAGCTTTAAGTACTTGTTCTACCTTGGTAGTAACCATAGAGGCATGTTTACTCAAGAGCTTAAGATCATTGACATTTCTGTCCACACAAGCACTTAAATGACTAAGCATACGAGCATTCTGTTCCAATTGTCTGCTAACATAATCATGGAAACTCTATTGTTTGGCAACAAAGTTATCAAATTCATCCAGGCATAAGCTAGTAGGTTTATCAAAAGGAATATCACTCTCATCGAATCTATGCAGAGAATTTACTTCTACTACCTCTATGGGGTTATCAAGACCATGGATCTCTTTGATAGGTGGTAGATTTTTTACATCTTCAGATTTAATGCCTTTCTCTTTCATAGATTTCTTAGCTTCTTGCATATCTTCAGGACTGAGGAATAGAATACCTCTTTTCTTTGGAGTTGGCTTAGGAGGTGGTTCGGGAATAGTCCAAGCATTCTCATTGCACAAGATATTATTCAATAGAATCTCAGCTTGTTCTAAAGTTCGTTCCCTAAAAACACAACCAACACAACTATCTAGGTGGTCTCTATAAGCATCGGTAAGTCCATTATAGAAGATATCAAGTATTTCATTCTTCTCAAGAGGGTGATCAGGAAAAGCATTCAGCAACTGGACGAGCCTCCCCCAAGCTTGTGGGAGACTCTTTTGTTCAACTTGCGCAAAGTTGTATATTTCCTGCAAGGCAGCTTGCTTCTTATGGGCAGGAAAATATTTTTCACAGAAGTAGTAGACCATATCCTAGGGGCTACGCACACAACCAGGAGCAAGAGAAGTGAACCAGGTCTTAGCATCATCCTTTAGCGAGAAAGGAAACAGCTTGAGGATATAGTAGTGGCGGATCTTTTCCTCACTCGTGAATAGGGTGGCTATATCATGCAGTTTGGTAAGATGGGCTACAATGGTTTCAGACTCATAACCGTGAAAAGGATCAGATTCGACCAGAGTGATTAACTCAGGGTCGACAGAGAATTCATAATCCTTATCGGTCACAAAGATAGGCGAAGTAGCAAACTTTGGGTCGTATTTCATCCTAGCGTTCAGAGATTTTTCTTTCCACTTGCGCAGTAAATTCTCAACATCATAGCTATCCTCACACGCAAGAAAATCCTCATCTATCTCTCCCTCCATAACATAACACTCAGGCATATTAGGCAATTCATGTCTAAGAGAGCTAGTTCTAGCAGGCAAAATAGCAGGTTCTACTTCAATAGTATTAGCAGTTTCAGAAGTATCATCACATCTAGCAGCAACTCTAGCAATTTGTGCATCAAGAAATGCACCTAGTGGCAAAGCAGTATCAAGCATAGCATCATCAGGCAAAGCAGTATCAAGCATAGCATCATCAGGCAAAGCAGTATCAAGCATAACATCATCAAGCAAAGCAGTATCAAGCATAGCATCATCATAAGCATCTTGGGCAGCAGAAGTAGCATCATCAAGCACATGCTACTTATCAAGATTTCTAGCAGGAGGTGGTGTCGCAAACTTACTCATAACTGAAGGTGAATCAAGTGCAGAGCTAGATGGCAGTTCCTTACCTGTCCTCGTGGTTGAGGGCAAGAGTTTAGTTCTTGGATCTATCGGATTCCTCATAGTGACAAGCAGACGTAAATCCCAAGTGACTCACAGAATATAGCTATGCTTCCCCGGCAACGGCGCTAGAAAATAGTCTTGATAACCCACAAGTATAGGGGATCGCAACAGTTTTCGAGGGTAGAGTATTCTACCCAAATTTATTGATTCGACTCAAGGGGAAGCCAAAGAATATTCTCAAGTATTAGCAGCTGAGTTGTCAATTCAACCACACCTCAAAGATTTAGTATCTGCAGCAAAGTATCAGTAGCAAAGTAGTATGATAGCAGCAGTAGCAACAGTAGCTAGTAGTAGGAGAGTAACAGCAGTAGCAACAAAGTAACAGCAGTAGCAACAGAGTAACAATAGCAGAAGTGACAACAGTAGCATCAAAGTAACATAGCAAGGACCAGTAGTAACAGACTCGTAGGCATTGGATCGGTGATGGATGATTATGCTCGATGCTATTCATCATGCAACAGTTATAACACGGAGAGATATGTAACTAGCTCCAGTTCGTCAATCTAATGTAGGCATGTATTCCGTATGTAGTCATACGTGCTTAGGGATAAGAACTTGCATGACATCTATTGTCCATACCTCCCGTGGCAGCGGGGTCCTAATGGAAACTACGGGATATTAAGGTTCTCCTTTTAATAAAGAACCGGACCAACGCATTAACACTTGGTGAATACATGAACTCCTCATACTATGGTCATCTCTGGGAGTGGTTCTGGCTATTGTCACTCCAAGGTTGCCAGGTCATAACACATAGTAGGTGACTACAACTTGCAAGATAGGATGAAAAACACACATATATTGGCGACAACATTATAGGTTCAGATCTGAAATCATGGCACTCGGGCCCTAGTGACAAGCATTAAGCATGGGAAAGTAGTAGCAACATCAATCTCAGAACATAGTGGATACTAGGGATCAATCCCCGTCAAACCTAACTCGATTACATGATAGATCTCATCGAACCCATCACCGTCCAGCAAGCCTGCGATGAGATTGCTCACGAACGGTGAAGAGAATCATGGAATTGGTGATGAAGGAAGGTTGGTGATGACGATGGCGACGATCTCCCCTCTCTGGAGCCCAGAACGGACTCCAGATCTACCCTCTAGATGAAGAACGGGAGGTGGCGGCGCCTCCGTATCGTAAAACACGATGAACTCTTCTCCTTGATTTTTTCCGGGCGAGACGGACTAAATAGAGCTGAGATTGGAGGCGGTGGAGTGTTGTGGGCCCAGAAGCCTGCCAGAGGTGGCCAGGGGGCCCGCGCCTGGTGGGTGATACGTCCATTTTGCATCAGGTTTTCATGTTGATATGTATCGCTTCTTTGGCTGTTATTTCACTTCACGGTACTATTCTTATGCCTTTTCTCTCTTATTTTGCAAGGTTTACATGAAGAGGGAGAATATCGGCAACTGGAATTCTGGCTGAAAGTGGAGCAAAGTTGAGATACCTATTATGCGCAACTCCAAACGCCGTGAAAATCAACAGAGATTTTTTCCCAATTTATAAAAAATACTGGGCTGAAGAAGTGCCGGAGGGGCACCAGGGGGTGCCCACAAGCCTGCACGGCGCGACCACCCCCTAGGTCGCGCCATGGGGGCTTGTGGGCAGCCCACTGGCCCACTGGCCCACTGGCCCCCCTCTTTTGCTATATGGAGGGTTTCGTCCAGAAAAAAATAGAAGGAAGCTTTTTCGTGGTTTCGCCGCCGCCACGAGGCGGAACTTGAGCAGAACCAATCTAGAGCTCCGGCACGACGATCCTACCGGGGAAACTTCCCTCCCGGAGGGGAAATCGTCGCCATCGTCATCACCAACACTCCTCTCATCGGAGGGGACTCATCACCATCAACATCTTCATCATCACCATCTCATCTCCAAACCCTAGTTCATCTCTTGTAACCAATCTCCGTGTCGCGACTCTGATTGGTACTTGTAAGGTTGCTAGTAGTGTTGATTACTCTTTGTAGTTGATGCTAGTTGGATTACTTGGTGGAAGAGATTATGTTCAGATCCTTGATGCTACTCATTACCTCTCTGATCATGATTATTATTATGCTTTGTGAGTAGTTACTTTTGTTCCTGAGGACATGGGATAAGTCATGCTAATAATAGTCATGTGAATTTGGTATTCGTTCGGTATTTTGATATGTTGTATGTTGTTTTTCCTCTAGTGGTGTTATGTGAACGTCGACTACATAACACTTCACCATTATTTGGGCCTAGAGGAAGGCATAGGGAAGTAGTAAGTAGATGATGGGTTGCTAGAGTGACAGAAGCTTAAACCCTTGTTTATGCGTTGCTTCGTAAGGGGCTGATTTGGATCCACTAGTTTAATGCTATGGTTAGACTTTGTCTTAATTCTTCTTTCGTAGTTGCGGATGCTTGCGAGAGGGGTTAATCATAAGTGGGATGCTTGTCCAAGTAAGGGCAGTACCCAAGCGCCGGTCCACCCACATATCAAACTATCAAAGTAACGAACGTGAATCATATGAACATGATGAAAACTAGCATGACAGAAATTCCCGTGTGTCCTCGGGAGCGTTTTTCCTCCTATAAGACTTTGTCCAGGCTTGTCCCTTGCTACAAAAGGGATTGGGCCACTTTGCTGCACCGTTGCTACTTTTGTTACTTGTTGCTTGCTATGAATCATCTCACCACACAATCACTTGTTACCGACAATTTCAGTGCCTGCAGATTTACCTTGCTGAAAACCACTTGTCAGATCCTTCTGCTCCTCGTTGGGTTTGACACTCTTACTTATCGAAAGGACTATGATTGATCCCCTATACTTGTGGGTCATCAAGACTCTTTTCTGGCGCCGTTGCCGGAGAGTGAAGCTCCTTTGGTAAGTGGAACTTGGTAAGGAAACATTCATATATTGTGCTGAAATTTGTTGTCGCTTGTCACTATGGATACAAATCCTTTGAGGGGCTTGTTCGGGGTATCTTCACCTCGAACGAAAGCACAAATAGTTGCTCCTCAAGTTGTTGCACCTACTGAAAATATTTTCTTTGAATTTCCTTCGGGTATGCTTGAGAAACTGCTGGCTAATCCTTTTACAGGAGATGGAACATCACATCCAGACTTGCATCTAATCTATGTAGATGAGTTTGTGGTTTATTTAAGCTTGCAGCTGTGCCCGAGGATGAGGTCAAGAAGAAGGTCTTTCCCTTATCTTTGAAGGATAAGGCGTTGACATGGTATAGTCTATGTGATGATACTTGATCATGGGACTACGATCGGTTGAAATTGGAATTTCATCAAAGTTTTACCTATGCATTTAGTACATCGTGGTCGGAATTATATTTATAATTTTTGGCCTCATGACAGAGAAAGCATCGCTCAAGCTTGGGGGAGGCTTAAATCAATGCTATATTCATGCCCCAATCATGAGCTCTCGGGAGAAATTATTATTCAGAACTTCTATGCTCGGCTTTCTCATGATGATCGCACCATGCTTGACACTTCCTGTACCGGTTCTTTTATGAAGAGAGATATTGACTTCAAGTGGAATTTATTGGAGAGAATTAAACACAACTCTGAAGATTGGGAGCTTGAAGAAGGTAAGGAGTCAGGTATGAATTTCACTTTTTATTGCGTTAAATCCTTTGTTGAGACAAATACTTTTTGCGACTTTAGCGCTAAATATGGACTTGACTCTGAGATAGTAGCTTCATTGTGTGAATCTTTTGCTGCCCATATTGTTCTCCCAAAGAGAAGTGGTTTAAATTTCATCCTCCTTTAGAAGTCAATGTAGTTAAACCCACTCCAGTTGAAGAGAAAGTCATTGCCTATAATGATCCTGTGGTTCCCAGTGCTTACATTGAGAAACCACCTTTCCCTGTTAGGATAAAGGATCATTCTAAAGCTTCAACTGTGATACGTAGAGGCTATATTAGAACACCTACACCCCCTGAGCAAATTAGAGTTGAACCTAGCATTGTTATTATCAAAGATCTTCTGTCTGAAGAAGTTGAGGGACATAATATTCACTTTTGTGAAGATGCTGCTAGAATTGCTAAACCTCATGTTAGAGACAAACATAGGCATGTTGTTGGCATGCCTATGGTTTCTTTTAAGATAGGAGATCATTGTTACCATGGTTTATGTGATGTGGGTGCTAGTGTTAGTGCAATACCTCAATCCTTATATGATGAAATCAAAGATGAGATTGCACCCGTTGAGATAGAGCGTATTGATGTCACTATTCAGCTTGCCAATAGAGATAATATCTGCCCTATGGGAATTGTTAGGGATGTTGAAGTCTTGTGTGGTAAAATGAAGTATCCTGCTGATTTCCTCGTTCTTGCTACCGCACAAGATAGCTTTTGTCCCATAATATTTGGCAGACCCTTCCTCAATACCGTCAATGCTCATATTGACTGTGAGAAGCAAACTGTCACTGTTAGAGACAACCTCATGAAAAAGAGTTGCCTAGTAGGGATGAAACTATTGCCTTAGCCTCTATTGCCGTGCCTCCTACTGATCCCTTAGAGCAATACTTGCTTGAGCATGAAAATGATATGCATATGGATGAAAGGGATGAAATAGATAGAGTTGTCTTAGAACAATATCCTATCCTTAAGAATAATCTGCCTGTTGAACTGCTTGGGGATGCACGTCCACCAAAGGGTGATCCTGTGTTTGAGCTTAAACAGTTGCCTGATACTCTTAAGTATGCCTATCTTGATGAAAAGGAGATATATCTTGTTGTTATTAGTGCTAGCCTCTCGGATCAAGAAGAAAATAAGTTACTAAAAACTCTAAGGAAGCACCGTGCTGCTATTGGATATACTCTTGATGATCTTAAGGGCATTAGTCCCACTCTATGCCAGCACAAGATCAAAACTGATCCTGATTTCAAACCAGTTGCTGATCATCAAAGGAGATTGAATCCTAAGATGAAAGAAGTAGTGAGAAAAGAAATACTAAGACTCCTGTTGCTCATAGCAATTGGGTGAGTCCGGTG
This sequence comes from Hordeum vulgare subsp. vulgare, assembly GCF_904849725.1. NCBI lineage: Eukaryota > Viridiplantae > Streptophyta > Magnoliopsida > Poales > Poaceae > Hordeum > Hordeum vulgare. The sequence goes on along the minus strand of NC_058524.1, from coordinate 512,309,058 downwards.
CATTGCGTTCCTAAGAAGGGAGGCATCACCGTTGTCCCTAATGATAAGGATGAGTTGATCCCACAGAGGAATATTACTGGCTATAGGATGGTGATTGATTTTAGGAAGTTGAATAAGGCCACTAGGAAAGATCATTACCCTCTGCCTTTTATCGACCAAATGCTAGAAAGACTATCCAAACACACACACTTTTGCTTTCTAGATGGTTATTCTGGTTTCTCCCAAATACCAGTTGCACAATCTGATCAGGAGAAAACCACTTTCACCTGCCCTTTCGGTACCTTTTCTTATAGACGTATGCCTTTTGGCTTGTGTAATGCACCTGCCACTTTTCAAAGATGTATGATGGCTATATTCTCTGACTTTTGTGAAAAGATTGTCGAGGTTTTCATGGATGACTTCTCCGTTCATGGGTCTTCCTTTGATGATTGCCTCAGCAACCTTGATCAAGTCTTACAGAGATGTAAAGACACCAACCTTGTCTTGAATTGGGAGAAGTGCCACTTTATGGTTAATGAAGGCATCGTCTTAGGACATAAAATTTCTGAAATAGGTATTGAAGTCAATAAGGCTAAGGTTGATGCAATCGAGAAAATGCCATACCCCACAAATAACAAAGGAATAAGAAGTTTCCTTGGTCATGTTGGTTTCTATAGAAGGTTCATTAAAGACTTCTCTAAGATTTCTAGGCCTCTTACCAATCTCTTGCAAAAGGATATTCCTTTTGTCTTTGACGATGATTGTGAGGAAGCCTTCGAAATACTTAAGAGGGGTTTGATAACCGCACCTATTGTTCAACCACCTGATTGGAACTTACCTTTTGAAATCATGTGTGATGCTAGTGATTATGTTGTTGGTGTTGTCCTAGGGCAAAGAGTTGATAAGAAGTTGAATGTTATTCACTATGCTAGTAAAACTCTAGATGATGCCCAAAGAAACCATGCCACTACGGAGAAGGAATTTTTAGCAGTCGTGTTTGCATGTGAAAAGTTCAGGTCTTACATAGTTGATTCCAAAGTCACTATTCACACTGATCATGCTACTATTAAGTACCTCATGGAGAAGAAGGACGCTAAACCTAGACTTATCAGATGGGTTCTCTTGCTACAAGAATTTGATTTGCATGTTGTCGATAGAAACGGTGCTGATAACCCACTAGCAGATAACTTGTCTAAGTTGGAGAACGTTCTTGATGACCCACAACCTATTGATGATAGCTTTGCCGATGAGCAATTGAAATTCATCAATGCTTCACGTAGTGCACCGTGGTATGCTGATTATGCGAACTATATCGTTGCCCAATATATACCACCTAGTTTCACGTACCAGCAAAAGAAGAAATTCTTCTTTGACTTGAGACATTACTTTTGGGATGATCCTCACCTTTATAAGGCAGGAGTAGATGGTGTTATTAGACGTTGTGTACCTAAACATGAACAGGGACAGATCCTACAAAAGTGTCACTCCGAGGCCTACGGAGGACACCATGCGGGAGATAGAACTACACACAAGGTATTGCAATCAGGTTTCTATTGGCCCACTCTCTTCAAGGATGCCCGTAAGTTTGTCTTGTCTTGTGACGAATGTCAAAGAATAGGTAATATTAGCAAACGTCAGAAAATGCCTATGAACTAGTCACTTGTCATTGAACCATTTGACGTCAGGGGCTTTGATTATATGGGACCTTTTCCAAAATCCAATGGGTATACGCATATCTTAGTTGTTGTTGATTACGTCACTAAGTGGGTAGAAACTATCCCCACTAGTAGTGCTGATCACAACACCTCTATCAAGATGCTGAAAGAAGTTATCTTCCCTAGATTTGGAGTCCCTAGATATCTAATGACCGACGGTGGTTCACACTTCATTCATGGTGCTTTCCGTAAAACGCTTGCTAAGTACGATGTCAACCATAGAATTGCGTCTCCCTACCACCCTCAGTCCAGTGGTCAAGTAGAGCTAAGTAATAGAGAGATTAAACTAATTCTGCAAAAGATTGTCAACATGTCTAGAAAGAATTGGTCTAAGAAGCTCGATGATGCATTGTGGGCTTATAGAACTGCCTATAAGAATCCCATGGGCATGTATTCGTACAAAATGGTGTACGGTAAAGCATGTCATTTACCTCTTGAGCTAGAGCATAAAGCTTATTGGGCAATCAAAGAGCTCAACTTTGATTTCAAACTTGCCGGTGAGAAGAGGTTATTTGACATTAGCTCGCTTGATGAATGGAGAACTCAGGCATATAAGAATGCCAAGCTGTTCAAAGAGAAGGTTAAGAGGTGGCATGATAAGAGGATACAAAAGCGTGAGTTCAATGTAGGTGATTATGTCTTGCTATATAACTCTCATTTAAGATTCTTTGCAGGCAAGCTTCTCTCGAAATGGGAAGGTCCCTATGTTGTTGAGGAAGTATATCGTTCCGGTGCTATCAAGATCAACAACACGTAAGGTAATAGTCTGGGAGTGGTAAATGGGCAGAGAATCAAGCATTATATCTCAGGTACTCCCATAAATGTTGAAAGCAATATCATCAATACCATAACTCCGGAGGAATACCTAAGGGACATTTATCAGCCTGTTTCAGACTCCAAAAACGAAGAGGTATGTGATTCGGTAAGAAAACAAAGTCCAAAACTTTTCCAATAGGAAATTTTCTCCGTTTTGGAATATTTGAAAAAATAAAAAAATTGGAAGTAGTCCGGAAAGTGCGCAAGGAGGCGACAAGCCTGCACGGCGTGGGCCCACCCCCTGGCCGCGCCGTGAGGGCTTGTGGCCACCTCGTGCGCCTCCCACACTCCGTTTTCATGCAGGGTACTCCTTCTGGTCTGGAAAAAATCAATATATATACACTCCCATTTGGTCTGACCCCTGCATCACGCATATTTCCTCTGTTTTTCGTTTTGAGCCTGTTTCTGTTGCAGATCTAGACCGCTTCAACAACTCCTCCACCATCACCACCAAAGGAAGATAACTGAGCATTGGTATGGGCAATCCCCTTGGCTTGTGCCAAGCTTGGGGGAGTTGCCCCGGTATCGTATCACCATCACATCTTTTGCCTTTACCTTTGTTTTAGTTTTCCTTTTCAGTTTTCTCTTTTTTCTAGTAGAGTAAAAGTCTTAGTGTTTTAGTCTTGAGTTTTGCTTTGTGTCACCCCTGATGTATTCTCGCTCGTGAGCCTTATAATAAAGAGTGTCTTAGTTGAAGGGCTTTGCCTCTTGCCATGATCAATAGAGTGGGAATAGAACAAAAGCATGAAATATCATGTAATGGTCTTATGGGAAGTGATGGCTTCACATATAAAAAGAATGAGGATTGAAACTTGTATAGGGTAGGGAAACGTAGACCTTGGTCATTGTTGCAATTAATAGGAAGTGATAAATAAGGAGAGGTTCACATATAGATATATCATCTCTGACACCATATATGATAGTGAACACTCACCAAACTATTGCATGCCTAGAAGTAGACGTTGGCCAAGGAAGACAACGTAATGGATTGTGTTTGCTTGGCTATGAACAATGTTATATGATTAGAGATCCCTTAGCATGTGACTATTGCTTCCACCTCATATTAGCCAAAACTCCCGCACCAAGTAGAGATACTACTTGTGCATCCATAAACCTTCAAACCAGTTTTGCCATGAGTGTCCACCATACCTACCTATGGATTGAATAAGATCCCTCAAGTAAGTTGTAATCGGTGCAAGCAATAAAAATTGCTCTCTAATATGTATGATCTATTAGTGTGTGGAAAATAAGCTTTATACGAACCTGTGATGAAGAAGACATAAAAGCGACAGACTGCATAATAAAGTTCTTTATCATAGGGGGCAATATAAAGTGATGTTCCTCCACACTAAGAGGACACACATCCAAACCTCAAAAGCGCATGACAACCTCTGCTTCCCTCTGCGAAGGGCCTATCTTGTACCTTTACTTTTTGCCCTTGAAAGAGTCATGGTGATCTTCACCAATTCCCTATTTTGTCTTTGTCTTGGCTACCGTCACATGCTTGGGAAAGATCTATATTCATATGTCAACTTGGAGGTAAGTATTCATGAATTATTATTGTTGACATTACCCTTGAGGTAAGCAGTTGGGAGGCAAAACTATAAGCCCCTGTCTTTCTCTGTGTCCAGTTGAAACTTTGATCTCATGAGTACCACGTGAGTTGTAGCAATTGTAGAGAACGAAAGAATGATTGAGTATGTGGATTTGCTTTACAAGCTCTTATTTGACTCTTTCTGATGTTGTGATAAATTGCAATTGCTTCAATGACTAAAGGCTATCGGTTGTTACTTCTCGGTAAGGTTGTTGATCCATGATTTACTTTGTGAAGGAATTATCACTTTAGCATGAGAGATTATATGTTGGTATGATGTTCTGATCATGATCATGATGCATGCATGTTCGTATCTTCTTTTGTCGACACCTCTCTCCCTAAACATGTGGACATATTTATTGAGTGTCGGGGGAATGATCCCCAGGTACCCCAAAGACGGAGAGTCGAGTGGGGTGCGTGCCTACCCTGGCCGGGTGCTCCCAATCCGCCCATTGTCGGCTCCCCTGTGCAGCCGGCTACGCCAGCCTGACGACTAGTCGTAGTCAACTATGACGTCCCCTCGCGCGTCGTACTGCTTCATTTACAGTGTAACTTGTCCCCTGGGCGCTGGTTTATAAAGTGCCCCAGGGGACAAGCATAGCTTAGGTCCCAAGCTACTTATAGCTTGGCATGTAAGCTACCCATGGTAGCTTACATGCCAAGCGGCTTGGTATGTAAGCTATCCACTCTAGCTTACAAACCAAGCTACCCCTCCATACAAAGGGCCTCACGCCCACCACGTATGGGGGGACTCTCTTAGGCTCTCACTCCCCCACATACACACACTCAGACATGAGGCCAGGAAGGAGGCACTCAGCTCTCTTCCTCCTATAATACAGCTCTAGGAGCAACCTTGTACTACCAAGATACATCATATACACAAATGCAGGAGTAGGGGTATTATCTCTCCGGAGAGCCCCGAACCTGGGTAAACCACCACGTACTATTACCCTATCCCGTCCCGGATCCTCAACGACAGCCTTTCCCTCACCTCGATTAGCCATCCCCTGGCATATGCCGTCAGGGTACCCCCTATACAAAAACGACGACATTTGGCGCCCACCGTGGGGCATGCTGCTGCTGGAACCATGGTCCGGACGGGACCATCTTCATCATCAAAACTGCGACATCGCCGCCGTCTCCCCAGCGCTACTCGGGGGCTCGACATCGGCGCGCCCGAGGCATGCCCGTGTGGGGCGACGCGTTCGTGTCGTTCGCCTTTGGTCCGCTCCCGGGTACACCATGTTTGGTCTCATCCTACCCGTCATCTCTATGTGTTCATGCACGTGCACGTACGAGCACTCGTTTCTGCGCGCACCCCTGAGCACCGGCCACGCCACAGCGCCAGCTCCGCCCACTTCCTCAACTGCGTTGGTTCTCTGAGTGCTACTCCGGCCTCTCCGCATCTGGTCGTTCCACCGGCTCCGTCCGGCTGGCTTCGGCCTCTTTCATTGGCCCCGCGCCCTCGTGCCATCCGGCTCCTCCCCGCCAGAGTGCATGGCCACATGCATGGAAATGTAAATGGGCACATGCATGTTGGCCGTGTGCATGGCCACATGCAAGCGTGGCCGGCTGCTTGGCCTACCTTGGCTGGCTACTCAGCCGGCAGCTCAGCCTGTGGCGAGTTTGCTGCCCAGTTGCATGACTACTGGCCGGCTGCCCGACTGTCTGACTGCCTGGCCGGCCCCTGGCTGCCGCATTACTGGTAGCCTGATCCGGCACCTACAAGAATCAAGTCGGCCAGCTTTGTCCGGCTCCACTACTTTAAAAAAACTACATATATGTGTGGTACGTATTGTACGATGCATGCATGGCCAGGCCGTCTGGATGGCTACATGCGTGGTCAGCTAAACGACAGCTTGGCCGGCTAGATGCCATGGCCAGCTGCGCTGCATACATGTGTTCCTGGCCGGCTGCAGTACGTGCGCGTCTGGTCGGCTGCACTACATCCGTGCATGTTTGGCTGGTTGCATGTCTGGCCGGCTGCATGCCTGGCCGGCTGTTCTACGACTCCGCTCCATGGGACTCAGCTTCATCCGCGCCTCCCACCGGCTCCCACATTGCTCCCGCTTCACCGCTTGGTCAGACAATCTATCTGCATGCGTCGTCGTCTGGTCGGCTGGCCTGACCGTCTACTTCGACACCGGACCGACTCGGGTCGCCCGTCTACTTCGACATTGGGCCGACTCCGGTCGTTCATCAGCTTCGGCTCCCAACCGGCTGGCATACCCGCCGACCGCCACAGGTTCGGCGGCTACACCCAGCGGGTGCCCCGGCGTTCTCGGCTAGCAAAAGGCCACGACGGTTGCAAACCGCACCGGTCATCATCAACAACAACCATCTCGCCGACTTAAAAAAGAGCAATGTGAGATGCCCATCTACATATTTTTACACCATGCACAAAAGAGGATACCCCGAGCGACTCTCGGGGGCCATCCCTGCATTTGTTTCAGTTGCTTTACTGTTCATCCCGACGCTAGCTAGTCTCGCCCGGGGCCGGCCGCTTGGCCCGATACGTTCGTTCCATGGGACGGCTTAGTAGCCTGTACGGTACCGAAGGCCCACTCTTTATCTCACCTACAAACCGCACCGTGGCTGTCCGGCTAGTGAGAGCAAAAGCTGGAGGTCACCACACACGAAAAACGCTCAGGGAGAAAACGGCTTGGGCGACACGGCCGCTTCCTTCATAAAATTTATACCCGGTTGAGCCTGCTCCCTGAGCCAGAGTACTGTGCGCCCTTCTCTGCGGCCCACTCTTCGTCTCAGCTACAGACCGTATCGCGGCTGTCCGGCTAGCAAGAGCAAAAGCCAAAGAGCCGAGGGGACACGAAATGACCCAAAGGGCTCAGGCGACATCGAGTGACATTCCATCCGCATAAAACTTGCGCGTCCAAAATTAAATATTTGATAAATATGCACCGACTAACTTTGTCTCTTGCACGGTCATCTTCGTGGCGAACCACCAATGCATGCCGGCTGCCGGCCGCTGGCCGCAGACTGCCGGCCGTCGGTTGCTGGGTGTAGGCTGCAACTCTGGCTGGCTGGAGACTGTTCGGCTAGGACCCTGGCTCGTTGGAAGCCTGGCCGACGGGAGTCTATCCGGCTGGAGCACACTCAAGACAGCTATGCCGGCTGCAGCCTGTAGCCGGCCACCATCGGCAATTCATTTGCTACAACAACAACAACAAGAAGCCTCCGCACGACTCTCCAAGTCGCCCGGAGGCTCGGAGGCTACACTCAGCGGGTGCGCTTGCGCGCCCCCGATGGAAACAGCCAGCCGGTGGACAACGCGTCCGCACCTCGCAGCGCCTCGCGCATCGATCGGTGGACATTGCGTCCGCGCCCGACATCCCCGACGCTACCGTCCACTCCGGCACCAGCAAAGACCCTCCGCCCGACTCTTCGAGTCGCCCGGAGGCTACACCCAGCGGGTGCGCTGGCGCGCCCCCGCTGAAAACAAGCCACGCCATTCCCGGCTTGCAATCGACTGTCATCAACAACTTTTCCATCAACAACGACTGCGAAAACCCTCCGTCCGGCTCTTTGAGTCGCACGGAGGCTCGGAGGCTACTGTCGAGGGAATGATCCCCAGGTACCCCAAAGACGCAGAGTCGAGTGGGGTGCGTGCCCGCCCCAGCCGGCTGCTCCCAATCCGCCCACGGCCGGCTCCCCTGTGCAGCCGGGTACGCCAGCCTGACGACTAGTCGTAGTCAACTACGACACCCCCCCGGGCGTCGTACTGCTTCATCTACAGTGTAACTTGTCCCCTGGGCGCTGGTTTATAAAGTGCTCTAGGGGACAAGCATAGCTTAGGTCCCAGGCTACTTATAGCTTGGCATGTAAGCTACCCATGGTAGCTTACATGCCAAGCAGCTTGGTATGTAAGCTACCCATTGTAGCTTACATACCAAGCAGCTTGGTATGTAAGATATCCACTGTAGCTTACATACCAAGCTACCCCTCCATACAAAGGGCCTCATGCCCACCACGTATGGGGGGACTCTCTCAGGCTCTCACTCCCCCACATACACACACTCAGACATGAGGCCACGAAGGAGGCACTCAGCTCTCTTCCTCCTCTAATACAGCTCTAGGGGCAACCTTGTACTACCAAGATACATCATATACACAAACGCAGGAGTAGGGGTATTATCTCTCCGGAGTGCCCCGAACCTGGGTAAACCACTGCGTACTATTACCCTATCCCGTCCCGGATCCTCCACGACAGCCTTTCCCTCACCTCGATTAGCCATCCCCTGGCATATGCCATCAGGGTACCCCCTATATAAAAACGACGACATTGAGCTCGGCTTTCGCTTGAGGACAAGCGAGGTCTAAGCTTGGGGGAGTTGATACATCCATTTTGCATCAAGTTTTCATGTTGATATTAATCGCTTCTTTGGCTGTTATTTCACTTCACGGTACTATTCTTATGCCTTTTCTCTCTTATTTTCATTGTTCAAGAAATCGGTAACTGCTAGCTACTCGGTCGGCTTGGGAGTAGCGATTAATCGGTGAATCGGCCTATTAACTGGATTAATCGGTCGACCATTAATTGGTAGATTAAACCAAAACTTGCCAACTTATATCTAAGTTTTTTATGTATCATACCATAACTCCATGCACCTAGCTATGTAATATACCAAAATATTCTATTGTAGGCATATAAAAATAGATAAGAGGTAAAATTAATAATTGTTATACGTCTAAATATATAAAATCTCAAAATTCAAAATGAGCAATTAAACATTTAAACTTATCCATATACTTGCTAACATACATCACATAATATACTACACATAACAACGAAAACCAACAGTTCCATCTATCCATCTACAAAATTGTAGTTCATAATGTACTAATATATGAATGCTGGATTCTCCACTAAGGTATGGGGGTAAGATGGTAGTACCTTATCTGCTGGTGATTCCATTGAGGAAGAGATAGGGGAGCATCCCATGGGAGAGGATGGGGAGTGTCCAAGGGTGGTGGGGTCGAGGCAAGTGACCAGAATGGCGGAGCAACTAGATCTTCCACGTGTAGTGTGGAGACTGGGACTGGTGACAGGGGCAGTGCCAAGCTATCACCGTGCCCCGGGCCTCCTTCGTTGCTATAGACATTAACATGATCACCAGTGTAAAAAAATGCTAGAATCAGCAAAGCAATTAATCCTCACAACCCAGGCCCCGGCACCCTCGGCCTGGGTCCTGGCTCCGCCACTGACTCGTGAGAACACGACTAGCCACTAGCTAGGTTAGGAGGGGATGAAAGGAGCATGAGGAAGCACGAGGAGGTCCAAAACCTAGGTATTTAGTAGAAAGAGGGGGTGGGAGGCATTATGTGCCAAAATTTAGGGATTCGTTTGCCCACCAATTAATAGGCCAGTACTCATTAATCGGTCTGGCATCTTAATTAATCGGTATGACAGATCATTAATCGTCATGTCAAGTTAACACGATGAATAGGTGTTATTCGATTCGGTCACCCTAAGAGTAGCGATTAACTCGCAAGTTAACTGGTTAATTGGACGAATTCTTGAACAGTGCTTATTTTGCAAGGTTTACATGAAGAGGGAGAATACCGACAACTGGAATTCTGGCCTGAAAGTGGAGCAAAGTTGAGATACCTATTCTGCGCAACTCCAAACGCCGTGAAAATCAACGGAGATTTTTTCCCCAATTTATAAAAAATACTGGGCCGAAGAAGTGCGGGAGGGGCACCAAGGGCTGCCCACTAGCCTGCACGGCGCGACCACCCCTAGGCCGCGCCATGGGGGCTTGTGGGCAGCCCACTGGCCCCCCTCTTTTGCTATATGGAGGGTTTCGTCCAGAAAAAAAAATCAGAAGGGAGCTTTTTCGTGGTTTCGCCGCCGCCACGAGGCGGAACTTGAGCAGAACCAATCTAGAGCTCCGGCACGACGATCCTGCCGGGGAAACTTCCATCCCGGAGGGGGAAATCATCGCCATCGTCGTAGCCAACACTCCTCTCATCGAAGGGGACTCGTCACCATCAACATCTTCATCAGCACCATCTCATCTCCAAACCCTAGTTCATCTCTTGTAACCAATCTCCGCCTCGCGACTCCGATTGGTACTTGTAAGGTTGCTAGTAGTGTTGATTACTCTTTGTAGTTGATGCTAGTTGGATTACTTGGTGGAAGAGATTGTGTTCAGATCCTTGATGCTACTCATTACCTCTCTGATCATGATTATGATTATGCTTTGTGAGTAGTTAATTTTGTTCTTGAGGACATGTGATAAGTCATGCTAATAATAGTCATGTGAATTTGGTATTCGTTCGGTATTTTGATATGTTGTATATTGTTTTTCCTCTAGCGGTGTTATGTGAACATCGACTACATAACACTTCACCATTATTTGGGCCTAGAGGAAGGCATTGGGAAGTAGTAAGTAGATGATGGGTTGCTAGAGTGACAGAAGCTCAAACCCTAGTTTATGCCTTGCTTCGTAAGGGGCTGATTTGGATCCACTAGTTTAATGCTATGGTTATACTTTTTCTTAATTCTTCTTTCGTAGTTGGGGAAGCTTGCGAGAGGGGTTAATCATAAGTGGTATGCTTGTCCAAGTAAGGGCAGTACCCAAGCACCGATCCACCCACATATCAAACTATCAAAGTAACGAACACGAATCATATGAACATGATGAAAACTAGCATGACAGAAATTCCCGTGTGTCCTCGGGGGCGTTTTTCCTCCTATAAGACTTTGTCCAGGCTTGTCCCTTGCTACAAAGGGATTGGGCCACTTTGTTGCACCGTTGCTACTTTTGTTACTTGTTGCTTGCTACGAATCATCTCACCGCACAATCACTTGTTACCCACAATTTCAGTGCCTGCAGATTTTACCTTGCTGAAAACCACTTGTTAGATCCTTCTGCTCCTCGTTGGGTTCGACACTCTTACTTATCGAAAGGACTACGATTGATCTCCAATACTTGTGGGTCATCAGTGGGCTTGTGGGCTCCACGCTCCACTTCCTCCGCTGATTCTTGCGCCAGTATTTTTTATATATTCCACAAAAATTCTCCGTAAATTTTCAGGTCATTCCGAGAACTTTTATTTCTGCGCAAAAACAACACCATGGCAATTCTGCTGAAAATTGCGTTAGTCCGGGTTAGTTCCATTCAAATCATACAAATTAGAGTCCAAAACAAGGGCAAAAGAGTTCGGAAAAGTAGATAGGATGGAGACGTATCAGGGAGGTCCTCGGACCATAGCCTGATCTCGTCGTCACTAGCACGGTAGTCCCACAGAGGCTTGGAGTGGGCCTGAAGGGGCACCAAGCGTTGTGCCAAGAACTCCTTCACTATTATCCCACCGGTCAGCCTCTTGGCGCTGATGTCACGGGAGAAGCGCTCTAGGACGGGCGCGGCCCGAGGGTCGGAGAGCTTCACCGAGCTCCATGTAGAAGTCTTCTCCGGCAACCCCTTCGGCTCCTCCAGCCAAGGGTTGGCATCCTTGAGGCTCATAAGAACCCAACGTTGCGTGAAGTTTTCCATATTCTTCCTGGCCTTGAGGAGTAGGTTGCCGCTCTGGGCCGCCACGAAGGAGACGCTGATACTGTTGGAAACATGCCCTAGAGGCAATAATAAATTATTTATTATTATATTTCTTAGTTCATGATAATCGTTTATTATCCATGCTATAATTGTATTGATTGGAAACACAATACTTGTGTGGATACATAGACAAAACATTGTCCCTAGTAAGCCTCTAGTTGACTAGCTCGTTGATCAAAGATGGTCAAGGTTTCCTGGCCATAGGCAAGTGTTGTTACTTGATAACGGGATCACATCATTAGGAGAATCATGTGATGGACTAGACCCAAAACTAATAGACGTAGCATGTTGATCGTGTCATTTTGTTGCTACTGTTTTCTGCGTGTCAAGTATTTGTTCCTATGACCATGAGATCATATAACTCACTGACACCGGTGGAATGCTTTGTGTGTATCAAACATCGCAACGTAACTGGGTGACTATAAAGATGCTCTACAGGTATCTCCGAAGGTGTTCGTTGAGTTAGTATGGATCGAGACTGGGATTTGTCACTCCGTGTGACGGAGAGGTATCTCGGGGCCCACTCGGTAATACAACATCACACACAAGCTTTGCAAGCAATGTGACTTAGTGTAAGTTGCGGGATCTTGTATTACGGAATGAGTAAAGAGACTTGCCTGTAAACGAGATTGAAATAGGTATGCGAATACTGACGATCGAATCTCGGGCAAGTAACATACCGAAGGACAAAGGGAATGACATACGGGATTATATGAATCCTTGGCACTGAGGTTCAAACGATAAGATCTTCGTAGAATATGTGGGATCCAATATGGGCATCCAGGTCCCACTATTGGATATTGAGCGAGGAGTCACTCGGGTCATGTCTACATAGTTCTCGAACCCGCAGGGTCTGCACACTTAAGGTTCAACGTTGTTTTATGCGTATTTGAGTTATATGGTTGGTTACCAAATGTTGTTCGGAATCCCGGATGAGATCACGGACGTCACGAGGGTTTCCGGAATGGTCCGGAAACGAAGATTGATATATAGGAGGACCTCATTTGATTACCGGAAGGTTTTCGGAGTTACCGGGAATGACGAATGGGTTCCGGGTGTTCACCGGGGGGGCAACCCACCCCGGGGAAGCCCAAAGGCCTTGGGGGTGGCGCACCAGCCCTTGGTGGGCTGGTGGGACAGGCCAAGCAGGCCCTATGCGCCAAGGATAGAAAATCAAAGAGAAAAGAAAAAAAGAGGTGGGAAAGGAGAGAAGGACTCCACTTTCCAATCCTAGTTGGACTATGACTGGAGGAGGACTCCTCCTCCCTTGGTGGCGCAGCCCTTGGGGCTCCTTGAGCCTCAAGGCAAGCCTCCCCTCCCTCCTCCTATATATATGGAGCAATTAGGGTTGATTTGAGACAACTTTTAAGGCAGCCCGACCACATACCTCCATGGTTTTACCTCTAGATCGCGTTTCTGCGGAGCTCGGGCGGAGCCCTGCTGAGATTAGATCACCACCAACCTCCGGAGCGCCGTAACGCTGCCAGAGAACTCATCTACCTCTCCGTCTCTCTTGCTGGATCAAGAAGGCCGAGATCATCGTCGAGTTGTACGTGTGCTGAACGCGGAGGTGCCGTCCGTTCGGCACTAGATCGTGGGACGGATCGCGGGACGGTTCGTGGGATGGTTCGCGAGGCGGATCGAGGGATGCGAGGACGTTCCACTACATCAACCGTGTTTCTTAACGCTTCTGCTGTGCGATCCACAAGCGTACGTAGATCGGAAATCCCCTCTCGTAGATGGACATCACCATGATGGACATCACTTATGAATTGCATGTGATGTTAATCCTTTATGCACCTTATCTTTCTTAGAACGATGGTAGCATTATGAGGTGATCTCTCACTAAAATTTCAAGACGAAATTGTGTTCTCCCCGACTGTGCACCGTTGTGACAGTTCTTCGTTTCGAGACAACACGTGATGATCGGGTGTGATAGACTCAACGTTCACATACAACGGGTGCAAAACAGTTGCACACACGGAACACTCGGGTTAAGCTTGACGAGCCTAGCATGTGCAGACCTGGCCTCGGAACACATGATACCGAAAGGTCGAGCATGAATCGTATAGTTGATATGATTAGCATAGAGATGCTTACCACTGAAACTATTCTCGACTCACGTGATGATCGGACTTGAGATTGTGGATTTGGATCATGTACCACTCAAATGACTAGAGAGATGTACTTTTTGAGTGGGAGTTCTTAAGTAATGTGATTAATTGAACTAATTGTCATGAACATAGTCTAATGGTCTTTGCGAATTATGATGTAGCTTCCGCTATAGCTCTACTATTTTTATATGTTCCTAGAGAAAATTTAGTTGAAAGTTGATAGTAGCAAACTTTGCAGAGGATTGTCCTCGTTGCCGCGCAGAAGGCTTATGTCCTTAATGCACCACTCGGTGTGCTGCACCTCGAGCGTCGTCTGTGGATGTTGTGAACATCCGACATACACGTTTTTGATGACTACACGATAGTTCAGTACAAAATACTTAATGGCTTAGAAGCAAGGCGGCGAAGACGTTTTGAAACGTCACGGAACATAAGAGATGTTCTAAAGAGATGAAATTGTGATTTCATGCTTGTGCCCTTGTTAAGAGGTACGAGACCTCTGACAAGATTCTTTGTCCACAAAGTAAGGGAGAAAAGCTCAATCGTTGAGCGTGTGCTCAGATTATCTGAGCACGACAATCGCTTGAATCAAGTGGGAGTTAATCTTCCAGATGAGATAGTGATGGTTCTCCAAAGTCACTGCCACCAAGCTGTGAGAGCTTCGTGATGAACTATAACATATCAAGGATAGATACAATGATCCTTGAGCAATTCGCGATGTTTGACACTGCGAAAGTAGAAATCAAGAAGGAGCATCAATAGTTGATGGTTAGTAAAACCACTAAGTTTCAAGAAAGGCAAGGGCTAGAAGGGATACTTCGTGAAACGGCAAAACAACTGCTGGACTAATGAAGAGACCCAAGATTAAACCCAAACCCGAGACTAAGTGCTTCTGTAATGAGGGGAACAGTCACTGAGGCGGAGCAATTCTAGATACTTGGTGGATAAGAAGGCTCGCAAAAGTCGAAAGAAGTATATTTGATATACATGATGTTGATGTGTAATTTACTAGTACTCCTAGTAGCACGAGGGTATTGGATACTGGTTCGGTTGCTAAGTGATTAGTAACACGAAATGGAAGCTACGGCATAAACGGAGACTAGCTAAAGGCGAGGTGATGATACGTGTTGGAAGTGTTTCCCAGGTTGATATGATCAAACGTCGCACGCTCCCTCTACCATCGGGATTGGTGTTAAACCTAAATAATTGTTATTTGGTGCTTGCGTTAAGCATGAACATGATTGGATCGTGTTTATTGCAATACGATTATTCATTTAAAGAGAATAATGGTTACTCTATTTGCTTGAATAATCACCTTCAATGGTTTATTGAATCTCGATTGTAGTGTTACACATGTTCATGATATTGGTGCCAAAAGATACGAGGTAATGATGATAGTACCACTTACTTGTGGCACTGCCGCTTGAGTCATGTTGGTATAAATTGCATGAAGAGGCTCCATGCTGATGGATCTTTATACTCACTTGATTTTGGATCACTAGTGACATGCAAATCACAGCACATGAGCAAGGCCTTGTTTTCATTGAGATGAAACAAGATAGTAACTTGTTGGAAGTGATACATTTTGATGTATGCAGTCCAATGGGTGCTGAGACACGCAGTGGATGTCATTATGTTCTTACTTCAATGACGATTTGAGTAGATACAAGAGTATTTACTTAATGAATCACAAATCTGAAATATTGAAAAGTTCAATTCTGTTTCGGAGTGAAGTTCGTCGTAACAAGAGGATAAACTGTCTACGATATGATCATAGAAATGAATATCTCAGTTACGAGTTTTGGTACGCAGTTAAGACAATGTGGAAATTGTTTTTCAGTTCATGCCACCTGGAACATCATAGTGTGATGATGTGTATGAACGTCATAGCCACACACTATTTGGTGTGGTGCATGCTATGATGTCTCTTATCGAATTACCACTATCGTTTATGGGTTATGCATTAGAGACAACCGCATTCACTTTAAATAGGGCACCGCGTATTTCCGTTGAGATGACACAGTATAGAATGAGGTTTAGAGAAATCTAAACTGTCGTTTCTTGAAAGTTTGGGGCTTCGACACTTATGTGGAAAAGTTTCAGTCTGATAAGCTCGAACCCAAAGCGGATAAATGCATCTTCATAGGATATCCAAAACTGTTGGGTACATCTCCTATCTCAGATCCGAAAGGAAAGTGTTTGTTTCTAGAAACGGATCCTTTCTCGAGGAAAGGTTTCTCTCGAAAGAATTGAGTGGGAGGGTGGTAGAATTTGATAAGGTTATTGAACCATCACTTCAACCAGTGAGTAGCAGGGCGAAGGAAGTTGTTCCTGTGGCGCCTACACCAATTGAAGTGAAAGCTGATGATGGTGATCATCGAGCATCGAATCAAGTTACTACAAATCTTGTAGGTTGACAAGGTCGCGTACTACTGCAGAGTGGTACGGTAACCCTGTCTTGGAGGTCATATTGTTGAGCAACAATGAACCTACGAGTTATGGATAAAGCAATGGTGGGCCCGGATTCCGACAAATGGCTGGAGGCCATGAAATCCGAGAGAGGATCCATGTATGAAAACAAAGTGTAGACTTTGGAAGAACTACTTGATGGTCATAGGACTATTGAGTAAAGATAGATCTTTAAAAGGAAGACAGACGATGATGGTGATAAGTCACTATTAAGAAAAGCTCGACTTGTCGCAAAGATCTTTCCGACAAGATCAAACAGTTGACTATGATGAGACTTTCTTACTCGTAGCGATGCTAAAAGTCTGTTAGAATTATGTTAGTAGTTGCTGCATTATTTATGAAATATTGCACATAGGATGTCAAAACATTGTTTCCTCGACGGTTTCCTTGAACAAAAATTGTATGTGATACAACCAGGAGGTTTTGTCGATCCTAAAGATACTAGCAATTATGCAAGCTCCAGCGATCCTTCAATGGACTGGTGCAAGCATCTCGGAGTTGGAATATACACTTTGATGAGATGATCAAAGATTTTGGGTTTGTACAAGGTTTATGAGAAACTTGTATTTCCAAAGAGGTGAGTGGGAGCACTATAGAATTTCTGATAAGTATATGTGGTTGACATATTGTGGATCAGAAGTAATGTAGAATTTCTGTAAAGCATACAAGGTTGTTTGAAAGGAGTTTTCAAAGGAATACCTGGATTGCGCTACTTGAACGTTGAGCATCAAAGATCTATGAAGATAGATCGAAAGCGCTTAATAGAAGTTTCAACAAGATGCATGCCTTGACAAGTTTTTGAAGGAGTTCAAAATAGATCAGCAAAGAAGGAGTTCTTGGTTGCGTTGTGAGGTGTGAATTTGAGTAAGACTCAAAACCCGACCCCGGCAGAATACAGAGAATAGACGAAGGTCGTCTTCTATGACTTGGCCGTAGAATCTGAAGTATGCCATGCTGGGTACCGCACCTGATGAGTGCCTTGACTCAAAGTCTGTTGAGAGGTACAGAGAGTGATCCATGATTGAATCACTAGCAGCGGTCAAAATTTATCCTTAGTAACTGATGGACTAAGGAATTTTTCCCGATTATGGAGGTGGTTAAAGAGTTCGTCGTAAAGGGTTACGTCGATGCAAGCTTTGACACTAATCTGAATAACTATGAGTAGTGAAACGGATTCGTATAGTAGAGTAGATATTTGGAGTATTTCCGAATAGCACATAGTAGCAGCATCTATAAGATGACATAAAGATTTGTAAAGAACACACGGATCTGAAAGTTTCAGAACCGTTGACTAACACCTCTCTCACGAGCAAAACGTAATCAGACCCCATAACTATATGGGTGTTGGATTCGTTGGAATCACATGGTGATGTGAACTAGATTATTGACTCTAGTGCAAGTGGGAGACTGTTGGAAATATGCCCTAGAGGCAATAATATATTAGTTATTATTATATTTCTTAGTTCATGATAATCGTTTATTATCCATGCTATAATTGTATTGATTGGAAACACAATACTTGTGTGGATACATAGACAAAACACTGTCCCTAGTAAGCCTCTAGTTGACTAGCTCGTTGATCAAAGATGGTCAAGGTTTCCTGGCCATAGGCAAGTGTTGTTACTTGATAACGGGATCACATCATTAGGAGAATCATGTGATGGACTAGACCCAAAACTAATAGACGTAGCATGTTGATCGTGTCATTTTGTTGCTACTGTTTTTTGTGTGTCAAGTATTCGTTCCTATGACCATGAGATCATATAACTCACTGACACCGGTGGAATGCTTTGTGTGTATCAAACGTCGCAACGTAACTGGGTGACTATAAAGATGCTCTACAGGTATCTCCGAAGGTGTTCGTTGAGTTAGTATGGATCGAGACTGGGATTTGTCACTCCGTGTGAAGGAGAGGTATCTCGGGGCCCACTCGGTAATACAACATCACACACAAGCCTTGCAAGCAATGTGACTTAGTGTAAGTTGTGAGATCTTGTATTACGGAATGAGTAAAGAGACTTCCGGTAAACGAGATTGAAATAGGTATGCGAATACTGACGATCGAATCTCGGGCAAGTAACATACCGAAGGACAAAGGGAATGACATACGGGATTATATGAATCCTTGGCACTGAGGTTCAAACGATAATATCTTCGTAGAATATGAGGGATCCAATATGGGGATCCAGGTCCCGCTATTGGATATTGACTGAGGAGTCACTCGGGTCATGTCTACATAGTTCTCGAACCCGCAGGGTCTGCACACTTAAGGTTTGACGTTGTTTTATGCATATTTGAGTTATATGGTTGGTTACCGAATGTTGTTCGGAATCCCGTATGAGAACACGGATGTCACGAGGGTTTCCGGAATGGTCCAGGAATGAAGATTGATATATAGGATGACCTCATTTGATTACCGGAAGGTTTTCGGAGTTACCGGGAATGTACCGGGAATGAGGAATGGGTTCTGGGTGTTCACCGGGGGGGGGCAACCCACCCCGGGGAAGCCCATAGGACTTGGGGGTGACGCACCAGCCCTTGGTGGGATGGTGGGACAGCCCAAGAAGTCCCTATGCGCCAAGGATAGAAAATCAAAGAGAAAAGAAAAAAAAAGAGGTGGGAAAGGAGAGAAGGACTCCACTTTCCAATCCTAGTTGGACCAGGATTGGAGGAGGACTCCTCCTCCCTTGGTGGCGCAACCCTTGGGGCTCCTTGAGCCTCAGGGCAAGCCTCCCCTCCCTCCTCCTATATATATGGAGCAATTAGGGCTGATTTGAGACAAGTTTTAAGGCAGCACAACCACATACCTCCACGGTTTTACCTCTAGATCGCGTTTCTGCGGAGCTCGGGCAGAGCCCTGCTGTGATTAGATCACCACCAACCTCCGGAGCGCCGTCACGCTGCCGGAGAACTCATCTACCTCTCCATATCTCTTGCTGGATCAAGAAGGCCGAGATCATCGTCGAGCTGTACGTGTGTTGAACGCGGAGGTGCCGTCCGTTCGGCACTAGATCGTGGGACGGATCGCGGGACGGTTCGTGGGACGGTTCGCGGGGCGGATCGAGGGACGTGAGGACGTTCCACTACATCAACCGCGTTAACTAACGCTTTTGCTGTGCGATCTACAAGGGTACGTAGATCAGAAATCCCCTCTCGTAGATGGACATCACCATGATAGGACTTCGTGCGCGTAGGAAATTTTTTGTTTCCCATGCGACGTTCCCAACAGATACGTCCAAAATGCATCACTGTTTTGTATCATAATTTGTCTCTATTCATTGATATATTTCACAATATGATGATTTACTTATAATGTTTTGGCTTATTTTACACGGTATACAACTTTCCGGTGCTGAAACAGCAGACGCACGATTCCGCGGAGAAAATAGCATGAAGAGTTACCATATCAGAACATCTCCAACTACGCTGAAATTTACGGGGAAGGAGTTTCCGAACAGATAACGAAGACATGCCGAAGATGGGCCGGAGGGGGGCCACAGGGCACCTAGGCGACCTGCTCGCACGTGTCACCCCTAGGCCGCGCCTAGAGGCCACCTGGGTGGTGGGTCCCGCCTGCGGTGTTCTCCTTTGGCCGATATGACCGTCGTGACCTAAAAGTTACGGGGACATAAGTTTTTCCGTAGTTCCGCCACTGCTCCGGGGCGGAAACCTATAGAGAAGAAAAGACCTTTCTGGCGAGAAGATTTCGTCGGGGAGAACTCCTCCCTGAAGGGGGGATCGTCCTCATCGTCATCATCATCATCACGAGCATCATCGAGATCATCATCACCATCATCATCATCACCAACACCATCTCCATCTTCACCCCATCTCACTTTACAATTGAATCGGAGTTGTACCTTGCACTATTCATCCCCTCTACTCTACCGGTGTTGATTACTCTTTTGTGGTGAATGCTATTGAGTTTTGTTGGAGAATTAGTGTTATGACCAGATTTTTCATCATATTTTCATCACCTCTGATCATGATCTCTTTTATGTCTTGTGAGTAGTTACTTTAGTTCTTGAGGACATGGGAGAAGTCTAGTTGCTAGTAGTCATATGATGTTGAAGTAATATGTGTTGATTGATATTTAAGTTATGGTGTTATTCTTCTAGTGGTGTTATGTGAACATCGACTACATAACACTTCACCTTTTTAAGTACCTAGGGGAATGCATCATGTATAAAGAATGCTTATGGTGGGCTGCCGGAGTGACAGAAACCTGAACCCCAATTCGCATACTTTTGCACGAGGGAGTGTTGGATCCTAAAGCTTATTGCTATGGTTAGGCTTTTCCTTAATTTCTCTCTTGTATTTGTGGACGCTTGCAAGGGGGATTAATCATAAGAGTGTACTTGTCTTAGCCTATATGGTGCACTACTTAAGATCCGCCCACATAACACTTATCAATACAAAACATAGTACTAGACGGAATATGGCGAAATCACTTGACTATCTCTCTCGTATGTCCTCAGGAACGCCTTAGTCTTTATAAGTTTAGTCCCTCGGCTTATCCTTTGTGTTCAAAAGGATTGGGCCACTTGTTGCACCTAGGCGCCATTTACTTTCCCTGCATTTATTTCCTTGTTGCTTATACGAGAAAACCCATAAAAAGTTACCTTTTAGTACTTGCAGTTATTCCTTGCTCAAGATCGCTTGTCAGTACCTTCTGCTCCTCGTTGGGTTCGACACTCTTACTTATCGAAAAGGCTACGATAGATCCCCTACACTTGTGGGTCATCAAGACCATTTTCTGGTGCCATTGCCGGGGAGTGTAGCGCTATTGGTAAGTGAAATTGGTAAGGAAACCTTTACGCTGTACGTGCTGTTTTTATTTTACTTTTTCCGTTTTTTGTCCCTATGGACAACTCCGCTCTTGGTTTTTTGCTTGTGGGGAACCACCCCAACGCTATTGTGGTGGATAAGCCTACCCCACCTACTGAAATTGTGCCTTTAAAAATACCAACTGGTATGATTGATTGTGTCTTGGCTAATTCATATGCAGGAGATAGACATCCACGTGAACACTTGCTATATCTTTCACAACTATGCTCCTTATTTAAGCTTGCAGGTATATTGATGGATTTTGTTATGAGAAAGCTATTCTCTCTATCATTAAAAGATAAGGCTTTGGATTGGTATAGGCTTCTTGATAACTCTCATTTACTAAATTGGCAAGATCTTATGCCTCTCTTTTATGCAAAGTTTTATCCTCTTCATGAAATACATCGAGACAGGAATTATATTTATAACTTTTGGTCTCATGACGGAGAAAGCATCGCTCAAGGTTGGGGGATATTGAAGTCCCTAATGCTCAAATGTCCCAATCCTGAGCTCTCCAAGGAAATTATTCTTACAAATTTTTATGCAAGGCTTTCTCGTCAAGATAAAGAGATGATTGATGCCTCCTCTAGTGGGGCATTCTCCAACAAAAGAACTAAAGCTAGGTGGGATCTTATTGAAAGGATCCAGAAGAACACCGGAGATTGGGAGATTGATAAAGGTATTGAACCTGTTATAAAGTTTGAGCATGATTACATTGAGAGCTATGTGAAAACTGATTACTTCAATACCTTTTGTGCTAAGATTGGTCTTGATTCCGAGCTTCGAATTGATTTTTGCAAAGACTTTGCCTCTCATATTGACTCTTCTAAGAAGAGGGAGGATCAACACCATAAACCCTTTAAGGAATTACCTGTTGATATCAATGTTGTTGACCCTATTTTGCCTGCAATTTTATATGAAAAGCCCCCTTTTCCCACAAGGATGAGGGAGCATTCTTTTGTCACATGCATACTGAATAAAAGTGAAAGAACGACTGATGAGCATGAGAACCTGATTAAGATCGATCCTCAAGTTGCATTAGTCAAGGATCTTGTTACTAGTAATACTGAGGATTCCAATATAAATTTTTGTGTTGTGTCTACTAACCTTGTTACAGCCAAGAATAAAGGCTCAATTTCAGGTACTACAGTTGTATCTGTTAAAATAGGAGATCATGGTTATTACGGGCTATGTGATTTGGGATCCAGTGCTAGTGTTATTCCTTTTTCAAATTATCAAGAGATCATGAATGAGATTCTACGATGTGAAATTGAAGACGTTGATGTTACTATTCATCTTGCAAACAAAGAAACTATCTCTCCTATTGGAATTGTGCGAGATGTTGAAGTTCTATGTGGAAAGGTAAAATATCCTACCGACTTTTTAGTACTTGGTTCAGTGCAAGATAGTTTTTGCCCTATTATCTTTGGTAGGCCTTTTCTCAAAACTTGTGGAGCTATTATAGATTGCAGGAAAGGAAAAGTATCTGTTGAGTTTAATGGGAGCCATATGAATTTAACTTCTCTAAATTCCCGAAGCAAACTCGTGGTACTAATTTGCCTAGTAATGATAAAATTATTGAAGAGATTGCTTCTATTTCTACTCCTCCTAACGATCCTTTGCAGCAATTTATGGAGGACCATGAGAATGATATGCATATGCAGGAAAGGAACGAGCTAGATGACATATTCTTGAGACAACCTGCTATCGTGAAGCACAACCTTTCGGTTGAGCCTTTGGGAATTTTATCGAAACCAAAAGAAGACCCGGTGTTTGATCTTAAACATCTTCCCAATACGCTCAAGTATGCATTTTTAGATGAAAAGAAAGTATATCCTGTTATTATCAATGCTAACCTTTTAGGATATGAAGAAGTGCGATTATTGGAAGTCCTTCGTAAACATCGAGGCGCTATTAGCTATACCCTTGATGATCTTAAGGGGATTAGTCCATCTATTTGTCAGTATACTATCAATCTTGAGCCTGATGCTAAACCAGTTGTTGATCATCAACTACGGTTGAACCCAAAGATGAAGGATGTTGTGAGGACCGAAATCCTCAAGCTTCTAGCTGCAGGTATTATCTACCCTATAGATGATAGTAATGTTGGGTAACGTAGCATAAATTCAAAATTATCCTACGCCATATTCAGATCTTCCCATGGAGAGACCAACAACGAGAGAGGGGTGAGTGCATCTTCATACCTTTGAAGATCGCTAAGCGGAAGCGTTGCTAGAACGCGGTTGATGGAGTCGTACTCGCGGCGATTCAGATCGCGGTGTGATTCAGATCTAGTGCCGAACCACGGCACCTCCGCGTTCAACACACGTGCAGCCCGGTGACGTCTCCCGCACCTTGATCCAGCAAGGAGGAGGGAGAGGTTGGGGAAGATCTCCGGCAGCACAACGGCGTGGTGTCGATGGAGAGACGAGGTCTCCCGGCACGGCTTCGCCAAGCACCGTGGGAGAGGAGGAAGAAGAAGAGCAGGGCTGCGCCGAGAGAGAGAGATGGAAAACCGTATCTCCAAAGGCCAAAAACCCCACTATATATAGGGGGAGGGAGGGGTGGCGCCCCCTTTAGGGTTTCCCCCTTGAGGGGGGCGGCATCCCTAGATGGGAGAGGGGGGCGGCGGCCAGGGAGGAGAGGGGGTGGCGCACCTCTAGGTGGGCCTTAGGACCACCAGCGCCTAGGGTTTCCCCTCCCTCCCTCTTTGGTGCGCCTGGGCTGAGTGTGGGGGGCGCACCAGCCCACCTAGGGGCTGGTTCCCTCCCGCACTTGGCCCATCTAGCCTTCCGGGGCTTGTGGCCCCTCCCGGTGGGCCTCCGGAACCCTTCTGGTGGTCCCGGCACTTTGCCGATGGTGCCCGAAACATTTCCGGCGTCCAAACCCATCCATCCTATATATCAATCTTTACTTTCGGACCATTTCGGAGCTCCTCGTGACGTCCGGGATCTCATCCGGGACTCCGAACAACCTTCGGTAACCTCGTATAACAATTCCCTATAACCCTAGTGTCATCGAACCTTAAGTGTGTAGACTCTACGGGTTCGGGAACCATGCAGACATGACCGAGACACTCTCCGGCCAATAACCATCAGCGGGATCTGGATACCCATGGTGGCTCCCACATGTACCACGATGATCTCATCGGATGAACCACGATGTCAAGGATTCAATCCATCCCGTATACAATTCCCTTTGTCTGTCGGTATTAGAACTTGCCTGAGATTCGATCGTCGGTATACCAAACCTTGTTCAATCTCGTTACCTGTAAGTCTCTTTACTTGTTCCGTAGCACATCATCCCGTGACTAACTACTTAGTCACACTGAGCTCATTATGTAATGGCCCAGAGTGTAACTTGCCTTATTTGGAACCTTCTGTATGTGGGTCCATCTTGTCATTGCCATGAGAGATCAATGCATGTGTTATTTCATGTGATGCTTACCTTGTCCTGTTTCCTTTTGCATGCATGCATTCATTTCATTCCTTGCCTTCTTTGTGATTGTTGCCATTTGTGATCCATGCATGTGGTGTGATATGTGATGGCATGTGATGATATGTTGTTCTATGTGAAGTGTTGTGGAGTGGTGCAATTGTAAGTAGGGTGCAACTATGCTAGGTTTCAAAACTTTCTCCCTCTCTATTCTATCTCAAGCTCAAGTTTCACTTGCTCCATCCCTGATTCAAAAATGTTCATGTTTAGTATGAATTGTGGTGGATGTGATGCTATGTTTTTAGTGTTTTGAAAATTTGTTTTAGTGGTGCAAATATTCATAAAACATATCAATTAATTCTGTTTTATAAATATTTAAAGGCTCCAAAAATTCCTTTTATATTTTATTTAAATAGGTCATAATTCCTTAGGACCAGGGGCATTTTTGTTTTATTTTTAGCTTCTACAGTGTTGCATGTGCATTTGTTTTGCCTCTGTTTGTTTTGTAAATAGAAAACCCCAGTTGGTTTTCTTTTCTTTATCTAGCGCATCCAGGTGGGCCTTCTCCCCGTGGTTGGCCCAACTCCTTCTCACGCGTAGCCTTCCCTGTAGACTCCGTCTTCCTCCCTCCTTCTTGCGTCAGTTTCGTCAGAGAGAAAGGCGAGACAGAGAGTGACGCCGTCTCATGGACGTCAAGGCCGCACGTCCCTCGCCTCCTCCTCCTCCTATAAAGAACCCTTGGCGTCCGTGTAGGGCCTAGGGTTCCTCCAAGCCGCCGCTGCTCCTTCCCTCTTCCTCCTCCCTCTCCCCAGATCGAAAGCAGTCGGGACGAGCTCCTCCTTCGCCATGGCCGTAACTTGAGGAGCTCCTCGCCGTCGTAGCTGTCCGTCTCCTTCCCCTCCAAGCCTTCGGCGAGCACGCGGAACCTCAAGGGGATCCATTCCCGCAGCTAGGAGGACCAGATCAGGTCTGCTTCCCCTACATCGACGATGGCTTCTTCCTCGCCGACGATCTCCTCCACCTCGGCTTCTTCCTCTTCTTCCCCGACTTCCTCTCCGGCAGGCACGACGTCCTCGACCAGTGGGTGAGCACGCACCTTCCTCCCCTTCCCTATCGGAAGATCGTGTGTAGGAACCCGTAGCCGCGCCGCCGTTCTTCTCTTTGTCGCCGACGCCGCCGTTCTTGTTGCAGCAGTAGGTGTAGGCCTTCCCGTGGCGATCTTAGTGTAGAAATGGAACCCTGGGAAACCCTGCTCCCTTCCATCGACGAGGCGTAGGTCAATTTGAAGTAGATCGCCGGCGTTGAGGTTCCCCTGTTCCCGCCACCGTCGGGCAGAGGTAGAACCAGAGGGGTTCCTCAAAAGAGCAGAGCCCCTCTCTCAGTTAAGATTCATACCAGCAACGTAGTGGTAGAGGGTGTTTTGGCGCAGCGTTTGGTCCTGGGTTCGAAACCCATCGGCGCCCTTTTGTTTTTCCGTTTTGTGAGACACAGTAGTGATACGTCTCCAACGTATCTATAATTTTTGATGGTTCCATGCTATTATCTTATCAACTTTGGATGTTTTATATGCATGAATATGTTATTTTGTATCTTTTTTGGGACTAACCTATTAACTCAGTGCCAAGTGCCAGTTTCTGTTTTTCCGTGTTTTTGGCCCATTTTCAGATGGAATCCAAATGGAATGAAACTTTACGATGATTTTTTTGGACCAAAAGAGACCCCCGAAGCTTTGGAAGAAGTCGAGAAGAGCCACGAGGGAGTCACAAGCCCTGACGCCGCCCCCCCCCCCCGGTGGTGGCGACCAGGCTTGTGACCTCTTCGTGGGCCCAAACGACGTAATTCCACCGCCATAAATTCCTATAAATTCAGAAACCCCCAGAAAGAAACCTAGATCGGGAGTTCCGCCGCCGCAAGCCTCTGTAGCCACCAAAAACCAATCTGGAGCCCGTTCTAGCACCCTGCCGGAGGGGGGATCCATCTCCGGTGGCCATCTTCATCATCCCGGCGATCTCCATGACGAGGAGGGAGTAGTTCTCCCTCGGGGCTGAGGGTATGTACCAGTAGCTATGTGTTTGATCTCTCTCTCTCTCTCATGTTCTTGAGATGTCTTGATCTCGATGTACCATGGGCTTTGCTACTATAGTTGGATCTTATGATGTTCTTCCCCCTCTCCCTCTTGTAATGAATTGAGTTTCCCCTTTGGATTTATCTTATCGGAATGAGTCTTTGAGAACACTTGATGTATGTCTTGCACGTGTCTATCTGTTGTGATCAACTTGCGGGTTTGTGACAATTGGGAACCTATGCATATGGGTTGGCACATGTTGGATTCATGTGAGTATTTGATGTATGTTTTGGTGATCAACTTGCGGGTTCGTGACATTGGGAACCTATGCACAGGGGTTGGCACATGTTTTGACTCTCTGGTAGAAACTTTGGGGCACTCTTTGAAGTTCTATGTGTTGATTGAATAGATGATTCTGAGATTATGTGATGGATATCCTATAATCATACCCGCAGATACTTGAGGTGACAATGGAGTATCTAGGTGACATTAGGGTCTTGGTTGATATGTATCTTAAGGTGTTATTCTAGTACGAACTCTTGAATAGATCGATCAGAAAGAATAACTTTGTGGTGGTTTTGTACCCAACAATAATCTCTTCGTTTGTTCTCCGCTATTAGTGACTTTGGAGTGACTCTTTGTTGCATGTTGACCGCTACTTATATGATCCAATTATGTTATCATTGTTGAGAGAACTTCACTAGTAAAAGTATGAACCCTGGGCCTTGTTTCCACGCATTGCAATACCGTTCGTGCTCACTTTTACCATTTGTTACCTTGCTGTTTTTGTAATTTCAGATTACAAAAACCTATATCTACCATCCATATTTCACTTGTATCACCATCTCTTCGCCGAACTAGTGCACCTATACAACTTACCATTGTATTAGGTGTGTTGGGGACACAAGAGACTCTTTGTTATTTGGTTGCAGGGTTGCTGGAGAGAGACCATCTTCATCCTACGCCGCCCGTGGATTGATAAACCTTAGGTCACCCACTTGAGGGAAAATTGCTACTGTCCTACAACCCTCTGCACTTGGAGGCCCAACACCGTCTACAAGGAGAAGGTTGTGTAGTAGACATCAAGCTCTTTTCTGGCGCCGTTGCCGGGGAGGTTTGCGCTTGAAGGTATATATTTAGATCTTGCAATCGAATTTTTTGTTTCTTGTTCTTTCGCTTAAAATTACAAAAAAAATGGAATTAAGGATGCCTCATATGCTCCATCTTTTCAATGTCTTTCGTGAGCATGATGGGAAGGAAAATTGTGCTCAAGTGCTGAAAGAAGAATTACATAGAATGCTTGGCATAGAATATGTGAGTGATGAGCATGATTGCAATGTTCTTAGCATGAATTCTTTGAATACCCATGATGCTAATTATATGCAAAGCCACAAGCTTGGGGATGCTATATTTGATAATGATGATCTTTTTAGTTCTTCCACTTTGAATGATCAAAATCATTTTGATGAAAGCATGCCCCCTATCTATGATGATTATTGTGAGGATACTTATGCTTTAAAGAAGAGGGATTATAAAACTTGTCATACTCTCGAGAACCCTTTTGCTAAACCTTGCTTTTTCATTGTGGACACAATTTGTAGTGCTCAAGTCTTTCACGATACTCCCACTACTACTCTTGAGAATAGATTTCCTTATGTGGAGAGTAGTAAAATTCCTATGCTTGTACATCATGAAAAGAAAGCCTTAGGTTCTGGTTATATTGTTTAATTCATTCATGATGCTACTGAAAATTACTATGAGAGAGGATCATATGCTTCTACTTATTGCAATAGTATTAAGCTTCCTCTCCATATGTTGAAATTATTGAAGCTATGCTTGTTTTGCCTTCCTATGCTAGTTGATTCTTGCTCCAATAAATTTTTTGATCACAAAATCCCTATGCATATGAAGTGGGTTAGACTTAAATGTGCTATCCATTTGCTCCACGATGCTCTCATTGTGTTTCAATCCTTACCTTTTATGTGAGCATCATTGAAATCAATGCCTAGCTAAGGGCGTTAAACGATAGCGCTTGTTGGGAGGCAACCCAATGAATAAATTTTTCTTTGCTTTTTGCTTCCTGTTTTGTTTTCTCCACACCAACATAATTCTGTTATGATTGTGTCTTTTGTGTTTCTTTTTGTGTTTGTGCCAAGCAAAACCGTTATGATTAGTCTTGGTGATGATTGTTTGATCATGCTGGAAAAAGACAGAAACTTTCTGCTCACGAAAAGAATTTTCATTTTTGTTCTGTAAGAGATTTTGAGTTGATCCTTTTTTCTGCTAATTATTATGCAAATTCTTAAGACTGTAGTAATTTTTCAGAATTTTTGAAGTATGAGAAGTATACGAAATATACAGATTGCTACAGACTTGTCTGCTGTTAACAGATTCTGTTTTTTGTTGTGTTGGTTGCTTATTTTGATGAAACTATGGATAGTATCGGGGGGTATTAGCCATGGAAGATTGAAAATACAGTAACCCAACATCAGCATAAGTCTAATTTAAGTTTGCTACAGTACCTAAGAAAGTGGTGGTTTGCTTTCTCATACTAATGTTATCACGAGTTTCTGTTTAAGTTTCGTGTTGTGAAGTTTTCAAGTTTTGGGTGAAGTTCTTATGGACAAAGAGATAAAGAGTGGCAAGAGCTCAATCTTGGGGATGCCCAAGGCACCCCAAGATATTCAAGGATGCCGTAAAAGCCTAAGCTTGGGGATGCCCCGGGAAGGCATCCCCTCTTTCGTCTTCAATCCATCGGTAACGTTACTTGGGGCTATATTTTTATTCACCACATGTTATGTGTTTTTGCTTGGAGCGTCTTGTATCGTAGGAGTCTTTTATTTTTGTTGTGTCACAATCATCCTTTCTGCACACCTAGAGATAGAGACATGCACTCACCGTGATTTTGTCGAGCTTCACTTATATCCTTTGGTAGACAATTCAGCACACATGTGCTTCACTTATATCTTTTAGAGTGCAGCGGTGCGTGGCTTGGTAGTTGATCTATGCTTTGAAAGTAGTCTCAAAAGGGGTAGTTATCCAAAGGGATACAAAAACTTCCACCTTCATGTGCATTGAATAGTTAGAGAAGTTTGATTCATTTCAATTAGTTTTGAGTTGTGGTTTTAGTAATATTGAAGTCATGCTAGTAAGGTGTTGTGGATCTAGAAATACTTGTGTTGAAGTTAGTGATTCTCGTAGCATGCACATATGGTGAACCGCTATGTGATGAAGTCTGAGCATGATTAGTCTTTGGATTGTCATCCTTTGCGTGGCGGTCGGGATCGAGCGCTGGTTTATACCTACCAACCCTTCCCCTAGGAGTATGCGTTGAATGCTTTGTTTCGATTACTAATAAAGCTTTTGCAACAAGTATATGAGTTCTACATGACTAATGTTGAGTTCACGGTTTATATGCACTTTCACCTTCCACCATCACTATCTTCTTAGTGCCGTGCAACTTTCATCGGTGCACAAAACCCACCATTAGCCTCCCTCAAAACAGCCACCATACCTACCTACTATGGCTTTTTCAAAGTCATTCCGAGATATATTGCCATGCAACTACGACCACGACATGTGCCACCACGTCTACATTGCCATTGCATGATCGTAAGATAGCTAGCGTGATGTTTCCATTAATGTCTATGCCATGCTAGATCATTGTCACGGTACACTACCGAAGGCATTTCATATAGAGTCATCGTTGCTCTAAGTTTTGAGTTGAAAGTGTGATGATCATCATTGATGGAGCATTGTCCCATGTGACGAAATAAAAGAGGCCAAAGATGCCCACCAAAAAAAAGGCCAAAGAGCCCACCAAAAAAAATCTGAGAGAAAAAGAGAGAAGGGACAATGCTACCACCTTTCCACACTTGTGCCTATTAAGCACCATGATCTTCATGATTGAGAGTCTCTCGTTTTGTCACCACCATATAGCTAGTGGGAAATTTTCATTATAAAATTTGGCTTGTATATTCCAATGATAGGCTTCCTCAAAATTGCCTTAGGTCTTCGTGAGCAAGCAAGTTGGATGCACACCCACTAGTTTTCTTTAAGAGCTTCACATACTCTTAGCTCTAGTGCATCATTTGTATGGCAATCCCTACTCATTCACATTGATATCTATTGATGAGCATCTCCACAGCTTATTGATATGCCTAGTTAATGTGATCATCTTCTCCTTTTTTGTCTTGCAACCTCCACCACACTCCACACCACTTATAGTACTAAAACCATGGCTCACGCTCATGTATTGCGTGAGAGTTGAAAAGGTTTGAGAAAGTAAAGGTGTGAAACAATTACTTGGCCAATACCGGGGTTGTGCATGATTTAAATTCGTTTTGCAATGATGATAGAGCATAGCCAGACTATATGCTTTTGTAGGGATAACTTTCTTTTTGCCTTATTATTTTGAAACTTCATGATTACCTTGCTAGTTTGCTTGAATTGTTATTGTTTCCACGTCAATATCAAACTATTGTTTTGAATCTAATGGATCTGAACATTCACGTCACATAAGAGGAGTTACAAAGGACATCTATGCTAGGTAGCATGCAACATCAAAAATTGGGGATGCAACATCACTTCCCTACTCGAGGACGAGCAGGAGTTAAGCTTGGGGATGCTTGATACGTCTCCAACGTATCTATAATTTTTTATGGTTCCATGCTATTATCTTGTCAACTTTGGATGTTTTATATGCATGAATATGCTATTTTATATCTTTTTTGGGACTAACCTATTAACTCAGTGTCAAGTGCCAGTTTCTGTTTTTTCCGTGTTTTTGGCCCATTTTCAGACGGAGTCCAAATGGAATGAAACTTTACGATGATTTTTTTGGACCAAAAGAGAACCCTGAAGCTTTGGAAGAAGTTGAGAAGAGCCACGAGGGATTCACAAGCCATGACGCCGCCACCCCCCCCCCCCCCGGTGGTGGCGACCAGGCTTGTGACCTCCTCGTGGGCCCAACCGACGTAATTCCACCACCATAAATTCCTATAAATTCAAAAAACCCCAGAAAGAAACCTAGATCGGGAGTTCCGCCGCCGCAAGCCTCTGTAGCCACCAAAACCAAATCTGGAGCCCGTTCAGGCACCCTGTCGGAGGGGGAATCCATCTCCGATGGCCATCTTCATCATCCCGGTGATCTCCATAACGAGGAGGGAGTAGTTCTCCCTCGAGGCTGAGGGTATGTACCAGTAGCTATGTGTTTGATCTCTCTCTCTCTCGTGTTCTTGAGATGTCTTGATCTCGATGTACCATGGGCTTTGCTACTATAGTTGGATCATATGATGTTCTTCCCCCTCTCCCTATTGTAATGAATTGAGTTTCCCCTTTGGAGTTATCTTATCGGATTGAGTCTTTGAGAACACTTGATGTATGTCTTGCACGTGTCTATCTGTTGTGATCAACTTGCGGGTTTGTGACAATTGGGAACCTATGCATATGGGTTGGCACACGTTGGATTCATGTGAGTACTTGATGTATGTTTTGGTGATCAACTTGCGGGTTCGTGACATTGGGAACCTATGCACAGGGGTTGGCACACGTTTTGACTCTATGGTAGAAACTTTGGGGCACTCTTTGAAGTTCTATGTGTTGGTTGAATAGATGATTCTGAGTTTATGTGATGCATATCGTATAATCATACCCGTGGATACTTGAGGTGACAATGGAGTATCTAGGTGACATTAGGGTCTTGGTTGATATGTATCTTAAGGTGTTATTCTAGTACGAACTCTTGAATAGATCGATCAGAAAGAATAACTTTGTGGTGGTTTCGTACCCGACAATAATCTCTTTGTTTGTTCTCCGCTATTAGTGACTTTGGAGTGACTCTTTGTTGCATGTTGAGGGCTAGTTATATAATCGAGTTATGTTATCATTGTTGAGAGAACTTCACTAGTGAAAGTATGAACCCTAGGCCTTGTTTCCACGCATTGCAATACCGTTCGTGCTCACTTTTACCATTTGTTACCTTGCTGTTTTTGTAATTTCAGATTACAAAAACCTATATCTACCATCCATATTGCACTTGTATCACCATCTCTTCGCTGAACTAGTGCACCTATACAACTTACCATTGTATTAGGTGTGTTGGGGACACAAGAGACTCTTTGTTATTTGGTTGCAGGGTTGCTTGAGAGAGACCATCTTCATCCTACGCCTCCCACGGATTGATAAACCTTAGGTCACCCACTTGAGGGAAAATTGCTACTGTCCTACAACCCTCTGCACTTGGAGGCCCAACAACGTCTACAAGGAGAAGGTTGCGTATTAGACATCAAGTAGCAGCACGAGATGGCTTATCCTATTTACCCTCTCTCTTCTGTCGAGCCAGAGAGGTGTAGTGTAGTGGTGCTAGTTGCTGGTGGTGAACCAGGGGGTCTTGGGATCGATTCCCAGGCCAGCCCCTTTTATTTTTGCCTAGTCCTTTTTCTGATTTTCATTTGTTTGCTATGTTAGTTGTTTTGGTGAGCTAGGACAACATGTGTGGTATTTTTGCTTGCCTCCTACCAGCAGGTTGTCTCTAGTTATTTTGCTAGCATGTGTAGTGATGCATGTGTAGGATTTGAGTGCAAGAGGTGTGTATGTGCAAGCTCCCATGAGATGTATGTGTGTGGTGCATCACCCAAGAGTTGTGTAGTTGATGTATGAGGTGAGTGCTTGTGTGGTGCAAGTACCCATGAGCTTGTGTGTGTGTGTGTGGGTTCCTCCCCCCACGTACTTTGTGTGTAGGAGTAGTGATTCTTGTGTGTGTGTAGGTGATCATGTGATGTTTGTGTGTGCATGTGTGTGTGACACCCACATGCCCAAGGCATGGGTTGCCTTGATAAGCACTTATGTGCAAGCTTGTATGTGTAGGTGTAGGAATGCATGATGTGAGTGTAAGTTAGTGTGTGTGTTTTAACTAGCATGTGTAGGTGCTTGATATATGTGTGCTTGATGTATGTGTGTGTGTGGTGGTGTGCTAAGGCACATGAACATGAGGCCTACCCCTCATGTGCACCAATGGAGTGATGGGAGTGTGCAAGTGCATGTGTAGATGATGAACTTGTGTGCAACACATGTGATATAGCACTATTTACCTCTATGTGATTCCATGTATATTTTCTTCTTAGCTTTGTGCCCATTTGTTCTATGCAAGTACCTAGGTATTATATATGTTTTTGGGGTAGAATCATCCCAGGAATCCAATGGTGGAATCAGATTTCCCTTTGGAACACTTTCTGGGAATGTCATATTTCTGTTTTGTTCAATGTTTAGAGCTTGGTCCCATGTGATGTGATGAGCCCAAGAGGATGATTCCTTGTTGTGGCAGTAGAGGGTGGACCCCTCTATAGCATGTTGGTTTTGTTTTATGCTTAGGAGTTTACATGTGCATGTTGTGCCTAGTCAAAGTAGGCATGTGGCTGAAAATATCAGTTTTCAGGGACTTAGTGAAATTCTCAGATTCACAGATTTTCACTAAGTCTGAGAAACTGCTGTTATTTTATTCCCTTGTAGTTGTGCTCGCAAAAGTTCATGTGTTGGGAATCAGCCCCTGCAATCAACTGAGAAGTTGCAGCTTTTGTGTTTTTCTAGCTCTTTGTCAATTTTCATTCCATTTGACTTCCTGTAGATATTGTTTTGGGTGCTGTCAAAATGCTTCAGAGCATAAACAGCTAGTGAGAATCTGAGAATTTCACTAAGTCCCTGAAAACTGATATTTTTGTCCAAGTTAGCAGTTGTAGATCTTTCTGTGTGTAACTCCTTTGTATTATCTTTTTGTTGATGCTTGTAGAGATTTTGAATAGCCTCTGCCACATATCTTATTTGGCACATTTGGGTGGTTGTAGGTGCTTTGCATGTAGCTCTCAAACTGCTATGATGCTGTTTAGGACAGAATGTATAGTTTTGTTGTTTAGATGCTTGTGAGTGCATAGTTGATGGTGTGGTGAGTTTCTTTGCACCACCCATCTATACTTGTTTGTTTGGTGATTCGGCAACCTGGGAATACCAGTAGTATGCCATTGGAGTGGGTTTGTGATGGATTTTATCCGTAGGACTCCATTTCTTGTTTCATTGTTTCTGGTTGATCCGTAGCTCCGTTCATAACGTTCTTTATATGTTTTTGCATCGTTTTCGCGTGATGCCTCTGTTCATGTCATCTTAGTGCATGTCAAGATAGCTTAGGGTGAAGTTCTGTCCAGAAGTTTGTAGTTTCTTATCATGCATGTGCAAGTGACTAGAATAGAGGTGCATGTTCATTCTCATCTCATGCATCATGTGTTTGTTGCATCATGTGGTGTTGTTGTTCATTGGACGCTATTTTTATGTTGGGTAGCACCGGGATCGGAGAGCGAGTACGTGGATCCGGGAGAGTACGTGCAGGATGAACAAGAGCAGTTCCAAGCTGAAGACATCACACGCAAGATGACATGCCCTTGATACCATCTCTAGTCTTGTTATGCTTAGTTTCACGTTTCCTTCGTCACCTACCACTGAAATTATTGCCTCCTGATATTGCCATGAAACCCAAACACTTTCCCCTCCTAGCAAATATTGAATGGCTAAGTAGGCTTGCTCAGCTTCTAATGTTATCGTTGCTAGTTGCAGGTGCAATTGTCTCATGTGATAACATGAGTTTGATATCATTATGTTAAATCTGTTATTTAATTAATGCACCTATATACTTGGTAAATAACGGAAGGCCTAGCCTTTTGCCGGGTGTTTTGTTCCATTATTGCCGCCATAGTTTCCGGCTACCGGTGTTTGATTCCATAACTGATCGCTCCTAACACATTCGGGGTTGTTATGGGGACCCCCTTGATAAATCATGTAGTGTTAAGACTTGTCCGACAGGACCCAACATAGGTTTTAATTTGCTAATAACTTAATAATAATCTGCATAGGGAATGGCTACCCCGAGGAATTAATCAACAACCCGGGCCAGTGCTCCTCATGAGTGTTGGTCCAACCTGGTCTGCGTGCGGGGCCACCACAAGGAAACTTGAGGTTTGGTTCTCGTAGCTAGTTCCATCCGTCGTGTCCTGAAACTGAGATACGCGGCTCTTATCGGGGTCGTCGACACGACGGGAGGTCCTACTAGTCTTATCATACCTTAGCGATATATCTTGCGTATAGGAATCCCGGTGAAGCTTTGGTTCTCCCCAGAGTTGAGGTTTTCCTCTAAGTAATCCAACGAGATCACGAGATTCGTGATAGAGGATTACTTTGCGGCCCGTGACCATTTGTGATGGACTAGTTGGAGCACCCCTGCAGGGTTTAATCTTTCGGAAAGCCGTGCTCGCGGTTATGTGGCAACTTGGAATATTTGTAAACATCCGATTATAGATAACTTGAACTTAATCTAATAAAACTTGCCAACAGTGTGCGTAACCATGACTGTCCCCTTCGAAGACCTCTCTTCGATCGGGAACACGGTGGGGTTATGTTTGACGTAAGTAGGTGTTCAGGATCACTTATTGATCAGCTAGTCTTCGCCCGCTAGGGTAGACCACCATCAATATCTTCTTCTACGTAAGTTAACCACCATAAATGCTTAGGATGCTGCAACCTAAACACTGAACCTTCCTTACCTAATAACTTGACTAGTTCTGGCACCGAGGTCATAGATTGCTGAGTCCCTGTAGCTCATAGATTACTTCAACACCCCAACAGGTACAGGTATGCCCGACACAGGTGATCCCGATGGCACACAACTGGCATGGCAGTACGATGAGGAGAACGACCGCGTGTACGTGAACTATCCAGAAGACCGACGTGTGGTCGTGATCGTGGGCAAGAGATGACCCACAAGTATAGGGGATCAATCGTAGTCCTTTCGATAAGTAAGAGTGTCGAACCCAACGAGGAGCAGAAGGATCTGACAAGTGGTTTTCAGCAAGGTAAAATCTAGAGGCACTGAAATTGTCGGTAACAAGTGATTGTGTGGTGAGATGATTCGTAGCAAGCAACAAGTAACAAAAGTAGCAACGGTGCAGCAAAGTGGCCCAATCCCTTTTGTAGCAAGGGACAAGCCTGGACAAAGTCTTGTAGGAGGAAAAACGCTCCCGAGGACACACGGGAATTTCGGTCATGCTAGTTTTCATCATGTTCATATGATTCGCGTTCGTTACTTTGATAGTTTGATATGTGGGTGGACCGGCGCTTGGGTACTGCCCTTACTTGGACAAGCATCCCACTTATGATTAACCCCTCTCGCAAGCATCCGCAACTACGAAAGAAGAATTAAGACAAAGTTTAACCATAGCATTAAACTAGTGGATCCAAATCAGCACCTTACGAAGTAACGCATAAACTAGGGTTTAAGCTTCTGTCACTCTAGCAACCCATCAGCTACTTACTACTTCCCAATGCCTTCCTCTAGGGCCAAATAATGCTGAAGTGTTATGTGATACGTCTCCATCGTATCTACTTTTCCAAACTCTTTTTCCCTTGTTTTGGACTCTAATTTGCATGATTTGAATGTAACTAACCCGGACTGACGTTGTTTTCAGCAGAATTGCCATGGTGTTGTTTTTGTGAAAAATGGAAGTTCTCGGAACGTCCTCAAAATTTACGGAGATTTTTTCTAGAAAATATGAAAAATACCTGCGCAAAGATCCACCGGAGGGGATGGGCTAGTGGGCCACAAGCCCTGTTGCCGCGGCCACCCCCTCGCCGCGGCAACCAAGCTTGTGGGGCCCACGTGGCTCTGCCGCCCCCAAACTCACCTCTATAAATTCACTTTCGCCCAGAAAAAAATCAGAAGAGAAGATTTCGTCGCGTTTGCGATACAGAGGCGCCGCCACATCCTGTTCTTCATCTAGAGGACAAATCTGGAGTCCGTTTTGGGCTCCGGAGAGGGGAAATCGTTGACATCATCATCATCAACCTTCTTCCCTCTCCAATTCCATGAAGGTCTTCATCGTTCGTGAGTAATCTATTTGTAGGCTCGTTGGGCGGTGATGAGTAGGATGAGATCTATCATGTAATCGAGTTAGTTTTGACGGGGATTGATCCCTAGTATCCACTATGTTCTGAGATTGATGTTGCTACTACTTTGTCATGATTAATGCTTGTCACTAGAGCCCGAGTGCCATGATTTTAGATCTGAAATTATTATGTTGTCACCAATATATGTGTGTTTTAGATCCGATCTTGCAAGTTGTAGTTACCTACTATGTGTTATGACCCGGCAACCCCGGAGTGACAATAACCGGAACCACTCCCCGTGATGACCATAGTTTGAGGAGTTCATGTGTTCACCAAGTGCTAATGCGTTGTTCCGGTTCTTTATTAAAAGGAGAACGTTAATATCCTGTAGTATCCTTTTGTACCCCGTTGCCACGGGAGGGATGGACAATATATGTCATGCAAGTTCTTTTCCCTAAGCACGTATGACTACACACGGAATGCATGCCTACATCACATTGACGAACGTGAGCTAGCCACATATCTCTCCGTGTTATAACTGTTGCATGATGAATTTCATCCAAATGAATCACCGACCTATTGCCTACTTGTTTGTCCCACTGTTGTTGTTTCTACTGTCGCTTGCTACTGTTGTTACTTGTTTTGCTCTGCTGTTGTTACTACTGTTGCTACTTGCTACTTCTATCACTACTGTTGTTCCTTGCCACTGCTGTTACTCGTTACACTGCTGCTACCTGCTACAATACTGGTTCGCACGACGTTGACGGGGAAGAATATTTCCCGTCCACGGGCAACTTCTGGCGCCATTGATATGACAGTTAGGAATAGTCTGCCGTCAACAGATCGTTTCTGACACCGTTGTTATCATCCTACTTTGCTGCTGATACTTTGCTTGCAGATACTAATCTTTCAGGTGTGGTTGAATCTGACACATTCAGCTGCTAATACTCGACAGTATCCTCTCACTTCCTGACTGGCGAACAAACAAATTTGGGTTGAATACTCTACCCTCGAAAACTGTCGCGAACCCACGTGCTGGTGGGCCATTGCAAGACAATTGCTAATTGTTGAGCAA
Source organism: Hordeum vulgare subsp. vulgare (assembly GCF_904849725.1). Lineage (NCBI taxonomy): Eukaryota > Viridiplantae > Streptophyta > Magnoliopsida > Poales > Poaceae > Hordeum > Hordeum vulgare. Next base: position 512,270,469 of record NC_058524.1, on the reverse strand, counting down.
CTGGGAGCAGTTCTGGCTCTATTGTCACGAAGGCATCAAGTCAGGTACACGTCAACAACATTCTTCTAGTGTCGCTGTCGGGGACTGCCGTTAGCAGCATTTTTCTGGCGCCGTTGCTGGGGAGGTATTGCTATATTCTCTGAGTCACTTGGGATTTATATCTGCTGATCACTATGAAGAATCTAAAAGATCCAAAAACCAATTATGAGTAAGTTTGCGACATCACCTCCTGCTGGAAATCTTGATATGTCGCCTGTTCTTGATACTGCTATGCTTGATACTGCTAGAGATACTACTTTGCCTGATGTGCCACTAGGGGTGTTCCTTGATGCTCATATTGCTAGAGTTACTGCCAATGCTCGTGATGCTTCTGAAACTGCCGCTACTATAGATAGAACCTGCTTTTGCTCCTGCTAGATCTAGCTCTCCTAGATATGAATTGCCTGATATACCTGAGGGTTACGTTATGGAGGGAGAGATGGCTGAGGATTTTCTTGCGTGTAAGGATGCCTATGACGCTGAGAAATTACTTCTCAAGTGGAAGGAAAAGTCTCTGAAAGCTAGGATGAAATACGACCCAAAGTTTGCCACTTCACCTATCTTTATCACCGATAAGGAATATGAATTCTCTGTCGATCCCGAGATAATCTCTCTAGTCGAATCTGATCCTTTCCACGGTTATGAATCTGAAAAGGTCGTAGCCCATCTTACCAAACTACATGATATAGCCACCCTTTTCACGAGTGAGGAGAAGATCCGCCACTACTATATCCTTAAGTTGTTTCCTTTCTCTCTAAAGGATGACGCTAAAGCCGGGTTCACTTCTCTTGCTCCTGGATGTGTGAGTAGTCCCCAGGATATGGTCTATTACTTCTGTGAGAAATATTTCCTGGTGACAATATGGAAAGCGATGTTCATAATGATGCTCAACCTAGCAATGATAAGGATGTGGAGATTGAACCTACGGTTAATCCTGATAACCCACAACCTAAGAGATACGATAAGAATGACTTTACTGCTAGGAAGCATGGTAAAGAAAGAGAGCCATGGGTTCAGAGACCTATGCCCTTTCCTCCTAAGCCATCCAAGAAAAAGGATGATGAGGATTTTGAGCGCTTTATTGAAATGATAAGACCCGTCTTTCTGCAGATGCGGTTAGTTGATATGCTCAAAATGTCTCCGTATGCCAAGTACATGAAAGATATCGTGACTAATAAACGGAAGATACCAGATCTTGAGATCTCCACCATGCTTGCCAATTACACTTTCAAAGGTGGAACTCCTAAGAAACTTGGTGATCCCGGAGTGCCCACTATACCTTGCTCCATTAAAGGAAACTACGTAAGAACTGCCTTATGTGACCTTGGAGCCGTTGTTAGTGTTATGCCTCTCTCTCTTTATCGTAGACTTGAACTGGATAAGTTGACATCCACTGAAATCTCTCTGCAAATGGCCGACAAATCAACTGCTTTCCCTGTTGGCATTTGCGAGGATGTGCCTGTTGTGGTTGCTAACACCACTATCTTAACAGACTTTGTTATCTTGGATATTCCCGAGGACAATGCCATGGCTGTCATCCTCGGAAGACCCTTTTTAAACACTGCATGGGCTGTTATAGATTCCAAGAAAGGCAATGTCACTTTCCATGTCAACGGTAATGAGCATACCGTGCACATTCCGAAGAAACGATATAAAGTACATTGCATCAATGCTATCGAAAAAACTTCATCGATTCTTATTGGGAGCTTTGAATGCCCTATTCCTCGTGTCAAGATGAAGTATGATTTGCTTGTTGGGGAGATACATATCCCCATTGAGGTAACTTAGTGGCTATTCGAAAATTCTCCGTTCTCTCTTGCGACTCGAGAAAGTTTTGTCATAAGGATTTGATCAACCCCATTGACGGAATTCTTTCGATGACCATGAAATGGGTGAATCAAAGAGTCACATACCTTTGTTTTAAGCTTTCACTTTCTTTTGCTTAGACGAAAAATGATAGATTTAGTTTAGTTCTCCCTGTTTCCTGTTTTAGCGTCTGGTAGAAAAATACCCCGAAAATAAAAGTTCTCCGATGGTCCTGAAAATCTAGTATGATTTTTCTGGAATATTTGAAAAATACTGGGACTGAGAGCTGGCCTGGGGGCCACCCCAGTGGGCCACAAGCCCTGTCACCGCGGCAACCCCCCTGGCCACGGCAAGCAAGCTTGTGGGGCCCGTAGGGCCCCCCTCCACTCATTTCAGCTCCCATCCTCTTCTTCTTCCTCGAGAAAAAATTGTTTCGCAGCTCAATCCCGTGTTCTTGCTCATTTGGCTGTGATTTTCGATCTCCTTGCTCAAAGCATCATTCTCAGAACCGTTTTGAGGAAATTGCTCCTTGGTAAGTGACTCCTCCATTGTTCCAATTAGTTTTTGCTCTAGTGCTTTATCCTTCGCGTATTCTTGCTACCTTGGTGACCCTATTCTTGAGCTTGAAATGTTGATTTTAGCTGGTCCGAAGTAGTTTTAGCGCGTGATACGGTCTCTAGGCACTAGTAGGAGTAGTTGCTACGAGTTGAGTTAATCTTTATTCACTTTCCTTTCGAAGTCTCTAAAAATTTCAGAATTTTTCAGAGCTAGAAAAGGAAAAGGATGAGGAGGTTCTTGGGGGGATCTTCAAGTCGTAACCCCAAGGAGGATGAGAAGAACCACCCCAAGTACGTAGTTCCTCGAGTCACAGAAGTTCGAGCGTGCGAGTGGCCAAGTGATGAATTTTTACGCGCCGCCGGGCTTTATGAAGACTTCTATTACTTGGTAGAGAACACAGGTCTTACCGCGTTCATTGAAGATAAGTGCTCACAATACCTCCTCGTCACCAATATTTTCGTTCAAAACTTCAACTTTTATCCGAGGAAGAATCCTCCCATGGTTGAGTTCATGTTGTACGATATCCCCCAGTGCATGACACTACAGGATTTTTGCAATGCATGCAATTTACCCTATGTTGGGGATATTCATGATCCTCGTCCATGGGACTTGGAAGATTTCATAGGCCCTATTGCTGTTGGAGAGGAGAGAGCAGTGTCTCGCGCTAGAATTGCTAGCATACATTTTCCTGTGCTTCAGTACTTCTCAATATTTGCGGGAAAATGTTTGATTGGCCGTGGGGAGGCTGGATCACTTAGCTCTCCAGACCTTGCGGTTTTGTGCGAAGGCCTTTATAGCACTAAGACTTATAGCCTAGGTGCTATAGTAGTTCAGCGGTTGAACACAAACCGTTCCAAAGGTGTCTTCTATGGAGGTATCTATGCCACTCGTCTTGCTAGACACTTTGAGATGCCTATTAGACTTCGCGAGGAAGAAGAGATGCTTCTTCCTGAGAAATATCTGGATTATGACAGCATGGTTCGCCATGATTTTCTGGATAGAGATGCTAATAGACGGATGATTTATAACCTGGTATTTAGTCACGCTACTCGAGAGACTATAACTTTGCCTGCTCCTTCTTTGTTCGATCTTCATGCAGGCAGGTATACTATTATGCCCTCGGACATCTACGCATATTGGGGCTTAGCCCAACCACAGGTGCCCGTGCCCGAGCCGCCAGTCGAGTACGAGACGCCAGTTTATCAGTGGGAGCCAGAGGAGCTCACACAGCAGTGGCATCCACAGTCCGCTCCGGATTATCCCGAAGCTGGTTATTTCCCGCCTTGGGAGTAGACCAAGCTAGGCCAAAAGCCTAAGCTTGGGGGAGTACGTGTTCTCACCGACCTTACATTCATGCTTATGCTTTTACTTTATTCGTCGGTGTTTACACTTTGCCACTGTATTATGCATGCTAGTTTATTTTTGCTTTCTTGTTTTCTTGTTTTGTGTCCTTTTGAGAAAACCCAAAAAGATTTTCCTTTCTTCTTTTTTCTTGTTGGGAGCTTTCCTGTGTGAATAGTTTCTTTTTCTTTGGGTCAAGGTAGAAGATATTGGTTACAATGTTTAGTGGCTCTTGCATGCATACCTGTTTAGCTTTCAAAGAGCCATATTAATTTGTCTTCTCCTTTGTGTTTGCCTGCAGATTCAGCTTAGACCAATGCACGAGCACGCTTATTATTGTTCACATCATTCGATCGTGCAAGTGAAAGGCAATAATGATGATATATGATGAAGTGACTGAGACTGGAAAAGCTGGTATGAACTATATCTATTTTGTTTTTGTAAATATGACTAGCTTGTCGTCCCAGATTCAGCTTCGTTGTGAGAGAACCATGTTTGCAATGACAACTTAGAGATCATAGTTTCTGATGCCATGCTTATTTAGCTGGGAGCTTATAATGGTTTATCTTGAATGCCAACATAGATTTCGAGATGACTATGATGTAGTATGATAGGATGGTATTCTCCTTTGAATGATTCAAGTGGCTTGACTTGGCGCATGTTCATGCATGTAGTTGAAACAAAATCAACATAGCCTCTATGATGTTCGTGTTCATGGTCATTTATATCCTGTTCATGCTTGCATTCCATGTTAGTCAAACTCATTGCATCTTGATGACGGTTGTCGCACTCTAGTTGGTCGCTTCCCAGTCTTTTGCTAGCCTTCACTTGTACTACGCGGGATACTGCTTGTGCATCCACTTCCATAAACCCAAAAGTTTTTCCATGAGAGTCCACCATACCTACCTATTTGCGGTATTGACCTGCCGTTCCAAGTAAATTTGCATGTGCCATTCTCTAAACCTTCAAGAAATAATCTGTTTTGCATGCCCGGACAACTCATGTGGTGACAGGGGGCTATTGGTATCTTCCATGTTAGGCGTGTTATCCTCGACATGTGTTTATTCATTGTCATTCACGAGAAAGGGGCTGGTAATTGGAATGCCCAGTTCCACGCTTAAATCGAAAACATAACTGTAAAACAAGACTCCCCCCGGATTGATGTTAGTATGGACGGTACCCGAGGATTCAGCTAGCCGTGGAGTGTGATTGATTGGTGGTGGGGGAGTTAAAACTTTACTTTTCTGTTTGGGAACCGCCTATAGCATGAATAGCATGGAAGATATTGAGAGCTTGAGCTCTGGCATTGCGTTGACAATGAAAGCATGCTGCCCAAAATTATTATCTCTGTTTTCAAAGCTTGAGCTCTGGCACCTCTGCAAATCAATGCTTCCCTCTGCGAAGGGCATGTCTATTTATTTTCCTGTTGAGTCATCCTCTTCTTATATAAGCAACAATTAGAGAGCACCTCTGTCATTGTTATGCTTTGCTTTTGATTGATATTGAGTATGACTATGACTGGATCTTCGTTGCTATGAATTACAATGTTTAGTCAGCCATTAATCTTTGAAAGTGCTCTCCATTTATGTTTTGCGGTCTCACAAAGAGCTAGCGAGAAACCACCTATTCATATTGCTTCATGCTTGTTTTGATTGAATTGATGGTATCTGAAACTCATTATTATTTGCTCGCTAGCTGATTATGCCATTGATATTAGTTTGCCGTGAGACCTTTGTGTCACTTGCTTATGTGGTTAACTTGTGATCTTGCTGAAACTCTGGTTATGAGTTAGACATAGTTACAACAACAAGATCAAATAGAGTTTGTCAAAGTTTTTTCTTTCTCTTTCAGTTTGTCAACTGAGTTGCTTGAGGACAAGCAAGGTTTTAAGCTTGGGGGAGTTTGATACGTCTCCATCGTATCTACTTTTCCAAACTCTTTTGCCCTTGTTTTGGACTCTAATTTGCATGATTTGAATGGAACTAACCCGGGCTGGCGTTGTTTTCAGCAAAATTGCCATAGTGTTGTTTTTGTGCAGAAATGAAAGTTCTCGGAACGTCCTGAAAATTTACGGAGAATTTTTCTGGAAAATATGAAAAATACTTGCGCAAAGATCCACCGGAGGGGATGGGCCAGTGGGCCACAAGCCCTATTGTTGCGGCCACCCCCTGGCCGCGGTAACCAAGCTTGTGGGGCCCACGTGGCTCTGCCGCCCCCAAACTCAGCTCTATAAATTCACTTTCACCCAGAAAAAAATCAGAAGAGAAGATTTCGTCACGTTTGCGATACGGAGGCGCCGCCACATCCTGTTCTTCATCTGGAGGAGAGATCTGGAGTCCGTTCTGGGCTCCGGAGAGGGGAAATCATCGCCATCGTCATCATCAACCTTCTTCCCTCTCCAATTCCATGAAGCTCTTCATCGTTCGTGAGTAATCTATCCGTAGGCTCGCTGGGCGGTGATGAGTAGGGTGAGATCTATCATGTAATCGAGTTAGTTTTGACGGGGATTGATCCCTAGTATCCACTATGTTCTGAGATTGATGTTGCTACTACTTTGCCATGCTTAATGCTTGTCACTAGGGCCCGAGTGCCATGATTTCAGCTCTCAAATTATTATGGTGTCACCAATATATGTGTGTTTTAGATCCGATCTTGCAAGTTGTAGTTACCTACTATGTGTTATGACCCGGCAACCCCGGAGTGACAATAACCGGAACCACTCCCGGTGATGACCATAGTTTGAGGAGTTCATGTGTTCACCAAGTGCTAATGTGTTGTTCCGGTTCTTTATTAAAAGGAGAACGTTAATATCCTGTAGTATCCTTTTGGACCCCGCTGCCACGGGAGGGATGGACAATAGATGTCATGCAAGTTCTTTTCCCTAAGCACGTATGACTACACACGGAATGCATGCCTACATCACATTGACGAACGAGAGCTAGCCACATATCTCTCCGTGTTATAACTCTTGCATGATGAATTTCATCCAAACGAATCACCGACCCATTGCCTACGAGTTTGTCCCACTGCTGCTGTTACTACTGTCGCTTGCTACTGCTGTTACTTGTTTTGCACTGTTGCTGTTACTACTGCTGATGTTACTACTGTTGCTTGCTACTGTTGCTAGTTGCTACTGCTGTCACTACTGTTGTTCCTTGCCACCGCTGTTACTCGTTACACTACTGCTACCTGCTACAATACTGGTTCGCACGACGTTGACGGGGAAGAATATTTCCCGTCCACGGGCAACTTCTGGCGCCATTGATACGACAGTTAGGAATAGTCTGCCGTCAACAGATTGTTTCTGACACCGTTGTTATCATCCTACTTTGCTGCGTATACTTTGCTTGCAGATACTAATCTTTCGGGTGTGGTTGAATCTGACACATTCAGCTGCTAATACTCGAGAGTATCCTCTCACTTCCTGACTGGCGAACCAACAAATTTGGGTTGAATACTCTACCCTCGAAAACTGTCGCGAACCCACGCGCTGGTGGGCCATTGCAAGACAATTGCTAATTGGTGAGCAACTGGAAGCAGTTCTGGCTCTGTTGTCGCGAAGGCATCAAGTCAGGTACACGTCAACAACATTCTTCTAGTGTCGTTGTCGGGGACTGCCGTTAGCAGCATTTTTATGGTGCCGTTGCCGGGGAGATATTGCTATATTCTTTGAGACACTTGGGACTTATATCTGCTGATCACTATGAAGAATCTAAAAGATCCAAAAACCAAAGTCTTGCCCTCAACCACGAGGGGAGGTAAGGAACTGTCATCTAGCTCTGCACTTGATTCACCTTCAGTTATGAGTAAGTTTGCGACATCACCTCCTGCTAGAAATCTTGATACTTCGCCTGTTCTTGATACTGCTATGCTTGATACTGCTAGAGATACTACTTTGCCTGATGTGCCACTAGGGGTGTTCCTTGATGCTCATATTGCTAGAGTTACTGCCAATGCTCGTGATGCTTCTGAAACTGCCGCTACTATTGAGATAGAACCTGCTTTTGCTCCTGCTAGATCTAGCTCTCCTAGATATGAATTGCCTGATATACCTGAGGGTTACGTTATGGAGGGAGAGATAGCTGAGGATTTTCTTGCGTGTAAGGATGCCTATGACGCTGAGAAATTACTTCTCAAGTGGAAGGAAAAATCTCTGAAAGCTAGGATGAAATACGACCCAAAGTTTGCCACTTCACCTATCTTTATCACCGATAAGGATTATGAATTATCTGTCAATCCCGAGATAATCTCTCTAGTTGAATATGATCCTTTCCATGGTTATGAATCTGAAAAGGTCGTAGCCCATCTTACCAAACTACACGATATAGCCACCCTTTTCACGAGTGAGGAGAAGATCCGCCACTACTATATCCTTAAGCTGTTTCCTTTCTCTCTAAAGGATGACGCTAAAGCCTGGTTCACTTCTCTTGCTCCTGGATGTGTGAGTAGTCCCCAGGATATGGTCTATTACTTCTGTGAGAAATATTTCCCTGCCCATAAGAAGCAAGCTGCCTTGCAGGAAATATACAACTTTGCTCAACCCAAAGAAGAGAGTCTCCCACAAGCTTGGGGGAGGCTCGTCCAGCTACAGAATGCTTTGCCTAATCACCCTCTTAAGAAGAACGAGATACATGATATCTTCTATAAAGGACTTACCGATGCCTCTAAAGACCACCTAGATAGTTGTGCCGGTTGTGTTTTTAGGGAACGAACTATAGAACAAGCTGAGACTCTACTGAATAACACCTTGATCAACGATAATGCTTGGACTATTCCCGAACCAGCTCCTAAGCCAACTCCGAAGAAAAGAGGTATTCTATTCCTCGGTCCCGAAGATATGCAAGAAGCCAAGAAATCTATGCAAGAGAAAGGCATTAGATCTGAAGATGTCAAAAATCTACCACCTATCGAAGAGATCCATGGTCTCGATAACCCGATACAGGTAGTAGAAGTAAATTCTCTGCGTATGTTTGATGAGAGTGATATTCCTTTTGATAAACCTGCTAGCCTATGCTTTGATGAATTTGACAACTTTGTTGCTAAACAATAGAGTTTCAATGATTATGTTAGCAGACATTTGGAACAAAGTACTCGTATGCTTAGTCATTTAAGTGCTTGTGTAGACAGAAATGTCAATGATCTGAAGCTTCTGAGTAAACATGCCTCTCTGATTACTACTTAGGTAGAACAAGTACTTAAAGCTCAAAATGACTTTCTCAATGAATTAAATGACAACTCTGTGAGAGTCATTACTAGAGGAGGCAAACTGACTCAGGAACCTTTGTATCCTAAAGGTCATCCTAAGAGAATTTTCAAGATTCTCAAGGAATTAATGCAGATACACCCAGTCATCCTAAGGAGAAGAAGAAGGATGATAGAAACCTGCATGTTGGTTCACCAAATAATGTCACACCTGAAGAACCAAATGTATTTTCTGCGTCTGATGCAGAAACACAATCTGGGGATGAACATGAACCTCGTGACAATATGGACAGCAATGTTCATAATGATGCTCAGCCTAGCAATGGTAAGGATGTGGAGATTGAACCTACGGTTAATCCTGATAACCCACAACCTCAGAGATACGATAAGAATGAATTTACTGCTAGGAAGCATGGTAAAGAAAGAGAGCCATGGGTTCAGAGACCTATGACATTTCCTCCTAAGCCATCCAAGAAAAAGGATGATGAGGATTTTGAGCGCTTTATTGAAATGATAAGACCCGTCTTTCTGCAGATGCGGTTAGTTGTTATGCTCAAAATGTCTCCGTATGCCAAGTACATGAAAGATCTCGTGACTAATAAACGGAAGATTCCAGATCTTGAGATCTCCACCATGCTTGACAATTACACTTTCAAAGGTGGAACTCCTAAGAAACTTGGTGATCCCAGAGTGCCCACTATACCTTGCTCCATTAAAGGAAACTACGTAAGAACTGCCTTATGTGACCTTGGAGCCGTTGTTAGTGTTATGCCTCTCTCTCTTTATCGTAGACTTGAACTGGATAAGTTGACACCCACTGAAATATCTCTGCAAATGGCCGACAAATCAACTGCTTTCCCTGTTGGCATTTGCGAGGATGTGCCTGTTGTGGTTGCTAACACCACTATCTTAACAGACTTTGTTATCTTGGATATTCCCGAGGACAATGCCATGGCTGTCATCCTCGGAAGACCCTTTTTAAACACTGCATGGGCTGTTATAGATTGCAACAAAGGCAATGTCACTTTCCATGTCAACGGTAATGAGCATACCGTGCACTTTCCGAAGAAACGATATAAAGTACATTGCATCAATGCTATCGAAAAAACTTCATCGATTCTTATTGGGAGCTTTGAATGCCCTATTCCTCGTGTCAAGATGAAGTATGATTTGCTTGTTGGGGAGATACATATCCCCATTGAGGTAACTTAGTGGCTATTCGAAAATTCTCCGTTCTCTCTTGCGACTCGAGAAAGTTTTGTCATAAGGATTTGATCAACCCCATTGACGGAATTCTTTCGATGACCATGAAATGGGTGAATCAAAGAGTCACATACCTTTGTTTTAAGCTTTCACTTTCTTTTGCTTAGACGAAAAATGATAGATTTAGTTTAGTTTTCCCTGTTTCCTGTTTTAGCGTCCGGTAGAAAAATACCCCGAAAATAAAAGTTCTCCGATGGTCCTGAAAATCTAGTATGATTTTTTCTGGAATATTTGAAAAACACTAGGACTGAGAGCTGGCCTGGGGGCCACCCCAGTGGGCCACAAGCCCTGTCACCGCGGCCACCCCCCCCCCCTAGCCGCGGCAAGCAAGCTTGTGGGGCCCACAGGGCCCCCCTCCACTCATTCCAGCTCCCATCCTCTTCTTCTTCCTCGAGAAAATATTGTTTCGCAGCTCAAACCCGTGTTCTTGCTCATTTGGCTGTGATTTTCGATCTCCTTGCTCAAAGCATCATTCTCTGAACCGTTTGGAGGAAATTGCTCCTTGGTAAGTGACTCCTCCATTGATCCAATTAGTTTTTGCTCTAGTGCTTTATACTTCGCGTATTCTTGCTACCTTGGTGACCCTATTCTTGAGCTTGAAATGTTGATTTTAGCTGGTCCGAAGTAGTTTTAGCGCGTGATACGGTCTCTAGGCACTAGTAGGAGTAGTTGCTACGAGTTGAGTTAATCTTTATTCACTTTTCTTTTGAAGTCTCTAAAAATTTCATAATTTTTCACAGCTAGAAAAGGAAAAAGATGAGGAGGTTCTTGAGGGGATCTTCAAGTCATAACCCCAAGGAGGATGAGAAGAACCACCCCAAGTACGTAGTTCCTCGAGTCACAGAAGTTCGAGCGTGCGAGTGGCCAAGTGATGAATTTTTACGCGCTGCCGGGCTTTATGAAGACTTTTATTACTTGGTGAAGAACGCTGGTCTTACCGTGTTCGTCGAAGATAAGTGCTCACAATACCTCCTCCTCACCAATATTTCTGTTCAAAGCTTCAACTTTTATCCGAGGAAGAATCCTCCCATGGTTGAGTTCATGTTGTACGATATCCCCCAGTGCATGACACTACAGGATTTTTGCAATGCATGCAAATTACCTTATGTTGGGGATATTCATGATCCTCGTCCATGGGACTTGGAAGATTTCATAGGCCCTATTGCTGTTGGAGAGGAGAGAGGAGTGTCTCGCGCTAGAATTGCTAGCATACATTTTCCTGTGCTTCAGTACTTCTCATTATTTGCGGGAAAATGTTTGATTGGCCGTGGGGAGGCTGGATCACTTAGCTCCCCAGACCTTGCGGTTTTGCGCGAAGGCCTTTATAGCACTAAGACTTATAGCCTAGGTGCTATAGTAGTTCAGCGGTTGAACACAAACCGTTCCAAAGGTGTCGTCTATGGAGGTATCTATGCTACTCGTCTTGCTAGACACTTTGAGATACCTATTAGACTTCGCGAGGAAGAAGAGATGCTTCTTCCTGAGAAATATCTGGATTATGACAGCATGCTTCGCCATGATTTTCTGGATAGAGATGCTAATAGACGGATGATTTATAACCTGGTATTTAGTCAGGGTACTCGAGAGACTATAACTTTGCCTGCTTCTTCTTTGTTCGGTCTTCATGCAGGCAGGTATACTATTATGCCCTCGGACATCTACGCATATTGGGGCTTAGCCCAACCACAGGTGCCCGTGCCCGAGCCGCCAGTCGAGTACGAGACGCCAGTTTATCAGTGGGAGCCAGAGGAGCTCACACAGCCGTGGCATCCACAGTCCGCTCCGGATTATCCCGGAGCTGGTTATTTCACGCCTTGGGAGTAGACCAAGCTAGGCCAAAATCCTAAGCTTGGGGGTACGTGTTCTCACCGACCTTACATTCATGCTTATGCTTTTACTTTGTTCGTCGGTGTTTACACTTTGCCACTGTATTATCCATGCTAGTTTATTTTTGTTTTCTTGTTTTCTTGTTTTGTGTCCTTTTGGGAAAACCCAAAAAGATTTTCCTTTCTTCTTTTTGCTTGTTGGGAGCTTTCCCGTGTGAATAGTTTTCTTTTTCTTTGGGTCAAGGTAGAAGATATTGGTTACAATGTTTAGTGGCTCTTGCATGCATACCTGTTTAGATTTCAAAGAGCCATATTACTTTGTCTTCTCCTTTGTGTTTGCCTGCAGATTCAGCTTAGTCCAATGCACGAGCACACTTATTATTGTTCACGTCGTTCGATCGTGCAAGTGAAAGGCAATAATGATCATATATGACGAAGTGACTGAGATTGGAAAAGCTGGTATGAACTCTATCTATTTTATTTTTGTAAATATGACTAGCTTGTCGTCCCAGATCCAGCTTCGTTGTGAGAGAACCATGTTTGCAATGACAACTTAAAGACAAAGTTTTTGATGCCATGCTTATTTAGCTAGGAGCTTATAATGGTTTGTCTTGAATGCCAACATAGATTTTGAGATGACTATGATGTAGTATGATAGGATGGTATTCTCCTTTGAATGATTCAAGTGGCTTGACTTGGCGCATGTTCATGCTGAAAGTGCGTTATATCGACTAGAGGGGGGTGAATAGGAGATTTTTAGAATTTCATCACTGAGGAAATTCCTTTTGAGGAAATTCCTCACTGATGACTAACTTACAGCGAAAATAGTAAAGGGTCAGGAGTGCAAAGTTTCACTAGAGTAGTTTTTCAGTATGAGGAATGTGAAAACAGATTGCACAGTAAGCAAGCACGCAGAAAACAGATGAGGATTAACTAGCGTGAAGAATTTGGGGTTGAGGAATTTCAGATAAAGTCTTCAGCAAATTCTTCAAACAGTGACAGTGGAAATCGTCAACACATAATCTGAGGAATATAAAGAGTTGAGGAATTAGAACCCGTTTCACAGCGAAGACAGTAGTTGATGACCCAGTTCCAACTGCTGTGACAGTTGTACATCTGGTTTGGAGCGGCTTGGTATTGAAACCAAAAGACACACAGTCCCTACCGTATTCTCCTTGGGCTAAGAACACACAGTCCTCGCCCAACACTCGTGGTAAGTCTTCAGGGCAGACTTCCAAACCCTCGCAAACTTGGTCACCCAGCGATCCACAATTGACTGCTGGATTGCTCTAGACCATGACGCCTAACCGTCTGGAGGATGCACAGTCCTCAAAGGTAAAAGGCTTCAGTCCCACACAGGAACAACTTCTTCAGTGATGCTCAATCACTTGGTTCTCTGTTTGTGGTTTGGTGTTTGGGGCATTTCCTCACTGATGAATTACTCTCGAAGACTCTGAGGAATTGGGTTGCTCTTATGACAAGTGTCAGTTTCTAACGGAGCAGCCAACCAGCTAATGGTTGTGGGGGTGGCTATTTATAGCCTAGGAGCATCCCGACATGATTTGACACTAATGCCCTTAAATAATATGACCGTTGGTGTGGATAAGACCAATGATCTGGCGTGGCTATCGAAACGGTCGGAACCCTCAACTGTGAGAGTCTTCATGTCACTCGTATTCCTCACTTGAGGCTCTTGGTAGGATTAGGCTTGGGTTTAGCATCATGAGTAAATTTATTCCAAAGTGTAACTTCGACCCCCTTTAACAGTACGGTGTTCCTATTACTCAAGTGTGAAGAAAACAAAACAGAAAGTGTAAATCTTCATGCTTCAAAGTCTTCAGAATGATTTTCTTCAGGACACACCGAATTCCTCAATTTCAATATCTTCATGAGGAATATCAATTTCATCGCAGATTCTTCGCGATTCAATTCTTCAGCTTCAGACCAATTTCTTCAACCGAAGATATACATTTTTAGGGGTCGATATTCATCAAATATTTCAAACTCCTCAGTGACTTATAGATCCTGTGCACACTCATGAACACATTAGATACTTAACCTATAAGTCTTCAAACCACCAAAATCACTAAGGGGCACTAGATGCACTTACAATCTCCCCCTTTTTGGTGGTTGATGACAATTAGGTTAAGTCTTCAACAGGGATAAAAATATGAAGTGTAAATACTCATTTGAGGAATTTGAAATCAAGATTCAGAGAGACTCCCCCTGAAGATGTGCATATCTTGAGGATTTTGCTTTTCACAGCAAATGCACATTGATGATTTATATCATGGAGATCTCCCCCTGAGTCTTGTAAATCATGCATACATATGACATATAGTATGAAGAAATTGAGGATGCATGATGACAAATGGTATCTGACGAATTTCAGCATGCGTGCATTAAAAATTTGAGGAATAAGCATGTGAAGAAAAACGTTCAAAAGAGACAGAGTACCATCGGGCTTAAGTTACAACTCATTACATAAACACTATAGTTCATAAGCCCCAAAATATCCCGCTTGAAGACTAAATCTCAAGTTTCTCCCCCTTTGTCATCAAGTGACAAAAAGGGACAAACTGAGGACTAACGCCCATGAAGACTTCACTCCTTGGCAGTTGATGAAGACGCGTGAGGATTCTTGGGAGTAGTCTTCTTCCTTGGACCGGTGGGAGTGTCTTGTTGTTCTTCATCAGATTCAGCAGTGCGGAATGAAGAAAAAGAACTATCTTCAAGGTCTGGAACTGGGATTGGCCTGAACTTCTTCTTGGGTGGCCACGACCAGTCAAAGTCTCGCTCAAACTCCAATTCTTCAAGTTCTGCCGGAGTCTTCAGATGAGCAAGTGTAGCCCAGGTGCGATCAAAAACCTCATGAAGATAGTGATGGTTAAGCTTCACAGAATTATGTGTTTCAGTGAGGGTTTTCACAATGGCACCAAACTGGCGTTTGACCCACTTGTGATTCCGATCCACCTTTTGGTGAAGACTGAGGAGAAGCTCTCTGGTATTCAGCACGCGAGGAGCAACAGGGCTTGGAGGATGAGTCTCGGTATCATCCCATGAATAATATGGCTCAGGCTCTTTGAACTGGCCATCAAGGGGCCTACTGCCTTCATCAATGACAGACTTGCCTTTGCCTTCAACAGGCTCGAAAGTCTTCTTGTTGACCCTGATAGGAGGCATGTAACCAACATGGTTGTTGCAATCAGCGTGAAAGTTGATGCCTGTCCTTTTCCTGATGAATCTCATGATCCATGGAGCATAGATCTTGTGGTCAAAAGGACACATTGCATTGTCGGACAAAGTCCTCAAGAAGAAATCATGGATGTTGATAGGAATATCATGAATGATGTTGAATAGGATATTCTTCATGAGGCCTACAACATCTTCTTCATCATCGTGTCCCTTGATTGGCGCAAGGACGCTGCAGAGGATTCTGTAAACAGACCTTGGTTCATATTTGAGCTCATGGACGAGGAAGGTTTTTCTCGGTGGTTGCCCCTTAGCCAAAGGCTTCATGAGGACTTCCATCATCCCATTGGGCACCTCACGTTCATCATAAAGCTTCACGGCTTGTTCTGAAGGAATTGATACTGGCAGTTCACGCAGAAGCTCAATGGCAGGAGCCTTGTGGTGTGTTGTTTGCGTCATCTAGTCAAACACCCAAGTGTTGATATCTGCTGGATCCCCAGATATGTGAAGAGTGGCATAAAATTGAAGAATAAGCTCACTGTTCCAATCACAGATATCAGAGCACATGGGGACAAGACGACCTTCATGAAGGACGTTGAGGACAGGAGCTAGGCATGGTATTGCTTCAAGCTCAACATGAGGAATATGCTTGTGCTGGAAAATCTTGTTCCTTCCACACACCACAGAGGCATAGTAATTGAGTTGTGTCCTCGTCCAAAACTTCAGATGCCTGATTTGAGGTTTGTCATAGGGATTTTCTCCAATGAAGTACATGCGTTCTTCAAAGAAGTTCTCCTTTTGAAACTTTGGTCGCTTGGAGAACGGTTGACGCTGCCATGGCTGAAGATTTTGCTGTTGAATTTGAGGGGATACAACAATTGCAGACTCTGGGTTGAGCACGACGAATGCATTGTCTGGATCTGGGGCATTTTCTTCAGCATGGTCCTCGGGGTGAGGAATCTCATCAGCTTGAGCTTCAGGCTGAGGTGCATGCTCTTGTTGTGCTTCAGGCTGAGGAATGGGATCTGGCTGATCTTCAGGCTGAGGAATGTGATCTGGCTGAGCCTCAGGCTGAGGAATGTCGTCAACTGGAGCATCCTGTTGAGGGTTTTGCTCTGGAAAAGGAATGGGTTCACCCTGCGCCTCAGTT
Source organism: Hordeum vulgare subsp. vulgare (assembly GCF_904849725.1). Lineage (NCBI taxonomy): Eukaryota > Viridiplantae > Streptophyta > Magnoliopsida > Poales > Poaceae > Hordeum > Hordeum vulgare. The sequence goes on along the minus strand of NC_058524.1, from coordinate 512,254,092 downwards.
TGAGGATCTTGCTCAGGAGGAGTTGGGTCAGCCTGATCCTCAGGTTGAGGATTTTGCTCAGGGCTCTGAATTTCATCAGCTTGAGGATTTTTTGCTTTGTTCTTCCTCGGCTTGCTTGGTGATACAGCCAGAATCATTAGCTGGTGCAGCTGATACTTGTGCAGTTTCTACATGAGGAATGGAGGGTTGAGGAGTGTCGTCAATGCGAATTTCTTCGTTAGTATGTTCCTCAGATGCAACATCCTTCATTTCCTCATCTGGCCCTTTATCCTGGTCTTCAAAGGTGACCATTTCATAAGAGGGAGCGATGTTAAGAGGCACAGGGTCCAGTGGAGCATTTTCTTCAAGTGCCTTGAGGTGCTTGGCCTCAGTGTGTTCTTCTGCTGAAGAAGCCTTTCTCTTCTTGGCTTCCTTTTCAGCAGCCCTTGTCTTCTTCACGTCTGATGCAGACGGAGTCATCTTCTTAACCTTTGAAGCTTTTGGTGAAGGTGTTTTCTCAGCAGATTCATCAGCTGGCCTTGAGGAACCAGCTGGAGCAGAGTCATCAGCTGGCTTTGAAGCAGCAGCTGGAGCAGAGTCATCAGTTGGCTTTGAAGCAACAGCTGGAGCAGGGTCAATCTCACCAGCTGTAGCAGATTCATCAGCTGGATTTTCCGTGGTGATTTTCTCAATTGTCGGTTCATCCACACGGCTTTCTTGAGGGATTTCCTCAGCTTGAGGAGTTTCATCAGCTGGCTCTTCAATCAGAGGCTGAGGAGTTGGTACTCGAGGGGCAGCTTTCTTGTTGTAGTTATTAACAGCTTCAGTAGCAAGTTTGATGAAATTGCTTTTGAGACTTTGACGGTCAGAAAGCTTGGAGTACTTATCTGTCAAAGTCTTCAACTCTGTCTGTGTTGATACAAGATCATCACGCGTCAGATTGAGGAGATTCTGCTTGAGGAATTTCTCCTTATTGAGCTTAGCCACCTTGGCCTGTTTAGCTTGTTGCTCCTTCCACTTGGCCTCGTTGATGAATGTGGCCACCATGTGGCTGATGCCAGGGGGAAGTTTCAAATCATCAAGTGGAGTGTTGGGGTCCTCATACCAGATATTTATGTAGTCTAGGAGGACTTTTGGGTCCATGGCCACAGGAATGGAGCTGCCAGAAGCTTGAGCTACCCTCTCCTGCTTGTTTCTGATCATAGCTTGCAAAGTTTCATCATCATATTCATCACTACCCTCTGATGCGGAAGGGATCATGATGATTTTGCTTGGGCTGGGTCTTGTTCCTCTCCCGGCAGTCACCTTAGTCTTCAGAGGAGTTGCTGAAGACTTTGTCCCTAAGCTGGTTGCAGCTAGGAGTGAGGAGCTGGAGGTAGCTGGCAGTGGCTTCATTATCGGCTTATGTTCAGGTTTTAAAGCCTGTGGTGGTGCTGAGGATTTAGGAGCTGAGGGTTTTGGCGTTGAAGGTTTTGGAGCTGATGCTGGAGCTGGTTTTTCTTGAGGCTTTGAAGCCTTTGCTTTTGATGGCACAGACTTTTGTTGAGGAATTGCCGAGCCAGAAGTCTCAGCAGCAGAGGAAGTAGCGGCAGTTGAAGCAGCAGCAGATGATTCGTTGAATTTCCTCACAGCAGCCTTTGCCTGCTTCTTGAGCTTTGCCAAGTGCTTTTACTTTTCATCAGGATAATCATCAAGCGTCTTGAGGCTTGAGGGATGTGCTTCTTGATAATCCTCAAGTGGAGCCCGTTTGCCAGGAGGCTTCAGAGCGAATTTCTTCGCATATTTGGGAGTGACGAATCTGTACTCCTTCCACTCCTTAGCCCATCGACGTTCTATCTTCTAAAGCCGAATTTTTCTCTTGGCCATAGTTTCGTGTTCATCAGGGGTGCAGTAGTCCAGGTATATATCGTCAGGAATGTCTAAGGTTGTATTCTGCTCAAGTTTCTTGCCTCCCTTTTGCTTCCTGTCATCCTCCATTTTCTTCAGCTGAGGATTTTGCTGATGAGATTGAACTCTTGAGGACTCTGATGAGACTTGAAGATTTTCTTCAAGAAATGTTGTAAATGAGTTAATTTGATGAGAACCGAGAGATTCATTAGCTGACATGTGTGTACCTGTGAACAGAGTATAGTTGCGAGGAATTTGGAGAGTTCATATGCGTTCTCAGATTTGAAGAAAATGAAAAAATTGACAGTTGAGGAATTTGACTAGTGGTTGAGGAATTTGCCTAAGCATGTTGTTCTTGGGTTCCAGAGTTGTACAGATCCGAAAATTCGCACAATTGAGGAATCTCGTGAAAATCTTAGATGCTTAGTGAAGTTCATCAATAGTGTGGTGATAGGTAGTGTTTGAGGAATCAGATGCATATGGATTCTTGAGGAAAAACAGATTTCACATCTCAGAGGTAAAATAGTAGATCAAACTTGCTGTAAAAATAGGGTTTTTATTTACCCTAGATGGAGCGCACGAAGAACAGAGAAGAGTTGCGGGGAGAAGCTCTTTCGGTGCGTGTCCAATGCACCCTAACCCGGCAGCAGAGGACGTCTACGGCGGCGGTGGACGAAGATGGTCCGACTCCGGCGTGGTTTTGGTGACGGAAAAGTCAAGGCAGTGAAGCTCTTCTTCGCCGGCGACGAGACTTCCAGCGGTGGCGCTAGGGTTCGGTGCTTTTGCTGTAGCAGGAGTGCGATGGAGCGAAGAAGTGTTTTACCGAGGGGGATGGGGACATATTTATAGCCAGGCAGTTACTGTTGGCGCGAAGAAATCGGACCAAATTGCCCTTGCCTCTACATCTCCGCAGGACACGTGTAGCTTACGGGCAAAGCGGTGTAGATCGTGGAGATCGTGGTTATCCGAACGACGTAAGTGGGGTTCAGTTACTGTTCATTAAAAAAAATATTTTTGAAGATTTGAGGATTTTGCTACAAAATCATCAGCTGACAAGGACGCAATGAGGGTTTCAAACAAAGTTTCAAGTAGAACGCATATGAAGAATTGAATAGATTGGATGAGAATAACATAGAGGGAAAGTAGGGTCCGATCACATTCACTTAGATGAAATATCAACTTGAAGAAATAGCTATAAGTGAATGTTGTTGAGGACTTGAAATCACAGTCTATCTAGGTAAATGAAAATCATCAAGTGTTTTTGAAGATTTTACTAACTTGAGGATTTTGTGATAAATCGTCACAATGATGAAATTCAGTTTTGAAGAAAAATGAGTTTGAAGAACAACTGTCTTGAAGAAAATCAAATTTTGAGGAATTTCATGTTGGGCGGTGGCGTGACCCACCATATAAGAATGTTGATTACAGACGCCGCGTACAATTGTCGTAGGGCCCTGAGAATCAATTTCTTCATTGATTTCTTCACACTCAGAGTGATATTCTTCATTAGTTGAAGAAAATCGATTCATCGTGTGTTGCACATCTAAGTCATCAATTTTGCATAAGTGTTAGGAGGTGTGCATGTTTTTACAAAACATTTGAAGATTCTAAGATATTTAGCTCACACCTCAACTTGCAAAATCTTTTCTCATCCAAGGGCTTAGTGAAGATATCTGCCAGTTGATCATCAGTCTTCACATGGTCGATGAGGATATTGCCCTTGAGGACATGGTCCCGAAGAAAATGATGACGAATCTGGATGTGCTTAGTCTTCGAGTGCAGTACTGGGTTGTATGCAATCTTGATTGCACTCTCATTGTCGCAGTAGAGAGGCACATTCTTCATGTTGATGTTGTAGTCCTTGAGGGTATGCTTCATCCACAACAATTGAGCACAACATGAACCCGCAGCAATGTACTCAGCTTCGGCAGTGGAGAGTGATACGCAGCTCTATTTCTTTGTGGACCAGCAAACTAGTGATCTTCTGAGGAAATGGCATGTGCCAGATGTTGACTTGCGATCCACACGGTCACCAGCATAGTCAGAATCAGAATACCCTACCAGATGAAGATTTGAGCCCTTGGGATACCATAATCCTAGTGTTGGTGTGTGAGCTAAGTATCGAAGAATATGCTTCACAGCCTTATGGTGTGATTCTTTCGGTTTTGCTTGAAAACATGCACACATGCAAACACTAAGCATTATATCTGGCCTAGATGCACATAGATACAATAAAGAACCAATTATAGAGCGATATACCTCCTGATTGAATTCTTTACCATTTTCATCAGTGCTGAGGTGGCCGTTGGTAGGTATTGGAGTCTTGGCACCTTTGCATTCATGCATGTCGACTTTCCTCAGAACATCCTTGAGGTATTTCTCCTGTGATATGAAGATTCCATTGCGTTGTTGACGAATTTGAAGACCTAAGAAGAATTTCAGCTCCCCCATCATAGACATTTGATATTCTTCACTAATCATGTAAGCAAATTCATCATTGTATCGTTTGTCAGTACAACCAAATATAATGTCATCGACATATATCTGGCACACAAATAGCTCATTATCATAGGATTTAGTGAAAAGAGTTGGATCGAGTGAACCAGGTTTGAAGCCTTTCTTCATGAGGAATTCCTTCAATGTATCATACCATGCCCGAGGGGCTTGCTTGAGACCATAGAGCGCCTTTTTGAGTCTGGAGACTTTGTCTGGATTCTTTGGATCCTCAAAACCTGGGGGCTGAGCAACATATACTTCTTCCTCAAGCTTACCATTGAGGAATGCACTTTTCACATCCATTTGATATAAGATGATGTTGTGATGATTAGTATAAGCAAGTAGTATTCGAATAGCTTCTTGTCTAGCAACAGGTGCAAAAGTTTCATCGAAATATATTCCTTCAACCTGAGTGTAGCCTTGGGCTACAAGTCGTGCCTTATTCCTCACCACTTGACCATCCTCATCTTGCTTGTTTCGGAAAATCCACTTGGTTCCGATGATATTGTGCTTGCGAGGATCTGGTCGTTTGACGAGCTCCCATACGTCATTCAGCTTGAATTGAAGAAGTTCGTCTTGCATAGCTTGGATCCACTTCGGTTCCAGGAAAGCCTCAGCAACTTTTGAGGGTTCTGTGATAGATACAAAGGAGAAATGCCCACAAAAGTTAACTAAGTGTGAAGCTTTTGAGCGAGTGAGAGGACCTCGCACGTTGATGTCATTGAGGATTTTGTCAAGTTCTACTTCATTTGCAATCCTCAGATGAGCTGGTTGAGGATTTCGTCTGGGCTGAGGAAGTGGTTCTGGAGCAATTTCCTCAGGAGCACCTTTTTGATTTTCATCAGTGATGGGGATGGTTTCTTCATCAATTTCCTCAGTGGGAACAATGTCTTCAGTAGGGTTGAGCTTTATTGCTTCCTCGGGAGACAACTTATCTGGATCAGATGGCAATTGCTCTCTTTGCGAGCCATTAGTTTCATCGAACCGCACATCTACAGTCTCAACAACTTTGTTGTGGTATTTGTTGAAGACTCTGTAGGTGCGCGAGTCCTTTCCATAACCGAGCATAAAACCCTCATGTGCCTTAGGTGCAAATTTTGAGCTATGGTGAGGATCTCTAATCCAACATTTTGCACCGAAGACTTTGAAATAACTTACATGGGGTTTCTTATCAGTGAGGAGTTCATATGAGGTTTTCTTGAGGAATTTGTGAAGATATACCCTGTTGATGATATGGCATGCAGTGTTGATTGCTTCAGGCCAAAAGCGACGAGGAGTCTGATATTCTTCAAGCATGGTTCTTGCCATCTCAACCAGAGTCATGTTCTTCCTTTCGACGACACCGTTCTGTTGAGGAGTATAAGGAGCAGATAATTCGTGAGTAATACCAAGTTCATCAAGATAATCATCAAGACCAGTGTTTTTGAACTCTGTTCCATTATCACTCCTGATATGTTTGATCTTGATGCCGAAGTTCGTCGAGGCCCTTGAAGAAAATCGTTTGAAGATCTCCTGTACTTCAGTTTTATATAAGATGATATGCACCCATGTATATCTGGAATAATCATCAACTATGACAAAGCCATATAAAGATGTTGCATTTGTTAGTGTGGCATAGTGAGTAGGTCCAAATAGATCCATATGAAGCAATTCGAAGGGACGAGTAGTGGTCATGATAGTCTTCGAGGGATGCTTGGATCTTGTCATTTTCCCATATTCACATGCACCGCAGAGATGATCCTTCAGGATTTTGAGTGATTCGATGCTGATGACATGCTTCTTCTTCGCGAGCGTGTGCAAATTCCTCATGCCTGCATGACCTAGTCTTCGGTGCCACAGCCATCCTTCTGAGGTTTCTGCTAGTAAGCAAGTGGCTGGTTGAGGACCTGTAGAGAAATCAACAATGTACAAATCCCCTCTTCTTACGCCTTCGAAGACTTTGGATTTGTCAGATTCCATGATCACAACACATCTATATCTACCAAAGATAACAATCATATCAATATCACAAAGCATCGAGACTGACATGAGGTTAAATCCAAGGGATTCAACAAGCATCACTTTCTCCATATGCCTATCCTTGTAAATAGCCACTTTGCCAAGTCCCAATACCTTGCGTTTACCTTTGTCAGCATATGTGATTTGCTTCAGAGGTGATGGAGTTAGTGGCATATTCATCAGCAAGCTTTTATCACCAGTCATGTGATGTGTGCAGCCACTATCAAGAACCCACTCAGTACTCTTGGGTTTGTCATCCTGCAAATGAATTAGTACAGCTTACCATCTCATATGCTTCAGACTTGAAGAATACGATATCAATTTCATCAGATAAGAATTTCATCACAACAGAATTATAAGGACGTGTGAAATATTTCTATTTCATAAGTATTAGCTTGCGTCCTATCAAGCATTTCCTCAGGTCTCCAGCAAATTCTTCAGATGATGATTTTCATCTGAGACCTGACCTGCAGTAGTAATTAGTTCAATTTCTTCACCACCCACATCTGAAGGGGTGGTAAAGCATTCATCATCCTGCGAGCACCATATGAGAAAGGAGGCATTGAAGCTAATGCACTTCTCTTAGCAGTAGGGGGTTAAAGTACTCGTATGAATATGCAGAGAACTGGTTTGAGGATTTATGAACATAATGATTTGAAGAGTAACGCTCATATTCATACTCCTTATAGTTTCCATGCATGTTAGAAGCATTAGCACGGGTACGAGCATAGTTTTGACCAGTTGAGGATTTTGATCCTCTTGAAGACTTTGGTCCTCCTGAGGAATTTGATCTGGGGTTCAGATTCTTCAATGGTGGTGTCATGAGGACATTCACCTGAAGATTTTCAAGACAACTTTTGGGAACCCAGATTTTCCTCAAGGGAGGGCCATTCCTCCTGCAGTTAGTTCCAACATATCGAGCAAATACTTCACCAGATTGTTTTTGAACAGTTTATAGTTGGAGTCAAATGACTCATCTGAGGAATAGGATAGTTCACATGAAAAGCCAGTTAGATTGGATGGATCAAAAGGAGGCCCACTAGCAGCAACCCATGAGGTTTTGGGATACTGCTCAGGTTTCCAATAAGATCCATCAGCATTTAATTTCCTCTCAAAGGCAATTCCTTCTTTCCTCGGGTTCCTGTTCAAGATCTGCTTTTTGAGCACATCACAAAGGGTTTGATGTCCTTTGAGGCTTTTGTATATGTTTGTCACATACAATTCCTTCAGCCCTGCATTTTCATCAGTGACATTTGTGTTTTCCTCAAGTGAGGAATTTGACACTACAGGAGCAGTTGAAGAATTTGTAGCAATTGAAGCATTTGATGATTATGGTGAAGAATTTGCAGTTTCGCGTTCAATGCATTTAAGACATGGAGGAATGAATTCAGCTTGAGCAGCGCTGATCTATTGAGCTAGTGATGAATCATTTTCCATACGAAGATCATCATGAGAAATCCTCAGCTTCTCTAGATCAAGCTTTCTTTGAAGAAATTCATAGGAAAGTTTCTCATGATCAGCGAGGAGTGTATCAGAACGATCTTGAAGATTATCAAATCTAGACTGAAGACTTTTCACATCTTCAGTGAGGATTTGGGTAAGATTCATTTCATCATTCAACAGATCATCACTTCTATCTAGCAGTTTCTGAAGCTTTTCGAGGGCAGTTTGTTGTTTAGTGGCAATGATAGCAAGTTTACTGTAACTTGGTTTTTTATAATCATTAGGTTCACAGTCACTTGAATTAAAGGAGGAAGCATCATTCGGTACCTTTGAACCTTTTGCCATGAAGCAATAGGTTGGAGCAAAGTCATCAGCATAGTCATCAGTGTGGATGGTGTTATCATCTTCTTCAAGGTTGAAGATTGACTTGCTGACGAAAGTTGTTGCAAGTGCAAGACTGGCTTGTCCAGATTCTGATTCTTCATCAGAACCCTCCTCTTCATCACATTCCTATGATTTTGCCTCGGAATCCATTTCCTTGCCAATAAGTGCCCTAGCCTTTCTGAAACTAGTCTTCTTGTGCGATGAGGGCTTTGAAGATGAGGATTTTGAAGATTTCTTCTTCTTCTTCGAGTCATCAGAACTGTCATCCTTGTATTTCTTCTTCTTTGATTCCTTTCCCCAACGAGGACAATCAGCAATGTAGTGACATGATTTCTTGCATTTGTGGCAGGTTCTTTTCTTGTAGTCCTCAGATGAAGATTCTGATTTCCTCGTATCTCTTCTTGAAGATTTACCGAACTGGCCATGTCGTGTAAACCTCTGGAATTTCCTCACGAGCATTGCAAGCTCATGTCCAAATTCTTCAGGGTCACCAATGCTATCATCCGATCTTCTTCTTCAGATGAGGAAATTGCTCTACCTTCAGTGCACGTGGTCTAGAATAGCTTGGTCCATATAGATTTTTCTTTTCTTCTTGCTGGAATTCATGAGTATTGAGTCTTTCGAGTATATCAGCTGGATCAAGCATCTTGTAGTCTGGTCTTTCTTGAATCATCAGGACTAAAGTATCAAATGAAGAATCCAAAGATCTTAGCAGTTTCTTCACAACTTCGTGATCGGTAACGTCTCGAGCTCCCAGTGCTTGCAGTTCATTTGATATGTCAGTGAGGCGATCAAAAGTATCTTGGCGGCTTTCATTGTCAAGCCTCTTGAAGCGATTGAAGAGATTGCGAAGAACATCAACATGAGAATCACGCTGGGTTGATACTCCTTCATTTACTTTGCACAGTCTCTCCCAGATAAGTGTCGCTGAGCCCAAAGCACTCACTCTTCCAAACTGGCCTCGGCTCAGATGGCCACATATGATATTCTTCGCTTGAGAATCAAGTTGCTTGAATTTCTTCACATCAGTAGCAGAGACACTAGCAGAGATGATGGCGACGCCATGTTCCACAATATACCAAAGATCATTGTCAATAGCTTGTAGATGCATCTGCATCTTGGTCTTCGAGAAGGGAAAGTTCTTTCCTTCGAAAGTAGGATAGGCTGCAGTAACCTTAATCATGCATGCAGTCGACATAACTAAAACTCCAAGTGGTTAAACCAAAATCACACAGAACAAGGGAGTACCTTGCTATGATACCAATTGAAAATGCGTTATATCGACTAGAGGGGGTGAATAGGAGATTTTTAGAATTTCATCACTGAGGAAATTCCTTTTGAGGAAATTCCTCACTGATGACTAACTTACAGCGGAAACAGTAAAGGATCACGAGTGCAAAGTTTCACTACATCAGTTTTTCCGTATGAGGAATGTGAAAACAGATTGCACAGTAAGCAGGCACGCAGAAAACAGATGAGGATTAACTAGCGTGAAGAATTTGGGGTTGAGGAATTTCAGATAAAGTCTTCAGCAAATTCTTCAAATAGTGACACTGGAAATCATCAATACATAATCTGAGGAATATAAAGAGTTGAGGAATTAGAACCCGTTTCACAGCGAAGACAGTAGTTGATGACCCAGTTCCAACTGTTGTGACAGTTGTACATCTGGTTTGGAGCGGCTTGGTATTGAAACCAAAAGACACACAGTCCCGGGACACATTGTGATATCCCGATGCCGACGTTCCAGAAGATTCCCCTTTCTTTCTATTTTCGTCGTGTGTCTATTTTGTTTTGTCGCATCATCATCGCATCATGCGCATCATCTGCATTGCATCGGCATCTCCGTTGCCGCCAGTTTTCAAAAGTTGCATCCATTGTTAGTTGCCGATTCTCGTCGTTGTCCATTCCGAGCCCGACCACACACGCACACGCCCGCGGCAACGTCAAAATATTGTTTTCAAAAGTGTGTTTAAAACTTTCCCTGTTTGGGTTGGAACTTGGTGTGCGGTCGTAATTAGTTGTAGCTAGGCCTCCTGTCAAGTTTCGTCGCAATCGGAGTCCGTCTGGTGCCCGAACGGTCGACCGTAGCGGCACCATATTCGGTCTATCATCGGACGTTTTCCGGTATTTTAAATCTCGTTGCCGGGCTGCCCATTTTCCCTCTCATCTCCGCCTAGCCTCTCTGCACAGTGCACCGACCCTACGCGTAGCCTAGTCCGAAAACCTCCAGGAACCCGAACCGGGCGGTCGTGATCGTTGGATCCGGATCAACCCCGTTTTACCACAAACCATCATCGTTTTGTCCATTGGACCACCTAACCTAGTTATTTTTTTGACCGGTCGATTTAGATTAGAGGGACTGAGAAGACCCTAGACCTAAACCGATTTAGTATATATAGACCTACCTATCCCAAATCAGACCAAAACTCTAGGGATCCTCCCTTGTCCCATCTAGCGCCGCCACTTCCCACCTCGATTTCCCCATCTGGTCAACACGTTGCGCTGATTTCTCCTTGCTCCCGCCCGCGAGTCAACCAGCCAGAGCTCCAGTGCAGTCTCCCAGATCGAACGCTCCAGTTCGAGCTCCTCCTGAAAGCCTGCAGCCGCCGCCGTTGACCAGCCGGTCGACCCCATGCCAAGGCCATGCCTCGGTCTTCTCTTCTCCTCCTCTGTTTCTCTCCTCTCCCTCATGAATCCCTCTCTCTTCTCTCTTCTTTCTTCCCTTGTTTTCTTCTCTGAACTATATGTGTCCTTCTTTCTTCAGACAACAGCAGCAACATGGTCGCCCCGAGCCCATCTTCGACCCCGTCACCGGCGCACCCAGCAGATGAGCTCCGCCCCGCGCCGTCTTCCCCAACCGAGCTGCCCAGGTAGCACCGAGCTCTCTCCAGTGCCTCCTCGAGCCGACGACCAGCAGCACATCCAGGAGCAGCCGCTGCCCGCTTGACCCGCTGACCGTCCCTAGAAACGGATCCCACCTCGCGACCCCGCGCCATCTGGAGTCTGCAGTGCCGCCACGCCTGTCCCCGCTCGGAGTCGAGCAGAGCACGGCGCTCCAGGGGCGTTGACCTCGACGCCGACCGCGCCCGTGTCTGTCTCGTTGCGGGAGAAACAGTGATCCAGCACCGGCCCCTCCACCTCTCCTCTGCACCGAGCCCAAGCGCTGCACTAAACCACGATCCAGTGCCACCGACCCGCTTTAGCGCTCGCTTGGATCGATCCCAATCTCAACAAGCATCGTCATGCCCTGCTTTGAGTAATCCCCCCGTATCTAAACTCTGTTTGTTTGTAGGTCCCTTCTTCCACGTGCTGGTGTTGATCTAGTATTGCCACAATGTTTCATCACTGAGCTCACATAGCAGCGCAGTGGTAGGAATCCCTACACCTGTTTAGGAGGTTCTGGGATCGAATCCCAGAGGAAGCCTTGGTTCTTTTGTCAATGGTATTTTTCCACTTGGGTTGAATCCTCTAATGGCCACTGCAAGCTGTTGTAATTCGGCCCATAGCTATTTTTTTCGCTGTCTACGTTTTTGCTATTAACTAGCGAATTTGCTAGATTTCACAAAATAGCATGTTCTTCAACCGTCCGTAACTTTTAAACCATGCAACGGACCGGAACGAGTTATATATGTAGGACATGTAGAATTTCGCGTAGTTTAATAATTTCCAACTTTTATGCATGATAAACATACTTAAACATGTTGTGTGCATCGGTTCACATGTCGACGTGATATAAACGGTTTAGATCGTAGTTAATTAACCGTAGCTCCGTTGGAACTGGTCCATATATGTAGATGGACTAGTATGACGTGTAGTTTCACGTGAACCACTTTACTTTGCGGTTTAACAAACATAAAAAGTGATTAGGACAAATCTGGACAGAATTAGATTTTAACGCATGGGGTCATATCGGAGATGCTATATGATGTTTCTGACCTCAGTTAAAATGCCTAGATAGGTAGATTAATTTGTGCTTCACCCTCGTGCCATGTTTAACAACATTTAATATATCCGTGTACCTGAACGGGGGTGAGCTAAATAATTCAACGTGGAGTTTCGTCGATATGTAACTCGTTGCATATCGAGCTTCACTTAATGTGTAGTGTTTGATTGTTGTGATTGACATGCCTTGCATTAGACCGTTCATGCATCATATGTGTCTTGCATCGTGTGGTGATTCTCGTGTGTTGATGCTTGTTTCCAGTTTGCTTCCTCTCGATAGAGTTCCGCAAGCGTGTCGGATTGTGAGGACCCGTTCGACTACATCGGTTCGTCTGCTTCACGGAGTCATTCTTCTTCCAAGCGGGATCTCAGGCAAGATGACCATTTCCCCAGATACCATTACTCTCATTGCCATGCTAGTTTTACCGTTTCTATCGATTATGTCTCGTTGCCTACCACCTGTTAAATATCAGCCTCTCAACAATGCCATCAAAACCTTCAACCTGTTCAACCTAGCAAACCACTGATTGGCTATGTTACTGCTTGCTTAACCATGTGTTAGCGTTGCTAGTTGCAGGTGTAGTTGCTTCCATGTGATAACATGGGTTCCTTGTTATATCACCATATTTAATTGTTATTTAATTTAATGCACCTATATACTTGGTAAAAGGTGGAAGGCTCGGCCTTTCTAGCCTGGTGTTTTGTTCCACCTTTGCCCCCTTAGTTTCGGCTACCGATGTTATGTTCCATAAACGAGCGCTCCTAACACGATCGGGGTTGTTATGGGGACCCCCTTGATAATTCATTTTAGATTAAAGCTGGTCTGGCAAGTCCCAACATTGGTACTACATTTGCCCAACATAATAATTTAGTTAATACTGATAGCATAGGGCATCATGAACCCGAGGAGTAATTTCACATAATACAAGGAGGGCCAGTGCTGATGGTGCTGGTCCAAAACAGAGCACCGTGCGGGGCCAACCCGGGGCAACTCGGGAGATTTCTATCAGGCCACCGTACGCTTCGCTTATCCGCCGTGTCCTGAGAACGAGATACGCGGCTCCTATCGGGATCGTCGACACGTCGGGCGGCCTTGCTGGATTAGTTTTACCTTTGACGAGATATCTTGTGCATCGGGATTCTGGTGATGCTTTGGGTAATCTCAGAGTTGAGGTTTTCCACTAGGGAATCCAACGAGATCACGAGCTTCGTGATTGAGGATTTCTATGTGGCTTGTGGTAGTTTGTGATGGACTAGTTGGAGCACCCCTGGAGGGTTAAATCTTTCGGAAAGCCGTGCCCGCGGTTATGTGGCAACGTGGAAACTTTGTTTAACACTGGTTCTAGATAACTTGAAGATAACTTAATTAAAAATATGCCAACCGTGTGCGTAACCGTGACTGTCTCTTTCGCGAGTTCCTTCTCCGATCGAGGACACGGTGGGGTTATGTCTCACGTAGGTAGGTGTTCAGGATCATTCATTTGATCATCAGTAGTTCACGTCCGTTATGCGTAGATCTCCCCCCTCTTATTTCTTGTACTCGTAAGTTTAGCCACCAAATATATGCTTAGCCGCTGCTGCAACCTCACCACTTAACCATGCCTCACCCATTAAGCTTTGCTAGTCTTGATACCTTTGGAAATGAGATTGCTGAGTCCCATGTGGCTCACAGATTACTACAACACCTGTTGTAGGTACAGGTAAAGGTTACTTGACGCGAGCGCGTTGATTGTTCATTTGGAGTTGCTTCTTCTTCTTCTTCTTCATCGATCTAGGATGGGTTCCAGGCCGGCAGCCTGGGATAGCAAGGATGGACGTCGTTCTTCTTTTGTTGTTTGTTTTCGTCCGTAGTCGGACCCTGCTCTTACTCTTGATGAATATGTAATGTCCTGATGTGACTCTAATGTAGCTTGTGGCGAGTGTAAGTCAACTCTATATATATCTCTTCTTTTCAGTACATGTACTTGTAACGATATCCATTATTGCGACACGACGAGGTGCGCTTCTATCCCTGACGAGGCCTTAGTGCCAAACTGAGGATAGGGTCGCATCTTGGGCGTGACAAGTTGGTATCAGACCAGTACCGACCTAGGAGCCCCCTTGATTGATCGAACTTGGCCGAGTCGAGTCTAGTGAAAAACTGCTTTGAGTCTATTATATATCGGAGAGTAGGATTCTTTTTTCTCCTCTTCTATCCTCTGGTGAGGAATCTTGACGTAATATTTTAATTCTACTCCTCTTCTCACTCAAAAAAAATTTAGGATCACGCGGATATTTTTGGAATCTATATGATGCCGATGTGACGGAGTTCTGTCTTGGTGCCTCCTATCTGCTTTGAGTTTCAGGGGAGTTGAGCTCCAGGGGATTCTTGAGCACATCGTTATCATTCAGATTTCTTAATATCTCAGGACGAAGGATGTTCGTAATTGCTTCAATACTAGTAGTGGCGAGATAACCCCGATGTCCCCAGTACTGGTGCAGATTGTTCGGGAGTACTACCATACTTTGTATCGTTGTGATCACGAGGGTCTGTTGTAGATGAAGGTGCGAGATTCTGGTTGTGTGTTGACGGATGTGATACAGGTGACGGGTTAGTATAGGAGTTGTGTGATTATTACTCCTTGTATCCGTGTACCAGATTGCATGACCAGATATTTCGGGAATTCTTAGGTGGGAATTCAAGTAGTTGCTTATAGGACAATCTTCCAACAAATGCATGATGTTAGGTTCGGGTTCGACATCTAGTGGATTCGTTTGTTCACGGTCGACTTACAGCGGTACACGTTTTGTCTTAAAGAGTCCTTGTAGCTTGCTACGACTCGGGGACGCTTCGTATGTCGGTGCACTGCCTTGCACTTGATGGCTACTATAAAATCGTGCCCGTGTGATCATGTCCACGAAAATATCGGACGAAATCTTTCTCATGAGTTTGTTGTGGCTAATTGTAAGCCTCATCCCTTTGTTGTTGAATATGGTAATTCGAGTTGCTTCGATGTCAAGTGGTGATTTCAGATCGTTTCTAAGTAGTGTTCTCATATTCATATGAGGGTGCTAATCCTTTTGATTGATCAAGTTGTCATATCAATTCTTGTCAACCGGAGTCGTCATGTTAATTCTTTTCCAACCGGTGTGTTTCTCTCCAAGTGGATTCAATCCTCTCCAATTTTCGCAAGACCATTCTCTCGTTTTGTCCGGAGTTCATCTCATGTGTCCCAGTTGTCTTTGTTTTTCCCCGCCCTCCCACCCTTTTCTTCAGTGATTCAATGTTCATCCAAGAGTTTTCTTTTCTTGTGCTTCCGCTGTCTATTCTTTTCTCTCTTACATGGTGATTCTTTGTGAAGATTCTTAGGAGCTTCGTGTTCCTCTTTATTCAATCTTGTCATCTTTCCCGGTGAACTCAATTTAATTATCCGTGTTCATTATATCCTATTCATCCTTGTAAACTTTTTTCCACGTTGGAAATTCTTATTAGCCTATATTGTTTATTAATTCCTCTCTCTTTCTATCCGGAGTGTTGAAGATATTTCAGAAGTCCTGATTTTTCAATCCTTCAATTATTTCGAGGTGCTCAACCTCATCAAGTTTTCATTTCTACCGGTGCAGTATCTTTCTTTGTTAGTAATTGTTTCGAGGTGCTAACCTCATCTAGTCTTCATTTGTACCGGTGCTATATCAATCTTTCTAGCAATATTTTAACGGTGGTTTCTTTGAGTGGGCCCATAACCCACAAGTTCTTCCCACGATCTTTTAGCTCTTGTAATCTTTTCCGGAGATCTTTAATTCTTTTCAACTATGACGTAAGTATGAATTTCATCAGTCATATTCCTTCTCAAGATCAATTTGAATTAATTCTCTTATTTGGCTCAACCTTGCATTCTTCTTTATTCTGGAGTGTCTCAGTTATTCTTGGTGTTGTTTGTCGTCATCATCCTCAGCTTGCAATTCGAAGGGGTGTTTCTCTCAAATCCTTGTTCATTCTCTTGCAGATTCGTCATTTCAGCTTTGTGCCATCATCTTAATTGTTTTCAATCATGAGTAATCCCTTTCTTGCTATCCGGCGCATTTCTGTGTTGTTTTCATTCTCGATCCTCCGAAGGCCATCATTTCAGAAGATTCTTCGTTCTCACCTTTCAGCTTTCATCCTCAATTGTTGTCTCTTCGTTCGTCTCTCTATTATTCCGGTGCCTTGTTCTAGTTTTCTCTCAGGTGGCTCATGATCTCTTCATTATCATGTGTTTCCATGCATTCTTGGAATTCCCATTCAGTTGTGAATTCTTACCGGTGCGTCCTTAAATCATGCCTCAAGTGGTGCTTATCTCTCTGCCTCTTCAAGATTCATTTCTAGCGGAATAAGTTGTATGCTAAATCCATTGCTTGTCATCAATTTAACTTGATGAAGGATAAGCATAACGTAATTCTTATTCTTGTTCATTGTGATTTCAATTCTTCTTCCAAAGTGGCTCATGATATCAATTCTTTTCGGAAGTTCTTATCTTTCTTTTCTGAAGTTCCAAGTCTATCAATATTTCTTCGTGAAGCTTCATCGAAATCTTTGCAAGGCTTCAATCTTATTCTTTCATCCTTCATATCTTGCGTCATCCTTTTGATACGGAGGCTCATCTTGGTGCTTCTTCAAGTATGTGATTTTTCTCAAAGTGATATTCAAGATTCCTGTTGGAGTACCTCAAGCATTCTTTCCCTTGCATTTCAGTGCATTTGTTCTTCCTTTATCCTTTGAGGTGTTTTTATGGCATTCTTGTTAGTGTAGGAGTTTCGAACAGTTTTCCTTTCAAGAATGAGATAATTAAACCCACCAATTCTATGATCATGACATATTTTTTAACTCATGATTTCTGGGGTTGAGTATCTTGGTTTAGTTTTCACCTAAAGCGTTTCCTAAGGATTGTTGCAATTATGGTGCCTGTCATTAACCCAAGTTCTCAATGTATCCTCTTGATGTAAGAAATTGTTCATATCTTGTTTCTCTAAATCAATCCTTGTTTCTGTTAGTGGCTGGTTGTCACTTCATTAGTTCGAAAAGATTTCCATAAGCCCACTTCTATCTTGTTCTTTTCGTTGTTGTTTTTCCAACAACTCCGTTCAATTTTTCTTGCATGGATGCTTGCCAAGTTCATTGGAGTTGATAGTTGTCATTCTTTTTCTCATTCTCTTCTTCCGTATGAGCTAGTTCATATTCTCTTGTTCCGGAGGCATTGTGATGTTGCGCTTTAGGGTCTATTATGTTGTTCTACCAAGATCATGGTGTTCCCTTGTTCTATTTAGTTGTTTGTTATGTATATTGTCTAATTCTCTCTTCTTATCGAATTTTTTGTCCCATTTTCCTACCGAAATGCTGCCAAAATTTTCCGTGAATTCTTGCTTCTTTCTCATATCATTCCTCATCTCCTTGCAACCTTCAAGGATTGTTGGTGTCACTCGTTTGTCAAGAAGCGACTAAATTTTTACCTCTTGTTCGTTCTCATCCTCTCCCCATTTCATTCTTGGATCTCGGGGCGAGTTCCTCTTGTAGTGTAGGAGAGTTGTGACAGCCCGATGCCGACGTTCTAGAAGATTCCCCTTTCTTTTCGTTTTCGTCGTGTGTCTATTTACTTCTGTCGCATCATCATCGCATCATGCGCATCATCTGCATTGCATCGGCATCTCCGTTGCCGCCAGTTTTCAAAAGTTGCATCCGTTGTTAGTTGTCGGTTCTTGCCGTTGTCCGTTCCGAGCCCGACCACACACGCACGCGCCTGCGGCAACGTCAAAATCTTGTTTTCAAAAGTGTGTTTAAAACTTTCCCTGTTTGAGTTGGAACTTGGCGTGCGGTCGTAATTAGTTGTAGCTAGGCCGCCTGTCAAGTTTCGTCGCAATCGGAGTCCGTTTGGTGCCCGAATGGTCAACCGTAGCGGCACCGTATTCGGTCTATCATTGGACGTTTCCCGGTATTTTAAATCTCGTTGCCGGGCTGCCCGTTTTCCCTCTCATCTCTGCCTAGCCTCTCTGCACAGTGCACCGACCCTAGGCGCAACCTAGTCCGAAAACCTCCCGGAACCCGAACCGGGCGGTCGTGATCGTTGGATCCGGATCAACCCTGTTTTACCACAAACCATCATCGGTTTGTCCATTGGACCACCTAACCTAGTTATTTTTTGACCGGCCGATTTAGATTAGAGGGACCGAGAAGACCCTAGACCTAAACCGATTTAGTATATATAGACCTACCTATCCCAAATCGGACCAAAACTCTAGGGATCCTCCCTTGTCCCATCCAGCGCCGCCACTTCCCACCTCGATTTCCCCATCTGGTCAACACCCTGCGCCGATTTCTCCTTGCTCCCGCCCGCGAGTCAGCTAGCCAGAGCTCCAGTGCAGTCTCCCAGATCGAGCGCTCCAGTTCAAGAGGAGCTCGATCCCGAGCTCCTCCTGGAAGCCTGCAGCCGCCGCCGTTGACCAGCCGGTCGACCCCATGCCAAGGCCATGCCTCGGTCTTCTCTTCTCCTCCTCTGTTTCTCTCCTCTCCCTCACGAATCCCTCTCTCTTCTCTCTTCTTTCTTCCCTTGTTTTCTTCTCTGGACTATATGTGCCCTTCTTTCTTCAGACAACAGCAGCACCATGGTCGCCCCGAGCCCATCTTCGACCCTGTCACCGGCGCACCCAGCTGATGAGCTCCGCCCCGCGCCGTCTTCCCCAACCGAGCTGCCCAGGTAGCACCGAGCTCTCTCCAGTGCCCCCTCGAGCTGACGACCAGCAGCACATCCAGGAGCAGCCGCTGCCCACTTGACCCACTGACCGTCCCTGGGAACGGATCCCACCTTGCGACCCCGCGCCATCTGGAGTCCATAGTGACGCCATGCTTGTCCCCGCTCGGAGTCGAGCAGAGCACGACGCTCCAGGGGCGTTGACCACGACGTCGACCACGCCCGTGTCTGTCTCGTTGCGGGAGAAGCATCGATCCAGCGCCGGCCCCTGCACCTCTCCTCTGCATCGAGCCCAAGCGCTGCGCTGAACCACGATCCAGTGCCACCGACCCGCTTTAGCGCTCGCTTGGATCGATCCCAAGCTCAACAAGCATCGTCATGCCCTGCTGTGAGTAATCCCCCCGTATCTAAACTCTGTTTGTTTGTAGGTTCCTTCTGCCACGTGCTGGTGTTGATCTAGTATTGCCACAACGTTTAATCACTGAGCTCACATAGCAGCAAAGTGGTAGGAATCCCTGCACCTGTTTAGGAGGTTCTGGGATCGAATCCCAGAGGAAGCCTTGGTTCTTTTGTCACTGGTATTTTTCCACTTGGGATGAATCCTCTAATGGACACTGCAAGCTGTTGTAATTCGGCCCATTGCTAATTTTTCGATGTCTACGTTTTTGCTATTAACTAGCGAATTTGCTAGATTTCACAAAAGAGCATGTTCTTCAACCGTCCGTAACTTTTAAACCATGCAATGGACTGGAACGAGTTATATATGTAGGACGTGTAGAATTTCGCGTAGTTTAATAATTTCCAACTTTCATGCATGATAAACATACTTAAACATGCTGTGTGCATCGGTTCACGTGTCGACGTGATATAAACGGTTTAGATCGTAGTTAATTAACCGTAGCTCCGTTGGAACTGGTCCATATATGTAGATGGACTAGTATGACGTGTAGTTTCACGTGAACCACTTTACTTTGCGGTTTAACAAACATAAAAAGTGATTAGGACAAATCTGGACAAAATTAGATTTTAACGCATGGGGTCATATCGGAGATGCTATATGATGTTTCTGACCTCACGTAAAATGCCTAGATAGGTAGATTAATTTGTGCTTCACCCTCGTACCATGTTTAACAACATTTAATATATCCGTGTACCTGAACGGGAGTGAGCTAAATAATTCAACGTGGAGTTTCGTCGATATGCAACTCGTTGCATATCGAGCTTCACTTAATGTGTAGTGTTTGATTGTTGTGATTGTCATGCCTTGCATTAGACCGTTCATGCATCATATGTGTCTTGCATCGTGTGGTGATTCTCGTGTGTTGATGCTTGTTTCTGGTTTGCTTCGTCTCGATAGAGTTCCGCAAGCGTGTCGGATTGTGAGGACCCGTTCGACTACATCGGTTCGTCTGCTTCACGGAGTCATTCTTCTTCCAAGTGGGATCTCAGGCAAGATGACCATTTCCCCAGATACCATTACTATCATTGCCATGCTAGTTTTACCGTTTCTATCGATTATGTCTCGTTGCCTATCACCTGTTAAATATCAGCCTCTCAACAATGCCATGAAAACCTTCAACCTGTTCAACCTAGCAAACCACTGATTGGCTATGTTACTGCTTGCTTAACCATGTGTTAGCATTGCTAGTTGCAGGTGTAGTTGCTTCCATGTGATAACATGGGGTTCCTTGTTATATCACCATATTTTATTGCTATTTAATTTAATGCACCTATATACTTGGTAAAAGGTGGAAGTCTCGGCCTTTCTAGCCTGGTGTTTTGTTCCACCTTTGCCCCCTTAGTTTTGGCTACCAGTGTTATGTTCCATAAACAAGCGCTCCTAACACGATCGGGGTTGTTATGGGGACCCCCTTGATAATTCGTTTTAGATTAAAGCTGGTATGGCAAGGCCCAACATTGGTACTACATTTGCCCAACATAATAATTTTGTTAATACTGAAAGCATATGGCGTCATGAACCCGAGGAGTAATTTCACATAATACAGGGAGGGCCAGTGGTGATGGTGCTGGTCCAAAACAGAGCACCGTGCGGGGCCAACCCGGGGCAACTCGGGAGATTTCTATCAGGCCACCGTACGCTTCGCTTATCCATCGTGTCCTGAGAACGAGATACGCGACTCCTATCGGGATCGTCGACACGTCGGGCGGCCTTGCTGGATTAGTTTTACCTTTGACGAGATATATTGTGCATCGGGATTCCGGTGATGCTTTGGGTAATCTCACAGTTGAGGTTTTCCACTAGGGAATCCAACGAGATCGCGAGCTTCGTGATTGAGGATTTCTATGCGGCTTGTGGTAATTTGTGATGGACTAGTTGGAGCACCCCTGCAGGGTTAAATCTTTCGGAAAGCCATGCCCGCGGTTATGTGGCAACGTGGAAACTTTGTTTAACACTAGTTCTAGATAACTTGAAGATAACTTAATTAAAAATATGCCAACTGTGTGCGTAACCGTGATTGTCTCTTTCGTGAGTTCATTCTTCGATCGAGGACACGGTGGGGTTATATCTGACGTAGGTAGGTGTTCGGGATCATTCATTTGATCATCAGTAGTTCACGTCCGTTACGCGTAGATCTCCCCCCCCCCCTCTTATTTCTTGTACTCGTAAGTTTAGCCACCAAATATATGCTTAGCCGCTGCTGCAACCTCACCACTTAACCATGCCTCACCCATTAAGCTTTGCTAGTCTTGATACCTTTGGAAATGAGATTGCTGAGTCCCCTGTGGCTCACAGATTACTACAACACCAGTTGCAGATACAGGTAAAGGTTACTTGACGCGAGCGCGTTGATTGTTCATTTGGAGTTGCTTCTTCTTCTTCATCATCATCGATCTAGGATGGGTTCCAGGCCGGCAGCCTGGGATAGCAAGGATGGACGTCGTTCTTCTTTTGTCGTTTGTTTTCGTCCGTAGTCGGACCCTGCTCTTACTCTTGATGAATATATAATGTACTGATGTGACTGTGATGTAGCTTGTGGCGAGTCTAAGCCAACTATATATATATATATATATATATATATATATATATATATATATCTTCTTTTCAGTACATGTACTTGTAACGATATCCATTCTTGCGACACGACGAGATGCACTTCTATCCCTGACGAGGCCTTCGTGCCAAATTGAGGATAGGGTCGCATCTTGGGCGTGACACACACAGTCCCTACCGTATTCTCCTTGGGATAAGAACACACAGTCCTCGCCCAACACTCGTGGTAAGTCTTCAGGGCAGACTTCCAAACCCTCACAAACTTGGTCACCCGGCGATCCACAATTGACTGCTGGATTGCTCTAGACCATGACGCCTAACCGTCTGGAGGATGCACAGACCTCAAAGGTAAAAGGCTTCAATCCCACACAGGAACAACTTCTTCAGTGATGCTCAGTCACTTGGTTCTCGGTTTGTGGTTTGGTGTTTGGGGTATTTCCTCACTGATGAATTACTCACGAAGACTCTGAGGAATTGGGTTGCTCTTATGACAAGTGTTAGTTTCTAACGGAGCAGCCAACCAGCTAATGGTTGTGGGGGGGCTATTTATAGCCTGGGAGCATCCCGACATGATTTGACACTAATGCCCTTAAATAATATGACCGTTGGTGTGGATAAGACCAATGATGAGGCGTGGCTATCGAAACGGTCGGAACCCTCAACTGTGAGAGTCCTCATGTCACTCGTATTCCTCACTTGAGGCTCTTGGTAGGATTAGGCTTGGGTTGAGCATCATGAGTAAATTTATTCCAAAGTGTAACTTCGACCCCCTTTAACAGTACGGTGTTCCTATTACTCAAGTGTGAAGAAAACAAAACAGAAAGAATAAATCTTCATGCTTCAAAGTCTTCAGAATGATTTTCTTCAGGACACACCGAATTCCTCAATTTCAATATCTTCATGAGGAATATCAATTTCATCGCAGATTCTTCGCGATTCAATTCTTCAGCTTCAGACCAATTTCTTCAACCGAAGATATACATTTTTAGGGGTCGATATTCATCAAATATTTCAAACTCCTCAGTGACTTATAGATCATGTGTACACTCATGAACACATTAGATACTTAACCTATAAGTTTTCAAACCACCAAAATCACTAAGGGGTACTAGATGCACTTACACATGCATGTAGTTGAAACAAAATCAACATAGCCTCTATGATGTTCGTGTTCATGGTGATTTATATCCTGTTCATGCTTGCATTCCATCTTAGTCAAACTCATTGCATCTTGATGACTGTTGTCACTCTCTAGTTGGTCGCTTCCCAATCTTTTGCTAGCCTTCACTTGTACTAAGCCGGATACTGCTTATGCATCCACTTCCATAAACCCAAAAGTTTTTCCATGAGAGTCCACCATACCTACCTATTTGCGGTATTTACCTGTTGTTCCAAGTAAATTTGCATGTGCCATTCTCTAAACCTTCAAGAAATAATCTGTTTTGCATGCCCGAACCGCTCATGTGGTGACACGGGGCTATTGGTATCTTCCATGTTAGGCGTCTTATCCTCGACATGTGTTTATTCACTGTCATTCACGAGAAAGGGGCCGGTAATTGGAATGCCCAGTTCCACGCTTAAATCGACAACATAACTGTAAAACAAGACTCCCCCTGGATTGATGTTAGTATGGACGGTACCCGAGGATTCGGCTAGCCGTGGAGTTATAACTTTACTTTTCTGTTTGGGAACCGCCTATAGCATGAATAGCGTGGAAGATATTGAGAGCTTGAGCTCTGGCATTGCGTTGATAATGAAAGCATGCCACCCAAAATTATTATCTCTGTTTTCAAAGCTTGAGCTCTGGCACCTGTGCAAATTAATGCTTCCCTCTGCGAAGGGCATGTCTATTTATTTTCCTGTTGAGTCATCCTCTTCTTATATAAGCACCAATTAGAGAGCACCTCTATCATTTTTATGCTTTGCTTTTGATTGATATTGAGTATGACTATGGCTGGATCTTCGTTGCTATGAATTACAATGTTTAGTCAGGCCTTGATCTTTGAAAGTGCTTTGCATTTATGTTTTGCGGCCTCAGAAAGAGCTAGCGAGATACCACCTATTCATATTGCTTCATGTTTGTTTTGATTGAATTGTTGGTATCTGAAACTCATTATTATTTGCTCGCTAGCTGATTATGCCATTGATATTAGTTTACCATGAGACCTTTGTGTCACTTGCTTATGTGGTTAACTTGTGATCTTGCTGAAACTCTGGTTAAGAGTTAGACATAGTTGCAACAACAAGATCAAACAGAGTTTGTCAAAGTTTTTTGTTTCTCTTTCAGTTTGTCAACTGAATTGCTTGAGGACAAGCAAGGTTTTAAGCTTGGGGGAGTTTGATACATCTCCATCGTATCTACTTTTGCAAACTCTTTTGCCCTTGTTTTGGACTCTAATTTGCATGATTTGAATGGAACTAACCCGGACTGACGTTGTTTTCAGCATAATCGCCATGGTGTTGTTTTTGCGCAGAAATGAAAGTTCTCGGGACGTCCTGAAAATTTACGGAGAATTTTTCTAGGAAATATGAAAAATACCTGCGCAAAGATCCACCGGAGGGGATGGGCCAGTGGGCCACAAGCCCTGTTGCCGCGGCCACCCCCTCTGGCCGCGGCAACCAAGCTTGTGGGGCCCACGTGACTCTGGCGCCCCCAAACTCAGCTCTATAAATTCACTTTCGCCCAGAAAAAATCAGAAGAGAAGATTTCGTCGCGTTTGCGATACGGAGGCGCCGCCACATCCTGTTCTTCATCTGGAGGACAGATCTGGAGTCCGTTTTGGGCGCCGGAGAGGGAAAATCGTCGCCATCGTCATCATCAACCTTCTTCCCTCTCCAATTCCATGAAGCTCTTCATCGTTCGTGAGTAATCTATTCATAGGCTCGCTGGGCGGTGATGACTAGGATGAGATCTATCATGTAATCGAGTTAGTTTTGACGGGGATTGGTCTCTAGTATCCACTATGTTCTGAGATTGATGTTGCTACTACTTTGCCATTCTTAATGCTTGTCACTAGGGCCCGAGTGCCATGATTTCAGATCTGAAATTATTATGTTGTCACCAATATATGTGTGTTTTAGATCCGATCTTGCAAGTTGTAGTTACCTACTATGTGTTATGACCTGGCAACCCCGGAGTGAGAATAACCGGAACCACTCCCGGTGATGACCATAGTTTGAGGAGTTCATGTGTTCACCAAGTGCTAATGCGTTCTTCCGGTTCTTTATTAAAAGGAGAACCTTAATATCATGTAGTATCCTTTTGGACCCCGCTGCCACGGGAGGGATGGACAATAGATGTCATGCAAGTTCTTTTTCCTAAGCACGTATGACTACACACGGAATGCATGCCTACATCACATTGACGAACGGGAGCTAGCCACATATCTCTCCGTGTTACAACTGTTGCATGATGAATTTCATCCAAACGAATCACCGACCCATTGCCTACGAGTTTGTCCCACTGCTGCTATTACTATTGTCGCTTGCTACTGCTGCTACCTGCTACTGCCGCTTGTTTTGCTCTGCTGCTGTTACTACTGTTGCTACTTTCTACTGCTGCTCTTACTATTGTCGCTTGCTACTGTTGCTACTTGCTACTGCTGTCACTACTGTTGTTCCTTGCCACTGATGTTACTCGTTACACTGCTGCTACCTGCTACAATACTGGTTCGCACGACGTTGACGGGGAAGAATATTTCCCGTCCACGGGCAACTTTCGGCGCCATTGATACGACAGTTAGGAATAGTCTGTCGTCAACAAATTGTTTCTGACACCGTCGTTATCATCCTACTTTGCTGCTGAAACTTTCCTTGCAGATACTAATCTTTCAGGTGTGGTTGAATCTGACACATTCAGCTGCTAATACTCGAGAGTATCCTCTCACTTCCGGACTGGCTAACCAACAAATTTGGGTTGAATACTCTACCCTCGAAAACTGCCGTGAACCCAGGCGCTGGTGGGCCATTGCAAGATAATTGCTAATTGTTGAGCAACTCGGAGCAGTTCTGGCTATGTTGTCGCGAAGGCATCAAGTCAGGTACACGTCAACAACATTCTTCTAGTGTCGTTGCCGGGGACTACCGTTAGCATTATGTAGTCGACCTTCACATAACACCACTAGAGGAAAAACAACATACAACATATCAAAATACCTTACGAATACCAAATTCACATGACTATTATTAGCATGACTTATCCCATGCCCTCAGGAACAAAAGTAACTACTCACAAAGCATAATCATATTCATGACTAGAGAGGTAATAAATAGCATCAAGGATCTGAACATAAACTCTTCCACCAAGTAATCCAACTAGCATCAACTACAAAGAGTAATCAACACTACTAGCAACCTTACAAGTACCAATCGGAGTCGCGAGACGGAGATTGGTTACAAGTGATGAACTAGGGTTTGGAGATGAGATGGTGCTGATGAAGATGTTGATGGTGACGAGTCCCCTTCGATGAGAGGAGTGTTGGTGATGACGATGGCGATGATTTCCCCCTCCGGGAGGGAAGTTTCCCCGGCAGGATCGTCCTGCCGGAGCTCTAGATTGGTTCTGCTCAAGTTGCGCCTCGTGGCGGCGGCGAAACCACGAAAAAACTCCTCTGTGATTTTTTCCTGGATGAAACCCTCCATATAGCAAAAGAGTGGGCCAGTGGGCTGCCCAAAAGCCCCCATGGCGCGGCCTGGGGGGTGGTCGCGCCGTGCAGGCTTGTGGGCACCCCCTGGTGCCCCTCTGGCACTTCTTCAGTCCAGTATTTTTGATAAATTGGGAAAAATATCCCCGTTGATTTTCACGGCGTTTGGAGTTGCGCAGAATAGATATCTCAACTTTTCTCCACTTTCAGGCAGAATTCCAGTTGCCGGTATTCTCCCTCTTCATGTAAACCTTGCAAAATAAGAGAGAAAAGGCATAAGAATAGTATCATGAAGTGAAATAACAGCCGAAGAAGCGATAAATATCAACATGGAAACATGATGCAAAATGGACGTATCAGCAAGCATGCAAGGTAGCATAGCAAATTATTCCCTATTTGTCATTCTTTATTATGTATGTGCTATGTTATCGTGCTTGTGAAACGCTTAGGTGCACTTCTTTCCATTTTGGGGCATCGTTCCCTAAATCGGAAAGGACCGCATCTTAGTCGTTACACATTATGATGATGTTCTACCGAGTGGGCCCAGAGATACCTCTCCGTCGCACGAACTGACAAATCCCGATCTTGATTCGTACCAACCCAACAGACACTTTCGAAGATAGCCGTAGTGCACCTTTATAGTCACCCAGATATGTTGTGACGTTTGATACATCCAAAGCACTCCTACGGTATCCGGAAGTTGCACAATCTCACGGTCGAAGGAAAAGACACTTGACATTAGAAAAGCTTTAGCATATGAACAATACGATCTAGTGCTATGCTTAGGAATGGGTCTTGTCCATCACATCATTCTCCCAATGATGTGATCCCGTTATCAATGACATCCAATGTCCATGATCAGGAAACCATGATCATCTATTGATCAACGAACTAGCCAATCTAGAGGCTTTCTAGGGACACATTGTGATCTATTTATTCACACATGTATTATTGTTTCCTGTTAATACAATTATAGCATGAACAATAGACGATTATCATGAACAAGGAAATATGATAATAACCATTTTATTATTGCCTCTAGGGCATATTTCCAACAGTCTCCCACTTGCACTAGAGTCAATAATCTAGTTACATTGTGATGTATCGAACACCCATAGCATTGTGGTGTTGATCATGTTTTGCTCGAGGAAGAGGTTTAGTCAACGGGTGTGCAATATTCAGATCCGTGTGCACTTTACAAATATCTATTACTCCGCTCTGGACATGGTCATGGATGGAGTTGTAGCGGCGTTTGATGTGCTTGGTCTTCCGGTGAAACCTGGGCTCCTTGGCTATGGCAATGGCCCCAGTGTTATCACAGAAGAGTATCATCGGACCCGACGCGCTTGGGACCACTCCAAACTCGGTGATGAGCTCCTTCATCCAAATCCCTTCACGAGACGCTTTTGAAGCAGCTATGTATTCCGCTTCACATGTAGATGCTGCCACGACTTCTTGCTTGCTGCTGCACCAGCTCACTCCCCCGCCATTCATAACATACACGTATCCGGTCTGTGACTTAGAGTCATCCGAATCTGTGTCGAAGCTAGCATCGATGTAACCCTTTACGACGAGCTCTTCGTCACCTCCATAAACGAGAAACATCTCCTTAGTCCTCTTCAGGTACTCAAGGATATTCTTGACCGCTGCCCAGTGTTCCATACCGGGATCACTTTGGTACCTCCCTACCAAACTTATGGCAAGGTTTATATAAGGTCTGGTACACAGCATGGCATACATTAGAGAGCCTACGGCTGAAGCGTAGGGGACAGTGGTCGGTGACTGAGTCTTACTCAATCTCATACCTTCCAAAAATGGCAAGAACCCCTTCTTTGAGTTTTCCATATTGAACTTCTTCAATATCTTGTCAAGGTATGTACTTTGCGAAAGACCTATGAGGCCTCTCGATCTATCTCTATAGATCTTGATGCCTAATATGTATGCAGCTTCTCCAAGGTCCTTCATTGAAAAACTCTTGTTCAAATAGGCCTTTATGCTCTCCAACAACTCTATATTATTCCCCATCAATAATATGTCATCCACATATAGTATGAGGAAAGCTACAGAGCTCCCACTCACTTTCTTGTACAGACAGGCTTCTACATAAACATGTATGAACCCAAACGCTTTAATCACCTCATTAAAGCGAATGTTCCAACTCCGAGATGCTTGCACCAGCCCATAGATGGAGCGTTGGAGCTTGCATACCTTGTTAGCACTCTTAGGGTCGACAAAACCTTTTGGTTGCATCATATACAACTCTTCCTTAAGATGTCCGTTAAGGAACGTTGTTTTGACGTCCATTTGCCAAATTTCATAATCATGAAAAGCGGCAATTGCTAACATGATTCTGACTGACTTCAGCTTCGCTACGGGAGAAAAAGTCTCATCGTAGTCAACTCCTTGAATTTGTCGAAAACCCTTTGCAACAAGTCGAGCTTTGTAAACGGTCACATTACCATTTGCATCAGTCTTCTTCTTAAAGATCCATTTATTTTCTATGGCTTGCCGATCATCGGGCAAGTCCACCAAAGCCCATAATTTGTTCTCATACATGGATCCTATCTCGGATTTCATAGCCTCAAGCCATTTGTTGGAATCCGGGCCCGCCAATGCTTCTTCATAGTTCGAAGGTTCACCGTTGTCTAACAACATGATTTCCATCACAGGGTTGCCGTACCACTCTGGTGCGGATCGTACCCTTGTGGACCTTCGGGGTTCAGTACTAACTTGATCCGAAGCTTCATGATCATCATCATTAACTTCCTCTTCAGTTGGCGTAGGCGCCACAGGAACAATTTCCCGCGCTGCGCTACTCTTCGGTTCGAGAGGGGGTGTAGTTACCTCATCAAGTTCTACTTTCCTCCCACTTACTTCTTTCGAGAGAAACTCTTTCTCTAGAAAGGATCCGTTCTTGGCAATAAAGGTTTTACCTTCAGATCTAAGATTGAAGGTATACCCAATAGTTTCCTTAGGGTATCCTATGAATACGCATTGCTCCGCTTTGGGTTCGAGCTTTTCTGGTTGAAGTTTCTTCACATAAGCATCGCAGCCCCAAACTTTAAGAAACGACAACTTAGGTTTCTTGCCAAACCATAGTTCATACGGTGTCGTCTCAACGGATTTAGACGGTGCCCTATTTAAAGTGAATGATGCAGTTTCTAATGCGTATCCCCAAAATGATAGCGGTAAGTCGGTAAGAGACATCATAGATCGTACCATATCTAATAAAGTGCGATTACGACGTTCAGACACTCCGTGGCGTTGCGGTGTGCCAGGCGGCGTTAGTTGTGAAACAATTCCACACTTCCTTAGGTGTGTGCCAAACTCGTGAATCAAATATTCTCCTCCACGATTAGATCGTAGACACTTAATTTTTCTGTCACGTTGATTCTCAACCTCACTCTGAAATTCCTTGAACTTTTCAAACGTCTCAGATTTGTGCTTCATCAAGTAGATATACCATACCTACTCAAATCATCGGTGAGAGTGAGAACATAACGGTAGCCACCGCGAGCTTCAATGTTCATTGGACCACACACATCAGTATGTATTATTTCCAATAAGTCGGTCGCTCTCTCCATTATTCCTGAGAATGGAGTCTCAGTCATCTTGCCCATGAGGCACGGTTCGCATGTGTCAAATGATTCAGAGTCAAGGACTCTAATAGTCCATCAGTATGGAGCTTCTTCATGCGCTTAACACCGATATGACCAAGGCAGCAGTGCCACAAGTATGTGGGACTATCATTATCAACTTTACATCTTTTGGTACTCGCACTATGAATATGTGTAACATCACGATCGAGATTCATCAAGAATAAACCATTCACCAGCGGAGCATGACCATAAAACATATCACTCATACAAATAGAACAACCATTATTCTCTAACTTAAATGAGTAGTTGTCTCGCATTAAGCAAGACCCTGATACAATATTCATGCTCAAAGCTGGTACTAAATAACAATTATTAAGGTTTAAAACTAATCCCGACGGTAGATGTAGAGGCAGCATGCCGACGGCGATCACATCGACCTTGGAGCCATTCTCGACGCGCATCGTCACCTCGTCCTTGGCCAATCTCCGCTTATTCCGCAGTTCCTGCTTTGAGTTGCAAATGTGAGCAACAACACCGGTATCAAATACCCAGGAGCTACTACGAGCGCTGGTAAGGTACACATCAATAACATGTATATCACATATACCTTTAACGTTGCCGGCCTTCTTGTCCGCTAAGTACTTGGGGCATTTCCGCTTCCAGTGATCTTTTCCGTGCAATAGAAGCACTCAGTCTCAGGCTTGGGTCCATTCTTTTTCTTCTTCCCAGTATCTGGCTTACTGGGCGCAGCAACGGCTTTACCGTCTTTCTTGAAGTTCTTCTTACCCTTGCCCTTCTTAAAACTTGTGCTCTTATTGACCATCAACACTTGATCCTCTTTCTTGATTTCTACTTCTGCAGATTTCAGCATCGAGTACAACTCGGGAATGGTCTTTTCCATCCCTTGCATGTTGTAGTTCAGCACAAAACCCTTGTAGCTTGGTGGGAGAGACTGGAGGATTCTGTCAATTACAGCGTCATCCGGAAGTTCGACTCCAAGCGAAGTCAGACGACCGTGTAACCCAGACATTCTGAGTATATGCTCACTAACAGAACTGTTCTCCTCCATCTTAGAGCTAAATAACTTGTCGGAGACTTCATATCTCTCGACACGGGCATGAGCTTGAAAAACTAGTTTCAGCTCCTCGAACATCTCATATGCTCCGTGTTGCTCAAAACGCCTTTGGAGCCCCGTTTCCAAAATGTATAACATGCCACACCTAACCAGAGAGTAGTCATCACTTCGCGTCTGCCAGACGTTTTGAATGTCCTGGGCCGCTGCGGGAGCAGGAGGGTCACCTAGCGGTGCATTAAGGACATAAGACTTTTTAGCTGCTTCGAGGATGAGCTTCAAGTTGCGGACCCAATCCGCATAGTTGCTACCATCATCTTTCAGCTTCTTCTTCTCTAGGAATGCGTTGAAATTGAGGTTGATAGGTGCGTTGGCCATTGGATCTACAATATTTGTAAAGACAACTTTTAGACTAAGTTCATGACAATTAAGTTCATTTAATCAAATTAAGTGTGAACTCCCACTTAAATCGACATCCCTCTAGTCATCTAAGTGATACATGATCCATGTTGACTAACCCGTGTCCGATCATCACGTGAGACGGACTAGTCGTCATGGTGAGCAACTTCATGCTCATCGTATTCAACCATACGACTCATGTTCGACCTTTCGGTATCTTGTATTCGAGTTCATGTCTGTACATGCTAAGCTCGTCGAGTCAACCTAAGTGTTTCGCGTGTGTAAATCTGGCTTACACCCGTTGTATGTGAACGTTAGAATCTATCACACCCGATCATCACGTGGTGCTTAGAGACAACGATCCTTCGCAACGGTGCACACTTAGGGGAATACGTTCTCGAAATTTTATGAGGGATCATCTTATTATGCTACCGTCATTCTAAGCAATAAGGTGAAAACATGAAAAACATCACATGCAATCATATAGTGACATGATATGGCCGTTATCATCTTTTATCCTTCCATCTCCATCTTTAGGCATGGCATGATCATCATTGTCACCGGCGTGACACCATGATCTCCATCATCATGATCTCCATCATCGTGTCTCCGTGAAGTCGTCACGTCAACTAGTACTACCACTACCACTATAGCTAACTGATAGTAATGAAGTAAAAGTAGTAAACACATGGCGTTGCATCTCATACAATAAATTAAGATAACTCCTATGGCTCCTGTCAGTTTTCATACTCATCGACATGCAAGTTGTGAATCCTATTACAATAACATGATTGTCATACATCACACATGTAACATCACAACTTTGGCCATATCACATCACATGTCAAACCGTGCAAAAACAAGTTAGACGTCCTCTAATTGTTGTTGCAAGTTTTACGTGGCTGATTTGGGTTTCTAGCAAGAACGCCTTGTTACCTACGTGACAGCCACACCGATGATATGCCAAAGTATTTACCCTTCATAAGGACCCTTTTCATCAAATCCAATCCGACTAGAGTGGGAGAGACAGACACCCGCTAGCCACCTTTATGCACGGTGTGCATGTTGGCCGGTGGAACCTATCTCACGTAAGCCTACGTGTAAGGTCGGTCCGGGCCGCTTCATCCCACAATACCGCTGGAAAAGAATAAGACTAGTAGCGGCAAGCAATTGACAAATCAGCGCCCACAACCTTTTGTCTTCTACTCGTGCATAGAATCTACGCATGGAAAACCTGGCTCGGATGCCACTGTTGGGTAACGTAGCATAAATTCAAAATTTTCCTACGCCATATTCAGATCTTACTATGGAGAGACCAGCAACGAGAGAGGGGTGAGTGCATCTTCATACCTTTGAAGATTGCTAAGCGTAAGCGTTGCTAGAACGCGGTTGATGGATTCGTACTTGCGGCGATTTAGATCGCGGTGTCATTCCGATCTAGGGCCGAACCACGACACCTCTGCGTTCAACACACGTGCAGCCCGGTGAAGTCTCCCGCACCTTGATCCAGCAAGGAGGAGGGAGAGGTTGGGGAAGATCTCCGACAGCACGACGGCATGGTGTCGATGGAGAGACGAGGTCTCCCGGCAGGGCTTCGCCAAGCACCGTGGGAGAGGAGGAAGAAGAAGAGCAGGTCTGCGTCGAGAGAGAGATGGAAAACCGTATCTCCAAAGGCCCAAAACCCCCACAATATATAGAGGGAAGGGAGGGGTGGCGCCCCCTTGAGGGTGTTGGGGAACGTCGCATGGGAAACAAAAAATTTCATACGCGCACGAAGACCTATCATGGTGATGTCCATCTATGAGAGGGGATTTCCGATCTATGTACCCTTGTAGATCGCACAGCAGAAGCGTTAGTGAATGCGGTTGATGTAGTGGAACATCCTCACGTCCCTCGATCCGCCCCGCGAACCGTCCCACGAACCGTCCCGCGATCCGTCCCACGATCTAGTGCCGAACGGACGGCACCTCCGCGTTCAGCACACGTACAGCTCGACGATGATCTCGGCCTTCTTGATCCAGCAAGAGAGATGGAGAGGTAGATGAGTTCTCCGGTAGCATGACGGCGCTCCGGAGGTTGGTGATGATCTAATCTCGGCAGGGCTCCGCCCGAGCTCCGCAGAGACGCGATCTAGAGGTCAAACCGTGGAGTTATGTGGTCGGGCTGCCTTGGAAAAGTTGTCTCAAATCAGCCCTAATTGCTCCATATATATAGGAGGAGGGAGGGGAGGCTTGCCTTGAGGCTCAAGGAGCCCCAAGGGCAGCGCCACCAAGGGAGGAGGAGTCCTCCTCCAATCCTAGTCCAACTAGGATTGGAAAGTGGAGTCCTTCTCTCCTTTCCCACCTCCTTTTTTTTCTTTCTCTTTGATTTTCTATCCTTGGCGCATAGGACCTTCTTGGGCTCTCCCACCAGCCCACCAAGGGCTGGTGCGCCACCCCCAAGGCCTATGGGCTTCCCTGGGGTGGGTTGCCCCCCCCCCCCCCGGTGAACACCCGAAACCCATTCGTCATTCCCGGTACATTCCCGGTAACTCCGAAAACCTTCCGGTAATCAAATGAGGTCATCCTATATATCAATCTTCATTTTCGGACCATTCCAGAAACCCTCGTGACGTCCGTGATCTCATCCGGGACTCCGAACAACATTCGGTAACCAACCATATAACTCAAATACGCATAAAACAACGTCAAACCTTAAGTGTGCAGACCCTGCGGGTTCGAGAACTATGTAGACATGACCCGAGTGACTCCTCGGTCAATATCCAATAGCGGGACCTGGATGCCCATATTGGATCCCACATATTCTACGAAGATCTTATCGTTTGAACCTCAGTGCCAAGGATTCATATAATCCCGTATGTCATTCCCTTTGTCCTTCGGTGTGTTACTTGCCCGAGATTCGATCGTTAGTATCCACATACCTATTTCAATCTCGTTTACCGACAAGTATCTTTACTCGTACCATAATACAAGATCCCGCAACTTACATTAAGTCACATTGCTTGCAAGGCTTGTGTGTGATGTTGTATTACCGAGTGGGC
Organism: Hordeum vulgare subsp. vulgare; assembly: GCF_904849725.1. NCBI lineage: Eukaryota > Viridiplantae > Streptophyta > Magnoliopsida > Poales > Poaceae > Hordeum > Hordeum vulgare. The sequence goes on along the minus strand of NC_058524.1, from coordinate 512,219,493 downwards.
CCCGAGATACCTCTCCGTCACACGGAGTGACAAATCCCAGTCTCGATCCATACTAACTCAACGAACACCTTCGGAGATACCTGTAGAGCATCTTTATAGTCACCCAGTTACGTTGCGACGTTTGATACACACAAAGCATTCCTCCGGTGTCAGTGAGTTATATGATCTCATGGTCATAGGAACAAATACTTGACATGCAGAAAACAGTAGCAACAAAATGACACGATCAACATGCTACGTCTATTAGTTCGGGTCCAGTCCATCACGTGATTCTCCTAATGACGTGATCCAGTTATCAAGCAACAACACCTTGTATATAATCAGAAGACCATGACTATCTTTGATCAACTGGCTAGCCAACTAGAGGCTTGCTAGGGACAGTGTTTTGTCTATGTATCCACACATGTATATAAGTCTTCATTCAATACAATTATAGCATGGATAATAAACAATTATCTTGATACAGGAATTATAATAACAACTATATTTATTATTGCCTCTAGGGCATAATTCCAACAGTTTCCCACTTGCACTAGAGTCATTAATCTAGCCCTCACATCATCATGTGAATTACACTGTAATAAATCTAACACCCATACAGTTCTAGTGTTGAGCATGCTTTTCCCGTGGAAGAGGTTTAGTCAGCGGGTGTGCTACATTCAGATTCGTGTGCACTTTGCATATATTTACGTCCTCCCCTTCGACGTAGTCGCGGGTGAGGTTGAAGCGTCGTTTGATGTGTCTGGTCTTCTTGTGAAATCGTGGTTCCTTTGCTAAGGCAATGGCACCCGTGTTGTCACAGAACAAGGTTATTGGATTCAGTGCGCTTGGCACCACTCCAAGATCCGTCATGAACTGCTTCATCCAGACATCCTCCTTAGCTGCCTCCGAGGCAGCCATGTACTCTGCTTCACATGTAGAATCTGCTACGACGCTTTGCTTGGAACTGCACCAGCTTACCGCACACCCATTAATAATAAATACGTATCCGGTCTGCGACTTAGAGTCGTCCGGATCTGTGTCAAAGCTTGCATCGACGTAACCCTTTATGGCGAGCTCTTCATCACCTCCATACACGAGAAACATCTCCTTAGTCCTTTTCAGGTACTTCAGGATATTCTTGACCGCCGTCCAGTGATCCACTCCTGGATTACTCTGGAACCTGCCTGCCATACTTATGGCCAGACTAACGTCTGGTCTAGTGCACAGCATTGCATACATGAGAGAACCTATGGCTGAAGCATAGGGGACAGTGCTCATATGCTCTCTATCCTTATCAGTTGCTGGGCACTGAGTCTTACTCAATCTCGTACCTTGTAAAACTGGCAAGAACCCTTTCTTGGACTGTTCCATTTTGAACCTCTTCAAAACTTTATCAAGGTATATGCTTTGTGAAAGTCCTATCACGCGTTTCGATCTATCCCTGTAGATCTTAATGCCTAGAATATAAGCAGCTTCTCCTAGGTCCTTCATAGAGAAACTTTTATTCAAGTAATCCTTTATGCTCTCCAAAAACTCTACGTTGTTTCTAATCAGTAATATGTCATCCACATATAATATTAGAAACGCCACAAAGCTCCCACTCACTTTCTTGTAAATACAAGATTCTCCAACCACTTGTATAAACCCAAATGCTTTGATCACCTCATCAAAGCGTTTCTTCCAACTCCGAGATGCTTGCACCAGTCCATAAATGGATCGCTGGAGCTTGCACACCTTGTTAGCATTCTTAGGATCGACAAAACCTTTGGGTTGCATCATATACAACTCTTCCTTCAGGAAACCGTTAAGGAACGCCGTTTTGACATCCATCTGCCAGATTTCATAATCGAAAAATGCAGCTATTGCTAACATGATTCTGACGGACTTAAGCATCGCTACGGGTGAGAATGTCTCATCGTAGTCAACTACTTGAACTTGTGAAAAACCCTTTTCCACAAGTCGAGCTTTATAAACGGTCACATTGCCGTGAGCGTCCGTCTTTTTCCTAAAGATCCATTTGTTCTGAATAGCCTTGCGGCCCTCAGGTAGTACTTCCAAAGTCCACACTTTGTTTTCATACATGGACCCTATCTCGGACTTCATGGCCTCCAACCATTTGTTGGAATCTGGGCCCACCATTGCTAGCCAACTAGAGGCTTGTTAGGGACAGTGTTTTGTCTATGTATCCACACATGTATATAAGTCTTATTCAATACAATTATAGCATGGATAATAAACGATTATCTTGATACATGAATTATAATAACAACTATATTTATTATTGCCTCTAGGGCATAATTCCAACACAGGGGGCGGCAGCCCTAGATGGGAGAAGGGGGGCGGGCGGCCAGGGAGGAGAGGGTGTGGCGCACCTCTAGGTGGGCCTTAGGCCCACCAGCGCCTAGGGTTTCCCCTCCCTCCCTCTCTGGTGCGCATGGGCTGAGTATGTGGGGGGGCGCACCAGCCCACCTAGGGGCTGGTTCCCTCCCGCACTTGGCCCATGTAGCCTTCCAGGGCTTGTGGCCCCTCCCGGTGGTCCCGGCACTTTGCGGGTGGTGCCCGAAACATTTCCGACGTCCAAACCTATCCATCCTATATATCAATCTTTACCTCCGGACCATTTCGGAGCTCCTCGTGACGTCCGGGATCTCATCCGGGACTTAGAGCAACCTTTGGTAACCTCGTATAACAATTCCTTATAACCCTAGCGTCATCGAACCTTAAGTGTGTAGACCCTACGGGTTCGGGAATCATGCAGACATGACCGAGACACTCTCCGGCCAATAACCATCAGCGGGATCTGGATAGACATGGTGGCTCCCACATGTTCCATGATGATCTCATCGGATGAACCACGATGTCAAGGATTCAATCAATCCCATATACAGTTCCCTTTGTCTGTCGGTATTAGAACTTGCCCGAGATTTGATCGTCGGTATACCTATACCTTGTTCAATCTCGTTACTGGTAAGTCTCTTTACTCGTTCCGCGGCACATCATCCCATGACTAACTACTTAGTCACACTGAGCTCATTATGATGATGTTCTACCGAGTGGACCCAAAGATACCTCTGTGTCACACAGAGTGACAAATCCCGTTCTCGATTCGTACCAACCCAACGGACACTTTCGGAGATATCCGTAGTGCACCTTTATAGTCACCCAGTTACATTGTGACGGTTGATACACCCAAAGCACTCCTACGGTATCCGGGAGTTGCACAATCTCACGGTCAAAGGAAAAGACACTTGACATTAGAAAAGCTTTAGCATACGAACAATACGATCTAGTGCTATGCTTAGGAATGGGTCTTGTCCATCACATCATTCTCCCAATGGTGTGATCCTGTTATCAATGACATCCAATGTCCATGATCAGGAAACCATGATCATCTATTGATCAACGAACTAGCCAATCTAGAGGCTTGCTAGGGACACATTATGATCTATTTATTCACACATGTATTACTATTTCATGTTAATACAATTATAGCATGAACAATAGACAATTATCATGAACAAGGAAATATGAAAATAACCATTTTATTATTGCCTCTAGGGCATATTTCCATCAAGTAAGTGGGTAAGTTTGGTACATTGTGTTCCGAAGAAAGGAGGTACGACTGTGGTTCCTAATGATAAGAATGAACTAATACCTCAAAGAATTATCATTGGATATATAATGTGTATTGATTATAGGAAGCTGAACAAGGCAACTAGGAAGGACCACTACCTGATGTTGTTCATCGACCAAATGCTTGAAAGGTTATCCAAAAACACTCACTTTTGTTATTTTGATGGGTATTCTGGCTTCTCTCAAATCTATGTTAACACTGTCGATCAAGAGAAGACCAGTTTTACTTGTCCCTTTGGTAATTATGCTTATAGACATATGCCTTTTGGTTTATGCAATGCTCCTGCTACTTTTCAAAGGTGTATGTTTGCTATCTTTCATGGTTTTTGTGAGGAAATTGTGGAGGTCTTCATGGACAATTTCTCCGTCTATGGAACCTCTTTTGACCATTGTCTCCACGACCTTAATAAAGTTTTGCAGAGATGTGAGGAGACGAACTTGGTACTCAACTGGGAGAAGTGCCACTTCATGGTCAATGAGGGAATTGTTCTTGGCCACAAGATTTTTGAAAAGGGAATCGAGGTGGGCATGGCAAAGGTCGAAGCAATTGAGAGGATACCTTATCCAAAGGACATTAGAGGTATTCATAGTTTCCTCGTTCATGCTGGTTTCTATAGAAGATTTATTAAAGGCTTTTCTAAGACTTCGAAACCCCTAACTAATCTTCTCCAGAAGGATATTCCTTTTGTGTTTGATGAATATTGTAAGGAAGCCTTCGAAGTTCTTAATAAAGCCTTGATAACCACCCCTGTAGTCCAACCACCTAATTGGAATTTGCCTTTTTAAATCATGTGTGATGCTAGTGATTTTGCTGTCGGAGCGGTGTTAGGACAAAGGGTTGATAAGAAATTGAATGTTATACATTATGCTAGCAAAATCGTTCATAGTGCTCAAAAGAATTACGCTACTACTGAGAAAGAATTTTTCACGGCAGTGTTTGCTTGTGATAAGTTTAGGACTTACATTGTTGATTCTAAAGTCGTCATTCGTACTGATCATGTTGCTATTAAGTATATTATGGAAAAGAAGGATGCCAAACCAAGGCTTATCAGATGGGTCCTTCTTCTTCAAGAATTTGATTTGGAGATTGTTGATAGGAAGGGAGCAGACAACCATGTAGCAGACAACCTTTCCAGGATGGAGGACATACCACATGACCCTATTCTGGTCAACGATAGCTTTCCTGATGAACAATTGTCTGTTTTGAAGTACAATCTAATTCCGATCCATGGTATGCAGATTATGCTAACTTTATTGTTGCAAAGTTTTTGCCTCCAGGTTTAACATTCCAGCTGAGGAAGAAGTTCTTCCACGACTTGAGGTATTACTTTTGGGATGACCCACATCTTTTTAGAGAAGGTGCGGATGGGATCGTGAGGAGATGCATACCGGAACATGAGCAGAAGGATATCTTGAGACAATGTCATAACAACCCTTATGGAGGACATCATGCCGGTGAGAGGACCGCACCCAAGGTTCTCTAGTCAGGTTATTATTGGCCTATTCTCTTTCAAGACGCTAGAAATTATGTTTTATCTTGTGATAAGTGCGAGAGAGTTAGTAATATTAGTAGGAGAAATGAGATGCCTATGAATTATTCTCTAGTCATTGAGCCTTTTGATTGCTGGGGGTTTGATTTTATGGGTCCTTTTCCTCCTTCACACAAGTACGCTCACATCTTAGTGGCTGTTGATTGTGCGACCAAGTGGGTTGAAGCAATCCCCACTGAAAGTGTTGATCACAAGACATCTTTGAAAATGCTCAAGGATGTAATCTTCCCTAGGTTTGGTGTACCTAGGTACCTCATGACCGACGGAGGATCACATTTTACACATGGTGCTTTTAGAAAAGCTCTAGCCAAATATGATGTTAATCATAGAATTGCTTCACCTTACCACCCTCAAACAAGTGTGCAAGTTGAGCTCACAAATAGAGAGATCAAGTTGATTTTGCAAAAGACAGTGAACAGTTCTAGAAAGGACTGGTCCAAAAAGTTAGGAGATGCCTTGTGGGCGTATAAAACTGCTTACAAAAATCCCATGGGGATGTCTCCGTATAGAATGGTCTATGGCAAGGCATGCCATCTACCTTTAGAGTTAGAGCACAAAACTTTCTGGGCTGTTAGAGAGCTTAATGCTTACCCAAAGCTTGCTGGTGAAAAGCGTCTCATGAACTTGACTTCTCTAGATGAGTGGAGAAGTGAAGCTTACGAGAGCGCAAAAATGTTCAAAGAAAAGGTAAAGAAGTGGCATGACAAGAGAATTTTGAAATGTGAATTTAATGTTGGTGATAAAGTTTTGTTGTATAGATCTCGTTTCAGGTTTTCTCTAGGTAAATTACTTTCCAAGTGGGAAGGACCGTACCATATCGAAGAAGTCTACCACTCTGGTGCAATCAAGATTAATAATTTTGAAGGCACAAAACCACATGTTGTGAATGGGCAAAGACTCAAGCATTACATGGCTGGAGACCCCATCAATGTAGAGGTGGATGTGATACACGTAGACACTCATGAAGAACATATTGCAAGAGTGTGTGAGACACCGGCAGAAGTAGAATAAGAAAACTTCACGCCATGTATTGCAATAGGTATGGAATACGGTAAGGAAACTTCACGAACATCAATAAAAGTTATGTATTATGTGTTATTGCAAAATTAGGAAAATTCCAAGTCAAAATGGAGCCAGAGAGGAGCTCCAGGTGCTCTAGGATACCTGGTGGCGCGGGCTACCTCCTGGCCGTGCCAGGAGGGCCGCCTGGACCACCCGGAGTCCATCTCCCACCCCACTTTGGCTTGTTACCTTCCTTTTGATGCAGAATGTTTTGCTATATATTTTCCCGGATCGTCCCAACTTTGTATCTTGCGATTCTGTGCATTTTTCTTTCGATCTATTTCTGCCAGACTAAGAAGCTTTTGTTCGAGATGTCTTCTTGCCACTCAAGCGGGGAAGACTACATGGGTCGTCATCTCTGCCGTGTGCAGCAAGATATCAACCAAGGGAAGGTCAACAGATGGCTACTAATGAAGAAATTGCCGCAAGGCAAGTGCAGATGGAGCACTCCGTGAGAGAGGAAGTCAAGATGGTCACCACCCAGCAAGAAGGAGATCCTTCATCACGAGGATCCAACTCCAACAACCCCATCCTCGTGGGGTTTATTAACCCTCAACATGATCTTTCTCTAAACCTTTCAGGAACTGTCCCTCCACCGGGAGCTCCACTTGTGTCATCTGCTATATCCGAAGCTTACAGAATCACTAACCAATTCTGTGAAGACTTTCGTGTGCCTAAAGTACAAGTGACCATATTGAAAGCTGAAAACCAAACCCTTCGACGCATAATAGCGGACTTGAAGAACAACAAGTAGGATGAAGACACTACAGGAATTAGCTTATTTGCCGTCTGCCATCACAGACGACAAAGAGTAAATCCCGGACGGCAAAGAGAATATCACAGACGGCAAAGAATCTCACGGCCGGCAAAATTTTTGCGTTAGCCTACGACGGCATCGTAGCTTCTTTGACGTCTATCTCCCCAAAGCAGACGACAAAGAGCTTTGCCGTCAGCTTTTCATAGGAGCAGTCGGCAAAGTGGTCGAGACGGCAGCCAACAGGCGTTGCCTCCGTTAGGGGCTAACGGAGGCTTTGCCGTTTGCCTCCCCCCTCTTCTTTGCCATCAGCCTCCTCCCTCTTCTTTGCCGTCTGCCGCCCCCCTCTTCTGTGTCGTAAGCCTCCCCTCTCCTCTTCTTTGCCGTCAGCCTCCACCTCCTCCACCCCTCCTCTGTACCCTCTTATTTGCCGTCTGCCCCCCTGGAAGCAGACGACAAAGATACTATATGACCAGCTGCTACTGCCCAGGTTGCACAGCTGGGTGCCACGTGGCACCTTTGCCGTCGGCCAGCGGACGGCAAAGGCCTTTGCCATCAGCTGGCAGACGGCAAAGAGCCTATATTTTCACATTTTTGTTTATTTTTTCTATTTCACAGCACATATACATATAATTCATAGCACATATATGATAAATAGGTCACAACACATATATGATATACATATAAAGCTCATCAATGCCATTTGTTCATCAACGTACATCCCATATATCAAAAGAACCAACACATACAAAGTTTCATCCATATATACATACATATAGTTGCACATATATTGTTCATCCATATATACATATACATATAGTTCCACATTGTTCATCAACTCAAATAAAAACGAAAACTAAAGCACTCCAATGCCAGCTTCCATGCATGTAGTACATCCAATCTGCAAAATGGGAATAAGAAAGTCAGAACAAGAAGAACAACAACATATATATGACAAATAAGCTAAATTGAAGAAGAAAGAGAAGAAGGAAGAAGAGAACAAGGAGAAGAAAAACAAAAGGAAGGAGGAGGAGGAGGAGGGGAAGGGGAAGGGGAAGGAGAAGGAGAAGGAGGAGGAGAAGAAGAAAAAAGAAGAGAAGGAGAAGGAGAAGAAGGAGGAGAAGAAGGAGGAGAGAAGAAGAAGGAGGAGGGATCCTTCTCCTTCTTCTCCTCCTTCTCCTTCTTCTTCTCTTCTTCTCCTCCTCCTCCTTCTTCTTCTCCTTCTCCTTCTCCTTCTCTTCTTCTTCTCTTCTTCTTCTTCTTCTTCCTTCTTTTAATTTCTCCTCTTCTCCTCTTCTTGGAGCTAAATTAGCTAACTATGTCTTTTTGGAGCTAAATGGGCTAATTATGTCATTATAGAGGAAAACAAGCTAAGTATATAATATTAATGAGCTAACCAAGGTTCTTATGCCATTTTGAGCATATAATGTCTTTTAGGAGCTAAATTGGCTAGTTATATCATTGTTGGGGAAATTAAGGCAAGGAGAATATGAAAGAGGAGAAGAAAGAGGAGGAGGAGGAGAAGAAGAATAAATAAAGAAGAAGCAGGAGAAGGAGGAGGAGGAGGAGGAGAAGGACTAGAAGGTCCTTGGCCTTCTCCTCCTCCTCCTCCTCCTCCTCCTCCTCCTTCTCTTCTTCTTCTCCTTCTTTCTTTTCATTTTTCCTATTTCTTCTCCTCTTCTCCTCTTCTTGGAGCTAAATTAGCTAACTATGTCTTTTTGGAGCTCAATGGGCTAATTATCCAATTTTAGAGGAAAACAAGCTAAGTATATAATATTAATTAGCTAACCAAGGTTCTTATGCCATTTTGAGGTTATTATGGCATTTTGGAGCTAAATGGGCTAATTATGTAATTGTTGGGGAAATTAAGGCAAGGAGAATATGAAAGAGGAGAAGAAAGAGGAGGAGGAGGAGAATAAGAAGAAATAAAGAAGAAGGAGGAGAAGGAGGAGGAGGAGGAGAAGGACTAGAAGGTCCTTGTCCTTCTCCTCCTTCTCCTCCTCCTCCTCCTTCTCCTTCTTCTCCTCCTCCTTCTTCTCCTTCTCCTTCTCTTCTCTTTCTCTTCTTATTTTTGTTATTCCTTTTCATTTCTCCTCTTCTCCTCTTCTTGGAGCTAAATTAGCTAACTATGTCTTTTTGGAGCTAAATGGGCTAATTATCCCATTTTAGAGGAAAACAAGCCAAGTATATAATATTAATGAGCTAACCAAGGTTGATATGCCATTTTGAGGTTATTATGGCATTTTGGAGCTAAATGGGCTAATTATGTCATTGTTGGGGAAATTAAGGCAAGGAGAATATTAAATAGGAGAAGAAAGAGGAGAAGGATAAGAAGAAGAAATAAAGAAGAAGGAGGAGAAGGAGGAGGAGGAGAAGGACTAGAAGGTCCTTGGCCTTCTCCTCCTTCTCCTCCTCCTCCTCCTCCCCCTTCTCCTTCTTCTCTTCTTCTTCTTCTTCTTTCTTTTCATTTTTCCTATTTCTTCTCCTCTTCTCCTCTTCTTGGAGCTAAATTAGCTAACTATGTCTTTTTGGAGCTAAATGGGCTAATTATCTCATTTTAGAGGAAAACAAGCTAAGTATATAATATTAATGAGCTAACCAAGGTTCTTATGCCATTTTGAGCTTATTATGGCATTTTGGAGCTAAATGGGCTAATTATGTCATTGTTGGGGAAATTAAGGCAAGGAGAATATGAAAGAGGAGAAGAAATAGGAGGAGGAGGAGAAGAAGAACAAATAAAGAAGAAGGAGGAGAAGGAGGAGGAGGAGGAGAAGGACTAAAAGGTCCTTGGCCTTCTCCTCCTCCTCCTCCTTCTTCTTCTCTTCTTCTTCTTCTTCTTCTTTCTTTTCATTTTTCCTATTTCTTCTCCTCTTCTCCTCTTCTTGGAGCTAAATTAGCTAACTATGTCTTTTTGGAGCTAAATGGGCTAATTATCCCATTTTAGAGGAAAACAAGCTAAGTATATAATATTAATGAGCTAACCAAGGTTCTGATGCCATTTTGAGGTTATTATGGCATTTTGGAGCTAAATGGGCTAATTATGTCTTTTTGGAGCTAAATGGGCTAACTATGTCATTGTTGGGGAAATTAAGGCAAGGAGAATATGAAAGAGGAGAAGAGAAACTTACCGTAGTGGTCATCAAGGAGGAGAAACACCTGGAGAAGGGTCGTGCGATGCCGCTCGGGAGTTATTATGCATAATAGATATTTTGCAATGTCTCAGTTAGCATGATGACACTCAATTGTTAATACTAGTTTATAATGAAACTCATCGTGCCAATCGAAGAGAAGACGGGCATCGGCGGAGGGACTTGACCGCTCTTCTCGCGCAGACCCTGAAGAGTGGGTCGTATTAGTTAGTAATGAAACAGACATTACACACATGATTTGGCTAATGTGAAAAAAAAACTTACCACAAAAAGCTCGTACAGGGCCCGTTGACCTGCCTCATTCCGGGACCTCTCCTCCTCAATCAATCGTGTCGTGGTCTGGTCCCTCTCATCAAGAGCAGCCTGACTTGCCAATCTCTCTTTCTCAAGAGCAGCCTCAAGAGCAGCCTGGCTTGCCAATCTCTCTTTCTCAAGAGCAGCCTGGTTTGCCAGTCTCTCTTTCTGAAGAGCAGCCTGAAACACCATTCCTCGTTACCACAATAATGATCTATGGTGACACACATAATGAAATGGATGAAAGTGTTCTTAGTCCGTATAACTAACCTCGATGGCAAGATCGACTGGCCGTGGACGACGCATTATCTCAGGACAGCTGCTCGACTAGCGCGCATTGATCTCCGGGAGAGTGAGTGGACAACGTATTATCCCATCTCCAATGGCTATCGAGCCATGGGGCCTCCCGCCACCAGATATCATCACCAGCTCTGGATCCAAAGGTTCATGGCTAGGGTTAAAGTCACCCCCTTTCGTAGCCTTCCCCGCGTCCCTGTATGCCACGAGCTTCTGGTGGGATGATATGTTGGTGAAGTTATTGGGATCATCGAGGTCAGAATCAGAGAATGCCTTCGCCTTCTTGTACGAGGCAGTATGGACCATGCCATAAAGGTCGTACAAGTGTGGCATCTCCGTCTTATTGTGATGCGCCTAAAAGAGAGGAACAAAATATTAGCATGAAGAATGAATTGCATGAATCATGAAGCAAATCACATACCCAGTTTCGTCTAAACTGAAGTAAGTTGGCGCTGCCTTGATGGTGTGGCACACCAACCATTTGGCTACGCCGATCCTTCGCATTCTTGTGGACAGCTCGCCAGCTGCCTGTGCACCACTCATCAACCAACGCCTTCCAACAATCCATCTTATCCGCACGCCATCTCGGGGGCACCTGTAAGTTATTAGAAAGAATTTTGAGCGCTACGCCTATGAATGAAATCAAGAAAACTATGTAGAAGGACTTAAGAATAGGTAATTACCTTCATGTATTGCTCCTTCTTCAGAAACTTTCCGCGGCAATCCTTCTTCTGCTTCTTAATACCACGTGTGGTGTAGTAATCTCGAATAGCCTGCGGCCGAGCCTCGTGGCGTAAGTTCTGTAGTAACCGCCTACACTCGGCCTCGAGAACCCTGGCCGCCTCCTCCTCATATCCATCCTCACACCTATAGAAGGTCTGCAATCAAACGTGAAAACACCGATTAGTACAATAATTAGCTATATTGTTAATTTTAGATTATGTAAAAGGATAATTTACCCAAAAGCTCTTGATCACCATCTCGGCCCTCGTGTGGCACAATACACCATCTATAATCTCCTCCGGTGAGGCCTGCGCAGCCTGGTAGTGCTCCCAGGAAAATCCTAGTGTAGGAACCTGACCCTCACCAGGCAACGTGACAAACCCCGGGAAATTTGTCCGGCAAAGCACACCAAGGACGGAGTTCGGCCTGCGGACTCCAAGAGGGTGTACCCATCCCCTGCAGTATGATAAGGTCAACACATTAGATATTTGAACGAACTTGAAGGCAGAAGCTAAAAAAGAGTAAATGTACTTACATATCTTCTTCAGGTTTAATCACCGGCCTCTGCTCGCGGATAGCTGGCACGACCGGGAGACGTGTACTACCACGCTTGTACACAGTGGCCCCGTCCACCTGCACATCGCCCTCACTATCCGTAAGCTCATCCCCGCCATCCCCGCCCCCTGAGCCACCCGGACCCTGGTCCAATCTGGCAACTCGGTCCGATCCGGCCAGGTCTCCCATCCGGGCCTCTCCACGTCGGGTGAAGCCTCTGGAACCGTAGTCTCGTGGGACGAATGCACCTCGACCCAAGGCTGCTCGTGGACCGGAGTCTCATGGGACGAATGCCCGTCAACACCAGGCTCCTGGAACGGAGTCCCCGTAGCCTCCTCCGCAAACGGGTCGACCATAGTAGTCCTATGCTTGGGTGAATGAGCTGGTGGTGGTGGCGAGGACGGCTCAACAGTCCTCCTGGATCTTCCGCGGCCACCACCTCTCCCTGTACCCTTCCCTTTCTTCCCTACCCGACCAACACCTCTCCCAGTGGGCAATGTCGCCGACGAAGAAGAACCCACGGGTGGTGTCAACAGACTGTCTGCCAAGGCTCTACGGAGAGATAGGGGTGGAAGGGAAGTACCACCCCTTGTGCGGGGCGCCTGGGAAGAACCCGTCGAGCGATCTCGACCAGCGCCCACCATCTTTCCACACATGGTGACCTGCCATGATAAAGATTAAAATAAATTAGTACAACATAAAAAAAATGAATAACTGACATGAATAATAATATGTACATGAATAATAAAGATTAAAATATATATAATTTAAGTTGTGAATCTTACAAACTAATAATCATCATCAATAAATGCATCATCATCATCACTATCACGGATGTCTTCATGAATGACGTGCTCGTCGGGTTCAACGACGTGAAGTTGTGAAAGGTCTTCCTTTAATCGTTGAAGCATTGACAGGTCATCCGCATCAGTAACCTCTACGAGTTCCAGGTCTTCTGGTTCCGGCTCAGGGCTGGAGTCGGATTCATTGTCGCTGTCTACTTCCATGTTCTTGGGTGAAGCACGACGGTTCTTGAAACGTTTCTTGGAAAGACGCGTTTCTTGGAAGAATTCTCCATCATATGTGTCTGGGTTAATGTGAGGTTCATAATCCTGTTCATTTGGGAGAGGTGGTATGACATGTGGCGGCACTTCATAAACAACATACCAACCTTCCATATTCTTATCCGTTTGGCATGCCCATGGTAGATAGAAAACTTGGGTCGCCTGTTGAGCCATAATATAGACATCGGGAACATCTAAATGGGTGTTTTGATTGATTTCGACTAGTCCTATATGTTCATGAGTCCTTCTAGTCTTCTTCGGCTGGAACCAATAGCATTTGAAGACTACGACGTTCGGTGGGTTTTCACCATAGAATTGAAGTTCATAAATTGCTTCAACTCTTCCATAATACTCGATAATACCTTCGCCGATAGAAGAGACACCATAATTTGTAGATTTCCGGTTGGGCATAGATAGCTCTTTGCCAAAGGTACGAAAGAGATACCCGTTGATGTTGTATTTCTCAAATGAACGGACCTTATAGTCAAAACCATTAGCGACTTGTCTCAATTCGGCGTCCATAGACTCTGAATTAGCCTACAAGTTTAATACGAAATGATTGTTGCATTAGCCACAAGTTAGACCAAGAAATGAAATGGTCCATTATTGATAATTACCGTTTGTTTGAACCAAGAGATGAAACCGGGATAGCCGCCTCCTGTCTTTGACAGAAGCTCATACTCGACGGAATCATTTTCGATCACAACTCCATCCTATAATTTGGCGACGTAACGGCTGTTTGAAATATCCGGGAATAAAAGCAGTTCAAATGAATTAGAAGTTACGGGAAAATGTGCCGAGAACTCACTCGATGTACGGACGCACTTATGTTAGGTTGTTGAAGATATACAACGAAATGTTCCGCCATGCTTCGACATCCAACGTTATTGGTTTCGAAGGACCGGCTGGTGCGAGCTTCCCTTTGAATAGGCTGAGGTTGGACCCACCTTTTTTAGGGTCTGCATCATTGTGCCGAGGCTTCGGATTATGCAAATGATGATTTTTGGCTTCGCAGTGTGTTGTCATAAAGTTTGCCACCTCCTCAGTAATGAATGCCTCAGCCATCGATGCTTCAATTCTACACTTATTTTTACATTTAGGTCGAAGGGTCTTCTGCATCCTCTCAGTTGCATAGCACCAACGATCTTACACGGGCCCACCCAATCTTGCCTCGGTCGGTAGACGTAAAATCAAATGCTGCATTGGATTAAAGAAGCCCGGTGGAAAGATCTTCTCTAACTTGCACAACAACTCCGGTGCAAACTCCTCCATGTCTTCTACCACGCCAGGCGACAATTCTTTCGCACAAAGAACACGGAAGAAATAGCTCAGCTCCGCCAGTACTAGTCATTCATCCTCAGGAATAAAGCCACGTAACATCACCGGCATTACCCGCTCTAGCCATATGTGCCAATCATGACTCTTGATACCAAAGATTTTTAATTTTTCAAGACTCGCTCCCCTCTTTAGATTCGTTGCATACCCATCGGGGAACATCAAGTGCATTTTGACCCGCAAGATAATTTCCCTCATAACTGGCCTTCCAAGATTGAACTAGGCCTTTGGCTTAGACCACTTCTGCTTTCCTTTGCCTTCTCGCATGTTTTGTAACGGTCTATGACATAGTGTCTCTTGATCGACTCTAGCCTTAGTATTATCCTTTGTCTTCCCATCTATGTCGAACAATGTACCAAAAATAGCCTCTCCGATATTCTTTTCAGTGTGCATCAAGTCGATATTGTGTGGAAGAAGGAGGTCTTTGAAGTAAGGCAGATCCCAGAAGCATGGCTTATGAGTCCAGGCGTGTTTTGAATTATACCCCTTGAAATACCCTGGACGCTCTGGATCAGGCTCGAGGGTGTTTAACTGATCCAGGATCTGTTGGCCTGTGAACGCAGGTGGTGCCAAGTTTTTGACAACTTTACCTTTGGTAAAGTTCTTCTTGTCTTTTCTGAACTAATGGTCAGGATCCAGGAACTGTCTATGCAAGTCAAAGCAAGAATACTTCCGACCCTCCTGCAACCAATGAAACTGAAGAGTTGCCTTGCATTGGGGGCACGGGAACCTTCCATGCACACACCATCCAGAGAATAGCGCATACGCTGGCAAGTCATGCATAGAGTACATGTACCACACATGCATTTTGAAGTTTTATTTCTAGCGGCATCGTATGTCTTACCCCATTATCCCAAGCTTCTTCCAATTCATCCTTAAGAGGTTGCAGGTACACATTCATATTCTTCCCCGGATAATTGGGCCCTAGAATTATCAACGTCAGAAATATGTTCTTTCTTTGCATAATCTGCCCCCGGGCGGGGGGCAGATTGAGTGGAATGACAAATACAGGCCAACAACTGTATTGGGTTGCCGTCATGCCGAAGGGATTGTTGGAATTATGCCCTAGAGGCAATAATAAATATAGTTATTATTATAATTCTTGTATCAAGATAATCATTTATTATCCATGTTATAATTGTATTGAATGAAGACTCATTTACATGTGTGGATACATAGACAAAACACCGTCCCTAGCAAGCCTCTAGTTGGCTAGCCAGTTGATCAAAGATAGTCAGTGTCTTCTGATTATGAACAAAGTGTTGTTGCTTGTTAACTGGATCACGTCATTAGGAGAATCACGTGATGGACTAGACCCAAACTAATAGACGTAGCATGTTGATCGTGTCATTTTGTTGCTACTGTTTTCTGTGTGTCAAGTATTTATTCCTATGACCATGAGATCATATAACTCACTGACACCGGAGGAATGCTTTGTGTGTATCAAACGTCGCAACGTAACTGGGTCACTATAAAGATGCTCTACAGGTATCTCCGAAGGTGTTAGTTGAGTTAGTATGGATCAAGACTGGGATTTGTCACTCCGTGTGACGGAGAGGTATCTCGGGGCCCACTCGGTAATACAACATCACACACAAGCCTTGCAAGCAATGTAACTTGGTGTAAGTTGCGGGATCTTGTATTACGGAACGAGTAAAGAGACTTGCCGGTAAACAATATTGAAATAGGTATGCGGATACTAACGATCGAATCTCGGGCAAGTAACATACCGAAGGACAAAGGGAATGACATACGGGATTATATGAATCCTTGGCACTGAGGTTCAAACGATAAGATCTTCGTAGAATATGTAGGATCCAATATGGGCATCCAGGTCCCGCTATTGGATATTGACCGAGGAGTCTCTCGAGTCATGTCTACATAGTTCTCGAACCCGCAGGGTCTGCACACTTAAGGTTCGACGTTGTTTTATGCGTATTTGAGTTATATGGTTGGTTACCGAGTGTTGTTCGGAGTAACGGATGAGATCACGGACGTCACGAGGGTTTCCGGAATGGTCCGGAAACGAAGATTGATATATAGGATGACCTCATTTGATTACCGGAAGGTTTTCGGAGTTACCGGGAATGTACCGGGAATGACGAATGGGTTCCGGGAGTTCACCGGGAGGGCAACCCACCCCGGGGAAGCCCATAGGCCTTGAGGGTGGCACACCAGCCCTTAGTGGGCTGGTGGGACAGCCCAAAAGGCCCCTATGCGCCTAGAAGAGAAAATCAAAGAGAAAAGAAAAAAAAGGAGGTGGGAAGGGAAGGAAGGACTCCCACCCACCAAACCAAGTCCAACTCGGTTTGGGGGGGGGAGCCTTCCCCCTTGGACTCGGCCGACCCCCTTGGGGCTCCTTGAGCCCCAAGGCAAGGTCCCCTCCCTCCCACCTATATATACGGAGGTTTTAGGGCTGATTTGAGATGACTTTTGCCACGGCAACCCGACCACATACCTCCACGGTTTTTCCTCTAGATCGCGTTTCTGCGGAGCTCGGCGGAGCCCTGCTGAGACAAGGTCATCACCAACCTCCGAAGCGCCGTCACGCTGCCGGAGAACTCTTCTACCTCTCCGTCTCTCTTGCTGGATCAAGAAGGCCAAGATCATAGTCGAGTTGTACGTGTGCTGAACGCGGAGGTGCCGTCCGTTCGGTACTAGATCGTGGGACTGATCGCGGGATTGTTCGCGGGGCGGATCGAGGGACGTGAGGACGTTCCACTACATCAACCGAGTTCACTAACGCTTCTGCTGTATGATCTACAAGGGTACGTAGATCACTCATCCCCTCTCGTAGATGGACATCACCATGATAGGTCTTCGTGCGCGTAGGAAATTTTTTGTTTCCCATGCGACGTTCCCCAACAGAGGCATCATGAGATAGGTTCATGCGTAGATGTCTTCTCGAGTAGAACACAAAAGTTTTTGTGGGCGGTGATGTGCGTTTTGCTGCCCTCCTTAGTCTTTTCTTGATTCCGCGGTATTGTTGGATTGAAGCGGCTTGGACCGACATTACTCGTACGCTTACGAGAGACTGGTTTCATCGCTACGAGTAACCCCGTTGCTCAAAGATGACTGGCAAGTGTCGGTTTCTCCAACTTTAGTTGAATCGGATTTGACCGAGGAGGTCCTTGGATGAGGTTAAATAGCAACTCATATATCTCCGTTGTGGTGTTTGCGTAAGTAAGATGCGATCCTACTAGATACCCATGGTCACCACGTAAAACATGCAACAACAAAATTAGAGGACGTCTAACTTGTTTTTGCAGGGTATGCTTGTGATGTGATATGACCAACGATGTGATGTGATATATTGGATGTATGAGATGATCATGTTGTAATAGTAAATATCGACTTGCACGTCGATGGTACGGCAACCGGCAGGAGCCATAGAGTTGTCTTTATACTAATGTTTGTGCTTGCAGATGCGTTTACTATTTTGCTAGGATGTAGCTTTAGTAGTAATAGCATGAGTAGCACGACAACCCCGATGGCAACACGTTGATGGAGATCATGGTGTGGCGCCGGTGACAAGAAGATCGTGTCGGTGCTTTGGTGATGGAGATCAAGGAGCACGTGATGATGGCCATATCATGTCACTTATGAATTGCATGTGATGTTAATCCTTTTATGCACCTTATTTTGCTTAGAACGACGGTAGCATTATGAGGTGATCTCTCACTAAAATTTCAAGACGAAATTGTGTTCTCCCCGACTATGCACCGTTGCTACAGTTCGTCGTTTCGAGACACCACGTGATGATCGGGTGTGATAGACTCAACGTTCACATACAACGGGTGCAAAACAGTTGCGCACGCGGAACACTCGGGTTAAGCTTGACGAGCCTAGCATGTGCAGACATGGCCTCGGAACACATGAGACCGAAAGGTCGATCATGAATCATATAGATGATATGATTAGCATAGGGATGCTTACCACTGAAACTATACTCAACTCACGTGATGATCGGACTTGAGCTAGTGTAAGTGGATCATGAACCACTCAAATGACTAGAGAGATGTACTTTTTGAGTGGGAGTTTAGCGAATAATTTGATTAAGTTAAACTCTAATTATCTTGAACATAGTCTAAGTCCACTTTGAATATATTTGTGTTGTAGATCATGGCTCACGCTACAGTCATCCTGAATTTTAATACGTTCCTAGAGAAAGCTAAGTTGAAAGATGATGGAAGCAACTTTGTAGACTGGGCTCGTAATCTTAAGCTAATCTTACAAGCTGGGAAGAAGGATTATGTCCTTAATGCTACGCTAGGAGATGAACCACCCGCTACGGCTGATCAGGATGTTAAGAACGCTTGGTTAGCACGTAAGGAGGACTACTCAATAGTTCAATGTGCAGTCTTGTATGGCTTAGAACCGGGACTTCAACGTCGCTTTGAGCGTCATGGAGCATTTGAGATGTTCCAGGAGTTGAAGTTTATCTTTCAGAAGAACGCCCGGATCGAGAGGTATGAGACCTCCGATAAATTCTATGCTTGCAAGATGGAGGAAAACTCGTCTGTCAGTGAACATGTGCTCAAAATGTCTGGGTACTCAAACTGTCAAGCTGAGCTGGGGATTGAACTCCCGCAAGAGGCTATCACTGACAGAATCCTTCAATCACTGCCGCCAAGCTATAAAGGCTTTGTGTTGAACTACAACATGCAAGGGATGAACAAGTCTCCCGGCGAATTGTTTGCGATGCTGAAAGTCGCAGAGTCTGAACTCCGTAAAGAGCATCAAGTGTTGATGGTGAATAAGACCACTAGTTTCAAGAGAAACGGCAAAGGCAAGAAGGGTAATTCGAAGAAGAGCGGCAAGCCTGTTGCCAATCCGACGAAGAAACCCAAAGCTGGACCTAAGCCTGAAACGGAGTGTTACTATTGCAAGGGTATGGGTCACTGGAAGCGCAATTGCCCCAAGTATCTGGCAGATAAGAAGGCGGCCAAAGAAAAATCAGGTATATTTGATATACATGTTATTGATGTGTACTTAACCGGCTCTCGTGGTAGTGCCTGGGTATTCGATACCGGTTCTGTTGCTCATATTTGCAACTCGAAACAGGAACTGCGGAATAGACGAAGGCTGGCGAAAGATGAAGTGACGATGCGCGTAGGAAATGGTTCCAAGGTTGATGCAATCGTCGTCGGCACAGTTTCACTTCAGTTACCATCAGGATTAGTGATGAACTTAAATCATTGTTATTTAGTGCCTGCGTTGAGCATGAACATTATATCTGGATCTTGTTTATTGTGAGACGGTTACTCTTTTAAGTCAGAGAATAATGGTTGTTCTATTTCTATGAGTAACATCTTTTATGGTCATGCACATAATGTGAGAGGATTGTTCATATTGAATCTTGATAGCGATACGCATATACATAACATTGAGACCAAAAGCGTTAGAGTTAACAATGATAGCGCCATATTTTTGTGGCACTGCCGCTTAGGTCATATTGGTGTAAAGCGCATGAAGAAACTCCATGCTGATGGACTTTTGGAGTCACTTGACTTTGATTCACTTGACACGTGCGAACCATGCCTCATGGGCAAGATGACTAAGACTCCGTTCTCCGGAACAATGGAGCGTGCAAGTGACTTGTTGGAAATCATTTATACCGATGTGTGTGGTCCGATGAGCGTGGAGGCACGCGGCGGATACCGTTATTTTCTCACCTTCACTGACGATTTGAGTAGATATGGTTATGTCTACTTGATGAAACACAAGTCTGAAACATTTGAAAAGTTCAAGCAATTTCAGAGTGAAGTGGAAAATCATCGTAACAAGAAGATCAAGTTCCTACGGTCTGATCGTGGGGGTGAATATCTGAGTTTCGAGTTTGGTACTCACTTAAGACAATGTGGAATTGTTTCACAGTTAACACCGCCTGGAACACCACGGCGTAATGGTGTGTCTGAACGTCGTAATCGTACTCTATTAGAGATGGTGCGATCTATGATGTCTCTTACCGATTTGCCGTTATCGTTTTGGGGTTATGCATTAGAAACAACCGCATTCACTTTAAATAGGGCACCATCAAAATCCGTTGAGACGACACCATGCGAACTGTGGTATGGCAAAAGGCCAAATTTGTCGTTTCTTAAAGTTTGGGGATGTGATGCTTATGTCAAAAAGCTTCAGCCTGAAAAGCTGGAACCCAAAGCAGAAAAGTGCGTCTTCATAGGTTACCCAAAAGAGACGGTTGGGTACACCTTCTATCTCAAATCCGAGGGCAAAGTGTTTGTTGCTAAAAACGGAGCTTTTCTCGAGAAGGAGTTTCTCTTGAGAGAATTGAGTGGGAGGAAGATAGAACTTGACGAGGTTGTCGAACCTCTCATCCCTCTGGATGGTGGCGCAGGGCAAGGGGAAACCTCTGTCGTTGCGACGCCGGTTGAGGAGGAAGTTAATGATGATGATCATGAAACTCCAGTTCAAGTTTCTGTCGAACCACGCAGGTCGACGAGACCACGTGCTGCTCCAGAGTGGTACGGTAATCCCGTCTTATCAATCATGTTGTTAGACAACAATGAACCTGCAAATTATGAAGAAGCAATGGTGGGCCCAGATTCCAACAAATGGCTAGAAGCCATGAAGTCCGAGATAGGATCCATGTATGAGAACAAAGTGTGGACTTTGGAGGTACTGCCTGAGGGCCGCAAGGCTATTCAGAACAAATGGATCTTTAAGAGGAAGACGGACGCTGACGGCAATGTGACCCTTTATAAAGCTCGACTTGTGGCAAAGGGTTTTTCACAATTTCAAGGAGTTGACTACGATGAGACATTCTCACCCGTAGCGATGCTTAAGTCCGTCAGAATCATGTTAGCAATAGCTGCATTTTTCGATTATGAAATCTGGCAGATGGATGTCAAAACGGCGTTCCTTAACGGTTTCCTTAAGGAAGAGTTGTATATGATACAACCCGAAGGTTTTGTCGATCCTAAGAATGCTAACAAGGTGTGCAAGCTCCAGCGATCCATTTATGGACTGGTGCAAGCATCTCGGAGTTGGAACAAACGCTTTGATGAGGTGATCAAAGCATTTGGGTTTATACAAGTGGTTGGAGAATCTTGTATTTACAAGAAAGTGAGTGGGAGCTCTGTGGCGTTTCTAATATTATATGTGGATGACATATTACTGATTGGAAACAACGTGGAGTTTTTAGAGAGCATAAAGGATTACTTGAATAAGAGTTTCTCTATGAAGGACCTAGGAGAAGCTGCTTACATTCTAGGCATTAAGATCTATAGGGATAGATCAAAACGCGTGATAGGACTTTCACAAAGCACATACCTTGATAAAGTTTTGAAGAGGTTCAAAATGGAACAGTCCAAGAAAGGGTTCTTGCCAGTTTTACAAGGTACGAGATTGAGTAAGACTCAGTGCCCAGCAACTGATGAAGATAGAGAGCATATGTGCTCCGTCCCCTATGCTTCAGCCATAGGTTCTATCATGTATGCAATGTTGTGCACTAGACCGGATGTTAGCCTGGCCATAAGTATGGCAGGTAGGTTCCAGAGTAATCCAGGAGTGGATCACTGGACAGCGGTCAAGAATATCCTAAAGTACCTGAAAAGGACTAAGGAGATGTTTCTCGTGTATGGAGGTGACAAAGAGCTCGCCGTAAAAGGTTACGTCGATGCAAGCTTTGACACAGATCCGGACGACTCTAAGTCGCAAACCGGATACGTATTTATTCTTAATGGGGGTGCGGTAAGTTGGTGCAGTTCCAAGCAAAGCGTCGTAGCAGATTCTACATGTGAAGCAGAGTACATGGCTGCCTCGGAGGCGGCTAAGGAGGGTGTCTGGATGAAGCAGTTCATGACGGATCTTGGAGTGGTGCCAAGCGCACTGAATCCAATAACCTTGTTCTGTGACAACACGGGTGCCATTGCCTTAGCAAAGGAACCACGGTTTCACAAGAAGAGCAGACACATCAAACGACGCTTCAACCTCATCCGCGACTACGTCGAGGGAGAGGACGTAAATATATGCAAAGTACACACGGATCTGAATGTAGCAGACCCGCTGACTAAACCTCTTGCACGGCCAAAGCATGATCAACACCAGAACTGTATGGGTGTTAGATTTATTACAATGTAATTCACATGATGATGTGAGGGCTAGATTATTGACTCTAGTGCAAGTGGGAGACTGCTGGAATTATGCCCTAGAGGCAATAATAAATATAGTTATTATTATAATTCCTGTATCAAGATAATCGTTTATTATCCATGCTATAATTGTATTGAATGAAGACTCATTTACATGTGTGGATACATAGACAAAACACCGTCCCTAGCAAGCCTCTAGTTGGCTAGCCAGTTGATCAAAGATAGTCAGTGTCTTCTGATTATGAACAAAGTGTTGTTGCTTGTTAACTGGATCACGTCATTAGGAGAATCACGTGATGGACTAGACCCAAACTAATAGACGTAGCATGTTGATCGTGTCATTTTGTTGCTACTGTTTTCTGTGTGTCAAGTATTTATTCCTATGACCATGAGATCATATAACTCACTGACACCGGAGGAATGCTTTGTGTGTATCAAACGTCGCAACGTAACTGGGTGACTATAAAGATGCTCTACAGGTATCTCCGAAGGTGTTAGTTGAGTTAGTATGGATCAAGACTGGGATTTGTCACTCCGTGTGACGGAGAGGTATCTCGGGGCCCACTCGGTAATACAACATCACACACAAGCCTTGCAAGCAATGTAACTTAGTGTAAGTTGCGGGATCTTGTATTACGGAACGAGTAAAGAGACTTGTCGGTAAACGAGATTGAAATAGGTATGCGGATACTAACCATCGAATCTCGGGCAAGTAACATACCGAAGGACAAAGGGAATGACATACGGGATTATATGAATCCTTGGCACTGAGGTTCAAACGATAAGATCTTCGTAGAATATGTAGGATCCAATATGGGCATCCAGGTCCCGCTATTGGATATTGACCGAGGAGTCTCTCGGGTCATGTCTACATAGTTCTCGAACCCGCAGGGTCTGCACACTTAAGGTTCGACGTTGTTTTATGCGTATTTGAGTTATATGGTTGGTTACCGAGTGTTGTTCGGAGTCCCGGATGAGATCACGGACGTCACGAGGGTTTTCGGAATGGTCCGGAAACGAAGATTGATATATAGGATGACCTCATTTGATTACCGGAAGGTTTTCGGAGTTACCGGGAATGTACCGGGAATGACGAATGGGTTCCGGGAGTTCACCGGGGGGGGCAACCCACCCCGGGGAAGCCCATATGCCTTGAGGGTGGCACACCAGCCCTTTGTGGGCTGGTGGGACAGCCCAAAAGGCCCCTATGCGCCTAGAAGAGAAAATCAAAGAGAAAAAAAAAGAGGAGGTGGGAAGGGAAGGAAGGACTCCCACCCACCAAACCAAGTCCAACTCGGTTTGGGGGGGGGGAGCCTTCCCCCTTGGACTCGGCCGCCCCCCTTGGGGCTCCTTGAGCCCCAAGGCAAGGCCCCCTCCCTCCCACCTATATATACGGAGGTTTTAGGGCTGATTTGAGACGACTTTTCCACGGCAGCCCGACCACATACCTCCACGGTTTTTCCTCTAGATCGCGTTTCTGCGGAGCTCGGGCGGAGCCCTGCTGAGACAAGGTCATCACCAACCTCCGGAGCACCGTCACGCTGCCGGAGAACTCTTCTACCTCTCCGTCTCTCTTGCTGGATCAAGAAGGCCGAGATCATCGTCGAGCTGTACGTGTGCTGAACGCGGAGGTGTCGTCCGTTCGGTACTAGATCGTGGGACTGATCGCGGGATTGTTCGCGGGGCGGATCGAGGGACGTGAGGACGTTCCACTACATCAACCGCGTTCACTAACGCTTCTGCTGTACGATCTACAAGGGTACGTAGGTCACTCATCCCCTCTCGTAGATGGACATCACCATGATAGGTCTTCGTGCGCGTAGGAAATTTTTTGTTTCCCATGCGACGTTCCCCAAGACGGATTAAAACCATCCGTGGCGGCGCAGACTCGAGGATTCCTTGGATCTTCCGCTTTATCCTGATGCAATCCATCGAAATGTTTCCACGCTTCCCCATCCGATGTGTGTACCACCATCTTATTCCCATCCGCATCTAGTTCGGTTCTTTTGCCCAATTTGTGCCATGTTATCTGTCTGGCTCTCTCTTCGACCATGAAAAGACGTTGAAGTCTTGGTACGATTGGCATATACCGAAGAACACTAACTGCAATTTTGGTCTGCCTCTTCTCACCCATACCGTTGTCTACCACAAGATACCTGCAAGACTCGCAATTGGGACAATAGTCCAAGTGTGCATACTCCTTCCTAAATAAGACACATCCTTTCTCACATGCATCTATCTTCTCATAGGGCATCTTAAGTACACGAAGTATTTTGTCCGACTGGTACAGGTTTGCACGCATGACATGGCCTTTGGGTAGGAAGCGTCCAAATAGTGTCATCATCGCGTCGTAGCATTCTCTTACCAAGTTGAACTGAGCCTTCAGAGCCATTACTTGTGCAATTGCATCCAACTGACAGAGCTCAGTGTGCTCATGGAGAGGATGTTTTGAAGACTCCAACATTTCATAAAAGGCCTTTGCAGATTCCTCCATCTCATCTTCCGAATCCCGAGCATCATCAAAGTCTTACACCATGTCTTCGATCCCCGTACCATGCTCGTCCGTGCGACGACGGACCACCTCAGCTCTTGTGCGTTGTATGGAATCACCATGAAATGTCCACACCGTATAATTAGGCTTAAAACCCCTCCTCTGAGGTGTTTAATCATTACAGCCTCTGTCGTCTTTTTATAGTTGTCGCATCCAGGACAAGGGCAATAGTTTCTTTCCTGGCCATTTGCGAATGCGGCTTTCACAAATTCCTTTGTTTTTACAAACCATTCTTTCGTCATCTCTTTCTGACTAGGGTGACCGGTATACATCCACGCACGATCACTTATCTTGCGTAGCTACTAAAGACAGAAGAAATATATTTATATATAATTTAGCATTTATACTCGTCGGTTAATCAGGTTCGCCATTTTCATTACATCCAGGCAACCTACACGCTAATAGGTAAAGATAGGTCCTAATCCCACCCGAGTATGTGTAGATTGGGTTCGTTTTCCCATGCTCTGCTCCGGATCCAACGCAAAATTTCGGCAGGACCTCCCCGCTGTTCTCCTGATACACGTCTCCGCAATAAACAGAGAGGATGTGCATCCGGAGAACAACAAGGAGGCACTGATGAAATTCCGCATCAGATCCAGAGCACATCATACGGGAAAACGAACCCAATCTACACATACTCGGGTTGTCCATGGATAATGTTGGACAATTCGAAAGGATGGCGGTTATAAATATGCAAAGACATGCATATTTATAGATGTCGCCCTTTCGAACGGGAGACGCATACTGATAAATTAATTTAATTACCTAAATCTAGAAAGTTTCATCCAGAAACCGAGCCACAGTAAATGAAGGGGCGGGGAGGAGATGAAATTTGTACTAACCCACGAATGCACGGGCGGAGCTCGTACAACGCACGGGCAGGTCTTCGCACAGCAGACCTCACAGCGACGAGACAACTATCACATGTAAACCCACCCGATCAACACAAATATTCTAATTATGTCATTTTAGAGGAAAACAAGTTAAGAATATAATATTCATGAGCTAACCAAGGTTTTTATGCCATTTTATAGCTAAATGGGCTAATTATCTCATTGTTGGGGAAAATAAGGTCACGAGAATAAGATAGAGGAGAAGAAAGAGGAGGAGGAGAAGAAGAAGAAGAAATCAAGAAGAAGGAGAAGGAGGAGGAGGAGAAGAAGGAGGAGAAGTAGGAGGAGGAGAAGGTATTTTTCTTCTCTTCTTCTCTTCTTCTTCTCTTATTTTCTTCTTCTTTTCTTCTTCTCCTTCTTATTTTTGTCTTCTCCTCCTCTTCTTCTTCTTCTTCTTCTCCTCCTCCTCTTCTCCTCTTCTCCTCCTCCTCCTCTTCTTCTTCTTCCTATTCTTTCTATTAAGCTAACTAACTAACTAACCTAACTAACCAAGCTAACTAAACCTATCGCTAAACCTAGATAGCACTAAACAACAACAAAATAACAAAAACAGAATCTACCACTATAACAAAAACAGAATCTACCACTAAGTAACTAAAAAAGAATCTAGCTACCACTAAATACCAAACAATAAAAAATCAACTTCTTCTTCTTTTTTATCTTCTTCTCCTTCTTATTTTTTTCTTATTCTCTTCTTATCTTGTTCTTATTTACTTCTTCTCCTTCTTATTTTTTCTTCTCTTGTTCTTCTTCTCCTTCTTATTTTTTTCTTCTCCTCTTCTTCTTCTTCTTCTTCTTCTTCTTCTTCTTCTTCTTCTTTTTCTTCTCCTCCTCCTCCTACTCCTCTTCTTCTTCTCCTCTTCTCGTCCTCCTCCTCCTCCTCTTCTCCTCTTCTCCTCTTCTCCTCCTACATCTAACTAACCAAGCTAACTAACTAACCTAACAAAAACTACTAACCTAACTAAATCTACCACTAAAACTACTAACAATAACAACTACTAAAACTACTAAAAAATAATAAAACTACTAAAAAATAATGCGGGTGGGGGTGGGGTGGGGGTGTGGGGGCTCACCGGGAGGGGCGGTGTGGAGGGGCCGAGGTGTTGGGGGTGGCACCGGGGGTGCCAGGGGCGGCGGCGCGATGGTGGTGGGGCAGCGGCAACGGGGGCGAGGTGGGGGGAGAGAGAGACGGGCGGCGGCGGGGGCGATAGGGGCGGCGGCGCGACGGGGGCGGCGGCGCGACGGTGGTGGTGGCGGCCGTTACAGAGAGAGGGGCGCGCGGGGTGACCGTTACAGAGAGAGAGAGGGGCGGGGTGGGGGGAAGGAGTCGTTAACGGAGTTAGCGCGTTGTCGTCTGCCGGCGGACGGCAAAGCGTCTAGACTCTTTGTCGTCTGCCTCCGGACTCTTTGTCGTCCGCTAGCAGACGGCAAATGTCTGACTCCAGTTTGACCTAGCCACCCCGCGGTCAGGTGGGCCCATCTATATCTTTGCCGTGTGCCTCCGGACTCTTTGCCGTTCGCTAGCTGACGGCAAAGATGTGACAGATGGCAAAAACACTTTATGCCATCAGCCTGTGCTTTGCCGTCTGTTTTGCTGAAGCTGACGGCAAAGACACTCTTTGCCATCAGCTAGCAGACGGCAAAGACTAGGCTGATGGCAAAAAACTGTTTTCCAGTAGTGAGAGTGAAATCTTCATGGGCAATGTCATTCCCTTAGCTTGTTCCAAGCTTATAGAATCACTAACCAATTCTATGAAGACTTCCGTGTGCTTAAAGTACAGGTGGCCATATTGAAAGCTGAAAACCAAACCCTTCGACGCATAATAGCGGACTTGAAGAACAACAAGTAGGGTGAAGAGTGAAATCTTCATGGGCAATGGCATTCCCTTAAATTGTGCTGCATCATCCCCTCCTCTTCGGAGAAAATCCCAACACAATTTACAAGTATCATTCAGCCCCATGAAGAATGAATGGTCCCTTTAAGATCATCGTGGGTGTCTCATATAACCTCATAGTGAAAGTGCATCTCTATCTTCCTATTGACATAGTATCCATTCATAGCAAAATTGGAGAATGGTTCGAGGTCGCAGTTGTGAGGTGTTCCAGCGTCGCGTGAGGGAATTGGTCACACCAAGCAACTGACCCAGGTGCCATGTCTAGTCGAACTCATGTGAAAGAGCCACCAGCTACCTTGTTTTCAAATGTCCATATTGTTCCTCGGTAACCAAGGTCCATTAGTCCGCATACATCGACCAATTCACATAACCCTTGTATCTGTGCTAGGCTTCTTTTGCCTATATCTCCATGCTCTCATAACTCAAAACCTCATTGAAATCTCATAAGCAGATCCACGAGAGATCATGGAGTGCCGCCAAATTCTTCAACACTTCCCAGGTAGCTTGACTAAGATGGGTTTGGGCCTCACCATAAAAACATGAAAAACTCCACGGTGTTTCTCTTAGATCACTAATTTTTACATAGATGTGATTCCTAGAGTAACCTAAATTCTCAACTTTTATTTCATTATTCCATTACATAGATAGCCCATCACTCCTACCGGTGGGATCAATAGGAAAAGAACAATCAAAACCTAAAGAACTTGCTAGCTTTTCAGCTCTATCTATGCTTATTTGTGTTTCCATAATGTAAAGAACTTTAGAGGCAAAATTTCTCGCTAACTCGTGGAGCTCTTGAACTGTCGGGGCGATCCCTCAACAGTTCTAGCTTAAGAGACACATTATGTGCGGGGGTCCTCCATCAGGGAGGCCTCCGATCTTCCATCAACATTTTTTGCCAAGAGCTCGAGGCTTCCTCACTGGGTTCTTGTCTTCATTTCATGTTGTTTTGCTCCTTTTAGGATCCTGTTTAGGAGGTGGGCCCAGAGGGATAGGAGGTCCGGCCATCGTGCCCTTGCTTTTGTCGACTAGAACAAGCTCCAGTCCCATGATAGACACAACTGTTGCCGGGTCAGTTATCTCATCAGAGGAGCGTTTTCTACTTGGATCCGTATCCCCCATCTCCTGATCCACATCAGACTGAGACTAACCTTTAAGTGCAATAGTTGCCCCTCTCGATGCGTGCTCCTTGCGAGACATGTCCTGCGCCACACTCCTTGTTTTTTCGTGCCGTTGGCCTGTTGCCTGTTGTGCGTCACTTTGTACCCCATGTCGTGGTTGCACATGCCCACAAAACCTTGAAGACTAGGGCCGTGGGAGGGTTTACACCATTTCCATGTTCCGTGAACTCATTCCCCATCATACCACACACTTGGTACCAGTCCGGTAGACTCTCATACTTCACCGCAAAAGATCTCCCGTTCACCACCACGAACTTTTGGTGTTGCTTTCTTGAGATGGTTCCGCACGTCAAGGGGAACTCTAACCCCATAAAAATTACCCTCAAAATCAAAGGAAGACGGCTTTGAGTCCACAAACTCACCAAGCTTTGTCGCTAGAGCTTTAACTTTGCCATGGTAGGCGATGGGGAGGTTAATCATGCGTGCCCATATCTCAAACTTGAAAAGCTCGATGGTGGATGGCTTGGAGTAACCATCGTATGGAGGCGATGATCATTGAGTTTCCCATGAAGTGCCACGGGCCGCCTTGGGTCAGAGTCTCCCAATCTCCCAGGCAATTAAATTTCATGAAAAACAAGTTCTCCTCAAGGGTTTTGATCTTGACAGGTCTGTCAAGATCCCATGCTATCTGCATATTGCGAAAAAATGAGTAATTGTTGAAGCCTTTGTCCATGTGCACCCGGACTAGAATCATCCGCCGAAGATCCTCCTATGGCGGGGCATCCTCCTCCTCAAGACGACGTCATCGAGCTCATGCTCCTCCAAAGCGAGCTCCTTCACGAGTTCCTCGATCTTGGCCTGGCGGCCTACTACAGAAGTCTCACCTTGGTTCGCCATGGTCCAGTTAGATCAAATCAATTTCCTTGCCTCTACCAACCGAGAAAAACCTAACCCGTGACTCCTACAAAGGTCAGGTACCAATACAAGACTACCCCTTTGTCAGACCGAGTAAAAGGATCCGGATTGAAGGAGGAGAAGGAAGAAAATTTTCTCAACGTCGTCGCCAACGATAAAAGGAGTCAAAACCCTAACAAGAGGGAAACACTTGTACATTACAAAAAATGCGCATGACATGATCATGACATCAACATGGCAGTGCAATTTGATAACGGGTCGGCCCAATTCCGGCTTGTGCACGCGAGCTGTGCCTAGGCATCATAGCACGCGACACATAGGCGAGCCCAACAGTATACACTCTTTTTTTAGGAACGACGGTATACACTCGTTCGCTAACGAACGACTCACATTTTTTTAGTCTAAACAAACTAATGACCCATACGTGTCAAGCAGGATTTCGCCGCAAGTTTTTTTTAAAAAGGTTTAGGATTTTCATGCAGGAATTTTGTGATTCGTGTTTTTTTTAGACAATCTCGTGAAGTTTATTAAATCATCACAATGTTCAGGGATGAATGAAAAATCTCCAGGATGACCTAACCAAACCCGGCGACCGCCGTCAAAAGAGTGCATACCTTGCTAAACTGCGAGCTTCAAAGTTTGAGCTCCTAAACTCGTGACTAAATCTACATAAATCAAAAGTCCAATACTTGGGCTTCGTGGGTAAATGTTTGCTTTCGTCGAACATGGTCCAATACTTGGGCTTCAAGAAACCAAACCCTAGACACCACGTAACATGGCCAGGCCCATGCGCTCATCCCGGCCCAAACCACAGCGAGGGTTTTGCCTGAAGCCGCCAGAAAGTGGACGCACGAAGAAGAAAGCACCACAAACCCTCGCCCCCGCGGCGCCTCCCCCTCCCTCCAGAAACACACCGCCGCCTCAGTCCCTCCCCCCACAGCAACACCCCTCCTCCTCGCGCGATCCGCCCTTCCAGAGCCTCCTGGTAGAGGCGGCGCCAGCGCTCCGGCGGCCATGGCGCTCGCCTTCGACGAGTACGGGCGACCCTTCATCATCCTCCGGGAGCAGGAGAAGAAGTCGCGGCTGCAGGGGCTCGATGCGCAGAAGGCCAACATCGCCGCCGGCAAGTCCGTCGCGCGCATCCTCCGCACCTCCCTCGGCCCCAAGGGCATGGATAAGATGCTCCAGTCCCCCGACGGCGACGTCACCATCAGTAATACCCGCTCACTCCCGTTCTCCAAGTTTTAGGTCTGGTCTTTCCGGTTAGCTTGACGCGAGATCCGGAAGTTTTCGCCTGCCATTGGATCTTCGACGTTGGTGGCAAGGCAGTGCTCTGGGGATCAGGGTTTCTCTTAGGTTTCACAGCGAGTCTTATGGTAGTGAGATCTAGCTGTTTTTGGGACGCCCCTTGCTTTCGCGCTGTTGTTTTGTTGCTTGGGGAAGGAGATGGTACGATTTGCAGGGCTAGTTTATTGATTCCGTTGAGTTTATGCTCGGATTGGAATATCGTGCACCGTGGAAATGCTAGGTTGCCATTTCTGTAGCTATCTCTATCTAGTGGCTACGAGCGTGCTGTGAGTTTTACTGCTGCAAATGTTATGCTGAGGTGCCACCATCCTGTGTGGATCTGGAGATCCGGTTGTGTTCTTTAGCACCTCATTCATTGTGCTTACGTACTTGATTAATTTATCTGATGCTTTGTTTACTGACCATCTTTCTACATGGATTTTCAGCCAATGATGGGGCAACCATCCTGGAGCTAATGGATGTTGACAACCAGATTGCGAAGCTCATGGTGGAGTTGTCCCGCAGTCAAGACTATGACATTGGAGATGGTACCACCGGGGTTGTGGTCATGGCTGGGTCGCTCCTGGAGCAGGCTGAGAAACTGCTAGAACGTGGTATTCACCCAATAAGGATTGCCGAAGGTTATGAGATGGCGTCGAGGATAGCTGTTGATCACCTTGAAAGCATCTCCACGAAATATGAGTTCAGTGCTACCGACATAGAGCCTTTGGTGCAGACCTGCATGACAACTTTGTCCTCAAAGATGTGAGTAATAACATACCATGCTTAATCAGTCAGCTTCTTTTATATGTCAGCTGTTTTAGAACTGAGTTATAAGATATTACCTCCGTTCCAATTAGTTGTCTTTGATTTGTCTTGATATGGATTTACCTAACACTAAAATATGTCTAAATACATCTGTATCTAGACAAATCTAAGACAACTAATTCAGGATGGAGGTAGTATTATTTTGGCTTGAACCGGGCTTCACATTTGTCTACAATGGGCGTGCTGTCAGGGGAACATATTGACAGTTTTGTTCCCTTTGTTTTGTGAGAACAAAATTTAAGGACAATTTACTTGCCTACAGTTTTGGAGAATTTCTGGTGTCATTTTAATTGCAGATGTTACTGTCTTGTACTCTTGTCCCGTTGTCACTTGAACTAATTATGTACAATAATATCAACTGTCCTTGACCTCCACTGAAATCTGTTTCAAATAACTTGCTGTTGAGTAAATGAAAAGTGTGAATGCAATAATTCCACGCTCTAGCCTTTGCTTTATTGCCTTGCAGGATGTTAAGTTGTTGTCACATGCCACTGTGGTATGTCTTTGCATAGTCATGTGACTCATCTTTTTAACTCTTTCTTAGTGTTAGCGTTGGTCTGTGTGCATGGTGGGTTGATGATATAGTTAAATGTGTAATGGATGGAGTATTTATGTATCAGTACATTTTACATAGGTTATTTCAAGCTTTCTGATCCGTCCAATTATTCTCTTTCTACAGTGTTAGCCGTTGTAAGCGGGCTCTAGCTGAGATTGCTGTCAAAGCAGTCCTTGCCGTCGCTGATTTGGAAAGGAAGGATGTAAATTTGGACTTGATTAAAGTGGAAGGTAAGGTTGGTGGGAAGCTAGAGGATACCGAGCTAGTACAAGGAATCATTGTTGACAAAGATATGAGCCACCCTCAAATGCCAAAGAGAATTGAGGATGCTCACATTGCCATTCTCACCTGCCCATTTGAGCCCCCGAAGCCTAAGACCAAGCATAAGGTTGACATTGACACTGTAGAGAAATTCCAGACACTGCGTGGGCAAGAGCAGAAATACTTCGATGACATGGTTCAGAAATGCAAGGTAAAAGCCTATAAAGGACAAACCGTTTATATATTGTGGAGTAGCTTGTTTTTGTATGCTTGGTTTGTGATGTGTGCTCTTTTACAATAATACATTATTATTAAATACCCTTAGGCTGCAAAAAACACTTCCTACCTCCTGTTATTAACATTTATGTTACTTATGTTATGCTATACGAAGTGTATGCACATCAATTTGTTTTTTATGTTCAGTGTATGATTTGCTCAAAACATAATTGCGTACCTATGTATGTTTTATAGGATGTTGGTGCAACCCTAGTTATTTGTCAATGGGGGTTTGATGATGAAGCCAATCATTTACTAATGCAAAGGGAGCTGCCGGCTGTCAGATGGGTTGGTGGTGTTGAATTAGAATTAATTGCCATTGCGACAGGTAACCTACCTCTCTTCATGTGATTCTAAAATATATTTTAAGGCAGTACATAACATTTGAGAACTGACTGCAGGTGGGAGGATTGTTCCAAGGTTCCAAGAGTTGACTACCGAAAAGCTTGGGAAGGTATAACCTGATCTGTATATATCTTTTTTTTTCAAACAAGTAATATGCATGCATTTGTTGTTAGGGTTCAACAAAGAGTGAATATAACCGTGTGTGGGTTTCTGAGGGTGACTATTCACCACTGTTTGATATGCGGAATGTTTATCTTCAACCCTAATTCAACCATCATGAAAACACCATGTGAACGCCTTGTTAATTTGAATGGCATATGATGTATTGTTTGAACTTTGAATGGCATATGCTTGGTAGCCATCTTAATTTGCTTTGTAAAGCATAAGATTTATGTTTGTTTGCTTGTGCTGCTTAAATAGGCCGGATTAGTCCGAGAGAAGTCATTTGGAACAACAAAAGATCGGATGCTTTACATCGAGAAGTGTGCCAATTCCAAAGCTGTAACTATTTTCATCCGCGGTGGTATGTTCTGATGTATATGTCTTCTTGTTTCTCATATTGCACATGAATGTTCAGTGCTTTGTTGGGCCAAGGAAGCACCATCCCACCAACCGTGAATCTGTTCGAGACACACTTTACAGTTCATACTGGATAGAATGGAATACTGGATAGAATGGATATTGTTATATAACAATTGGCAGTATTCGTACTTCAAATTTTTAAAGCAATGGTCTTGGATGAAACTTTTAATGCATGTTGACTCCATACTAGATCGTACCGATTGTTGATTGTAATACATGTGAAATAATTCTTGTTTCCCACTACAGCTGAAGAAATGACCACATGTTTTTAATGTTGATTATATTTTATTGTACTTGCCATACCTCAAGATGGCTCATAAAATGATACCAGTGAACTGCATTTTTTTCTTAATTTATGCCATGAGCCATCCAAAGTTGTCCAATAGACCCTCAAATGTTGATCTGGGTGATGTAGGAGTCTGTTGGCAACTAATCCACATCACTGAGCTATATGTTCAATACCACCCTCCAAACCACTGCATGGGTTTAGTATAACTCCTTCCCAGTTTGGAGCTCACTTGGTTATGTAGTTCTGGGCTTAGTAAGGGTGTGTTTGGTTTGTGCCCACAGTTGCCCTGTCAAAAAAGTTGGCTAGAATTTTTTTTGGTTGAGGTTTTGCCGTGCCAAACTGTTGGTATCCATCCAAACAAAAAGCCAATGCTTTTGTTGATGACGGAAAAACTCGTAAGGTACACTTTGGTCACAATCTGAACATAACCTAAGCACCTCTGTTGTTCACGATAATGTCTATTTTTCTTGTGGAATTGGTATACAGTCATATATCATTACATTAAATTCATCTGTACTACTCCCTCCGTCACGGTTTAGAAGGCATGCTTGGAAAATCTCTCGGACCAAGGTAGTCATCGATTGGTTGTGAGATGTAGCAGGTGTAGATGCTAATGC
Source organism: Hordeum vulgare subsp. vulgare (assembly GCF_904849725.1). Taxonomy (NCBI): domain Eukaryota; kingdom Viridiplantae; phylum Streptophyta; class Magnoliopsida; order Poales; family Poaceae; genus Hordeum; species Hordeum vulgare. Next base: position 512,184,565 of record NC_058524.1, on the reverse strand, counting down.
ACCTAATCAACTGAGAAAATACTAGTAGTAATGCGTGAGCAGCAAATTAGAAGGGCGCATGCATGAGTAGTACTAGTACTAATTAATAGGAGTAATTGCTTTCGCGCCTTAAACCTTGTCTATTTTGGAAACGCACGCAAGTTTAACCGTGCCTTCTAAACCGTGACGGAGGGAGTATTTAGTTGTGTGCTTTTACTTCTTTAGGATTGTAATATTTGAAGTCCTCAAAATATCTGAGAAACACCAAGCCTAACTGCTGTTTTTCAGTCTTAGTATACATTTCAGTCATATCTAAGCTAATAATGGATACTAGGTATCTTATGATTGGTATTCTGGTATTGCACAGGCAACAAAATGATGATTGAGGAGACCAAGCGAAGTATTCATGATGCTCTATGTGTTGCAAGGAATCTGATCATCAACAACTCAATTGTGTATGGTGGTGGCTCAGCAGAAATATCTTGCTCAATTGCTGTTGACGCTGCAGCAGATCGGCATCCTGGAGTTGAGCAGGTAATTGTGTTTTCTGAACTGGTACTACGAAAGAAAGCCATATATGTTTTCTTCTAACTGCGTTTCTTTGTACTTTCAGTATGCAATCAGGGCATTTGCTGATGCTTTGGATGCCATTCCACTAGCTTTAGCTGAAAACAGTGGTTTGGCACCTATTGATACTCTCACCGTCGTAAAATCTCAACACGTCAAGGTATTGTGTTTTCTTTGTTGATTTTGACTTCACTTTATCATGTTGGTTGTCTACCCCTGTTCTTCTCACAGTAGTCACATGTGTTTATCTTGGGCTTGTGATGGAATTTATAGTTACTTTTTGCTACTGCCTGTGCTTGGTCCTTAGTTCTTCCCCATCTGGCTGGTATTGAGTGTGTTTGATGCTCATCTTAAGTAACAGTATATGTTGTATGTGTGAGGGTTCCAGAAACCGTCAGTGTCCAACTTGGCCTGTCACTCCCGGTCACCAGTGTTTTTGAGCTCATATCTAATTGTTATGTCATTCCTTCTGAACTGGGGGTAACATTTCATTTCTGAACATATTCTAGGAGAACAATTCCCGCTGTGGCATCGATTGCAATGATGTTGGTACCAACGACATGAAAGAGCAGAATGTTTTCGAGACTCTGATCGGCAAGCAGCAGCAGATCTTGCTGGCAACACAGGTTGTCAAGATGATCCTCAAGATCGATGATGTTATAACGCCTTCCGAGTATTGATGGCGCCTGCGATAATGGAAATCGACTGTGCCAAGTGACATGCACTCCAGTAGGGTGCACATTTATTGTGTTAATTTGGATTTACCCGTAGAATTCTTACATGGAGTGCTCACTTGTTCTGTTTGATGAGCTAGCTTTGTGATGTGCCTTCACACTTTGTAGATCTTGAGACAGTAGCACAAATCCTGTCGATACCAGTTTTAGCCCTTCGTTGTGTTGGTCTGCTTAGTGCTATGGTTTTGGACCACAAATTTGTCTGCTTTATCGTAATCGTTTCTTTCTTTTGTTTGCTTTGCCTAAATTACCTCTAGGTAAATTATGTGAGTCAGACATATAATGTGTACTTGTTTTTGTACCGATCTTGTACGAGGAACGTGCGCATGCATTCAACTTGCTTTCCTCTTAATTTTTTTGTACGTGGCATAAACGGAAAAACTGCGCATGTGTAACTACGTTCTGCTCTTACCAAAATATCTTGCGGTTTTAGAGGAAAAACTGCGCATGTGTAACTGCACATGTTGCTGACTGTAGATGTAAGTAACGGTAGTGAACAAAACGTCCGTGTTTACAATTAATTTTACGAGTAAAATTCATCTCGTATGCTCCTTCGAAGAACCGGAATTAGCCATTTGCGATCAGTTCATAACCAACCCTAGGCCAGTTGAGAGGAAACACGCCTCTGAAACTCGTATATTTTGCTCTGTCTGTTCCTTCTCTCGCCTAAGTGACCCCCATCTGTTGCCGCTCCCAGTCCATCCGCCTCTTCTGGATGCCTTTGGCCGAGAGGTGCCTGACGGGATTACACCTCCAAAACGGAGGGGAGATTCTTGAAAGATATCTACAAATGCATTGGAAGTTCTTCGCCAGATTGAATTTCTGCTTTTCGTTGGTTTTGTGCTCGGTATTCTGAAGCTACCAAATTTTTCTTCGGTAGAATCACGGCAGTGGCTGTGACTTTTGGAAATGGGGCATCTCTACACATAATTTTTTTGGGTCGCAAATGGAGTTGACCCCACACTCGTTTTAACCATCTGACAGAATAATTGCAGAGATAGCAGGGGGCAGGGGCACATTTGCAGGAGGCAATCAAGACTGCATGCTAGTAGCTCCGTTCCCAAATACAAGTCTTTTTAGACATTTCATTATAAACTATATACATTTGTATGTAGATATTATTTTATAGTATATATTTATTTATTTTGCTTCGTATGTAGTTCATAGTGAAATTTTTATTTTTTTATTTAAAAACGGATAGAGTAGATGATTTTGCAGGTGATTAGAGGCACGGAAGGATGGTAGGAGAACACACCATTGCATACTTGATGAAAAAAGAAGTAGAGAATAAGGAGCTGGATGTCGAAGGCACTTATGAGACAGTGCAAAGGCTAGATGATGTTGTTAGGTTGCTTATGTGAATTCTAGTCGTTCAACTAGTTAGGCTTATCAAATGAGGTAGTTGGCTATGGATTACACTTTGCTATGTGTGTGTTAGTTGGGAAATAAAGCACAATGTACCGTTATCATGTTCATTGCTGTCACAATGTATGAAGATGAATTGAGTACTTTCGAAGGAGATGATGATTATGCGTGTTTCCTAGAGATCACTCATTGTGCATGTGCTCTTCAACAATAGGGAGAACAACATTGCTCTTGAGTAAAACTCACCACAAGAAGTTAATCACATGATGTAACAAAAGCATTGGCCCAACATTGCATCCAAGAACCTAAAAATTGTCCAAACCAAATATTGCTCTAGTTTGAGATGCTTGAGCACTAGAAGTTCTTCATCTGCATCTACCTCTTCTACCATCCCTTCTTGCCATTGCAACAACAAATATTGAGTCACTCCTCTCATCTTCGCGACATGCAAGCGCAACCGATGGACTGTATGGGAGGCCATGAGGGACAATACTTGAGTGAGCAAAATCGACCCTTCCGTGGAGCTCAATTTGGACCACATCATCAAGATTTTGGACCTTTGGATTCGCCTAGAGCACTTCCATCTTCATCCAGACCTCGAAGATGTTGTTGGGGCATAGTTTATGCCTAAGTAATTTTGGTGATTGATGACAGTACCGTACAGGACTAACCGTGTGTGTCAAGGTTTCAGATAACACACGTCAACGGCACAAGACGACACGTCTCCTCTCTCCTGGAACGGAAGCACGGCGCTCTCTACGATTCTCTTTATTTGAGTCTTAGGAAAGCCGTACTATTAAGAGGGGATCCATAGTGGAAAGGTTTGGATGGAATCTATCTTTATACACGCACACTTCACATTCTCCTTTCCTTATCTTTTGGAGCGGCCCTCGCCTATTCGTTCTTGAGTATCTCTGCAAAATGGTCCCCAGCGGTAGTACCACTGCAGCCAGCGGTAGTACCGCTAGCTAGCGGTAGTACCGCCCCTGGCCAGCGGTAGTACCGCTCCAGGTGCTTTGTTCTACCTACCTAGCGGTAGTTCGTGGACGGACCCTTTTGCGAAGACTTTCCCGGCGGTAGTAGTGCTTGTGCACTACCAAGGGGCCAGCGGTAGTACCGCTGGTGTCAGCGGTAGTACCGCTGGAGGCCCAGCGGTAGTACCGCTGCATCCAGCGGTAGTACCGCTCCTACTCAGCGGTAGTACCGCTGGAACTCGGGCAGAGACTGGGAAAACGGTCTGAATTTTCCCCCCACTATATAAAGGGTTCTTCTAGCTGAGGAACCCTATCTCTTACCTCTCTAAGCTCCATTGTTGCTCCACAAGCTCAAAAGTGCCCGATCTCTCTCCCTAGCCAATCAAACTTGTTGATTCTTTAGGGATTGGTTGAGAAGGCCTAGATCCACACTTCCACCAAGAGAAAAGATGATTCCCTCACCAATCCCTTGCGGATCTTGTTACTCTTGGGTGTTTGAGCATCCTAGACGGTTGAGGTCACCTCGAAGCCATATTCCATTGTGGTGAAGCTTCGTGGTTTAGTTGGGAGCCTCCAAGCTTTGTGTGGAGTTGCCCCAACCTTGTTTGTAAAGGTTCGGTCGCCGCCTTCAAGGGCACCTATAGTGGAATCACGGTACCTTGCATCGTGCGAGGGCGTGAGGAGAATACGGTGGCCTTAGTGGCTTTTTGGGGGAGCATTGTGCCTCCACACCGCTCCAACGGAGACGTACTTCCTGTCAAAGGGAAGGAACTTCGGTAACACATCCTCGTCTCCATCGGTTCCACTTGTGGTTATCTCTATCCTTTACTTTGTATTTGCTTTTGCTTGTGACTATATCTTAGTTGTCTTAATAGCTCTCGTTGTTAGATTCTATCGGGTTCACCTCATTGTCATATTATTTGTGAACCCTCATAGTGTTTACCTTAACTTGCTAAGATTAATTAAAAAGTGGTCGTTGTCTATTCACCCCCCCTCTAGCCAACCATATCGATCCTTTCAATTGGTATCAGAGCCACGTCTCTTTATTAAGGGTTTAACCACCCGAAGAGTATGGAAGGCGGAGAGGAAGTTAACCATGGGCAACCCGAGGACATGGACTTGACTTCGGTCACAAGGGACGACTTGAATACGGCTATGGCATCCCTCAAGATGTCCTTGACGAGCGAAGTCAAAACCATGCTTAAAGAATTAATTAGGGTCTTAAAAGTTCACCCGAACTGGCTTTAGTGGTTAAACCCACCATTTCCGATTCGGAGGCCAACTCCTCTAAGGAAGCGGCTAAAGGTATGCAACCGGCTTCACCTCACGAAAAGGATGGGACTGGAACATATGCCTCAGTTCCACCCCCCCCATGGCCTATGGAGGACCCGTTCTCGCACCTCGTCTTAATCCTGTTGGTCCTCCTCCTAAACTTGTGAAAGGTGACTTTGCTAATTGGGTATTTTCTATTAAGTCTCATTTGAATCACAGCTCAACAAATTTGTGGAGAATTATCGAGCAAGGATATTATCCCCATGACCCAAGCAACCTCACTCCAAGAGAAGATGCAGACAATCAATATAATCACTCTGCGTTGTTTATTCTCCAGTCTGCTGTGCCACCTGAAGACCTCCCCCACTTACGTCCCTTCACATTGGACAAGGATTGCTGGGAGCATATTATGGTGCTGTACAAGGGAAGCTCAAGTATTCAACGATCCAACTATGAAGTGATACTTGATAAGGCCGATGAGTTTGTGATGAAGGAAGACGAGGACCCTCGTGATCTCTATCGGAGGGTGACTGCTATTGCTGTGGCACTAAAGGATCATGGGAGTAAGGATGTGGATGATACATGGGTCAAGCGCAAGTTTCTCAAAGCCATCATGCCTTTCAATAAAGCCATGTCATCTGTCATTCGTCAGCGGCCAGACTTCCACTCCTTGTCTTCCAGTGAAGTGTTGGATGAGTTCATTGCAATTTCAATCATGAACGAAACAGCCGACAATGCACTTGCTCGTGTCCGATCAAAAACTACTTCACCCAACCTTGCGTTGAAAGCAAGAGCAATGCTTGAAGAAGAAGAAGATGAGGAAGAGGAGAGCTGCCCGGAAGACACGAAGTATGCCTATCATGAGCACATGGCTCTTGCATCAAGGCAATTCTGGGGAAATAAAAGGAACTCAAGACCCACCTTCAACAAGAACAACTCGAGTGGATTCAAACCCAAACAACGAGTAAGGACATGTTATAACTGTGGCAACGTGAGTCACTTCGTGGCAGAATGTCCCTATGAGAAGAGGGAAGACAACGGGGGCAAGCTCATTCGCAAAGACAAAACCAAATCATTTCCAATCAAGAACAACTTTGTGAAGAAACCTCACCCAAAAGGGATGGTGGCCCGGGAGGAGTATCCTTCTGATGATAAGGTGATGATGATGATACAGTGGCAACGGCAACTGTTGCTATTGCCACTACCTCTTCCCAGAAGGTGTCTCTCTTCAACGGCCCCAACGAGAACCACATCACCAAGTGCCTCATGGCAAAAGGTACCAATCAGGTAACCCCCATCATTAAGACCAACATTGCTTCTGCTCCTTCATTGTTAAATTGTGTAGAAGATAGTGATGTTGGAGAACTTAATGAGCATGATCTTGATAAGTTTCTATGCACTATTAAGGGAGAACCCAAGAAGCACTTTGTTGCTCTCTTGGAACAACTGGGTGAGGCAACTGACCTCATTGAGTCTCATGAGGAGACTATCTCCGAGCTTCAGGGACATAGCCGTGACTATGCCGATGAAATTGCCGAATTATCTAGTGCTCTAGAAGAAGAGCGCACTCTTCGTTTGGCTCTTGAGGAGTCATATAACGATGACTGCGCTAAAATGCAAAAGAAACTAGATCATGATGTTGTTCTTACTCGCATGCTTAAATCTGAAAAGTATACTCTTGAGGTTGGCCGTGACAGACTCAAAGAAGAGTTTGACATACTTGACAAGGCCCACAAAGCCTTGAAAGGTGTTCATTTCTCTCTGAAAGAGTCTCATGATCAACTCCAAGCAAAGCTTACCAAGGAGATCTCTACTTGTCCTCCCTTTGTGTTAATTGATAATACTTGTGCAACTAACCCCTGTTGTGAGCATGTTCATCTTGTGGAGGAAAATGCCAAGTTAAAGGAGAAACTTGAGAAGGGCCTTGTGGCATGCAGACAAGGTGAGAAGAGTCTGAACAATCTCTTGAGCACTCAAAAGGGTGTTGTAGGAAAGGAAGGACTTGGACTTACCTCCAAGTCAAAAGGTAAAAGGAAGAACAAGGACAAACAATCTCTCACCCTCATGGACATCTTTGTCAAAGAGGGCGAGGGGACTCAGAAGGTGAACAGGAACAAGGTGGACTATGGGAACCCCAAGAAGGGCAAAACCGCTCCTACTAACACAGTCGGCAAACTCAATTCCTCTTATATGTTATGTTGTGCTAGTGATGGGCATGTTTATGCCAGATTTGTTGGTTCCTACGATGAAGATATTGAATGGGCTATCTGGGTTCCTAAGACCCTTGTCTCTAACATGAAAGGACCCATTAAAAAATGGGTACCTAAAACCAAGCCTTGATCTTTTGCAGGAGTTTGCTTCCGGTGGGGTGTCATGGTTGCTCGATAGTGGAGCAACAAATCATATGACCGGAAGCAAGGACTTAGTGGTGGATGTGCATCCTTCTCCATCTATGCCCACCCATGTCCAATTCGCCGATGCATCCTCGTCAAAGGTATTGGGATTTGGTAAGGTGGTCGTCTCTCAAGATTTATCTATTGAGAATGTCATGCTTGTTGAGTCACTTGCCTACAATTTACTTTCGGTTCGTCAACTTGCAATCATGGGTTTTTCCACATTCTTTAATATTGACACCGTGGTCCTCCTAAGGAGCAAGACTCTTAAAGTAGCCTATGTTGGACATGTCGAAAATGGTCTCTATGTGGTGAACTTCTCAAAGCGACCCACTAAGACTGCGACATGTTTAATGGCTAAAGTTGACGTGGGCTGGCTTTGGCATCGCCGTTTAGCTCATGTCAATATGAGATCTTTGCAAAGTCTTCTGACAGGGGACCATGTTCGTGGACTAACAAATGTGAGCTTTGCTAAAGATCGTGTTTGCAGTGCTTGCATTGAAGGGAAGATTCATGAAACTGCTCATCGTCCAATGACTCTTATCTACACTAAGAGGCCATTGGAACTTCTCCATATGGATCTGTTTGGTCCTCCAACATTTGATAGTCTTGGAGGCAGAAAATATTGCTTAGTGATTGTTGACGACTACTCAAGATATACCTGGGTATATTTCTTCAAAAGGAAGAGTGAAACTCAACAAACGGTCATCAACTTTGCTAATGAAGCGCAACGTCAACATGAAGCAAAGATCTTGATGAGTAGGAGTGACAACGGCACCGAGTTCAAGAACTACACCCTAGATGAGTTTCTAGGTGATGAGGGAATAAAGCACCAATGTTCTGCACCATATACCCCTCAGCAAAACGGCGTGGCAGAAAGAAAGAACCGGACCTTGATAGACGCTGCAAGAACAATGATGGCAGAATTCAAATCTCCATACAACTTCTGGGCAGAGGCCATCAACACAGCATGTCATGCATCCAATCGGCTCTACATCCGCAAAGGCTTGAACAAGACTCCGTATGAGATTCTAACTGGAAACAAACCCAATCTCAAGTACTTCCGGTTATTCGGTTGTAAGTGTTTCATTCTTAAAAAGGGAGCTCGGTTAGCTAAATTTGATTCTAGAGCACATGAGGGTATCTTTGTTGGTTATGCTACAAACTCTCATGCTTACCGTGTCCTCAACAAGTCCACCGGACTAATTGAGGAGACGTGTAACGTAGAGTTTGACGAAAATAATGGCTCCCAAGTGGAGCAAAGTGGTCTTTGTGATATAGGTGATGAAATTCCTCCCGAAGCCATAAGAAGAATGGGGATTGGTCAAATACTCCCCATTGAGGAACCCCTTATGGCCGAAGGAGAAGGACAATGCTCTACTCAAGTGGAGCCATCACCCCCACAAGCCCCACACGCTTCCGATGAACAAAGAGAAGACTCTCAACAAGTTGATCAAACTCACGGTCAAGATCAATTGCCTAACAATGGTGATATGCCCCATGATGTTCAAGCTCTACTCCAAGACCCTGAACCAGCACAAGACATAGATCAAGAGCAACCACTAATACAAGATCAAACTAGTGAACCTGCTCAAGTCAAAGGACAAGATGATCAGGAGACTGTCTCACAATTCTCGTCTGGAGCTCCAACAAGCGGCTCAAGACGCAAGGGCAAACAAAAGGAACAAGTCGATGCTCCTCCGTTATCTAATGAAGAACTCTTGGAGCGTCGAGCAACCAAGAATGCGAACAAGCTGAGAGCCAAGTCACATCTTATGAAGAATGTTCTTGGCAGTTTAAAAAGGGGAGTATCTACCCGTCAACAGCTTTGGAATTATTGTGAGCATCACGCGTTTGTCTCGTATTGTGAACCTCAACAGGTACAGGAAGCGCTCGATGATGAGGATTGGCTTATGGCCATGCACGAAGAACTTAACAACTTCGAGCGCAACCAAGTCTGGGATTTAGTGCCTCGGCCAACGAAGGAACATAATGTCATTGGGACCAAATGGATATTTAAGAACAAGCAAGATGCAAATGGAATTGTGATTCGAAACAAGGCAAGATTGGTGGCTCAAGGCTACTCCCAAGTCGAGGGTATCGACTACGGTGAAACCTTTGCCCCTGTTGCTCGTCTAGAATCTATTCGCATGTTACTTGCATTTGCTTCTCATCATAACTTCAAATTACAGCAAATGGATGTGAAAAGTGCATTTCTTAATGGTCCTTTGAATGAGTTGGTATATGTCAAACAACCCCCGGGATTCGAACATCCCAAGCTCCACAATCATGTGTACAAACTCAATAAGGCACTCTATGGCCTTAAACAAGCCCCACGCGCGTGGTATGAGTACCTTACTGAGTTGTTACAAGATCGTGGGTTTGAAATTGGGAAGATTGATCCCACTCTTTTTACTAAGAGGGTTAAAGGGGATTTGTTCATATGCCAACTATATGTTGATGATATTATCTTTGGATCTCCTAACATTTCATTCAATGAAGAATTTGCTGCACTAATGACTGAGAAGTTTGAGATGTCCATGATGGGAGAGTTGAAGTTTTTCCTCGGGTTCGAGATTAAACAAGGTCTAGAAGGGACATTCATCAAACAAGCCAAGTACACTCAAGACATGCTCAAACGGTTCGAGCTCGAAGATGTCAAACCGGTCAAGTTCCCCATGCCAACCAGATGCAAGCTTGACAGTGATCCCAATGGTAAAGCAGTGGATCAAAAGGTATACCGCTCCATGATTGGATCCCTCCTTTACCTCTGTGAATCTAGACCGGATATTATGTTGAGTGTAGGGATATGTGCACGGTTTCAATCCGCACCAAAAGAAAGTCATTACATGGCTGTCAAACGAATCTTTCGATATTTGGATCATACCCCAAACTTTGGCCTCTGGTATCCCAAAGGAGCAAACTTCAATCTAGTTGGCTATTCTGACTCAGATTGGGCTGGAGATTGTGTGGAGAGGAAGTCAACGTCTGGAGGATGCCAATTCCTTGGTCGCTCTTTGGTAAGTTGGTCTTCAAAGAAGCAGAACTGCGTCTCCTTATCATCCACCGAGGCTGAGTATGTGGCGGCTGCAAGTTGTTGTGCACAATTGCTATGGATGAGGCAAACTTTAAAGGATTATGGTGTCACTTGTGACAAAGTGCCTCTTCTATGTGACAATCAAAGCGCCATCAAGATTTCCCTCAACCCAGTGCAACATAGCAAAACCAAACATATTGATATTCGTCATCACTTCATTCGTGAACATATCAAGCTAGGTGATATTGAGGTTCACTTCATCCACACTGAAGAGCAACTTGCAGATATTTTCACCAAGCCACTAGATGAAGCAAGGTTCCGGGAGTTAAGGCATGAGCTAAATATCATTGATTCAAGTAATGTGGATTGAAACTAGGCATATTGCACCTCACTTTACATTTCATCTTGGTCTAGATGTAGGCATGGACATAGGGGGAGTGTTGTTCTCTCAATGAACTCTCCCTCCCCCCATTATGCGTAAATCAATCTAGTCTTTCACTTTAGCCATTGTAAAATGGCACTTGTGCTTCAAAGACGAGTATTGGTCATGAACCCAAGGATAATTCTTCGCGGTGTCATACCATTGTCTCAAACATAGGTGGCCTCGGCCACCGCCCCTCCATCCTCTCTTGCGTATAAAGGAGAGGATATACAATGACAAGTCAGTACGTTTTCTTGGATGCCATCTCTTTTTACTCACTTGTCATGTGCCCAAGTTCACCCTTTTCCTTAGCCGTGTTCAAACATGTCCAGCGGTACTACCGCCAGGACCCCAGCGGTACTACCGCCAGGTTTCAAAATCTAACACGACCGGCTAGAAAATTTCTAGGGTTTCAAGGGGGAGCGGTACTACCGCCAGGGGGAGCGGTACTACCGCCAGGGGGAGCGGTACTACCGCTGCATCCAGCGGTACTACCGCTAGGTTCTCAGCGGTACTACCGCTGGCCCGTACCTCTTGGGCTATATAAAGGGAGGGGGAGCCCGATTTTCTCATCTGTTTCTTCTTCCTCGCGGCTCCTCCCTCCCCTAGCCCGAAAACCCCCTGATTGGATCTCACTTCGTGGAGCTCCTTCTCCCCGTTGGTGTGGAAGGGTTGCTTCATCGCTTCTTCCTCCTCCAAAGCCATGAATCCCGGTAAAAAAGGCTCCTCCCTCCTTCTATTTTGTTGTAGTTCGTGTTCTAGGGTTAGGAGCATTGGGGATTGGACTCATATTTTTGATCCTATGGCTAATTCTTGGATGGCATGAAGGAAATATTTGAGGGGAGTATAAGTCCGATGATTTGTTGTTGAGTTTGCTGCCATGTCCTAGGATTTACTCGTCTTAGATCGAACACTTGAACTTTTGGATTAGACCTAAAACGTGCTCTCTCTTGCCTAGGCATATATGTATCTCTTGTTGCTATGTGTTCCTCATGTCAGTAGGGCTGGGGTGTACGTCTTAGTATACACATCCAGCCCATGCCCTCGAAAACGAGTCTTATTTGTCAGATCTGAAAGTCAACCCCCCAGCGGTACTACCGCCAGGGGGTAGCGGTACTACCGCTAAGTCCCCAGCGGTACTACCGCCAGGGGGTCGCGGTTCTACCGCTATGACCCCCAGCGGTACTACCGCTAGGCCCCAGCGGTACTACCGCCAGGGGTGGCGGTACTACCGCCAGGAGCATTCACGGTGTATTTTTTTGTTTTTGTGTTTTGTGCTTAGCAATGCGTGTTTACTTTTTCTGCGTTTTCAAGATTCATTCCCTTGACTTTTCTTGTCGCCTCTTTTTCGCTTTGTGGTCTGTGTCACAGGTGGCTCTGCTCGCCGTTCGAACCCCCCACGGGACACGCAGTCCAAACAGTTTCGCAACCCAGAGGCGCCCGAGGGGTCTGCCACGTCCGGTCTGCCTCCCAAGAAGTCCTTCAAGAAGGTCGCTCACAAGGATAAGAGGGTAAATGTCCGTTCAATGTCCCCCAAGGATTTTCTGCAATTTCGCATCAAGAACCTCTATCTCAAGGAGAGGGAAGTGATCGATGGTGTTGAAAATGTCTGGGCAAGGGACGAGTGCAGGATCTATCGGGATGTTATTGCTCACTTCAAGAAGAACTATGTCTTTGTTCAGTGGATTGATCTGGCACATCTTCAGCGGAACATGGACTGCTTTGGTGATGCCCTCTCTCTGGTTGACAAACTGGGCATCAAAGACATCATCACCTTCAAGACGGACTTTGATCCCACTGCAGTTGCTCAGTTTTATGTCACGGTCCATTTCTCTCCTGATGCACAACGTTCCATGATCTGGATGACTGGGTCAAAGAAGATGACCGGTTCCTAGACTGAGTTCATGCAGTTCCTTCACATTGATTTTTAGGGTGCTGACACTCCTCTTGGGCTGCGTCCTCATGCTGCAGCCCCCACCGATAGGGCCCCCGCAAAGGACAGACTGCAGTCACTGTATCTGAGGAAGGGGGTGCTTCCCAAGCACCTGGACATCATGCATCGGATCTTTCGCAACACCCTCTTCCCTCGGAGTGGTAATTTCGATGAGGTCCATGGCTCCTTGGCTGAGATGCTGTTACTTTGTGAGGAGGCTATGTCTCAGGAGTCTGCTCAGCTGGATATTTCTGATGTGATGTTCACAGAGCTCTAGAACTGCATCATCATGCGTAAGGTTCCTATCTACGGGCCTTACCTGTTCGCATACATTAGCCATAAGTGGCAAGAGGCTTTTCCGGAGGAGCTGCTCTACGCTCAGTATGATTACATTGTGCATGACCCGATCAGGCTTCGCATCAAGGACAAGTGGGCCAACCCATCTACATCCTCTCAGCACATGGATACTGATACAGAGACTGCTGCTGACAGAGGAACCGCCTCTCAGTCCCGCTCGTCTGCCATGCCATCTTGGGCTATCAAACTGCAGGACAAGATGAAGACACTTTTCTGTATGCAGGCCAAGGGTCAGTACCAGACACACGTGGCTCAGAAGCAGAGCCGCCAGAGGCATAAGCGTGTTCTCAGGACCTTGGATGTGGACATCTCCAGCGGCTCAGAGGACGACATCACTCCTGAGGCCACTTGGATGCAGGCTCAGGGGTACCAGTGGTCTGGCGATGAGGCGGAAGAGGAGGAGCAGACCGACCAGGAGGGGACAAACGAGTCTGGTGATCCTGAAGACGAGGAGTAGTTACTTGTGGCATTAAGTGTGCCCCTTTTTGGTGTCTTGTGCCAAAGGGGGAGAGAGTCTAGGATTTGCTTTCATTCTCGAACTTTGCATTGCTTTGATTTATGTCGTATGGTTTGCTTCGAACTTGGTTTGATTCTCGTTTGCTATCTTATGTGAGATTTCTTTCCATCATATGCTGTGAGTCATATGCCCCGTATTGTCATATATATCTATCTTTTTGTTCTCATATTATTCTCTGTGCAAATCCGGTATTGTCATCAATCCACCAAAAAGGGGGAGATTGTTGGGGCATAGTTTATGCCTAAGTAATTTTGGTGATTGATGACAGTACCATACATGACTAACCGTGTGTGTCAAGGTTTCAGATAACACACGTCAACGGCACAAGACGACACGTCTCCTCTCTCCTGGAACGGAAGCACGACGCTCTCTACGATTCTCTTTATTTGAGTCTTAGGAAAGCCGTACTATTAAGAGGGGATCCGTAGTAGAAAGGTTTGGGTGGAATCTATCTTTACACACGCACACTTCACATTCTCCTTTCCTTATCTTTTGGAGCGGCCCTCGCCTATTCGTTCTTGAGTATCTCTGCAAAATGGTCCCCAGCGGTAGTACCGCTGCAGCCAGCGGTAGTACCGCTAGCTGGCGGTAGTACCGCCCCTGGCCAGCGGTAGTACCGCTCGAGGTGCTTTGTTCCACCTACCTAGCGGTAGTTCGTGGACGGACCCTTTTGCGAAGACTTTCCCGGCGGTAGTAGTGCTTGTGCACTACCAAGGGGCCAACGGTAGTACCGCTGGTGTCAGCGGTAGTACCGCTGGAGGCCCAGCGGTAGTACCGCTGCATCCAGCGGTAGTACCGCCAGGCAGCGGTAGTACCGCTCCTGCTCAGCGGTAGTACCGCTGGAACTCGGGCAGACCAATCCCTTGCGGATCTTGTTACTCTTGGGTGTTTGAGCATCCTAGACGGTTGAGGTCACCTCGAAGCCATATTCCATTGTGGTGAAGCTTCGTGGTTTAGTTGGGAGCCTCCAAACTTTGTGTGGAGTTGCCCCAACCTTGTTTGTAAAGGTTCGGTCGCCGCCTTCAAGGGCACCTATAGTGGAATCACGGTACCTTGCATCGTGCGAGGGCGTGAGGAGAATACGGTGGCCTTAGTGGATTTTTGGGGAGCATTGTGCCTCCACACCGCTCCAACGGAGACGTACTTCCTGTCAAAGGGAAGGAACTTCGGTAACACATCCTCGTCTCCATCGGTTCCACTTGTGGTTATCTCTATCCTTTACTTTGTATTTGCTTTTGCTTGTGACTATATCTTAGTTGTCTTAATAGCTCTCGTTGTTAGATTCTATCGGGTTCACCTCATTTTCATATTATTTGTGAACCCGCATAGTGTTTACCTTAACTTGCTAAGATTAATTAAAAAGTGGTCGTTGTCTATTCACCCCCCCTCTAGCCAACCATATCGATTCTTTCAGATGTCATCTTGTGGAAATTCGAGGCCAATCGTGAGTACTCTATGATGTCTAGTATGATGCACAATTCCTGGGCTCCATGTTGACCACCATGAATAAGACCGTTTGGAAGGTTTGCCCCCCAAGGTCAAGTTCTTCGCCTGGCTGGCTCTGCAAAATAGGAACTGGATGGCGGCCCAATTGCAAAGGAGGGGATGACCTAATTGTGGGCTATGCACACTATGCAAGAGAGCCAACGAGACACCCCCACCTTTTCTACAATTGCCATTTCACATTACGAGTGTGAAGAATGGTGAAGGATTGGCTCGATTTGGCGAACATGCCGATGGATCAATGGACGAATGAGCGCTTTGTCAAGAAATGTTGGACCAACATGTCAAGTCCCAACACATCTCACCGTAAGGCCATGGCCGCCCTCACCATACTTGTCACTTGGGTCTTCGATCATTTAGAACGAGATGAATGACAACATGTTCCAAAAGAAAGGGATGCCACAATTCTACATTCTATAACTTATTAAGGATGAGGCCAAACTTTAGATAACCGTGGGGGCTAGTCACTCGGGTGCTATCATGCCGCGAGAGTAATCGGTTGTTGTATTTTATGTTGAAGAGCTAGTTGGGCTGCTCCTATGTACTCTAAACTCATTATTAATTAATGATCGAGGCAAGCCTTTTGCCTCTATTGCACATACAACAATATTGATTCACCCGACACCAATCCTAGATCTTCATATGTTGGCCGCCTAACATACTTATGCACAAAATCAAAAGGAACCATGCGTGAAAATATTGAAATTGAGACCATGCTTAAGAAAACCATGAGTAGAGGATGTTACCTTGATCCATAAATAATAAAACACCCTCCTCATGCATAATTTGTTACATAATTACATCAGAATTTGAACCGAAACAGAATAGTCAAAATGGAAAGGAATGGTGCTCTCTTTCTCTCCCCTCCCCATGCTACGTAGAAAAAAGTAACATACCCGAAAGTTCTACAAAAATTGTTGGAAGTACGAGTCACATTCAAAATTTGAACCAAAAAGGAAACACATGTTTCCGGAAGTGTATAGTACCCTTGGTGGTACTGGGTTGTCCGGTAAGTCTTTGCCCCCTTTGCAATCGTGGAGAAAGCATTGGACATTTGAGAGGTATGCAAACGTTCTACAAGAAAATCCATAAGATCTATGGACATACAACTGCGACCAAGTTGGGTAACAACACCGAGGTGAAGGCTACCTTGTGAATCTCATGCACTATACTCACGGTCCTAAGAGACCACTTGATGTGATGTACTACATTTTCCAATTGACGACTGATGTTGTGATGGATAGAAGGTTTTCTACCTATGGTCCGTACCTTCATGCCTTCATTGTCCATGTTTTTCTGGTCACCAACCCTGGGTTTGAGAATGATTAGTTTCCTGCAAGCATGAAATTGTCGAGATTTATGTCGAGAGGAACAAAGTGGATGATATTGAAGAAGAGGACGATGATAAAGAAGATGAGCATGCCAACATGAATATTCTCTATCTATAATCGTTTTCAACTTCTAGAGCTTGTAGCTTAAGGTCCAAGGATACTGATAGAAAGATCACGAGAGATTTAAAGTTTTTGCTATGCATGGGGAAGTTTGCTCATAGGAGGCAGTACAAGGACCATGTTACATGCAAGATGAACATAAGAATGGTCAAGGAAGATCGTCCCAAGCATGGAGGTATTATAGAAGCCAATGCCGAGGAGAAGACCACTCCCTAGTGGTCCTTTCATGATCCCTTTTCCCTTGATGATGCCACTTCACCACCCCCTTCTCATCATGATGAGAACTTCAACCATGAGAAGAAGAGCGCTAGTGAAGGAGATTCGATCTTCAGGACGACCTGTGCTCACCGGAGTTGGGTTACTACACACTGGTTTGATCTAGTTCAAATCTACGAGGAAGATTTCAATCCCTAGGCCGTCTTTTAAAACTGGATTGAGTCTCAGGATTTACTAGATCAACGATTTTATTGTGACTACATGCCCGTCCCTGGTCTCGAGGACTACTACACATTGTTTTTTTTCTACTAAGTATGTATTTTCGACCAATATACCAATTTTTTCCTAGTGAGAGTACATATCTCAGGCTGTAGTGCGCAAAAGTGTCAAGTTATGCTACATGAATCATGACATAAATATGTTCTAGTGTCGCTACACTTTGGGGGCTACTCGCTATTTTACTCGACAGAGAATAAATTGCACCAACCACAAACATTTCCGTGAAAATTCAACTCATACAAGTCGGCTTTGTTGGAAATCTTTTTTTATCCGTAGGCCGGCTATGTTCATCGACAATTCAAGAGCGGAGTGGGTCGTCCCATCTTCCTAATTAGTTTGGCATGGGGGCCGACTACAAGCAGCTGCATGCATGGGAAATATTGAATCTGCGTAGGTCGGCTATCTCCTTCGACATTTCTAAGATTGAGGTGGTTTACATCACCTTGGAGGTATGCCGATATATGCAGGCCGACTCCATGAAGAAATTGTTCAGGGGATGCTTCGTTGAACCCATTTCAAGCCCCGTGTCCGAAGACGACGTGCAGATCGAAGTGATCGAGGGGAAACCAAGCTTGAAGACCAATACAATAGCTATTGATCGTTTCCTAGCCCAAGGCTCTCTCAACACGTCGGTTTCCTGCCTAGTGGGCTAGGTGAGGAACCCTAGTCCAACCCTGTCCCGGGCTATTGGGTGACCCATGTTAATCTAGAGGGAAAATCTATAAGCCTTGACATTCAAGACAAGGACTCTGTATTTTTGGAGGAGTACTCTTCACCGACGTAGCCGACTAGGACTCTTGTAATCCTGGGCCTCTGGTATCTTATATAAGTCAGTGTCGGGCTAATCGATAGAAGACATTAGACAACAGGCTCTCGGTACTTTGTACTCTTAATACACTCAAATGAAATAACGTACAAAGAAGGATGTAGGGTTATATCTCCTAAGGAGAGCCTAAACCTGGCTGACCTGCGTGTCCTTGTTACCCTTGTCCCAAGACACCTAGATTAGGATACCCTACCGAGGGATCTACCGGATTTAGATTCGACAGTGTGGCTGCTGGCCTCGGCTTGGCCCAAATTATGAAGGCACACCATGAGGGTAGATCCGACTGAATCCGGCTTGTGGTAGCATGAATTTTGTATTGTGGAACGACAGGGCTGCCATGGCCCAAATATTCATTGTGGTGTAGGTGAGAAGTCTAACTCTATCAATCGACACTTAGGGTTTGTGTATGCGTAACTTGATGAAAGCCTGTTCTGTCCGGAGTCGATGATGGTGACCCCTATGGGCGCCACTAACTTTCTTGGATGTGTCTATGTGATGTTGATTTCCCCACCATCTTCATGACTACGGGGAAAACCTCTTGTTCCAGGTCCGCCTGAGACATATGATGGCAGCGCATCCACGTCACACCTCTTTTTGAAGTCGACTCGGTTAATTGGTTAGGTAACTACTCGCTGCAAAGATGTTAGTGGTGGTGGTGCGACTGAGTTGGGGTCGATGACGGTGTGTATTGTTGTGTATGTTGGGATCTGGCAACAATCCGTTGTGTGTTGTGCGGCTGTCATCTGGCGTCCTATGTGTTGGTCACAATCCGGAGATCTCCCCGTGTTGCCATGCGAGCCTCCTAAACTCCATGTCTTGTCACCGCTTAGCTTCTTTGTTGTCGCAAACATGAGGTTGTGTGTGAACTCCATTTACACCCCTTCATGGACTATCACCTACCCTAGGAGAGATACTTTTCCTCCCAAGCACTCTATCAAAGCATGTCACTCCTTCATCGCTAATTCCCACCACATAACCCTTTGTAATGGTGAATTGGCATCCTCTCTATGCATGGGAATTGTGCCCGAGTGTCCTTTGTCGTCATGTAATAATTCGGATCTTGATAAGGACTTGAATCTATACGCTTTATGTGCCAGTCCCTAGAGCAATTGCTAGCACACACAGTACATGATGAAATACCAAGAAAATCACATGTCATGAGTATTACATTGTAGGTCCAGTCTTTAAGACATTTACATACATGGCTAATATCTAGCTTATAATTTAATGATGGGCTGTCCTCCTGGTTGCCACAGAGTTCTCGTGGGTCAAATTGGATGTGGGACTCGTTGTGGTACCAGTAACGACCAAGTATTGTTTATGGCTAGTCGTTAATGCGTTAATTTCTAGTAGTGAAGGATGGGTTCAATACGGAGGGCTCACAATACTAGGCTTAAGCGTTTCAGATAACAGAAAACGTGATTTTTTTAAGTGCACTAATCAAGATCTAAGACCAAAATTGTTGGTGTGGTGATCCAACAACCCAAGAACGTCAAAATAAGTGTGTGTATGAAGAAATGTCGACCAAAATACGGGAAGAGACCACAACAGAGGACTACATTCCATATGATCCGACACTGTCGTATGGACGCTCGTATGAGGTGATTTTGGCCCCTATAGTTTCCATTTCACACGGGATTCTTCATCGATTTCGTATGTTTGTTCCCACAATATTTTACAATAAAGAAGGGTTTGGGAGACGACAAGACCCAGCTAAAGTCCTTGGATTCATACCATCACCGGAGTTAATCGAGGAGGCATACTAATACTATATATGCACCTACAACCCTATGTGCCGCCATCTGGAATCATTGAAATTAATTTTTGGGGCGATACAGATGAAATCATTTATGATTAGAATTATTGTTGCCAAGGAATCCAACATGCTTTTTTTTCATGTTTGAGTTAGTATTCTGCATGAGTGTAGAGAGGAGGCCTTGCTCGCATTATTGTCGTGATTGGTCGTGGAGGTACTAGTGTCGTTGTTGGGGTAAGAAAGTTGACGTAATTAGATGTGATAGTAAAAGCATCAATTCCAAGTCTTTAAAATTAACAGGGGAGTAACACGTAAACCGACATTCGGATGCGTCAAAGGGAAACCCTTAATTGACAACATGTGATAACCGACGCGGGGAAGCTATGGTTGGTGGCGTATGTGGCATGAAGCCTACTTTAGAGTAGAACTTGTTCGTATCGGGAAAGACCCATTTATTAATATGAAGGATGGATAGGGGATAGGGTAGAAAGAGTTTGCTCCGCACTTGTCGTGAAGGTCATATTTGTGGTAATGACTTCAGAATTGTCGAGAACACTTTACTGCTCAAGCACCGTCCCTACTAATTTAGTGTCTTTTTTATTACAGTTTCTACCTCTACTTTGTATTGTAGTAAACACCATTTACCCATTTTCCCTAGAAACTTATAGAGTAAACTATTTCCACACTCCGGTTTGGGTGCGTACGTAGCTGCGTCAACTCACATAGTAGTTGCGAGGTCATTGGTGCCTTGTGTTTTTCTCTCTATGGGTTCGACACCTTACTTATCACAAGAGTGCTACAACAACCATGTGCACTTGCTGGTCATCACACGAGTGTGTGGGGTGCGAGCATGGGACTTTTGTAGGGAGGGCTACTAATAGGACATGGTTGCGAGGTTGGTCATCTACTTGGGGTATCGGAACTGTGAAGATCGCGCATGACATGCGCTAGACCATGAAAGCGGTATTCCCAAATGGGTCTTACGACAATAGCATGGCGCGACAACATGCAATAGATCTCATTCAAATCGGGCGGTTGTGGTTCCTCTATATGAGTTGAACAACACAATGGGTTGCGAGCCGACCTCGTGCACTGCTCGCACGTGTATCCGTAGGACACATGTAGGACTTGTTGGGTTAGGCCTTAGGCTAGGCTAAATTATGTTTCCCTCTTTTCCCTTTAAGATTTCCTTTCCTTTTCAAATAACAACTTGATTTACACATCAAATTGGATCCAATCCTTTCTGAGGAAAATGCCACACGTTCTAAAGAATATTGGATTCAATTTGGATGTTTATAAATAGATCATTCATATTTATCCACAATTTATGCTTTCTTTTGCCTCCATTTGTTTTATTTGAATTTTGATCAAGGGACTTTGAGCAACTAAAGGATCAAAAGAGAGAGTTGGAAGTTTCCCTAAAATACATTTTTGAAATTTCAAAAATTGTAAATTGAATCAAATTTGGTTTCACCAAAATTCAACAACAACCAAGCCTTTCAGTCCCAAACAAGTTGGGGTAGGCTAGAGTTGAAACCCATAAGATCTCGAAGCCAAGTCATGGCTCTGGAACGTGGATAGCTAACTTCCACGCACCTCACTTCCATTATTTCAAAAGAAAATAAAGAGAAGATAAAATGACTTCTTCAAAAAGAAAATATAAATATTGGAAATTGAATTTGAAATCATTATATATTTATTGGGTTTTTCTGCAAATTATTTCGATGCAAATTTTATTAGTATATCAAAAATGTATATTTTTAAAATTTGCACTTTACGTTGGATAAAAGTTCGCAAGGTTATATAAGACCATATAATTATTTGAATTTTGAGGGATTTTCTAGAATTTCTTTATTGTCTTTTAGTGCCTCAATGCTTTTGAAAAAACATTTTTTTCTAAAAATACCGAGACTCGGTCAGGCCACGCGTCGGCCAGCCAGCTAGCCACCCAGTCGGGGTGGCCCAAGCCTAGCCTAGCGTTAGGCGAGGCAGGAGCAAGTGCACACAAGAGAGGGCATAATCTCCTATTTGTGCCTTTTGCGGCAGGGAATCGGGCAACCACACACGAAAGGAGTGGCGAGGGATTTTAATGACTCACATTAGCGCCTTTCACTGATCCAGGTTTTGGAAATCTTATAGAGGTTCCCATCCGGACTTTTTCGATTTTGGATTATTTTTAAAGGTTCTATGAACTGTTTTTCTTTTTTCTTGTTTTTTCCTTATTCTTATTTTTTTCTTTTTCTTTATGTTTCATAAAATGTTATGGATTTTCAATTGTTTCTTTAAATACAAAATTTCTTTTTGTTTTTTTAAATGTTCTAAATTTTCATAAGTTGTCGTTTTTCAACAACATGCATAACTTTAAAAAATGTTCCGGATTTTCAAAAAATGTTCGGTTTTTTAAGAAATTGTTCGGTATTTTAAAAAACTGTTTGAAATATCAAAATTTCGTTCAATTTTTAAACTAAGTTTGTGTTCGAAAATTGTTCTTAAATTTCAAAAAATGTTCGAAATTGAAGAAAATTGTCGTTTTTCAAACTTTGTTCATAAATACAAAAAAATGTTCTAGATTTTCAAAAACTGTTCTTGAAATTGGAAAAATGTTTTTGCTTTTTTGAAAAATGTTCTCAATTTCAAATAGTTGTTGTTTTTCAAAAACATTCGTAACTTCAAAATATGTTCAGGAGTTTACAAAAATGTTTAGCATTTCAAAAAATGTTTGGTCTTTTAAGAAAATGTTTGGTATATCCAAAACATGTTTGTAATATCAAAAATTTATTCAATTTTTAAACTGAGTTTGTGTTCGAAAATTGTTTTTAATTTTCAAAAACTTTTCTTGCTTTTAGAAAATGTTCAAAATTCAAACAATTGTCATTTTAATCTTCATAAATTCAAAAAATGCTCTAGAATTTCAAAAAATCTTTTGAATTTTAAAAAATTGTTCTTCATGTTCAAAAAATGGTTTTGCTTCAAATTCGAAACGAAAAGCAAGAAGGAAAGAAAAAACGAGCAAAAATGGAAAAATAGAAAGGAAATAACAAGAAAAGGAAAAAGAGAAACAAAAAAAAATAATTATCAGATTTTTATGAGACAACATAAAAGGTGGGCCGACCTAGTCGCCCCCGTGTGCATGTGAGGACTCCCTACCGGAAAGAGCGGTGGGTAGGAGCTCCCACACAGTACCAGCGCCCGAGCCTCCACGCATCATCCGAGGTTAGTGAAAAAAAGGAACGGTCTACCACGTGAGTTATCTCTCATGATCTATCTCTCTCCCTCATGTGAATTTTCCCTCTCTCTCGTGCACGTGCCTCTCTCTCCCCTAGCGTTGGCCCTCTATCTTCTTCTTCCTTCTCACGTAACATAAACTGAGTCGGACACTCACTCGCACCGACATAGGTTCAAACCCCCATCAAATCCTATCCTGAAGCTAACTTCTTGCCCAAGATTATGTCCTATAAATACACCAAGGTCTTCTCAATCGATTCCCCTTGAAAACCCTCACCAAGTCCACCCTAGTCGCTCGCACTCGTCGTTTCAATATCGCCGCACACGTTGTACTTCATCATCGGATTCCCACACCGGTGAGCCATGACGAGGATCCCTCCTCTCAAGTTTGACTTCTCTCAATCCCTAGATTTGTTTTGACAAAGTCTTGCATCCACTCTCCATCTACAAATGCAACACCAACCTTGCAACACCGCCGGCATTCACGAAGTTCACCACGATGCCCTGCTCGTTTCCGTCATCTCCAACCTTTGTCCACACCAAAAATCGGTGGCCCTCGATCTCCTTCACTCACCGGTCATCATCGCCAACGCCGCCAACAAACGGAGGCCCGCCGCCCACCGGCCTCTTCTTCCCTTCCACGTCCACTTCTTGTTTGATCAAATGGTAATTTAGATCGATTTTTCTTCGGTTTAGACTAAGTCGCGGTTTTATTTTTTCATTAGTTTTATTTTTGTAATTGTTAAGAATCACCGTCCACTTCTTAGCCCGGGAACACACACCCAACAACTAGTCATATCATGCCACATGTCATGTGCGTGCAATTTAACGTTTTCATAAAAATCCCGCTTTCATATTGGATCTCAATTTTGTTTTTTGTATCTTTAGATCTACAACCCTGATTTCGATAATTCTTTTTGCTACGGATTTAAAAAAGTCCCACCTATCGAGATAACCAAACGAAAAATACTTTTAAATGTTTTAAAATTTGAATTCAGATAGATTTGTATTCAATCTTCATTACGTCATAACTTGAGTTCCGTAAATCTGTTTTGGGTGATTCTTTTTGCAAATCAAAGCTTGTGATGTGTACTTCTAAAACAAAATCACAAAGTCTTGCTGCTGTTAAAATTATGTTCTGTACAGAAGCTTTATTTGGTTGTTTTTGGAGTTTTCATAAGTGTTTTCATCGTTTTATTTTTGGATTTTTGCTTGTATGATTATGTATGTTATTGCGTGCTTACTCTAGATTGTGCGGAGTGCGAGGCAGAGTACTACCAATCCTTAGAGTTTAACGAATGTCAGCAAGGCAAGTTCACACTTTTATCATACTTACCTATACCCAATTTTTACTTTGCATTAGTTTCACTCTTACAAATTTGCATCCATAGGATTGGGGAAATTATGTTAATGCTATGAAGTTTATGAGGTAGGAACCCTTGATCACCTCGGGAACATTCGTTATGTTTATATATTGCTTAACCATGCTCATAGACGGGGATTGGTATGTGTGATTCATGTAAGTTATGAGAGAGAAATAATAATTTTGGGTTAACCTTAAGGTGGCAATATTAACACAACTCTAGGTGGAATGGTTGGGACACGTGGAGAATCTAGTGGTTTCCCTAGGGGATCCCGTAGGACCCGTGTGATCACCCTACGGAATACCACCAAGGATCAAAGGGATCATATGTTATTTCATGCCTAGAAACTTTCGTGTGCAACCACAAGCCATTATGGGCTGTGGCATAGTTGAGTAAGTTTGTGTGAGCCTTCCCGGGTAGGCTAGCACATGTAAGGGAAAGTAGGTGTACGAGCCTATCCAGGGTTAAGGGGAACACATTCAGAAAGACTATGTCTCAATCTTCCGATCATGGAGGTGGTCGAGTCTTGTGGGGAAAAGTGCGCAAACCTCTGTAGAGTGTATGATTAGCCTTGTCCCCGCTTATGAATGAATTTGAGTATCTAGAAGTGAATTATCGGTTGATCGCATCACTCCATTTAATTAATGAATTGGGTTATTAATACCTTGGGAATTTTGGGAATTGAGTTGGAGGTACCTTCTTAATAATGGCATATACTTGGTAATAAATAAAATTAATTCCTTTGTTGTAGGGAAAATTTATCTTTATGCAAAAGTAAACTTAGAGCCTCCACTAGCCAAATTTGCATATAGAGATAGTTTTTTTCATCATTACTCTATAGTGTGACTTTGCCGGCATATTCCATGTGGTGACCTACACGGCTGCAACATCACATGTTGCAGAGTTTTTCAACAAGGATTAAGGTGCGATATGTGGTTGTTCTGCAGTCAGTTTTGTCGTGGAGTTGGATGGACTCATTTACCTTCGAAGCTTCCGCAATTATTTTATTTAGATGGCCTTCATCCATTTTAATGTAATAAATACTCTTTTGAGGACCTCGATGTAATAAAGTGTGTGATTGAACTCTGTTATAATCCTCGAGTATTGTGTGTGTCAGCATACCGATTCACGTATGACACTTAAGCACACACACTTGGATCCATTGGGATCGGATCGCTACATAAACACAAGTATCACACATATTTTGGCTTTATAAATAAACCCTAATATTGAAAGTGTGTTATATCGACTAGAGGGAGGGGGGTGATGTGGTTGTACATTAGGGGTAGGCCTAAGGACCTTCCTCCCTAAGCCCACCTAGGACCCCTTACGAACACCAGTGTCCTTAAAGTCATCGGTGTAGCCTCGACCTCACTCGGTTCAGAAACCGTCATTCGGCCTGCCTGGAGTCACTCGGATAACTTCGTGCCAATCGGATACATCCTGGCACTCAGCCTACAACGAGGAGAAGGCACCGAAGAGGTTGCAACGACTAAGGACTTTACCCATCACATGAAGTGTAGGGAAGACTTGCGTTACCAGTAACGCCGAGAGTTAAAGCTGCCGTTTCTAGTAACTTCCCCGTTTATTAGCATTAATTGTATTTTAATGAAGCTCGGCCGGGCGTGGCAACAACTATATAAGCCACTCCCGGGCTCTAGCTCAAGGGTTGAGCACTTTGTAATCTTTTACACCCCATAAGAAAACACCAGCCTCAGGGCTCGAGATGTAGGGTTGTTACCACCTCCGAGTGGGGCCTGAACTTGTACATCTGAGTGCATCCACTACGCTTAGCTAGACTTCGCCCCTTTGTTCATACCCCTAAGTACTATTGTCAGGGTCATTCCCATGATAATTGGCGCCCACCGTGGGTCTGCGCGTCTAGCAAATCCAGCACAGTTGGAGATTTATCACACTTTCGTCAATATTATGACGCTTGGTGGAGAGATCCTCTTCGGTCCCCTCAGGTTCATCAGCGACAACACGGCGTGGCTGCAGGAAGCGCCAGTGGACACCGACGCCCCCTGCACGAGGTACGTCACATTTCAGCGCAGTCGCGCATGGAGTCCTAATCCGGCAGCCGTTGGTGCCGTATCATTCGGCATCCCCGCGTCCTTCTGCTGTGCGCCACAAGCGCTTTGGGCGCTCAAGGATGCAGCGGTCGATCAAGCACACCATGGCCAGCCAGGCCATTTCCGGGCATGTGGCCATGCCTAGCTCCGATGAGCTTACCGTCAGTCTCTTCCCATCATCAAGGAGGAGTCACTCGGTGACTCCGACTGCGAAAGCAGCAGGGGTGTCGTCGAGATCTTGATGGCCGACACAAACAGTGGAGGCAACACAGGTTATGCCGAAGTTCCGGAGCCGCTCACCGAGCAGTAGCAGGAGGAACTTCGGCGAAGGAGCGATCAAGCTCTCCGCACCCACATCACTAGGAACGCCCCGGAGGAGATCACGCTAGAGAACGCGCGTTTGTCCAATCTGGCCGAGCGCAAGCGCCTCAAGCGACTTCATCGGTCACTAGATGCTGGGGCCACGTGGGATCAGCTGAGCTCCAGCCGCAGTAGCAGGTAGTTGTTTCCGAATGACCGCTAGCGGGACATCGAGGTGATGCACGCACCTCTGCTGAACCTGGCCACCGCCACTCGGATCGCTGATTCCATTCAGCCTAGTGACAACGCAGCCGGGGAAGGCACTAGGCAGATTCAGGCTCTGCTGAAGTCAGCCATTCAGCAGAATTCCACCGTGTCACAATCGCGACACCGCATCCACAACAAGTCCATCGAGGAGGACACCGTGAAGTCAGCTCATAGCCCGTACGTGCACAAACAACACCAAGAGTCTCCTCCTCATCTTAGAGGCCCACAGGGAGACTGCAGGCGGGGTTATCGGGATTGAAGCAGGTCGCCCCCTCAGGGGGGTGGTTCACTCGGTCGCCATCCTCACAACTGAAGGCCAACCCCAATCGGCGTTGGGGTAATGAGGGACATGACTACCGTCCCCTGAGTTCAACACTTGGTCTGTCATCACGCAACACTTGACTGATCGATGGCGAGTTAGCCGGGGAGTGTCCGGCCTCGAGTGCTTTGGCGAACACATCTGAGAGGCCGAAATCCCCTCCAACTATCGGTTGACCATGGGGATCGGTAAATTCAACGACGAGTCGAAGCCAGAGACTTGGCTGGAATACTACCGAGTGGCCGTTCAGATCTGCTACAGCGACGACTACGTCGCTATGAAACATCTGCCCCTCATGTTGGAGGGGTGTG
Source organism: Hordeum vulgare subsp. vulgare (assembly GCF_904849725.1). NCBI lineage: Eukaryota > Viridiplantae > Streptophyta > Magnoliopsida > Poales > Poaceae > Hordeum > Hordeum vulgare. The sequence continues at coordinate 512,157,127 of NC_058524.1, read as the reverse complement.
CGAGGGCTTTGACTTAATCAGTTGCCCTCCAACAGCATCCACAACTGGGGCAATCTCTCCCAAGTGTTTGTCAAGACCTTCGAGGACACATACAAGCGCCCAGGCGGTGTGACACAACTACAGCATTGTGTCGAGAAGAGCAACGAGACTCTCAGGGAGTACATCCAACGGTAGACCACACTTCACAACACCGTTGATAATGTCACCGAGTATCAGGCCTTGTGCGCTTTCAAAGCGGGCACTCAGTATTGGGAGCTCATTCTCAAGTTTGGCCAATCAGGGGACCTGTCCCTCAGTCAATCCATGGAAATTGCCAATCATTACGCGAATGGCAAAGAGGAAGACCGCCTCCGCAACGGCAAAGGCCGAGCCAGCGAAACCCCTCAGTCGGGCAACACTGGGAAGAAGCAGAAGCGAAAAGGCGACAGATGAGCCACAAGTATAGGGGATCAATCGTAGTCCTTTCGGTAAGTAAGAGTGTCGAACCCAACGAGGAGCAGAAGGCTCTGATAAACGGTTTTCAGCGAGGTAGTAATTGCAAGCACTGAAAGTAGCGGTAACAAGTGATGGTGTAGTGAGGTGAAACGTAGCAAGCGAAAAGTAACAAGTAACAAGTAGTAGAAATGGTGCAGCAAGTGGCCCAATCCCTTTTGTAGCAAGGGACAAGCCTGAACAAAGTCTTATAGGAGGAAAAACGCTCCCGAGGACACATGGGAATTTCTGTCATGCTAGTTTCATCATGTTCATATGATTCGCGTTCGTTACTTTGATAGTTTGATATGTGGGTGGACCGGCGCTTGGGTACTGCCCTTACTTGGACAAGCATCCCACTTATGATTAACCCCTCTCGCAAGCATCCTCAACTACGAAAGAAGAATTAAGACAACGTCTAACCATAACATTAAACTAGTGGATCCAAATCAGCCCCTTACGAAGCAACGCATAGACCGCGGTTTAAGATTCTGTCACTCCAGCAACCCATCATCTACTTACTACTCCCAAATGCCTTCCTCTAGGCCCAAGTATGGTGAAGTGTTATGTAGTCGACGTTCACATAACACCACTAGAGGAAAAACAACATACAACATATCAAAATACCGAACGATTATCAAATTCACATGACTATTATCAGCATGACTTATCCCATGTCCTCAGGAACAAAAGTGACTACTCACAAAGCATAATCATAATCATGATCAGAGGTGTAATGAATAGCATCAAGGATCTGAACATGAACTCTTCCACCAAGTAATCCAACGAGCATCAACTACAAAGAGTAATCAACACTACTAGTAACCTTACAAGTACCAACCGGAGTTGTGAGACGGAGATTGGTTACAAGAGATGAACTAGGGATTGGAGAGGAGATGGTGCTGATGAAGATGTTGATGAAGATGCCTTCCCTTCGACGAGAGGAGTGTTGGTGATGACGATGGCGACGATTTTCCCCTCCGGGAGGGAAGTTTCCCCGGCAGGATCGTCCTGCTGGAGCTCTAGATTGGATCTGCTCAAGTTCCACCTCGTGGCGGCGGCGAAACCACGAAAAAGCTCCTGATTGATTTTTTCTGGAATGAAACCCTTCATATAGCGAAAGAGGGGGGCCAGTGGGCCGTCTGGGATCCCACAAGCTTGCCCTCCACCACCAGGGGGGGGGGTGGCGGTGGCAGGGCTTGTGGCGCCCTGGTAGCCCCCCTCTGGTACTTCTTTCGCCCAGTATTTTTTATATAATCCCAAAAAATTCCACGTAACTTTTCAGGGCATTTGGAGATGTGCAGAATAGTGGACTAAGATTTGTTCCTTTTCCAGTCCAGAATTCCAGCTGCTTGAATTCTCCCTCTTCAAATAAACCTTGCAAAATAAGAGAGAAAAGGCATAAATATGGTACCACAAAGTAATATAACAACGCATAAAGCAATAAATATCAACACGAAAGCATGATGCAAAATGGACGTATCAACTCCCCCAAGCTTAGACCTCGCTTGTCCTCAAGCGAAAACCAAGTTCCATAAACATGTCCACATGTTGAGGGACGAAGGTGTCGATAAAACATAAGACGGACATGAGGGCATCATGATCACACATAGAACAACTATTTACCTCAAGGGTAAAGTCAACAATAATAAAGCATAAGTACTCAACTCCAAGTTGATATATGAATATAGATCTTTCCCAAGCATGTGACGGTAGCCAAGACAAAGGCAAAAATAGGGAATTGGTGAAGATCACCATGACTCTTAAAAGGGCAAAAAGTAAAGGTACAAGATAGGCCCTTCACAGAGGGAAACAGAGGTTTTCATGCACTTTTGAGGTTTGAATGCGTGTCCTCTTAGTGCGGAGGAACGTCACTTTATATTACCTCCTGTGATAAAGAACTTTATTATGCAGTCTGTCGCTTTTATGTCTTCCTCATCACAGGTTCGTACAAAGCTTATTTTCCACACACTAATAGATCATACATATTAGAGAGAATTTTTTATTGCTTGCACCGATGACAACTTACTTGAAGGATCTTATTCAATCCATAGGTAGGTATGGTGGACTCTCATGGCAAAACTGGGTTGAAGGTGTATGGATGCACAAGTAGTATCTCTACTTGGTCTGGGAGTTTTGGCTAATATGGAGTGGAAGCAATCGTCACATGCTAAGGGATCTCTAATCATATAACATTGTTTGGAACCAAGCAAACACAATTCATTATGTTGTCTTCCTTGCCCAACATCTACTCCTAAGCATGTAATAGTTTGGTGAGTGCTCATGATTGTAAAAAGTGTCTAAGATAACATATTTATATGTCAACCTCTATTTCCTTATTACTTCTTATTAATTGCAACAATGACTGAGGTCTATGTTGATTTATTCTCAACAACTTTCAATCATCATACGTGTCATATGTGAAATTATCACTTTCCATAAGATCGTCTCATGATCTTTCATGCTATCGTTCTTTTCATACTTTTGATCATGGCACAAAACAAAGCCCTTGACTAAGATACTCTTTATTATATAGCTCGTAAGTTCTAATACATTGGGGGAGAGACAAAAGCAAAAGACTCAAACTAAATACTAAAGACTTATTCCTCTAAGAGAAGAAATAAAAACTGAAAAGGAAAGAACTAAAACAAAGGTAAAAGAAAAAGATATAAAGGTGATACGATACCAGGGCAACTCCCCCAAGCTTGGCAGAAGCCAAGGGGATTGCCCATACCAATGCTTAGTTGTCTTCCTTTGGTGGTGATGGTGGTGGAGTTGTTGAAGTAGTTTGATCCTCCGTCTTCCAAGGCATAGGTGCTCCATCAAGGCAGTATGAACGAGTCACCGGAATCCTCAAATCTGCAGCCAACCTTATTGATTTAAATCTGTACTCATACTCACAGTTTTGGTTCTGCAGGTCATAGATCTAGCCCTGAAGTTGATCAACCCTGTCATAGAGCCTGGAGAGGTGTTTCCCAATGTCAATGGCATCCATATTGTGATTGCTGGTGAACTCCGTGATCATCATGTGGTTGGCGTTGAGTCCACGCTCCACCATCCCTTGGCACTTGAAGACTTGTTGCTCCATTGCTTCGAGCCTCGTCTCCACGCTGCCGGTCTTCTTAGGCCCCTCAACATCACGGATGTGCAACATACCCTCGCTCATCTTGATAGATTGAGGGTGGTTCAACATTTCCGTGAGGTAGGGATTGATGACTGATCCTGCAATCTGTGGCGTTAGCTAGACGAATGCTTATGACAACAAACCTTCCCTGGCAACGCCGCCAGAAAAAATGCTGATCCTGCAATCTCTGGCATTAGCTAGACGAATGCTTATGACAACAAACCTTCTCCTGCAATGGCACCAGAAGAATGCTGAAAGCACTCCCTAGCAATGAAACTAGAAGAATGTTGTTGATGGCCCACCAGCGCGTGGGTTCGCAGCAGTTTTCGAGGGTAGAGTATTCGACCCAAATTTGTAGATCGCCTAAAGGAGGTGAGAGAATACTCTCGAGTATTAGCAGCTGAATTTGTCAGATTCAACCACACCTGAAAGGTTAGTATCTGCAAGCAAAGTAGTAACAGCAAAGTAACGAGTAGCGGCAGTGTAACGAGCAATAGCAGTGGCAAGGAACAGCAGTAGTGACAGCGGTAGCAAGTAGCAACAGTAGCAAGCGACAGTAGTAGCAGCAGCAGCAGAGCAAGACAAGTAACAACAGTAGCAACAGTAGTAGCAGCAGCAGCAGAGCAAGACAAGTAATAGCAGTAGCAACAGTTGTAGCAGGAGCAGAGCAAAACAAGTAACATCAGCAGTAGGACAAACTCGTAGGCAATGGGTCGGTGATTTGTTTGGATGATATTCATCTTGCAACAGCTATAACAATGAGAGATATGTGGCTAGCTCCCGTTCGTCAATGTGATGTAGGCACGCATTCCGTGTGTCGTCGTACGTGCTTAGGGAAAAGAACTTGCATGAAATCTATTGTCCATCCCTCCCGTGGCAGCGGGGTCCAAAAGGAGACCACGGGATATTAAGGTTCTCCTTTTAATAAAGAACCGGACCAACGCATTAGCACTTGGTGAACACATGAACTCCTCAAACTATGGTCATCACCGGGAGTGGTTCCGGTTATTGTCACTCCGGGGTTGCCGGATCATAACACATAGTAGGTAACTACAACTTGCAAGACCGGATCTAAAACACACTTATATTGGTAACAACATAATAATTTCAGATCTGAAATCATGGCACTCGGGCCCTAGTGACAAGCCTTAAGCATGGCAAAGTAGTAGCAACATCAAATCTCAGAACATAGTGGATACTAGGGATCAATCCCCATCAAAGCTAACTCGATTACATGATAGATCTCAGCCTAGTCATCACCGCCCAGCGAGCCTACGAATAGATTACTCACGAACAACGAAGAGCTTCATGGAATTGGAGAGGGAAGAAGGTTGATGATGACGATGGCGACGATTTCCCCTCTCCGGAGCCCAAGACGGACTCCAGATCTGCCCTCCAGATGAAGAACAGGTGGTGGCAGCGCCTCTGTATCGAAAACGCGAAGAAAACTTCTCTTTTTTTTCTGGGACGAAAGGCAACTTATAGAGCTGGAGTTGGGGGCAACACGTGCCTGTGGGCCCCACAAGCCTGCCCACCGCCACCAGGGGTGGTGGTGGCGGAGCAAGGGCTTGTGGCCCACTGGCCCACCCCCTGAGGTGGAACTTGGCAGAGATATTTTTGATATTTTCCAAAACTGCTCCCCGTAAATTTTCAGGACGATTGGAGAACTTTGATTTCTGCACAAAAATAACACCAAGGCAATTCTGTTGAAAACAACGTCAGTCCAGGTTAGTTCCATTCAAATCATGAAAATTAGAGTCCAAAACAAGGGCAAAAGAGTTTGGAAAAGTAGATACAATGGAGACGTATCAACTCCCCCAAGCTTAAAACCTTGCTTGTCCTCAAGCAACTCAGTTGACAAACTGAAAGAGAAAGAAAAACTTTGACAAACTCTGTTTGATCTTGTTGTTGCAACTATGTCTAACTCATAACCAGAATTTCAGCAAGATCACAAGTTAACCACATAACAAAGGTCTCACGGTAAACTAATATCAATGGTATAATCAGCTAACGAGCAAATAATAATGAGTTTCAAATACCAACACTTCAATCAAAACAAGCATGAAGCAATATGAATAGGTGGTATCTCGCTAGCTCTTTCTGAGACCGCAAAACATAAATGCAGAGCACTTTCAAAGATCAAGGGCTGACTAAACATTGTAATTCACAGCAACGAAGATCCAGTCATAGTCATACTCAATATCAATCAAAAGAAAAGCATAAAAATGACAGAGCCGCTCTCTAATTGGTGCTTATATAAGAGGAGGATGACTCGATAGGAAAAATAAATAGACAGGCCCTTCACAGAGGGAAGCATTGATTTGTAGAGGTGCCAGAGCTCAAGCTTTGAAAACAGAGATAATAATTTTGGGTGTCATGCTTTCATTGTCAATGCAATGACCAAGAGTTCTCACTATCTTCCATGCTACTCATGCTATAGGCGGTTCCCAAACAGAAAAGTAAAGTTTTTACTCCCCCACCAATCAATCACACTCCACGGCTAGCCGAATCCTCAGGTACCGTCCATACTAACATCAATTCGGGGGGAGTCTTGTTTTACAGTTATGTTTTCGATTTAAGCGTGGAACAGGGCATCCCAAATACCGGCCCCTTTCTCATGAATGACTGTGAATAAACACATGTCGAGGATAACACTCCTAGCATGGAAGATACCAATAGCCCTCTGTCACCACATGAGCGGGTTGGGCATGCAAAACAGATTATTTCTTGAAGGTTTAGAGAGTGGCACATGCAAATTTACTTGGAACGGCAGGTAGATACCGCAAATAGGTAGGTATGGTGGACTCTCATGGAAAAACTTTTGGGTTCATGGAAGTGGATGCACAAGTAGTATTCCGCTTAGTACAAGTGAAGGCTAGCAAAAGACTGGGAAGCGACCAACTAGAGAGCGACAACAGTCATCAAGATGCAATGAGTTTGACTAACATTGAATGCAAGCATGAACAGGATATAAATCACCATGAGCACGAACATCATAGAGGCTATGTTGATTTTGTTTCAACTACATGCATGAACATGCGCCAAGTCAAGCCACTTGAAACATTCAAAGGAGAATACCATCTTATCATACTACATCATAGTCATCTCAAAATCTATGTTGGCATTCAAGACAAACCATTATAAGCTCTCAGCTAAATAAGCATGGCATCAGAAACTATGATCTCTAAGTTGTCATTGCAAACATGGTTTTCTCACAACAAAGCTAAATCTGGGTTGACAAGCTAGTCATATTTACAAAAACAAAATAGATAGAGTTCATACCAGCTTTTCAGTCTCAGTCACTTCATCATATATCATCATTGTTGCCTTTCATTTGCACGACCAAACGATGAAAACGATAATAAGCGCATTGGACTAAGCTGAATCTGCAGGCAAACACAAAGGATAAGACAAAGTAATATGGCTCTTTGAAAGCTAAACAAGTAAGCATGTAAGAACCACTAAGCATTGTAACCAATATCTTCTACCTTGACACAAAGAAAAAGAAAGCTATTTACATGAGAAAGCTCCCAACAAGCAAAAGAAGAAAGAAAAATCTTTTTGGGTTTTCTCAAAAGGACACAAAACAAGAAAACAAGAAAACGAGAAGAAACTAGCATGGATAATACAGTGGCAAAGTGTAAACACCGACTAACAAAGTGAAAGCATAAGCATGAATGTAAAGTCGGTGAGAACATGTACTCCCCCAAGCTTAGGCTTTTGGCCTAGCTTGGTCTACTCCCATGGTGGGAAATAACCAGCTCCAGGATACTCCGGAGCAGACTGTGGATGCCACTGCTGTGTGAGCTCCTCTGGCTCCCACTGATAAACTAGTGTCTGGTACTCGAGTGGCGGCTCGGGCACGGGTGCCTGTATTTGGGCCAAGCCCCAATATGCGTAGATGTCCGCGGGCATAATAGTGTACCTGCCTGCATGAAGATCGAACAAAGAAGGAGCAGGCAAAGTAATAGTCTCTCAAATACTGTCCCACCCAAGATGCGACCCTATCCTCAATTTGGCACGAAGGCCTCGTCAGGGATAGAAGCGCATCACGTCGTGTCGCAAGAATGGATATCATTACAAGTACATGTACTGAAAAGATGAGATATACATAGAATTGGCTTACACTCGCCACAAGCTACATCAGAGTCACATCAGTACATTACATAATCATCAAGAGTAAGAGCAGGGTCCGATGACGGACGAAAACAAACGACAAAAGAAGAACAACGTCCATCCTTTCCATCCGAGGCTGCCGGCCTGGAACCCATCCTAGACCGATGAAGAAGAAGAAGACGCAACTCCAAATGAACAATCAACGCGCTCGCGTCTAGTAACCTTTACCTGTACCTGCAACTGGTGTTGTAGTAATCCGTGAGCCACAGGGGACTCAACAATCTCATTTCCAAAGGTATCAAGACTAGCAAAGCTTAATGGGTGAGGTATGGTTAAGTGGTGAGGTTGCAGCAGCGGCTAAGCATATATTTGGTGGCTAAACTTACGAGTACAAGAATTAGAGGGGGAAGATCTACGCATAACGGACGTGACTACCGATGATCAAATGAATGATCCTGAACACATACCTACGTCACACATAACCCCACCATGTCCTTGATCGGAGAAAGAACTCACGAAATAGACAGGCACGGTTACGTACACAGTTGGCATATTTTAATTACGTTAACTTCAAGTTATCTAGAACCAGTGTTAAACAAAGCTTCCACGTTGCCACATAACCGCGGGCACGGCTTTCCGAAAGATTTAACCCTGCAGGGGTGCTCCAACTAGTCCATCACAAATTACCACAAGCCGCATAGAAATCCTCAATCACGAAGCTCGCGATCTCGTCGGATTCCCTAGTGGAAAACCTCAACTCTGAGATTACCCAAAGCATCACCGGAATCCCGATGCACAAGATATCTCGTCAAAGGTAAAACTAATCCAGCAAGGCCGCCCGACGTGTCGACGTACCCGATAGGAGCCGCGTATCTCGTTCTCAGGACACGACGGATGGAACTAGCTACGGGTGCCAAACCTCGAGTTTCCTCGCGGCGGCCCCGTAGGCAGACCGTTTGGGACCAACGCCATCAGCACTCGCCCCTCCTGTTTATGTAAAATTACTCCTCGGGTAGCGCTAACTCCCTATGCATTTCAGTATTATCAAATTATTATGTTGGGCAAATGTAAAACCAATGTTGGGCCTTGCCAGACCAGCTTTAATCTAAAACGAATTATCAAGGGGGTCCCCATAACAACCCCGATCGTGTTAGGAGCGCTCAATTATGGAACATAACACCGGTAGCCGAAACTAAGGGGGCAAAGGTGGAACAAAACACCAGGCTAGAAAGGCCGAGCCTTCCACCTTTTACCAAGTATATAGGTGCATTAAATTAAATAGCATTTAATATGGTGATATAACAAGGAACCCATGCTTTCACATGGAAGCATCTGCACCTGCAACTAGCAACGCTAACAACATGGATAAGCAAGCGGTAACATAGCCAATCAGTGGTTTGCTAGGTCGAACAGGTTGAAGGTTATCAGGGCATTGTTGAGAGGCTGGTATTTAACATGTGGTAGGCAACGAGACATAATCGATAGAAGCGATAAAACTAGCATGGCAATGATAGTAATGGTATCTGGGGAAATGATCATCTTGCCGAAGATCCCTCTTGGAAGACGAATGCCTCCGTGAAGCAGATGAACCGACGTAGTCGAACGGGTCCTCACAATTCCGCACGCTGCGGAACTCTTTCGAGACGAAGCAAACCGGGAACACAAATCAACACACGAAATTCACCACACGATGCACAACACATATGATGCATGAGCAGTTGAATACATGCAAGTCACGGCATGACAATTCACACAATCAAACCCTACACATTAAGTGAAGTTCAATATGCAACGAGTTGCATATTGACGAAACTCCACGTTAATTATTCAGTTCTATCCCGGTTAGGTACACGGCAATATTAAATGTGGTTAAACATGGCAAGAGGTGAAGCATAAGTAAACTACCTATCTAGGCATTTTAAATGAGGTCGGAAATGACATATAGCACCTCCGAGACGACCTCACATGTTACTTTACAATTCTGTCCAGATCTGAATTAACACATTTAATTAGTTGTTAAACAGCAAAACAAATAGGTTCACGTGATTCTATGCGTCATTTCAAGCAATCTACACATAAGGAACATCTCCAACGGAGCTACGGATCAAAAGTTACAAGCACCGCAAGATATGATGTCATGAATGCAATATGTGTGCAACGACGGTCACGAGCACTTCAAAACAAACAACCAGCAAGAGAAAATGAAACTACACGAGATTCTAAGCAAGTTTCATGTAGGACACGATCACAACGGAGCTACGGATCCACATCTACGAGCAAAACGAGAAATCACTACAACCTGCCAAAAACAGCCACATAGCATCTTCTACACCCCACAACTACGGGCTACACTACTCCGATAAACTCAAGCAAGGCATGACACGGAAGAGGGCAAGAAGCACTACTACAAACAACTAACAACAACTAGCATGGCAGCAAGGAACACTAGGAAAAGAAGTCACAAAATGACATCCCACAAACTATTTCAGACTTAGTGAAAATTACACCTCATGAAAGTGCAGTTTTTGATCTGAAGCCATATTGACAGCAGCAAAACCAATATCTACAGGCCTCCAAATGGCATGAAAATTTACAAAATGCTAGAGAAACACAAGGGCTACAACTAACTCCATTGGACCAACCTCAAAAGAGCTACAGATCACAAGATGCAAGCAAGACAAGACATCAACAGAATATAACAGATTCCAGACTTAGAAATATTTCAGCTCCTCTAAAACAGCGCTATTTCTAGCAAGTTGAGAGCAAGCAAAACACACCTAAACATGCATTTCTATTGCAACTAAAAATACCAGAGGCTATACAAAACATCCAAGATCAAATCTCTAGTTGACAACTTAATCAAACGGAGCACGGAATAAATCCTACGAATTAAACAGAAGGGCATCACGGCAAAATATCGCGCGAACTAACTTGCTCTAATGCTAAAACTAATTGCACAGAAAAATCCATGGGATTTTTCTACCCCGGAAACATTTAAAATATGTGGGGTTTGCAACACAAAATAATGCCGCACATAAATGCGAGAAAATAACCTATATGCGGGAAAATAAATTACCGGCCAATCCCTACGCGTAAAAATACAAATGACCGCTCTAAAATACATGCAAAAATGATTCCTAAAACATGGACATTTAATCTACGGTAGGCGGGCAGTCCGGACACGCGCGAAAAAATATTACGGGACGCAAACATAATAGGACAGCACACTAAACTAGGCGTTTGGCACGTAAAACTACGTCAAATAATTATGCATGTTGCAAATTTGGATTCTACGCGCAAAACTACATGATTTTCATATAATACACGTTCCGATCCGACTTACGAATAAAAATATATGGGCGAACGAATATTACTATTTTTCTGGAAACTATCTAAATCGGAAACTCCATTAAAGCCTATTGGGCCGAAAGGGTAGGCGACATGTATTAAAATGCGCTGGGGGTGGGGAATACCTCACCTAGGCCTGGCCGGCCTGGAGGGCGCTGGAGCTGGGCCGAGGCCTCGTGGAGCTGGGCCAGGGCGGAGGGGCAGGCCCGCGCGCTGGCGAGGCCCAGCTGGGGGCTGTGCACGAGCGGTCACGGGGAGGGATCTCCTCGTCCTCCCGTGCGGGATCCCCTGGCGGTGGCGGCGGCTGCCGGCGAAGCATGGCGACGGAGAGGCGCCGGAGGCGGCTGGGAGGCGGCGACCGAGCGGATCCGGGGCCACCGGGCCCATTCCCGCCGGTGGGAGCCCGAACCGGGGGCCGGTGGAGGAGATCGTCGATGGCTTGACGTCGACCACAGAGGAGATGGCGAGACGGCGAGGAACTAACAGCGGCGAGTCGAGCGATGAGCAGTTGCACGGCGGCGGGACTGGCGGCTCCGGCGGCGGCCGATGGTCAGCGGGGAGGCGCGGGGAGGCACGGGCGAGGCAGCCTCGGGAGGTGCGGCTTCCTGGAGACGAGGACAGGCGGAGGCGCTCCTGAGCTGCGCGCATGCGGCTGGCGGCGGCGGGGATCCGGGCCCGGCGGGCCCGATCTGGGCTTGCGGGCCCGCGGCGGCTGGCGAGGGAGAGGGGCGGCTGGCTAGGGTTTCGGGGCTGCACGGATTTTGAGGCACATGGGGGGTGAGGGGGCTGTCTCAAATGCACTGGGGGGGGGGTATTTATAGACATATAGGGGGGCTAGGTTACCTGGAATTTCGTTCCGGATCCAACCGTGCGGAAGGATTCGGACGATTCCGAACGCGGGAATGGGTACGCGGCCGTGTAGAGGGGATATCCGGAGACGAGAGGGAGAACGGGCGGCGCGTCACGAATTTTAAAACACCGACACACGTCCGACGGAAGACCGAATACGGTGCCGCTACGGTCGACCGTTCGGGTACCAGACGGACTCCGATCGCGACGAAATTTGACAGGCGGCCTACCTATATATAAATAAAACCGCACGACAAATTCCATCTCAATCGGAGAAAGTTTTATACACGCTTTAAAACCAGGGTTACGACGGTGCCGCGGACGCGTGCGTGTGCGGTCGGGCTCGGAACGGACAACGACGCGAACTGACAACTAACAACGGATGCAACGTTTGAATATTGGCGGCAACGGAGATGCCGATGCAATGCTGATGATGCGCATGATGCGATGATGATGCTACAAATAGAATAAGCCACACGACGAAAACATAAATAAAGGGGAATCTTCTAGGGCGTCGGCAACGGGCTATCACAACTCTCCTACACTACAAGAGGATCTCGCCCCGAGATCCAAGAATGAAAGGGGGAGAGGATGAGAGAGAACAAGAGGTAAAAACTTAGTCGCTTCTTTGACAAACGAATGAAACCAACGATCCTTGAAGGTTGCAAAGAGATGAGGAATGATATGAGAAAGAAGCAAGAATTCACGGAAAATTTCGGCAGCACTTCGGTAGGAAAATGGGACAAAAAAATTGAATAAGAAGAGAATTAGACAATATGCACAACAAACAACTAAGTAGAGCAAGGGAACACCATGATCTTGATAGAACAACATAATAGACCCAAAAGAGCAACATCACAATGCCTCCGGAACAAGAGAATATGAACTAGCTCAAGCGGAAGAAGAGATTGAAGAAACGAATGACAACTATCATCACAATAGAATTGATGAGCCTCCGGACAGAGAATTGATGTAGCAATTGGAAAACCGACAACGAAAAAACAAGATAGTAGTGGGCTTATGAAAATCATCTCAACAAATATGAGGTGACAACCAACCACTGAAACAAACAAGGATAGATTGGGAGCAACAAGATATGAACACTTCTTACACCAAAAGGATACATTGAGAACTGGGATTAATGACAAGCACCATGAAAGCACAATCCATAGGAAAGCTTTAGGTGAAGCCAAACCAAGATAGCTCAATGAAGAAACCATGGGTTGAAAATATCTCATGATCATAGAATTGGTGGGTTTAATTATCTCACACTTGAAATGAAATCTCTTCGAGGCTCCTACACTAACAAGAATGCTATAATACCACCTCAATAGATAAAGGAAGAACAATTGCACCTAGACATGCAAGAGAAAGGATACTTGAGGTTCTCCAACAAGAATCTTGAAGAACACTTGAGAATGAATTGAAACCTTGATGAACCACCATGAAGGACCTCCGTATAAAAATGAATGACACAACAGCATCAAGGAAGAAAAGAATAAGATTATGACCTTGCCAAGATTTAGATGAAGCCTCACAAAGAGATACTTGCTAAAACCTGGAACTCCGGAAAAGAAAGATAAGCACACGAGAAAAGAATTGAAACCAAGAGCCACTCCGGAAGAAGAATTCAGATAACTTGATGAAACAAGAATAAGAATTATGTTATGCTAATCCTTCATCAAGTTTAATTGATGACAAGCAACGGATTTAGCGTAGCACTTATTCTACTAGAAATGAATCTCGGAGAGGCAGAGAGATAAGAACCACTTGAAGCATAATTGAAGGAAGCACCGGTAAGAATTCACAACTGAATGGGAACACCACGAAATAATGGAGATACATGAGAATGAAGAGATCATGAGCCACCTGAGAGAAGAGTTTTGAACAAGGCACCAGATAAACGAGAGACGAACGAAGAGACAACAATTGAGAAGAATTGAGGATGAAAGCTGAAAGCTGAGAACGAAGAATCTTCTCAAATGATGCCTTCGGAGGAACGAGAAATAAGAACAACTCAGAGAAGCACCGGATAGCACGAAAGGGATTACTCATGATTGGAACAAATAAGATAACGACACCAAGCTGAAATGATGAATCTACAATAGAATGGACCAAGATTCGAGAGAAACACCCCTTCGGTCTTCCAAGCTGAAAACATAGCAAAAGCACCATCACGAAAAACTGAGACACTCTGGAATAACGAAGAATGAAAGGTGAGCCAAAGACGAAAATAAATTTGAAGCGATCTTGAAGAATGAATATGACTTATGAAATTCATACTTACGTCATAGTTGAAATAATTAGAGATCTTTGGGAAAAGATTAAAAGAGCCAGGAAAGAACCTCAGAAAACCTGTGGGATATGGGCCCACTCAAAGAAACCACCGTTAGAAAAGATTGCTTAGAAGAGAGATATTGCACCGGTATGAAGAGAACTAGATGAGGTTGAGAACCTCGAAATAATTAAAAGAATTGAAAACACGAAACTTCCGAGATATCTTCAATGCTCCGGATAGAATAGAGAGAAATGATAACAACATAGGCTGGCAGGAATTCCCCAACATAGGAAAGAATTAACAAGGATGAAAAGGATATGATGAGCACAGACAACTGAATTAAATTCACCGGAAAAAGATAACCAGGTTGAAGGAATGATGAACTAGAACTCCCGAGAACATTCACAATGAATCATCGGGTAAAAGAGAAAAGAACAGACATCGGAAGCACAATGAAAAGAAACTCTTGGATGAAAAATTGAATCACCGAAGAAAAAGGGTGGGAGGGCGGGGAAAACAAACACAACTTGGGACAGATGAGATGAACTCCGGAATAAAATGAGAGAATGATCTTCAAATATTGGAGAGGACTGAATTACTTGAAGAGAGACACACGGGTTGAAAAGAATTAACATGATGACTCCGGTTGACAAGAATTGATGAGACAATTGATTAAGCCAAAGGATTAGCACTCTCATATGAATATGAGAACACTACTTAGAAAAGACCTGAATCACCATTGACATAGAAGCAACTTGAATTACCATATTTCAACAAAACAAAGGGTGCGACTTGCAATTAGCCAGAACAAACTGATGAGAAAGATTTCGTCTGATATTTTCGTGGACAGGATCGCACGGGCTCGATCCTTACAGTAGCCATCAAGTGCAAGGCAGTGCACCCGACATACGAAGCGTCCCCGAGTCGTAGCAAGCTACAAGGACTCTTTAAGACACAACGTGTACCGCTGTAAGTCGACTGTCAACAAACGAATCCACTAGATGTCGAACCCCAACCTAACATCATGCATTTGTTGGAAGATTGTCCTATAAGTAACTACTTGAATTCCCACCTAAGAATTACCGAAATATCTGGTCATGCAATTTGGTACACGGATACAAGGAGTAATATCACACAACTCCTATACTAACCCGTCACCTGTATCACATCCGTCAACACACAACCAGAATCTCGGACCTTCATCTACTACAGACCCTCGTGATCACAACGATACAAAGTATGGCAATACTCCCGAACAATCTGCACCAGTACTGGGGACATCGGGGTTATCTCGCCACTACTAGTATTGAAGCAATTACGAACATCCTTCGCCCTGAGATATTAAGAAATCTGAATGATAACGATGTGCTCAAGAATCCCCTGGAGCTCAACTCCCCTGAGACTTAGAGCAGATAGGAGGCACCAAGACAGAACTCCGTCACATCGGCATCATATAGATTCCAAAATTATCCGCGTGATCCTAAATTCTTTTTGAGTGAGAAGAGGAGTAGAATTAAATTATTACGTCAAGATTCCTCACCAGAGCATAGATGAGAAGAAAAAAGTATCCTACTCTCCGATATATAACTAGACTCAAAGCAGTTTTTCACTAGACTCAACTCGGCCAAGTTCGATCAATCAAGGGGGCTCCTAGGTCGGTACTGCTCTGATACCAACTTGTCACGCCCAAGATGCGACCCTATCCTCCATTTGGCACGAAGGCCTCGTCAGGGATAGAAGCGCATCTCGTCGTGTCGCAAGAATGGATATCGTTACAAGTACATGTACTGAAAAGATGAGATATACATAGAATTGGCTTACACTCGCCACAGGCTACATCAGAGTCACATCAGTACATTACATAATCATCAAGAGTAAGAGCAGGGTCCGACGACGGACGAAAACAAACGACAAAAGAAGAACAACGTCCATCCTTGCCATCCGAGGCTGCCGGCCTGGAACCCATCCTAGATCGATGAAGAAGAAGAAGAAGCAACTCCAAATGAACAATCAACGCGCTCGCGTCTAGTAACCTTTACCTGTACCTGCAACTGGTGTTGTAGTAATCCGTGAGCCACAGGGGACTCAACAATCTCATTTCCAAAGGTATCAAGACTAGCAAAGCTTAATGGGTGAGGTATGGTTAAGTGGTGAGGTTGCAGCAGCGGCTAAGCATATATTTGGTGGCTAAACTTACGAGTACAAGAATTAGAGGGGGAAGATCTACGCATAACGGACGTGACTACCGATGATCAAATGAATGATCCTGAACACATACCTACATCACACATAACCCCACCATGTCCTTGATCGGAGAAAGAACTCACGAAATAGACAGGCACGGTTACGTACACAGTTGGCATATTTTAATTACGTTAACTTCAAGTTATCTAGAACCAGTGTTAAACAAAGCTTCCACGTTGCCACATAACCGCGGGCACGGCTTTCCGAAAGATTTAACCCTGCAGGGGTGCTCCAACTAGTCCATCACAAATTACCACAAGCCGCATAGAAATCCTCAATCACGAAGCTCGCGATCTCGTCGGATTCCCTAGTGGAAAACCTCAACTCTGAGATTACCCAAAGCATCACCGGAATCCCGATGCACAAGATATCTCGTCAAAGGTAAAACTAATCCAGCAAGGCCGCCCGACGTGTCGACGTACCCGATAGGAGCCGCGTATCTCGTTCTCAGGACACGACGGATGGAACTAGCTACGGGTGCCAAACCTCGAGTTTCCTCGCGGCGGCCCCGTAGGCAGACCGTTTGGGACCAACGCCATCAGCACTCGCCCCTCCTGTTTATGTAAAATTACTCCTCGGGTAGCGCTAACTCCCTATGCATTTCAGTATTATCAAATTATTATGTTGGGCAAATGTAAAACCAATGTTGGGCCTTGCCAGACCAGCTTTAATCTAAAACGAATTATCAAGGGGGTCCCCATAACAACCCCGATCGTGTTAGGAGCGCTCAATTATGGAACATAACACCGGTAGCCGAAACTAAGGGGGCAAAGGTGGAACAAAACACCAGGCTAGAAAGGCCGAGCCTTCCACCTTTTACCAAGTATATAGGTGCATTAAATTAAATAGCATTTAATATGGTGATATAACAAGGAACCCATGCTTTCACATGGAAGCATCTGCACCTGCAACTAGCAACGCTAACAACATGGATAAGAAAGCGGTAACATAGCCAATCAGTGGTTTGCTAGGTCGAACAGGTTGAAGGTTATCAGGGCATTGTTGAGAGGCTGGTATTTAACATGTGGTAGGCAACGAGACATAATCGATAGAAGCGATAAAACTAGCATGGCAATGATAGTAATGGTATCTGGGGAAATGATCATCTTGCCGAAGATCCCTCTTGGAAGACGAATGCCTCCGTGAAGCAGATGAACCGACGTAGTCGAACGGGTCCTCACAATTCCGCACGCTGCGGAACTCTTTCGAGACGAAGCAAACCGGGAACACAAATCAACACACGAAATTCACCACACGATGCACAACACATATGATGCATGAGCAGTTGAATACATGCAAGTCACGGCATGACAATTCACACAATCAAACCCTACACATTAAGTGAAGTTCAATATGCAACGAGTTGCATATTGACGAAACTCCACGTTAATTATTCAGTTCTATCCCGGTTAGGTACACGGCAATATTAAATGTGGTTAAACATGGCAAGAGGTGAAGCATAAGTAAACTACCTATCTAGGCATTTTAAATGAGGTCGGAAATGACATATAGCACCTCCGAGACGACCTCACATGTTACTTTACAATTCTGTCCAGATCTGAATTAACACATTTAATTAGTTGTTAAACAGCAAAACAAATAGGTTCACGTGATTCTATGCGTCATTTCAAGCAATCTACACATAAGGAACATCTCCAACGGAGCTACGGATCAAAAGTTACAAGCACCGCAAGATATGATGTCATGAATGCAATATGTGTGCAACGACGGTCACGAGCACTTCAAAACAAACAACCAGCAAGAGAAAATGAAACTACACGAGATTCTAAGCAAGTTTCATGTAGGACACGATCACAACGGAGCTACGGATCCACATCTACGAGCAAAACGAGAAATCACTACAACCTGCCAAAAACAGCCACATAGCATCTTCTACACCCCACAACTACGGGCTACACTACTCCGATAAACTCAAGCAAGGCATGACACGGAAGAGGGCAAGAAGCACTACTACAAACAACTAACAACAACTAGCATGGCAGCAAGGAACACTAGGAAAAGAAGTCACAAAATGACATCCCACAAACTATTTCAGACTTAGTGAAAATTACACCTCATGAAAGTGCAGTTTTTGATCTGAAGCCATATTGACAGCAGCAAAACCAATATCTACAGGCCTCCAAATGGCATGAAAATTTACAAAATGCTAGAGAAACACAAGGGCTACAACTAACTCCATTGGACCAACCTCAAAAGAGCTACAGATCACAAGATGCAAGCAAGACAAGACATCAACAGAATATAACAGATTCCAGACTTAGAAATATTTCAGCTCCTCTAAAACAGCGCTATTTCTAGCAAGTTGAGAGCAAGCAAAACACACCTAAACATGCATTTCTATTGCAACTAAAAATACCAGAGGCTATACAAAACATCCAAGATCAAATCTCTAGTTGACAACTTAATCAAACGGAGCACGGAATAAATCCTACGAATTAAACAGAAGGGCATCACGGCAAAATATCGCGCGAACTAACTTGCTCTAATGCTAAAACTAATTGCACAGAAAAATCCATGGGATTTTTCTACCCCGGAAACATTTAAAATATGTGGGGTTTGCAACACAAAATAATGCCGCACATAAATGCGAGAAAATAACCTATATGCGGGAAAATAAATTACCGGCCAATCCCTACGCGTAAAAATACAAATGACCGCTCTAAAATACATGCAAAAATGATTCCTAAAACATGGACATTTAATCTACGGTAGGCGGGCAGTCCGGACACGCGCGAAAAAATATTACGGGACGCAAACATAATAGGACAGCACACTAAACTAGGCGTTTGGCACGTAAAACTACGTCAAATAATTATGCATGTTGCAAATTCGGATTCTACGCGCAAAACTACATGATTTTCATATAATACACGTTCCGATCCGACTTACGAATAAAAATATATGGGCGAACGAATATTACTATTTTTCTGGAAACTATCTAAATCGGAAACTCCATTAAAGCCTATTGGGCCGAAAGGGTAGGCGACATGTATTAAAATGCGCTGGGGGTGGGGAATACCTCACCTAGGCCTGGCCGGCCTGGAGGGCGCTGGAGCTGGGCCGAGGCCTCGTGGAGCTGGGCCAGGGCGGAGGGGCAGGCCCGCGCGCTGGCGAGGCCCAGCTGGGGGCTGTGCACGAGCGGTCACGGGGAGGGATCTCCTCGTCCTCCCGTGCGGGATCCCCTGGCGGTGGCGGCGGCTGCCGGCGAAGCATGGCGACGGAGAGGCGCCGGAGGCGGCTGGGAGGCGGCGGCCGAGCGGATCCGGGGCCACCGGGCCCATTCCCGCCGGTGGGAGCCCGAACCGGGGGCCGGTGGAGGAGATCGTCGATGGCTTGACGTCGACCACAGAGGAGATGGCGAGACGGCGAGGAACTAACAGCGGCGAGTCGAGCGATGAGCAGTTGCACGGCGGCGGGACTGGCGGCTCCGGCGGCGGCCGATGGTCAGCGGGGAGGCGCGGGGAGGCACGGGCGAGGCAGCCTCGGGAGGTGCGGCTTCCTGGAGACGAGGACAGGCGGAGGCGCTCCTGAGCTGCGCGCATGCGGCTGGCGGCGGCGGGGATCCGGGCCCGGCGGGCCCGATCTGGGCTTGCGGGCCCGCGGCGGCTGGCGAGGGAGAGGGGCGGCTGGCTAGGGTTTCGGGGCTGCACGGATTTTGAGGCACATGGGGGGTGAGGGGGCTGTCTCAAATGCACTGGGGGGGTATTTATAGACATATAAGGGGGCTAGGTTACCTGGAATTTCGTTCCGGATCCAACCGTGCGGAAGGATTCGGACGATTCCGAACGCGGGAATGGGTACGCGGCCGTGTAGAGGGGATATCCGGAGACGAGAGGGAGAACGGGCGACGCGACACGAATTTTAAAACACCGACAGACGTCCGACGGAAGACCGAATACGGTGCCGCTACGGTCGACCGTTCGGGTACCAGACGGACTCCGATCGCGACGAAATTTGACAGGCGGCCTACCTATATATAAATAAAACCGCACGACAAATTCCAGCTCAATCGGAGAAAGTTTTATACACGCTTTAAAACCAGGGTTACGACGGTGCCGCGGACGCTTGCGTGTGCGGTCGGGCTCAGAACGGACAACGACGCGAACCGACAACTAACAACGGATGCAACGTTTGAATACTGGCAGCAATGGAGATGCCGATGCAATGCTGATGATGCTACAAATAAAATAAGCCACACGACGAAAACAGAAATAAAGGGGAATCTTCTAAGGCGTCGGCAACGGGGTGTCACAAGTACCCTGACTAAACACCAGGTTATAAATCATCCGTCCACTAGCATCTCTATCCAGAAAATCATGGCGAACCATGCTGTCATAATCCAGATATCTCTCAGGGAGAAGCATCTCTCCTTCCTCTCCCAGTCTAATGGGTATCTCAAAGTGTCTGGCAAGACGGGTACCATAGATACCTCCATAGACGACTCCTTTAGAACGGTTCAGGTTCAACCGTTGAGCTATTATAGCGCCCAAGCTATAAGTCTTATCGTTATAAAGGCCTTTGCGCAAAACCGCAAGGTCTGGATAACTAAGTGATCCAGCATCCCCACGGCCAATCAAATATTTTCCCACAAATAGTGAGAAGTACCGAAGCACAGGAAAATGTATGCTAGCAATTCTAGCGCGAGACACTCCTCTCTCCTCTCCAACAGTAATAGAACCAATGAAATCCTCCAAGTCCCGTGGACAAGGGTCACAGATATCCCCAACAGAAGGTAATTTGCATACATTGCAAAAGTCCTACAACGTCATGCACTGGGGGACATCGTAAATCATGAACTCAACCATGGGAGGATTCTTCCTCGGATAAAAGTTGAAGCTTTGAACAAAAATATTGGCGAGGAGGAGATATTGTGGCACTTATCTTCAGCAAACGCAGTAAGACCTGCGTTCTCCACCAAGTAATAAAAGTCTTCATAAAGTCCGGCGGCGCGCAAAAATTCATCACTTGGCCACTCGCACGCTCGAACTTCTGTGACTCGAGGGACTACGTACTTGGGGTGGTTCTTCTCATCCTCCTTGTGGTTACGGCTTGAAGAGCCTCTCAAGAACCTCCTCATATTTTCCCTTTTCTAGCTCTAAAAAATTCTGAAATTTTAGACTTCGAAAGAAAAGTGAATAAGGATTAACTCAACTTGTAGCAACTACTCCTACTAGTTCCTAGAGACCGTATCACGCGGTAAAACTACTTGGGACCAATTAAAATCAACTTTTCAACTCCAGAACAGGGTCACCAAGGTAGCAAGAATACGCGAAGGATAAAGCACTAGAGCAAAAACTATTTGGACCAATGGAGGAGTCACTTACCAAGGAGTAATTTCCCCAAAACAGTTCGTAGAATGGTGCTTTGAGCAAGGAGATCGATAATCACACCCAAATGAGCAAGAACACGGGTTTGAGCTGCGAAACAATTTTTTCTGGAGGTGGAAGAAGAGGCTGGGAGCTGGAATGAGTGGAGGGGGTGCCTGTGGGCCCCACAAGCTTGCACCCCACCACCAGGGGGGTAGGTGGCGGTGAGGGGCTTGTGGCCCACTGGTCAGGCCCCCAAGCCAGCTCTCAGGCCTAGAAATTTTCAAATATTCCAGAAAAAATCATACTAAATTTTCAGGACCATAGGAGAACTTTTATTTTCAAGGTATTTTAAAACAGAAAAAGCTAAACTAATTCTATCATTTTTCTTCGAAGCAACAGAAAAGGAAAACTCAAAACACAGGTATGTGACTCTCTGATTCATCCATCTCATGGTCATCGAAAGAAATCCGTCAATGGGATTGATCAAGTCCTTATGACAAAACCTTTTCGAATCGCAAGAGAGAACAGAGAATTTTCGAATAGCCACTAAGTCACCTCAATGGGGATATGTATCTCCCCAACAAGCAAATCGTACTTCATCTTGACACGAGGAATAGGGCATTCAAAGCTCCCAATGAGAATCGATGAAGTCTTTTCGATAGCATTGATGCAATGTACTGGATATCGTTTCTTCGGAAAGTGCACTTTGTGCTCATTACCATTGACATGGAAAGTGACATTTCCTTTGTTGCAATCTATAACAGCCCCTGCAGTGTTTAAAAAGGGTCTTCCGAGGATGATAGCCATGACATCGTCCTCGGGAATATCCAAGATAACAAAGTCTGCTAAGATAGTGGTGTTAGCAACCACAACAGGCACATCCTCGCAAATGCTGATAGGGAAAGCAGTTGATTTGTCAGCCATTTGCAGACAAATTTCAGTGGGTGTCAGCTTATCCAATGCAAGTCTATGATAAAGAGAAAGCGGCATAACACTAACACCGGCTCCAAGGTCACATAAGGCAGTTCTTATGTAGTTTTCTTTAATGGAGCAAGGTATAGTGGGCACTCCGGGATCACCAAGTTTCTTAGGAGTTCCACCTTTGAAAGTGTAGTTGGCAAGCATGGTGGAGATCTCAAGATCTGGTATCTTCCGTTTATTAGTCACGATATCTTTAATGTACTTGGCATACGGAGACATCCTGAGCATATCAGTTAACCGCATCTGCAGAAAGATGGGTCTTATCATCTCAACGAAGCGCTCAAAATCCTCATCATCCTTTTTCTTGGATGGCTTAGGAGGAAAGGGCATAGGTGTCTGAACCCATGGCTCTCTTTCTTTACCATGCTTCCTAGCAGTGAAGTCATTTTTGTCGTATCTCTTAGGTTGTGGATTATCAGGATTAACCGTAGGTTCAATCTCCACATCCTCGTCATGGCTAGGTTGAGCATTATTATGAACATCACTGTCCATATTGTCACCAGGGTGATGTTCATCACCAGATTGTGTTTCTGCATCAGACGCAGAAATATCATTAGGTTCTTCAGGTGTGACAGTATTTGGTGAACTGGCGTGCTGGTTTCTATCATCCTTCTTCTTCTCCTTAGGATGACTCGGTGTATCAGCATTGATTCCTTGAGAATCTTGATCAATTCTCTTAGGATGACCTTCAAGATACAAAGGTTCGTGAGTCATTTTGCCTCCTCTAGTAATGACTCTGACAGAGTTGTCATTTAATTCATTGAGCAGGTCATTCTGAGCTTTAAGTACTTGTTCTACCTGAGTAGTAATCATAGAGGCATGTTTACTCAGAAGCTTCAGAGCATTGACATTTCTGTCTACACAAGCACTTAGATGGCTAAGCATACGAGCACTTTGTTCCAAGTGTCTGCTAACATAATCATTGAAACTCTGTTGTTTGGCAACAAAGTTGTCAAATTCATCAAAGCATAGCTAGAAGGTTTATCAAAAGGAATATCACTCTCGTCAAACCTACGCAGAGAATTCACTTCCACTACCTGTATCGGGTTATCGAGACCGTGGATCTCTTCGATAGGTGGTAGATTTTTGACATCTTCAGAACTAATGCCTTTCTCTTGCATAGATTTCTTGGCTTCTTGCATATCTTTGGGACTGAGGAATAGAATACCTCTTTTCTTAGGAGTTGGCTTAGGAGGTGGTTCGGGAATAGTCTAAGCATTATCGATGATCAAGATGTGATTCAGTAGGGGCTTAGCTTGTTCTACAGTTCGTTCCCTAAAAACACAACCGATACAACTATCTAGGTAGTCTCTAGAGGCATCGGTAAGTCCATTATAGAGGATATCAAGTATCTCGTTCTTCTTAAGAGGGTGATCAGGCAAGCATTCTGTAGCTGGACGAGCCTCCCCAAGCTTGTGGAGGACTCTCTTCTTGGAGTTGAGCAAAGTTGTATATTTCCTGCAAGGCAGCTTGCTTCTTATGGGCAGGGAAATATTTCTCACAGAAGTAATAGACCATCTCCTGGGGACTACACACACATCCAGGAGCAACAGAGGTGAACCATGCTTTAGCATCATCATTTAGAGAGAAAGGAAACAACTTAAGGATATAGTAGTGGCGGATCTTCTCCTCATTAGTGAAGAGGTTGGCTATTTCGGATAGTTTGGCAAGATGAGCTATGACCGTCTCAGACTCATAACCGTGAAAAGGATCAGATTCGACTAGAGAGATTATCTCAGGGTCGACAGAGAATTCATAATCCTTATCGGTGACAAAGATAGGCGAAGTGGCAAACTTCGGGTCATTTTTCATCCTAGCTTCCCGAGATTTTTTCCTTCCACTTGAGAAGTAATTTCTCAGCGTCATAGGCATCCTTACACGCAAGAAAATCCTCAGCTATCTCTCCCTCCATAACGTAACCCTCGGGTATATCAGGCAATTCATATCTAGGAGAGCTAGATCTAACAGGAGCAAAAGCAGGTTCTATCTCAATAGTATCGGCAGTTTCAGAAGCATCAAGAGCATTGGCAGTAACTCTAGAAATATCAAGCATAGCATCATCACGCAAAATAGCATTTCTAGCATCATCAGGCAAAGCAGTATCAAGCATAGCATCTCTAGCAGTATCAAGCATAGTATCATGAGGCATAGTATCAGGCATAGTATCTCTAGCAGTATCAGACATAGTATCAAGCATAGTATCATCAGGCGTAGTATCAAGCATAGCATCTCTAGCAGTAGTATCACAAGCATCATCAAGCACATGCGACATATCAAGATTTCTAGCAGGAGGTGATGTCGCAAACTTACTCATAACTGAAGGTGAATCAAGTGCAGAGCTAGATGACAATTCCTTACCTCCCCTCGTAGTTGAGGGCAAGACTTTGGTCTTCGGATCCTTCAGATTCTTCATAGTGATCAGCAGATATAAATCCCAAGTGACTCAGAGAATATATCAATACCTCCCCGGCAACGGCGCCAGAAAAAATGCTGATCCTGCAATCTCTGGCGTTAGCTAGACGAATGCTTATGACAACAAACCTTCCCCGGCAACGCCGCCAGAAAAAATGCTGATCCTGCAATCTCTGGCATTAGCTAGACGAATGCTTATGACAACAAACCTTCTCCTGCAATGGCACCAGAAGAATGCTGAAAGCACTCCCTAGCAATGAAACTAGAAGAATGTTGTTGATGGCCCACCAGCGCGTGGGTTCGCAGCAGTTTTCGAGGGTAGAGTATTCGACCCAAATTTGTAGATCGCCTAAAGGAGGTGAGAGAATACTCTCGAGTATTAGCAGCTGAATTTGTCAGATTCAACCACACCTGAAAAGGTTAGTATCTGCAAGCAAAGTAGTAACAGCAAAGTAACGAGTAGCGGCAGTGTAACGAGCAATAGCAGTGGCAAGGAACAACAGTAGTGACAGCGGTAGCAAGTAGCAACAGTAGCAAGCGACAGTAGTAGCAACAGTAGTAGCAGCAGCAGCAGAGCAAGACAAGTAACAACAGTAGCAACAGTAGTAGCAGCAGCAGCAGAGCAAGACAAGTAATAGCAGTAGCAACAGTTGTAGCAGGAGCAGAGCAAAACAAGTAACATCAGCAGTAGGATAAACTCGTAGGCAATGGGTCGGTGATTTGTTTGGATGATATTCATCATGCAACAGCTATAACATGGAGAGATATGTGGCTAGCTCCCGTTCGTCAATGTGATGTAGGCATGCATTCCGTGTGTCGTCATACGTGCTTAGGGAAAAGAACTTGCATGACATCTATTGTCCATCCCTGCCGTGGCAGCGGGGTCCAAAAGGAAACTACGGGATATTAAGGTTCTCCTTTTAATAAAGAACCGGACCAACGCATTAGCACTTGGTGAACACATGAACTCCTCAAACTATGGTCATCACGGGAGTGGTTCCGGTTATTGTCACTCCGGGGTTGCTGGATCATAACACATGGTAGGTAACTATAACTTGCAAGATCGGATCTAAAACACACATATATTGGTGACAACATAATAATTTCAGATCTGAAATCATGGCACTCGGGTTCTAGTGACAAGCATTAAGCATGGCAAAGTAGTAGCAACATCAAATCTCAGAACATAGTGGATACTAGGGATCAATCCCCATCAAAACTAACTCGATTACATGATAGATCTCATCCTACTCATCATCGCCCAACGAGCCTACGAATAGATTACTCACGAACGACGAAGAGCTTCATGGAATTGGAGAGGGAAGAAGGTTGATGATGACGATGGCGACGATTTCCCCTCTCCGGAGCCCAAGACGGATTCTAGATCTGCCCTCTAGATGATGAACAGGTGGTGGCGGCGCCTCCATATCGAAAACGCGACAAAAACTTCTCTTTTTATTTTTTCTGGGACAAAAGGCAACTTATAGAGCTGAAGTTGGGGGCGGCAGGTGCCTGTGGGCCCCACAAGCCTGCCCACCGCCACCAGGGGGTGGTGGCGGAGCAGGGGCTTGTGGCCCACTGGCCCACCCCGTGAGGTGGAACTTGGCGCAGATATTTTTGATATTTTCCAAAACTGCTCCCCGTAAATTTTCAGGATGTTTGGAGAACTTTGATTTGTGCACAAAAATAACACCAAGGCAATTCTGCTGAAAACAGCGTCAGTCCAGGTTAGTTCCATTCAAATCATGCAAATTAGAGTCCAAAACAAGGGCAAAAGAGTTTGGAAAAGTAGATACGATGGAGACGTATCAATGACCTTCTCGAAGATCTTGTCCTTATGAGCGTTTGGGGAAGTCATGATGATCTAGATCTGCCACACAAACAAGCTCGAAATGAAAACAGAGGAAGACTGCGCGATACGGAGATCAAAACCTTCGAGCGAATATATATTGATTTTTTCTGGACCAGAAGGGGTGCTCCGCAAGAAAACGGAGTCCGGGAGGCACATGAGGTGCCCACAAGCTCTCCCTCCGCCACGAGGGGGGGTGGCGGTGGCCAAGCTTTTGGCCGCCTCATGCGCTCTCCGGACTGCTTTTTATTTTTCTAATTTTCCAAAAATTCCAAAACGGAGGGATATTCCTATTGGAAAAGCATCGGAGTCCAATTTCTTACCGAAACAGATACCTCTTCGTTTTCAGGGTCTGAAACAGGCTGATAAACATCCCTTATGTACTCCTGTGGAGTTATGACATTGATGATATTGGTCTCAACATTTATTGATTTTGATGGCACCGGAACGATATACTTCCTCGATAACGTAAGGACCTTCCCATTTAGAGAGAAGCTTGCCTGCGAAGAATCTCAAACGAGAATTGTATAGCAGGACATAATCACCTACACTGAACTCTCGTTTCTGTATTCGTTTGTCGTGCCATCTCTTAAACTTTTCCTTGAACAACTTGGCATTCTCATATGCCTAGGCCCTCCATTCATCTAACGAGCTGATATCAAACAACCGCTTCTCACCGGCAAGTTTGAAATCAAAGTTGAGCTCTTTGATTGCCCAATAAGCTTTGTGTTCGAGCTCAAGAGGTAAATGACAGGCCTTACCGTAAACCATTTTATACGGCGACATGCCCATGGGATTCT
The DNA here is from genome assembly GCF_904849725.1 of Hordeum vulgare subsp. vulgare. NCBI lineage: Eukaryota > Viridiplantae > Streptophyta > Magnoliopsida > Poales > Poaceae > Hordeum > Hordeum vulgare. The sequence continues at coordinate 512,129,325 of NC_058524.1, read as the reverse complement.
TATAAGCAGTCCTATAAGCCCATAGTGCATAGTCAAGTTTGCTAGACCAATTCTTTCGAGATCTATTGACGGTCTTTTGTAGGATCAATTTGATCTCCCTATTACTCAACTCCACTTGACCACTAGACTGAGGATGATAAGGAGATGCAACTCTATGGTTGACATCATACTTAGTGAGCATCTTGCGGAAAACACCATGAATGAAGTGTGAACCGCCATCAGTCATCAAATATCTAGGGACTCCAAATCTTGGGAAAATGACTTCTTTAAGCATCTTAATAGAGGTGTGGTGATCATCATTCTTAGTGGGAATAGCCTCTACCCACTTGGTGACATAATCCACAGCAACTAAGATGTGAGTGTACCCATTGGAACTCGGGAAGGGTCCCATATAATCAAAACCCCAGACATCAAATGGTTCAATGAAAAGTGAATAGTTCATAGGCATTTCCTGACGCTTACTTATGTTCCCTATTCTTTGGCATTCGTCACAAGACAAGACAAACTTACGGGCATCCTTGAAGAGAGTGGGCCAATAGAAACCTGATTGCAATACCTTATGGGCAGTTCTGCCTCCATCATGGTGTCCTCCGTAGGCTTCGGAATGACACTTCTGCAAGATCTGTCCCTGCTCATGTTCAGGCACACAACGTCTAATAACACCATCTACTCATTCCTTATAAAGGTGAGGATCATCCCAAAAGTAGTGTCTCAAATCAAAGAAGAATTTCTTCTATTGCTGATAGGTGAAACTGGGTGGTATGTATTTGGCTACGATATAGTTTGCGTAATCAGCATACCACGGTGCACTATGTGAAGTGCGGATGACATTTAGTTGCTCATGAGGAAAGCTGTCATCAATAGGTCGTGGGTCATCAAGGACATTCTCTAGGCTAGACAAGTTATCTGCTACAGGGTTATCAGCACCCTTTCGGTCAACGACATGCAGATCAAATTCCTGTAGCAGGAGAACCCATCTGATCAGCCTAGGCTTAGCGTCCTTCTTCTCCATAATGTACTTAATAGCAGCATGATCAGAGTGAATAGTGACTTTGGAGTCAACTATATAAGATCTGAACTTTTCACATGCAAACACGACTGCTAAAAATTCCTTCTCCGTAGTGGCATAGTTTCTTTGGGCACCGTCTAGAGTTTTACTAGCGTAGTGAATAACATTCAACTTCTTGTCAACTCTTTGTCCTAGAACAACACCAGCAACATAATCACTAGCATCGCACATGATTTCAAAGGGCAAGTTCCAGGTAGGTGGTTGAACAATAGGTGCGGTTATCAAAGCCTTCTTAAGTATTTCGAAAGCTTCCTCACAATCCTCATCAAAAACAAAAGGAACATCTTTCTGCAAGAGGTTGGTAAGAGGCCTAGAAATCTTAGAGAAGTCTTTAATGCACCTTCTATAGAAACCAACATGACCTAGGAAACTTCGTATACCTCTAATATATGTGGGGCAAGGCATTTTCTCAATTGCATCAACCTTAGCCTTATCAACTTCAATGCCTCTTTCAGAAATCTTGTGTCCTAAGACGATACCTTCATTAACCATAAAGTGGCACTTCTCCCAATTCAAGACGAGGTTGGTATCTTCGCATCTCTGTAAGACTCGATCAAGGTTGCTGAGGCAATCATCAAAGGAAGACCCGTAAACGGAAAAGTCATCCATGAAAACCTCGACAAGCTTTTCACAAAAGTCATAGAATATAGCCATCATACATCTTTGAAAGGTGGCAGGTGCATTTCATAAGCCAAAAGGCATACGTCTATAAGCAAAGGTACCGAAGGGGCAGGTGAAAGTGGTTTTCTCCTGATCAGATTGTGCAACAGGTATTTGCGAGAAACCTGAATAACCGTCTAGAAAGCAAAAGTGTGTGTGTTTTGATAGCCTTTCTAGCATTTGGTCGATAAACGACAAAGGATAATGATCTTTCCTGGTTGCCTTATTCAGTTTCCAGAAGTCTATCCCATCCTATAGCTAGTAATATTCCTCTGTGGGATTAGTTCATTCTTATCATTAGGAATGACGGTGATACCTCCCTTCTTAGGTACTCAATGTACTGGACTTACCCAATCACTATGAGCAACATGATAAATGATTCCTGCTTCCAGAAGCTTTAATATTTCTTTTCTAACGGCCTCTTCCATCTTAGGATTTAATCTCCTTTGATGATCAGCAACTGGTTTAGAATGAGGATCGGTTTTAATCTTGTGCTGACATAGAGTGGGACTAATACCCTTAAGATCATCAAGAGTATATCCAATAGCAGCACGGTGCTTCCTCAGAGTTTTTAGTAACTTCTTCTCTTCGTGCTCTGAGAGGAGAGCACTAATAATAACGGGATATATCTCCTTCTCATCAAGATAGGCATACTTAAGAGTATCAGACAACTGTTTAAGCTCGAACACAGGATCACCCTTTGGCGGGGGAGGATCCCTAAGCAGTTCAACAGGCAGATTATTCTTGAGAATAGGATATTGTTCTAAGACAATTTTATCTATCTCATCTCTCTCCTCCATATGCATATCATTTTCATGCTCAAGCAGATATTGCTCTAAAGGATCCGTAGGAGGTACGGCAATAGAGGCAAGAGCAATGATTTCATTCCTTCCAGACGACTCTTTTTCATGGGGTTGTCTTCCAAACTTGGAGAAGTTAAATTCGTGAGACACACCCTTGAAACTAACTGTGACAGTCTGCTTAACGCAATCAATGTGAGCATTGACAGTGTTGAGAAAGGGTCTACCAAATATGATGGGACAAAAGTTATCTTGTGCAGTACCAAGGACGAGGAAATCAGTAGGATACTTCGTCTTACCACACAGGACTTCTACGTCTCTCACAATTCCCAGAGGGCAGATAGTGTCTCTATTAGCTAGCGTAATAGTGACATCAATGGGTTCTAACTCAACAGGTGCAATCTCATCTTTGATTTCATCATATAAGGAACGGGGTATTGCACTAACACAAGATCCCATATCACATAAACCATGGTAACAGTGATCTCCTATCTTGACAGAAACAATGGGCAAGCCACCTACATGTCCGTATTTGTCCTTCGCGTGAGGTTTAGCAATTCTAGCGGAGTCCTCATAGAATTTGATAACATGCCCGTCTACGTCTTCGGTTAAGAGATCTTTGATAATAGAAACACTAGGTTCAACTCTAATCTCCTCAGGGGGTGCAAGTGGTCTAATGTAACCCCTACGTATCACAGTTGGAGCTTTAAAATAATCCTTTATCCTAGCAGGGTATGGTGGTTTCTCAGTGTAAGCACAAAGAACAACATGATCACTAAAAGTAATGAGTTTCTCCTCAACTAGATGGTTCTGACTATGTTGCTTTCTACAGGAGGGATGATACTTAAACCACTTCTCTTTGGGAAGACCAACATGAGCAGCAAAAGATTCACATAGAGAAGCTACTATCTCAGAGTCAAGTCCATACTTAGCGCTAAAATCTCTAGAAGTTTTTGTCTCAACAAAAGATTTAACGCAATCAAACTGGAAATCCATACCTGACTCCTTACCTTCCTCCAGCTCCAAATCTTCAGAGTTACATTTGATTCTCTCCAATAAATTCCACTTGTGGTCAATATCCTTCTTCATAAAAGAACCGGTACAAGAAGTGTCAAGCGTGGTACGATCTTCATGAGAAAGCCGAGCATAAAAGTTTTGAGTGATAATTTCTCCCGAGAGCTCATGATTGGGGCATGAATATAGCATTGATTTAAGCCTCCCCCAAGCTTGAGCTATGCTTTCCCTGTCATGAGGCCAAAAGTTATAAATAAAGTTCCGATCACGATGTACTAAATGCATAGGATTGAACTTTTGATGAAATTCCAATTTCAACCGATTGTAGCCCCATGATCCAGTATCATCACATAGCCTATACCATGTCAACACCTTATCCTTCAAAGATAAAGGAAAGACTTCCTTCTTTACCTCATCCTCGGGCAAACCTGCAAGCTTAAATAAACCACAAACTTCATCTACATAGATCAGATGCAAGTCTGGATGTGAAGATCCATCTCCTGTGAAAGGATTAGCCAGCAGTTTCTCAAGCATACCCGAAGGAATTTCATAAAAGATATTTTCAGTAGGTACCTCAGGTTGAGGAACAACTCCTCGTGCTTCCATTCGTGGTGAAGATACCCCGAACAAACTCCTCAAAGGAACAGTTTCCATAGTAACAAGTGACAATAAATTTCAGCACAGTATATAGATGTTTCCTTACCAATTTCCAATTACCAAAGGCGCTTCACTCCCCGACAATGGCGCTAGAAAAGAGTCTTGATGACCCACAAGTATAGGGGATCAATCGTAGTCCTTTCAATAAGTAAGAGTGTCGAACCCAACGAGGAGCCGAAGGCTCTGATAAACGCTTTTCAGCAAGGTAGTAACAAGTGATGGTGTAGTGAGCTGAAACGTAGCAAGCAAAAAGTAACAAGTAACAAGTAGTAGAAATGGTGCAGCAAGTGTCCCAATCCCTTTTGTAGCAAGGGACAAGCCTGGACAAAGTCTTATAGGAGGAAAAACACTCCGGAGGACACACGGGAATTTCTGTCATGATAGTTTCATCATGTTCATATGATTCGCGTTCGTTACTTTGATAGTTTTATATGTGGGTGGACCGACGCTTGGGTACTGCCCTTAATTAGACAAGAATCCCACTTATGATTAACCCCTCTCGCAAGCATCCGCAACTACGAAAGAAGAATTAAGACAACGTCTAACCATAGCATTAAACTAGTGGATCCAAATCAGCCCCTTACGAAGCAACGCATAGACTGGGGTTTAAGCTTCTGTCACTCCAGCAACCCATCATCTACTTACTACTCCCCAATGCCTTCCTCTAGGCCCAAGTATGGTGAAGTGTTATGTAGTCGACGTTCACATAACACCACTAGAGGAAAAACAACATACAACATATCAAAATATCGAACGGATATCAAATTCACATGACTATTATCAGCATGACTTATCCCATGTCCTCAGGAACAAAAGTAACTACTCACAAAGCATAATCATAATCATGATCAGAGGTGTAATGAATAGCATCAAGGATCTGAACATAAACTCTTCCACCAAGTAATCCAACTAGCATCAACTACTAAGAGTAATCAACATTACTAGTAACCTTACAAGTACCAATCGGAGTTGTGAGACGGAGATTGGTTACAAGAGATGAACTAGGGATTGGAGAGGAGATGGTGATGATGAAGATGTTGATGAAGATGCCTCCCCTCCGACGAGAGGAGTGTTGGTGATGACGATGGCGATGATTTCCCCCTCCAGGAGGGAAGTTTCCCCAGCAGGATCGTCGTGCCGACGCTCTAGATTGGATCTGCTCAAGTTCCGCCTCGTGGCGGCGGCGAAACCACGAAAAAGCTCCCGATTGATTTTTTTTATGGAACGAAACCCTTCATATAGCAAAAGAGGGGGGGCAGTGGGCCGTCAGGGAGCCCACAAGCTTGCCCTCCGCCACCAGGGGGATGGCGGTGGCAGGGCTTGTGGCGCCCTGGTAGCCCCCCTCTGGTACTTATTTCGCCCAGTATTTTTTATATAATCCCAAAAAATTCCATGTAACTTTTCAGGGCATTTGGAGATGTGCAGAATAGTGGACTAAGATTTGCTCCTTTTCCTGTCCAGAATTCCAGCTGCCTGAATTCTCCCTCTTCAAATAAACCTTGCAAAATAAGAGAGAAAAGGCATAAATATGGTACCACAAAGTAATATAATAGCCCATAAAGCAATAAATATCAACATGAAAGCATGATGCAAAATGGACGTATCAGCGACCCATCAAGTAAAGTCAAAGTACCTGCTGTCCCTGGACAGGGCCAAAATAAATCCAAAAAGAAGAAGGACTGGGCTGGAAAAAATAAATCCGTGTCCAAGAGCAGCCTATTGGAGCTACCATGTCCGATTCATTCTCGTAAGGATGGGGAGGGGAGACCATTCATGCCAAACATACAACTCGCGACTGTCGTCTGCTCCAGAAGGACATGGGCGGAGAGCCCTCTCGGGACAAGGAAGATGAGAACGACCCAACGGACGCCTGTGGGTATCCAAATATTGAGGCAACTGATAAGCCACAAGTATAGGGGATCGCAACAGTTTTCGAGGGTAGAGTATTCAACACAATTTTTGTTGATTCTACACAAGGAGAGCCAAAGAATATTCTCGAGTATTAGCAGTTGAGTTTTCAATTCAACCGCACCTAAAAGACTTAATATCTGCAGCAAAGTATTTAGTATAAAAGTAATATGGAAGTAACGGTAACAGTAGCAAACGCAACAGTAGCAGTTTTGGTGTGATTGTAACAATAGCAACGGAAAACTAACTTATCAAAGATCAATATGTGAAAAGCTCATAGGCAATGGATCAATGATGGATAATTATGTTAGATGGCATTCATCATGCAAAAGTCATAACATAGGGTGACACAGAACTAGCTCCAATTCATCAATGTACTGTAGGCATGTATTCCATATATAGTCATACGTGCTTATGGAAAAGAACTTGCATGACATCTTTTGTCCTACCCTCCCGTGGCAACGGGGTCCTAATGTAAACTAAGGGATATTAATGCCTCCTTTTAATAGAGAACCAGACCAAAGCATTAGCACTTAGTGAATACATGAACTCCTCAAACTACGGTAATCACCAGAAAGAACCCCAGTTATTGTCACCCTGGGGGATGCGGATCATAACTCGTAATAGATGTCTATAGCTTGCAAGATAGGATCAAGAACACATATATATTCATGAAAACATAATAGGTTCAGATCTGAAATCATGTCACTCGGGCCCTAATGGCAAGCATTAAGCATAACAAAGTCAGGCAACATCAATCTCAGAACATATTGGATACTAGGGATCAAACCCTAACAAACCAAACTCGATTAGATGATAGACCTCATCCAACCCATCACTGTCAGCAAGCCTATGATGGAATTACTCACGAACGATGGAGAGTGTCATGAAATTGGTGATGAAGGATGGTTGGTGATGACGACGACGTCGATTTCCCCTCTCCGGAGCCCAAATCAGACTCGAAATATGCCCTCCCGAAAAAGAACCGGAGGTGGCGGCGACTCCATATCGTAAAATGCGATGAAGTCTTCTCTCCATTTTTTTATGCGCAGATAGGAATATATAGGAGTGGAAAATAGGTCGGTGGAGCTTCACGGGCCCCACAAGCCAGGGGCACGGCCTAGGGGGGCGCGCCCTGCAGGCTTGTGGCCTGGGGGTGGCCCCCTCGGGTAGATGCTTTCGCCAGTATTTTTTATTAAATCCAGAAATATGCTCCGTAAATTTTCAGGTCAATCCGAGAACTTTTATTTCTGCACAAAAATAACATCAAGACAATTCTGCTCAAAACAACATCAGTCCGGGTTAGTTCCATTCAAATCATGCAAATTAGAGTCCAAAACGCAGGCAATATAGTTTGGAAAAGTAGATACGTTGGAGGCGTATAAACTCCCCCAAGCTTAAACCTTTGCTTGTCCTCGAGCAATTCAGTTGATAAACTGAAAGTGATAAAGAAAAACTTTTACAAACTCTATTTGATCTTGTTGTTGTAAATACGTCTAACTTATGTTCAGATTTTCAGCTCAGATTATAGACTAACCATATTCACAAGAATATTTAGGTCTCATATTTACTGATATATGGCATAATCAACTAGCGAGCAATAATAATAAGTCTCGGATGACATCAATTTTATCAAAACAATCATAATACAATATGATGAACTGGTGTCTCGCTTCTGAGACCGCAAAACATAAATGCAGAGCACATCCAAAGAACAAGGACTGACTAGACCTTGTAATTCATGCTAAAAGAGATCCAGTCATACTCATACTCAATATCAATTAATATCGAAGCATATAGATGATGGGGGTGCTCTCTAACTAGTGCCTTTTATAAGAAGAGGATGACTCAACAATAAAGTAAAATAGATAGGCCCTTCGTAGAGGGAAGCATTGATTTGTAGAGGTGCGAGAGTTCGAGCTTCTAAAATAGGGATGAATCAAAATTTTGGATGGTATGCTTTCATTGTCAACGTAACAACTAAGAGTTCTCAATATATTCCATGCTAAATACATTATAGGCGGTTCCCAAACAGAATAGTAAAGTTTTTACTCCCCCTCCACCAATCAATCACATTCCACGGCGGGCCGCATCCACGAGTACCGTCCATAGAAACATCAATCCTGAGGGAGCTTTGTTTCATTAAATTTGATTTGACTTTTGAGCATGGAACTAGGCATCCCAATTACCAGCCACTTTCTCGTGAATGATAGTGAATAAACACATATCGTGAGAATAACCCACCTAGCATGGAAGATACTGATAGCCCCCAGTGACCACATGAGCAATTCAGGCATACAAAACAAAATGTTTATTTGAAGGTTTAGAGTATGGCACATGCAAATTTACTTAGGACGAAAAGTGAATACGACATATAGGTAGGTATGGTGGACTCATATGGAACAACTTTGGTTTTATGGAAATGGATGCACAAGCAGTATTCCCGCTTAGTACAAGTGAAGGCCAACAAAAGACTGGGAAGCGACCAACTAGAGAGCGACAACAGTCATAAAAATGCTTTGAGATTAACCAACATTGAATGCAAGCATGAGTAGGATATAAATCACTATGAACATAAACATCATAGAGGCTATGTTGATTTTGTTTCAACTACATGCGTGAACATGTGCGAAGTCAAGCCACTCGAATCATTCGGAGGAAGATACCACTCTATCATACTACATCACAACCATTTTAATATGCATGTTGGCACTCAAGACAAACCATTATTCACTCCTAGCTAATCAAGCATGGCATAAGCAACTATAATCTCTAATTGTCATTGCAAACATGTTCAATCCATAACGAGCTGAATCCAGAACAATGAGCTAATCATATCTACAAAAACAAGATAGGTCAAGTCCATACCAGCTTTTCCCCATCTCAGTCACTTCATCATATATGGTCATTATTGCCTTTCACTTGCATGACCGAACGATGTGAAAAATAATAATAAGAGAGCACGTGCATTGGACTAAGCTGGAATCTGCAAGCAATAACTCAAAGGTGAAGACAAGGTAATATGGACTCTCTGATAGATAAATGATAAAAAAATATGAGAGCCACTCAGCATGTCATCTTGGTCTTCTCCTTTTGACCCAAAGAAGAAACAAAAACTATCTACACGGGGAAGCCCGACAAGCAAAAGAAGAACAAAAAATCTTTTTGGGTTTTCTTTTAACACTACAAGTAAACAAACTAGAAGGTATAGCTAGAACTATTTTTATGGGTTTTCTCAAGGTTAATGAAACACAAAAATAACAAAACAAAGAGAAGAAATAAACTACCATGGATAGTACAATGAAAAAGTATGAACACCGACAATTGGAATGAGTGTGTGAACAAGAATGTAATGTCGGTGAGAAATACGTACTCCCCCAAGCTTAGGCTTTTGGCCTAAATTGGTTTTATGTCCATGGCTTGAAATAATTCTCTCCTGGATACTCTGGAGAATACTGAGGGTTCCATTGGTCTTCGAGGTCCTGCGGCTTGCACTGAAAAACTGGAACTTGATACGGATCGAGGGCTGGTGCAGGCTCATGTGTTGGGGGTTGCGACATGCCCCAATATTTGTAAATGTCCTCGGGCACAATAGTGTACTTTCCTGCATGGATATTGAACAAAGAAGGAGCAGGCAAGGTAACAATCTCATAGGTACCCTCACTAAATACTAAGTTGTAAAGCAGCCTCTTATCATTGTCTTTCTTAATAAAATCATGTGCTACCATCCTATCATAATATAAATATCTTGTAGGCAGTCACATTTTCTCTTCCTCCTTAAGCCTAATAGGTATTTTAAAGTGTTTAGCTAAATGAGATGCATAGATACCTCTAAATATGGTGCCCTTCGAACGGTTTAAATTCAACCATTGAACCACTATAGCACCCACACTAAAAGTTCTATCAGCAAGTAAAGCGTTGAGTAGAATAGTGAGGCCGGGAGCACTGAGGCTTCCACTCTCACCGCGACCAACTAAACATCTCCCTGCAAAAAAAATGAATAATAGCGTAGCACACGTAAATATACGCTGCCCGCTCTTGCCTTTAACACCCCTCTTTCTTCCCCTAAAATGATTGTGGTAATAAAATCCTCCATGTCTCTAGGACGTGGTTCACTGAAGCTGCCCTCAAAAGGTAGTTTGCAAACATTGCAAAAATCATAAAGTGACATTTGCTTAGGCACATCATATAAATGAAATTCTACCATGGGAGGATTCTTCCTAGGATAAAAGTGAAAATTATGCACGAAAGTATTAGTAAGTAGGAGATACTGGCCACACTTCTCATTGAGGAAGTCAGTGATGCGTGCATTTTATGCTGGATTGCAAAAATCTTCATAAATTCCGGCCACCCTCAAGAATGCCTCACTTGGCCATTCACATGGTCGAACTTCCGCGGTGTGAGGAATATTGTATCTAGGCTTCTCATTTTCATTTTCTTTAGAACCCTGACTTGAAGAGGGTCTTAACAATCTCCCCATCTTTCCTTTTTCTAAAAATTAAATCTGAAAATATTAGTGACTCCACATAAAAATGAACAAAACTTAATCAAAACTTATAGCAACTACTCCCACAAGTGCCTAGAAGCCATATCATGCATCAAAACTACTTGGGACCCTACAAATTTGACATGCAAGCTCAAGAACAAGGTCACCACAACATCAAGATTTTGCAATATATAAAGCACTAGAACAAAGACTAATTGGACCATTGGAGGAGTTACATACCGATGATCAATCCCTCAAAATAGTTTTGCAAATGGGGCTTTGAGCAAGGAGATCGAAAATGGCAGCAAGATGAGCTAAAACACGGGTTTGAGCAATGGTGGGATTTTTTCACGAGGAAGAATGAGTGAATGGGTACTGGAATAAATGAAGGGGCCCCACGTGGGACCCACAAGCCAGGGGGCGCGCCCACGGGTGGCGGCCGTGCCCTGCAGGCTTGTGGCCCACTGGTGCAGCCCTTGATGTGTTCTTAGTACTAGAAATTCTTAAATATTCCAAAAAAATCATACTAAATTTTCAGGGAGTTCTGAGAACTTTTATTTTTCAGGATATTTTCTATTGCATGGATAAAATGGAAAACAGGGAAATAATAGCTTTTTTACTAAAATAAAACTAAGGAATAGAAAATAAAAGTTGGGTACAAAAGGTTGTGCTTTCTAAATTCATTCATCTCATGCCCGTCAAAAATAATCCATCAATAAGGTTGATCAAGCCTTATTGACAAACTTCTTTCGAATGAAATGGAACTAGAGAACTTTCGAATAACACTAGGTTACCTCAATGGGGATATGCATGTCCCCAATAATAAGTATGTCATATTTATTTTTGCCTGTAGGAAGAGGGAATTCAAAGTCTCCAATAGTGAACTTTAGAATTTTTTCAATGTAGTTGATGCTATGAGCTTGAGATTGTTTCTTCGGAAAGTGTACCGTATGCTTATTACCATTGACATGAAAAGTGTCATTGCCTTTGCTGAAATCAATAACAGGCCATGGAGTATTCAAAAAGGGTCTACCAAGGATGATCGACAAACTGTCATCCTCGGGAATATCAAGAATAACAAAGTCCGTTAGAATAGTAATGTTTACAACCAAAACAGGCACATCCTCACAAATACCGATAGGTAAAGTAGTTGATTTATCACCCATTTGAAGATAGATTTTAGTAGGTGTCAATTTATTCAAGTCAAGTCTACGATATAGAGAAAATGGCATAACACTAACACCAGCTCCAAGGTCACATAAAGTATTTCTAACATATTCCTTTAATGGAGCATGGTATAGTGGGTACTCCGGGATCTCCTAATTTCTTTGGTATTCCAACCTTAAAAGTGTAATTAGCAAGCATGGTGGTTATCTCGGCTTCCGGTATCTTTTTTTTATTAGTAACAATATCTTTCATGTACTTAGCATAGGGAGATATTTTCAGAATATCAGTTAAGCGCATACACATTTCAGCAAAGCGCTCAAAATCCTCATCATCCTTTTTGTTGGATGGTTTAGGAGGAAAGGGCATGGGTTTCTGAACCCATGTTTCTCTTTCTCTAGCATGCTTCCTATCAACAAAATCTCTTTTAGCGTATCTCTTATTCTTAGGTTGTGGGTTATCAAGATCAACAACAGGTTGAATCTCCACATCCTTGTCATTACTAGGTTGAGCATCAACATGAACATCATCATTAATATTATCACTAGGTTCATGTTCATTATCAGATTGTGTCTCAGCATCAGAAATAGAGATATCATTTGGGTTTTCATGTGACTCTATAACAGTTTCACTAGCAGCATGCAAAGCCCTATGATCATTCTTTTTCTTTTTATTAGAATGATCAGGCACATCAATATTAGCTTTGTGAGAATCTTGCTCAATTCTCTTAGGATGGCCTTAGGATACAAGGGTTCCTGAGTCATTCTACCACCTCTAGTCACAACTCTAACAGGATGATCATCGTTTTTACTAATCATCTCATTGAGCAAATCCTTTTGTGCCTGAAGTACATGTTCTACTTGGGTAGTTACCATGGAAGCATGTTTAATAATAAGCCTAAGGTCACTAACAATTATACTCATATATTCACCCAAGTGATCAAGCATGTAAGCATTATGTTTCAATTGTATACTAACATAAGCATTGAAATTTTCTTGTTTAGCAACAAAGTTATCAAATTCATCCAAGCATTAGTTAGAAGACTTATTATAAGGAATATCACCTTCATCAAATCTACGAAGATAATTTACCTCTACTACGTGTGTCGGGTTATCAAGACCATGTATTTCTTTAATAGGTGGTAGATTTTTAACATCTTCACTTTAATACCTTTTTCTTTCATAGATTTATTTGCCTCTAGCATATCTTCAGGACTGAGGAATAGAATACCTCTTTTCTTCGGAGTTGGTTTTGGAGGTGGTTCGGGAATAGTCCAATCATTAGCATTGCTCAATACATTATTCGATAGTAGTTCAACTTGATCAACAGTTCGTTCCCTGAATCCACAACCAGCACAACTATCTAGGTGGTCCCTAGAATCATCGTTTAGTCCATTATAAAAGATATCAAGTATTTCATTTTTCTTGAGAGGGTGATCAGGCAAAGCATTAAGTAACTAGAGAAGCCTCCCCCAAGCTTGTGGGAGATTCTCTTCTTCAATTTGCACAAAGTTAAATATTTCCTGCAAGGCAGCTTGTTTCTTATGGACAGGAAAATATCTTTCAAAGAAGTAGTAAATCATATCTTGGAGACTACGCACACAACCAAGAGCAAGATAATTGAACCATATCTTAGCATCACCCTTTAATGAGAACGGAAGCAGCTTAAGAATATAATAGTAACGAATTTTTTACTCATGAGTAAATAGGGTGGCTATATCATTCAATTTAGTAAGGTGTGCCCCAATAGTTTCAGATTCATAACCATGAAAAGGATCGGATTCTACCAAAGTAATTAACTCAGGATCGAAACCGAATTCATAATCCTTATCAGTAACACAGTTAGGTGAAGTAGCAAACTTGGGATCATATTGCATTCTAGCATTCAAAGATTTTTCGTTCCACTTGCATGATAATTTCTTAAGATCATCTCTATCCTTACAAGCAAGAAAGTCCCTAGCTAATTCTCCTTACATAACATAACCCTCAGGTATATTAGGCAATTCATATCTAGGAGAGCTAGGTCTAGCAGGTGAATCATAGTGTTCAGTTTCATCGGATTCAGCAATATTATCAGTTTCAGCATTTACTCTAACAATTTGTTCATCAAGAAATTTACCAAGTGGCATAGTAGTATCAAGGAAAATATCATCATAAGCACCATGCATAGAAGAAGTAGCATCATCAATTACTTGCAACATATCAGATTCAGTGGTAGGTGGTGGTGTCGCAAATTTACTCATAACAGACGGTGAATCAAGTGCAGAGCTAGATGACACTTCATTACCTGCCCTCGTAGTTCAGGGGTAGATCTTGGTTATAGCGTATTTTAGATTCTTCATAGTGATCAACAGATATAAATTCCAAGTGACTCAGAGAATATAGCTATGCTCCCCGGCAACGGCGCCAGAAAAAGGTCTTGATAACCCACAAGTATAGGGGATCGCAACAGTTTACGAGGGTAGAGTATTCAACCCAAATTTATTGATTCGACACAAGGGGAGCCAAATAATATTCTCGAGTATTAGCAACTGAGTTGTCAATTCAACCACACCTACAAGACTTAGTATCTGCAGCAAAGTATTTAGTAGCAAAGTAATATGGAAGTAACGGTAACGGTGGCGAACGTAACAGTAGCAGTTTTGTTGTGATTGTAACAATAGCAACAGAAAAGCAACTTAGCAAAGATCAATATGTGAAAAGCTCATAGGCAATGGATCAGTGATGGATAGTTATGTTGGATGGCATTCATCATGCAATAGTCATAACATAGGGTGATACAGAACTAGCTCCAATTCATCAATGTAATGTAGGCATGTATTCCATATATAGTCATACGTGCTTATGGAAAAGAACTTGCATGCCATCTTTTTCCTACCCTCCCGTGGCAGCGGGGTCCTAATGGAAACTAAGGTATATTAAGGCCTCCTTTTAATAGAGAACTGGACCAAAGAATTAGCACTTAGTGAATACGTGAAACCCTCAAACTACGGTAATCACCGGAAAGAATCCTAGTTATTGTCACCTTGGGGGATGCAGATCATAACTTGTAATAGGTGTCTATAACTTGCAAGATAGGATCAAGAACACATATATATTCATGAAAACATAATAGGTTCAGATCTTAAATCACGACACTCGGGCCCCAGTGACAAGTATTAAGCATAGCAAAGTCATAGCAACATCAATCTCAGAACATAGTGGATACTAGGGATCAAACCCTAACAAAACTAACTCGATTACATGATAGATCTCATCCAACCCATCACCGTCTAGCAAGCCTATGATGGAATTACTCATGAACGATGGTGAGCATCATGAAATTGGTGATGAAGGATGGTTGGTGATGACGACGGTGTCGATTTCCTCTCTCCGGAGCCCAAATTAGACTCTAGATCTGCCCTCCCGAGGAAGAACAGGAGGTGCCAGTGGCTCCGTATTGTAGAACGCGATGAACTCTTCTCTCTAAATTTTTCTCCGCAAATAGGAATATATAGGAGTGGAAAATAGGTCGGCGGAGGTTCAAGGGCCCCACAAGCTAGGGGGCACAACCTAGGGGGGCGCACTTCAGGCTTGTGGCTTGTGGGTGGCCCCCTACGATAGATTCTTTCGCTAGTATTTTTTATTAAATCCAAAAATATTCTCCTTAATTTTTCAGGTCAATCCGAGAACTTTTATTTCTGCACAAAAATAACACCAAGGCAATTCTATTGAAAACAACATCAGTACGGGTTAGTTCCATTCAAATCATCCAAATTAGAGTCGAAAACAAGGGCAAAAGAGTTTGGAAAAGTAGATACATTGGAGACGTATCAGCGACCCTCATGATCTTCGCTCACGTCGAGAGCAAGAGTCATTGAAGGTTATGAATCGGGAGGTGAACATGGCAGCCCTGGCTGTCACAAAGTACCTCGATTGGGCAAAGGCGCCCATCACATTCGACCAGTCGGACCACCCCGCAAGCATAGCCACCCCCGGGAGGAAGACGCTGGTGGTCGATCCCACAGTCAATGAATTCCGAATGTGGAAATTCCTCATGGATGGAGGCAGCGACCTAAACATCATCTACGTGCACACTCTCAAATCCATGGACATCCCACTCTCCCGGCTAAGCAAGAGTAACATGCAGCTCCACGGGGTCATCCCCGGGAAGAAGGCGGAATCATTCTGCCAGATCACTTTGAACGTCCTTTTCGGCACCGAGAAGAATTTTCGGAAGGAGAGATTGACCTTTGAAGTGGTCGACTTCCGCAAAGCCTATCACACCATCTTCGGTAGGCCTGCCTACGCACGTTTCATGGACCGTCCATGTTACGTGTATCTTAATCTTAAAATGCTAGGACCGAAAGGCGTGATTACTGTCGTGGTTTTGTCACGGCAGATGTCCTCGTGAGAGAACTTAGGTGTGAGGCCATCGCAGCTATGTGGCGGCTTGAAAGGGGTTGGTCGGAATTGAGAGACGCGAGTTTACCCAGGTTTGGCCCCTCCGATGGAGGTGAAAGCCTATGTCGTGCTTATGTTTCATTGATGAAGATGATGATCTCGATTACAAGGGTGCAGACTCGCCACCTCTAATCTCGTGGGTGTCTAATATGTCTATCTCATGATTTGTCTTATCTAGACCTAAGTTGTGAATCTTGTCCCTCTTGGGGTGGAAGGGGTAAGTTTACATGTAGAGTCCTACTAGGAGTAGGAATAGGACTAGTCTCTCTTGAATCCTAATCCGGGTCTTGTTTCCTTCTTGTGGGAGTATTTCCTCTTCTTGGGCCTTCTCTTGTGAGTCGGCCCTCCTGGCCTCTCTATGAGTCGCCTTATGCCAGGGTGCATGCTGGGCCTTGGGCCTTTGTCGTTTTGTGTGAGTCGCCTGCCGGGTCATGTATGACCTGCCCGCCAGGTTACTGCTGAGTCGCCGGTGAGTTGCCAAGTCTTGGCGGGTCATACTCCAAGCTGGGTCACACCGTGGGGTATATCCCCAACAATTACGGTGACTAGCAATCGGAAGGTTGCCGAAGAGTGCCTCCAGCAAGGTTCTAGGATCGGCAACAAGCAGGACCTTGCAGCCGAGCTTGATGGGTACAAGAAGGTAGTGGACACCGCAGATCTGCTCAAGTCGAAGAGGCCAGCTACTAAGTCTACTTATGAGTCGACTCGAGAGACGAAGCAGATTCACATCCACCCACTCACCCGAGTGCTTCTGCGACCAATATCTCCACCTCACTCGGCGAGAAATAGGAAGTCGAGCTCATCCAGTTCCTCCGTGAGAATTGGGATATTTTCGCATGGAAGCCGTCTAACATGCCAGGGGTTCCGAGGGAACTGGCTAAGCATCGCCTCCGAGTGGATCCAAGATCAAGCTCGTCAAGGAACACCTGCGCCACTCCTTCATGGAGAAGCGTAAGGCAATCGGCAAGGAGATCGCTCAGCTCCTAGGTTATGAGTTCATCTGTGAGTCTACCACTCCGAGTGGTTGGCGAACGTGGTCCTGGTGCCAAGGAAGAACAATTCACTCCGAATGTGTATTGACTTCAATCGCCTCAATCGGACGTGCCCGAAGGATCACTTCCCTCTGCCTCGCATAGATAAAATCATAGAATCCACTGACGGATGTGAATGCGTGTCGTTCCTAGATGCGTACTATGGGTACCACCAGATCCGAATGTATGGACCTGATGAAAAAATATAGCCTTCATCACCCCATTCGGGTGTTTTTGTTACATCAGGATGACATTCGGTCTCAAAAACGCTGGAGCTACATTCCATCGTATTATTCAAAAATGTTTGAAGGAACAAATCAGCTGGAATGTCGAAGCGTACATGGATGACATCATGGTCAAGTCCAGGAAAGGTTCTGGCCTCCTGGCCGACCTCACCGAAACCTTCGCGAACTTTCGATGCTTTGAGATCAACCTCAATCCGGCCAAATGCACCTCCGGCGTGTCGGCTGATAAGCTACTCGGTTTCCATGTTTCCGAACAAGGTATCGACGCCAATCCCGACAAGATCGGAGCCATTGTCTAGATGAGACGGCCGGAGCGCGTCCACGATGTGCAGAGGCGCACTGGGTGCCTTGCGGCCCTGAGTGGCTTCATCTCGAGACTCGGTGAGAAGGCCCTGCCTCTCTACCGATTGATGCAGAAATCCGACAGATTCGAGTGGACTGATGAAGCACAGGTCGCATTCAATCAACTCAACGCTGTACTTTCCACCTAGTCGGTGTTGGCTGCTCCGAGCAGCCGGGAACCCTTGCTCTTGTACATCGCTGCCACTAGCCAAGTGGTTATCACCATACTCACAGTGGAGCGGGAAGAAACGGGCAAAGCATACAAGGTACAAAGGCCAATCTGCTACATTTCCAAAGTGCTGACCCTTCAAAACAGAGGTACTCACACTACGAGAAGCTAGTCTATGGGATCTACCTGACCGTGAAGAAGGTGGTCCACTATTTCCAAGATCACTCGGTCACTCTCATCAACGACGCTCCCCTAGCGGAAATTCTGCACAATCGGGACACAACTGGCCGAGTGGCCAAATGGGCGATTGAGCTCCTACCAGTGTAGATCATGTTTGAAGCCAAGAAAGCAATCAAGTCACATGCCCTGCCAGATTTTCTCGCCGAATGGGTAGATCAAGAACAACCAGCTCGGTCGTCCCTGAGCATTGGACCATGTTCTTCGATGGATCCAAGATGCTCCATGGCTCGGGGACTGGGGTGGTTCTTGTTTTCCCAGGGTGTTCAATTGAGCTACGTGCTCCAAATTCACTTCGATTCTTCCAACAATGCGACCGAGTACGAGGCCCTCCTGTATGGGCTCCGCATGGCCATCTCACTCGGCATCCGCCGATTGATGGTTTATGGCGACTCGGATCTCGTCGTCAACCAAGTCATGAAGGAATGAGACATCCAAAGCCCAGCGATGACAGTCTACTTCAACACGGCTAGGAAGTTGGAGAAAAACTTTGAAGGGTTGTAACTACACCATGTGCCCCGAGCCAAGAACCAAACGGCTAACGACTTGGCAAAGATCGGGTCCACTCGGAAGATTGTTCCAAAGGGCGTGTTCCTCGAGAACTTATGCGCCCCTTCAGTCAAGGAGGATCCTTTCACCGAGGAGCCCCCACAAGCGATCGGTCTGTCTGATCCGTCTGAGATCAACGTCCCGGCCGTGGTCGACCTCGTCCATGACATGCTAGTCATTACTCCCGAATGGACACAACCTTATCTAGCTTACTTGCTCTAGCAAGAGCTTCCCGAGGACGAAGAGTAAGCCTGTCAGATCGTTCAACGGTATAAAGCTTTCGAAGTACTCGGAGACAAACTGTACAAGAAGAGCATTACAGGAGTCAGCCATAAGTACATCTGTGTGGAGGAAGGACTTCAAATCCTACACGAAATCGACTCGGGAACGTGCGGACACCATGCGTCCTCTCGGACCTTGGTGGACAAGGCCTTTCGAGCAGGTTTTTATTGGCCTGAGCCAATGAGGAAGCAAGGGACTTGGTGGACATGTGCGTCGGGTGCCAGTTCTACAAGAATCAATCGCACAAGCCTGCATCCGCACGGAAGATGATTCTGCTCACTTGGCCATTTGCCGTTTGGGGCTTTGACATGGTCGACCCTTTATGCACAAGGTTGAGCGGGTTCAACCACCTAATAGTTGCTACCTCTTGAGCTTGCATTGGTTTTTCCCTTGAAGAGGAAAGGGCGATGCAGCACAGTAGCAGTAAGTATTTCCCTCAGTTTGAGAACCAAGGTATCAATCCAGTAGGAGTATCAAGGCAAGTCTCCAAAGTACATGCGCAAAAACAAACAAACTTGCACCCAACGCTATAAAGGGGTTGTCAATCCCTTCACGATTGATTGCAAGGTGAGATCTGAAGGCGGAAAGTGCAACAAAGTGAAAGTGTAGAGCTGAAAATATGATGTGAAGTAGATCCGGGGGCCATAGTGTTCACTCATGATAGCAAGTATTACGGTGGGTGAATGAATTACTGTCGAGTAATTGATAGAATCGCACAAAGTCATGATGATATCTAAGGAAATGATCGTACATATAGGCATCACGTCCGAGACAAGTAGACCGATACTGTCTGCATCTACTACTATTACTCCACATATCGACCGCTATCCAGCATGCATCTAGTGTATTGAGTTCATAACAAACAGAGTAACGCCTTAAGCAAGATGACATGATGTAGAGGGATAAATTCATGCAATAGATATAAACCCCATATTTTTACCCTTGATGGCAACAACATGATGCGTGCCTCGCTACCCCTTCTATCACTGGGTGAGGACACCGCACGGTATGAACCCAAAACCAAGAACTTCTCCCATTGCAAGAATTGTAGATCAAGTTGGCCAAACGAAACCCACAACTCGAAGAGAATTACAAGGATACAAAATCATGCATATAAGAGATCAGAGGAAACTCAAATAATAATCATAGATAATCTGATCATAAATCCACAATTCATTGGATCTCGACAAACACACCGCAAAAGAAGATTACATCGGATAGATCTCCATGAAGATCATGGAGAACTTTGTATTAAAGATCCAAGAGAGAGAAGAAGCCATCTAGCTACTAGCTATGGACCCGAAGGTCTGTGGTGAACTATTCACGCCTCATCGGAGAGATAATGGTGTCGATGAAGAAGCCCTCCGTGTCCGAATCCCCCTCCAGCAGGGCACCAGAACGGTCCCCAGATGGGATCTTGCAGATATAGAAGCTTGCGGCGGCGGAAAAGTATTTTCGTGGCTCTCTCCCATGGTTCCAGATTTTCAGGGAATTTATAGGCGGAAGAAGTAGGGCAAAGGAGCCACGGGGGGCCCACAAGCCTGCTAGGCGCGCCCCCAGGCCACGCCTAGGGGGCTTGTGGCCTCCCCCGGAGTCCTTTGCCTTGGTTCTCAATTTCCCTGTGTATCTTGTGTTACGGAAAAAATCATTCCGAAGATTTTATTCCGTTTGGACTCCGTTTAATATTCTTCTCTGAAAAGGGTCAAAAACATGGAAAAAATAGGAACTGGCACTTGGCACTGAGTTAATAGGTTAGTCCCAAAAAAGATATAAAATGCATACAAAAATCCAAAGTTGACAAGATAATAGCATGGAACCATCAAAAATTATAGATACGTTGGAGACGTATCAAGCATCTCCAAGCTTAAGTCCTGCTCGTCCTCGAGTAGGGAAGTGATAAAGACTGAATTTTTGATGTGGAATGCTACCTAATATATTTGTCCTTTGTAACTTCTTTCTTGTGACATGAATGTTCAAATCCGTAAGATTCAAAACAATAGTTTGCTATTGACATGAAAATAATAATACTTCAAGCAAACTAGCAAGGTAATCATGAACTTTCGAAATAACAAGGCCAAAGAAAGTTATCCCTACAAAATCATATAGTCTGGCTATGCTCCATCATCCCCACACAACGAATTTAAATCATGCACAACCCCTGTATTGGCCAAGTAATTGTTTTCGCACTCTTACTTTCTCAAACCTTTTTCAACTCTCACGCAATATATGAGCGTGAGCCATGGATATAGCACTATAGGTAAAATAGAGTGTGGTGGAGGTTGTGAGGCAAAAAGGAGGAGATGGTGACATCGACTCGGCGTATCAAAGGGCTATGGAGATGCCCATCAATGGGACAATGCTCTAATAATGAGGATCATCACACTTTTATTTACTCACAGCTCAATGCTTAGAGACATGATGACTCTATAGGAGATGCCTCCGGCAGTGTACTGGGATGTGCGACGATCTAGCTTGGTGTGTGACGTTGAAACATCTCGCTAGTTATCTTATGATCATGCAATGGCAATATGAAAGTGACGGCACAAGTCATGAGACGGAACGGTGGGAGTTGCATGGCAATATATCTTGGAATGTCTATGAAAATGCCATAATAGGTAGGTATGATGGCTGTTTTGAGGAACGTATATGGTGGGTTTGTGCACCGGCCAAAGTTGCACGGCACTAGAGAGGCTAGCAATGGTGGAAGGTGAAAGTGCATCTATACCATGGACTCACATTAGTCATGAAGAACTCATATACTTATTGCGAAATTTTATTAGTAATCGAAACAAAGTGATAAACGCATACTCCTTTGGGGAAGGATTGGTAGGTGTTAACCATCGTGCGATCCCGACCGCCACACAAAGGATGACAATCAATAATTCAATTATGCTCCGACTTCCTAACATAGTGGTTCACCATACGTGCATGCTACGGGAATCACTAACTTCAACACAAGTATTTCTAGATTCACAACACCCTACTAACATAACTCTAATATTACCATATCCATGTCTCAAAACTAATTGAGAGGAATCAAACTTCTCTTTACTAATAGATGCACATGAATATGGAAGTTTTTATTATATCCTCTTTGGATGCCTATCATCTTTAGGACTACTTTCAAAGCACAATGACAACTACCAAGTTACTTAGAGAGAGCACTCTCAAAAAGATATAAGTGAAGATCGAGAGTTCTTATTTCTCCAAAATATGACACCGCCGTGCTCTACAAAGATCTAAGTGAAGCACTAGATCAAAGTTATCTAGCTCAAAAGAGATAAGTGAAGCACATGCGAGCTAAATTGCCTAACTCAAAAGATATAAGCGAAGCTCAATGAGTATTCTAGAAAATTCACGATGAGTGCATGTATCTCTCAAAAATGTGTCGAGCAAGGATGATTGTGACACAACAAAAATAAAATACTCCTATAATACACGACGCTCCAAGCAAAACACATATCATGTGGTGAATAAAAATATAGCTCCAAGTAACGTTACCGATGGATTGAAGACGAAAGAGGGGATGCCTTCCCGGGGCATCCCCAAGCTTAGGCTTTCTGGTGTCCTTGAATTTGTCTTGGTATGCCTTGGGCATCCCCAAGCTTGAGCCCTTTCCACTCTTTATCCCATTGTCCATGAGAACATCACCCAAAACTTGAAAACTTCACAACACAAAACTTAAACAGAAACTCGTGATATCATTAGCACAAGAAAACAAACCACCACATCTTTAGGTACTGTAGCAAACTTGATTTCTATTTATATTGGTGTTATATTAATGTATTCTCACTTTTCCATGGCTAGTACCCCCCGATACTATCCATATTTCATCAAAATAAGCAATCAACACAACAAAACAGAATCTGTCAAAAACCGACCAGTCTGTAGCAATATGTATACTTCGTATACTTCTGGTATATCAAAAATTCTGAACAATTATGAAAATTGGGGAAATTGTCATATCAACCATCAGCAAAAAGAATCAACTCAAAAGCTCTTTCTGGATAGGAATTAAAAATAATTTCGTGAGCGCAAAGTTTCTGTCTTTTTCAGCAACATCAAACAACCATCACCAAAACTAGTCATAAAGGTTTTACTTGGCACAAACACAAAAATAAACACAAAGAACACAATCATAAAAAAATTATGATGGTGTGGACACAACAAAACAGAAAGCAAAAAGAAAAGATATATTCATTGGGTTGCCTCCCAACAAGCACTATTGTTTAACGCCCTTAGCTAGGCACAAGGCGATAGAATCATGTATCATCGTCTTTGGTGCTCAAACCATAAGTAGCCCTCATCATGGATTCATAAGGCAATCTTATTTTGTTTCTAGGAAAATTTCCCATGCCCTTCTTTAATGGAAATTGAAATCTAATATTCCCTTCCTTCATATCGATGATAGCACCAATAGTCCTAAGGAAAGGTCTACCAAGAATGACGGGACATGTCGGATTGCAATCAATATTAAGCACAATGAAATCTACGGGTACATAGTTTCTATTTTCAATAATAAGAACATCATTGATCCTTCCCATAGGTTTCTTAACAGTAGAATCCGCAAGATGCAAATTAAGAGAGCACTCATCAATCTCGTTGAAGCCTAGAACATCACATAAAGACTTTGGAATAGCGGAAACACTAGCACCCAAATCACACAAAGCATTGCATTCATAGTTTTTAATCTTGATTTTGATAGTAGGTTCCCACTCATCATGAAGTTTTGTAGGAATAGAAACTACCAACTCAAGCTTCTCTTCAAGAGATTTCATCATAGCATCGACGATATGATTGGTAAAGGCCTTGTTTTGGCTATAAGCGTGTGGAGAGTTTAGCATGGATTGCATCAAGGAAATACATTCAATCAAGGAGCAACTATCATAATTGAATTCCTTGAAATCCAAAGTAGTAATTTCATTACTACTCAAAGTTTTGATATCCTCTACTCCACTTTCAATGATTTTAGCATCAAGATAGATAGACTCCGAATCATTGGGGCGTTTCTCAACCAAAGTGGATTCATATCCAACCCCATCATCATTAGGTTTGACATTAGAAAACAAGGATTCAATGGGAGTCACACCAAGCATTTTAAGATCTTCGTGATTCTCATCACATATTTCAGGTTTAGCAGCCATTTTATTGACTAAGGTAGCTTGTTTATCCGAAATCTGGCCGACCAATTTTTCAAGATGAGCAAACTGAGAATTTAGCGCAAGGAATTCTTTGGCCATATCATCAACTTCTTTATTCATAAAAGCCATAAAAGAATTTTGCTCCCTTAGTTCTCTACGAAAGTAACTATTATAATCAAACTGTGTAGACATGAAGCCTTTAACACTAGTTTCAATCTCTTCCAACCTTTTATAGTAAGCATCATATACTTTGGTTGGGCCATACAGGTCTTAGCACGCAGACAAACGCACAAGCGAACAGAAAGCAAGCGAAAGAAAAGGGCGAACGAAAAAGGTAAATATTTTTATAAATTTTTGTTTATCAGAAGTGGGGGAGAGGAAAACGAGAGGTAAAAAAGTAAATGCAAGAGATGAGTTTGCGACAGTTACTTGGATAAGCTTCACTTAGAATAGTCCCCGGTGCCAGAAATTGACACGTTGAAGGGAGACTATTCTTGACTTGATACTCCCCGGCAACAGCGCCAGAAATTCTTCTTGCTACCTCTTGAGCTTGCGTTGGTTTTTCCCTTGAAGAGGAAAGGCTGATGCAACATAGTAGCAGTAAGTATTTCCCTCAGTTTGAGAACCAAGGTATCAATCCAGTAGGAGTATCAAGGCAAGTCTCCAAAGTACGTGCGCAAAAACAAACAAACTTGCACCAACGCTATAAAGCGGTTGTCAATCCCTGCACGATTGATTGCAAGGTGAGATCTGAAGGCGGAAAGTGCAACAAAGTGAAAGTGTAGAGCTGAAAATTTGATGTGAAGTAGACCGGGGGGCCAAACTGTTCACTAGAGGCTTCCCTCATGATAGAAAGTATTACAGTGGGTGAACAAATTACTGTCGAGCAATTGATAGAATCGCACAAAGTCATGATGATATCTAAGGCAATGATCATACATACATGCATTACGTCCGAGACAAGTAGACCGATACTGTCTCCATCTACTACTATTACTCCACACAGCGACCGCTATCCAGCATGCATCTAGTGTATTGAGTTCATAACAAACAGAGTAACGCCTTAAGCAACATGACATGATGTAGAGGGATAAATTCATGCAATAGATATAAACCCCATCTTTTTACCCTTGATGGCAACAACACGATGCGTGCCTCGCTACCCCTTCTGTCACTGGGTGAGGACACCGCACGATATGAACCCAAAACTAAGCACTTCTCCCATTGCAAGAATTGTAGATCAAGTTGGCCAAACAAAACCCACAACTCGAAGAGAATTACAAGGATATGAAATCATGCATATAAGAGATCAGAGGAAACTCAAATAATAATCATAGATAATTTGATCATAAATCCACAATTCATCGGGTCTCGACAAACACATCGCAAAAGAAGATTACATCGGATAGATCTCCATGAAGATCATGGAGAACTTTGTATTGAAGATCCAAGAGAGAGAAGAAGCCATCTAGCTACTAGCTATGGACCCGAAGGTCTGTGGTGAACTACTCACGCATCATCGGAGAGGCAATGGTGTTGATGAAGAAGCCCTCCGTGTCCGAATCCCCCCTCCGGTAGGGCACCAGAACGGTCCCCAGACGGGATCTTGCGGAGACAGAAGCTTGCACAGAAAAGTATTTTCGTGGCTCTCTCCCGTGGTTTCAGATTTTTAGGGAATTTATAGGCGGAAGAAGTAGGGCAAAGAAGCGAAGGGGGGCCCACAAGCCTGCTAGGCGCGCCCCCAGGTCGCGCCTAGGGGGCTTGTGGTCTCCCCCGGAGTCCTTTGCCTTGGTTCTCAAGTTCCTTGCGTATCTTCTGTTATGGAAAAAATCATTCCAAAGATTTTATTCCGTTTGGACTTCGTTTAATATTCTTCTCTGAAAAGGGTCAAAAACACAAAAAAAAAACAGGAACTGGCACTTGCCACTGAGTTAATAGGTTAGTTCCAAAAAAGATATAAAATGCATACAAAACATCCAAAGTTGACAAGATAATAGCATGTAACCATAAAAAATTATAGATACGTTGGAGACGTATCTATAGTCAGAGTGGATAAGTTCACCAAGTGGGTCAAAGCTAAACCCATAAAAAACTTGGATGCGGCGACTGCCGTTAGCTTCATTCAGGAGATTATCTTTAGATTCGGAGTTCCCCATGACATCATCACCGAAAATAGAACCAACTTCGACTGAGACGAGTTCCGCGAGTTCTGCCACTCTGAGGGCACTCGGGTTAACTATGCCTCTATGGCGCACCCGCAGTCGAATGGGCAGGCAAAACAGGCAAATGGCATGATACTTCAAAGACTGAAGCCCGGCTGATGAGAGACCTCAAATATGCGGCTCGCACTTGGGTTAAGGAATTACCATCCGTCATGTGGGCATGCGAACGACTCCAAATCGTTCAACCAGGCGTGCTCCATTCTTCATGATGTATGGGTCGGAAGCCATCCTGCTGAGTGACTTATGTCACAACTCCCCTTGAGTGGAGCAGTACAACAAAGCCGAAGCTGAAGTAGCACGCCAAGACAACTTGGATCTTCTGGAGGAAGAGAGGGATCTAGAACCTTCCCTGAGTGATCGTGGAGACATCCACACTCGGGGGGGGGGGCTTAGTTGTGAACCAATTTTCCCCTAAGTTAAGGTGGTTCCGAATGAATGCAAGACCTCCATTTGGGTGCCAAGATGAACAAGACGCTTATTCCTTAGCGGTGAATCCGTTTTCGCCTAGGGTAAATCCTACCCTGAGTAGAGGCAACGTCCTCACTCGAGGCTTAGCTACGGACCAACTTTTGCCTAAGTCAAAACGGTTCCGAATGAGGACACGATCGTCATTCGGATACCTTGATGGACAGGACCATCAACGAGTTTGCAAGAACTATCATCTCGGTAGCGAACCTGTTTCTGCTAAGGTAGACCCTTCCCCGAGTGATCATGGAAACCTCCACACTCGGGGGCTGAGCTACAAACCAGTTTTCGCCTAAGTTAAAGTGATTCCGAATGAAATGAATACCTCCATTCGGGCGCCAAGATGAACAAGACGATCATTCCTTGGCAGCGAATCCGTTTTCACCTAGGGTAAATCCTACCCCGAGTAGAGGCAACATCCACGCTCGGGGGCTTAGCTGCGGACCACCTTTGGCCTAAGTCAAGACAGTTCCAAATGAGGACACGGTCGTCATTCGGATATCTCGATGGACATGACCATCAACGAGTTCACAAGAACTATTATCTCGGTAGTGAACCTGTTTCGTCTAAGGTAGACCCATCCCCGAGTGATCGTGAGAACCTCCACACTCGGGGGCTTAGATGCGAACCAACTTTCGACTAACTTAAAGTGGTCTCGAATGGAGGCAAGACTTTCATTGGGATGCCAAGATGAACAGGACAATCATCCCAAGTCGGGATTCTGCTTTCGCCTAGGGAGAACCAAACCCGAGTGAGGACAACCTCCACACTTGGGGGGCTTAGCCGCGGACCAGCTTTCGCCTAAGTTGCAAACAATCCCAAGTGAGGACAAGCTCCGCACTCGGGGACTTAGCCGCGGAACAACTTTCGCCTAAGACAGAGGCGATCCCGAGTGAGGACAACTTCCATACTCGGGGACTCGGATACGAAGCAGCATTCGGCCGAGTATAAACAACCCCAAACAAAGACGACCAAACGAATAAGATCCAAAATTAATTGTAGATAAACGTGATCAAGTTCAGCTAAAGGTACGGAAAATACTACATAAAATCACTCGGCATCCTGAGGCAAATTAAAGCTTAATATTTTTCCTCCAAGCATCACTCGAAGGCCGAAGACTCCACCATTTCGATGAAGGTGTCAAGATCAATTCCCTCTGCGATCCGTGTGGCCGCCACCATAAACATCTCCACGAAGTCTTCAAACTTGGTGCTTTTGCGGTTGACGACCATAAGATTCTTCAGCTTCTCTTCATCCACTCCCTTGCAATGAATGGGGATGAGCGAGAGGGCAATGTCAGCTCCGGCCCTTGCTAATGAATTCTTCCAAAACTTAAGTGCACCAGGGATGGACTTCAATCGATTCACAACGGCTTGAGCATCCTTCACATGAGCATCTTCAGGCGCCTTCTCCTGCTCGATCTCTCCAACGGCCGACTGAAGCAGCTTGAAACAAGCCACTACACATTCGACGTGATCCTCCAGCCTAAGGATAGACAAGGCATCACTATCCTCCAGGAGCCCTCTCTTGGGATCGAGCTCCTTCTCTACTTGCGTCGTCTCTTCTTCAACGTCAGCAACAAAGGCTACACTCAACGGAAAATGGAGGATGAGAAATGTGAGTCGGAGGTTTCAGAATGATCATGGGAAAGCATTCGAATGCTCAATGCACCTTTGAGCTTTTCAAAGAGCTCTATGCTGAAGTCCTCGACAAACTTCTCCAGCTCAGCTTTCTTGGCAGTGGCCTTATAGAGGTTGGCCTCCCACCTGGCGTAATGTTTCTTCAACTCAGCAAGCTCCATCATGGTCTTCTCCACACCGGCTTTCAGAAGACGGTTGTCCTCCTCCAAAGTGCCAACCGACTTGAGTTTGGCCTCGGCTGCTAGGGTTTTTTGCTTGACGTCCTTCCAAGAGGATGCAAGTTCTTCATCCCTCTTCTCGAGGGCGTCCTTCATAGTCACTAGAGAAATGGAATTCTTCACCTCTCAAAAAGGCGATCTGACAAGACAGCCTCAATCGGATAAGAAAAGACAACCTAATGGAGTGTCAATCGGATAGCGAGGACGTACCTTCATCTCTTTGCTTTTCCTACTCCAGTCGCTTGCTCTTGGCCTTCGCCGCGTCAAGGCTCAGTCGAAGTTCCCGTAACTGTTTTTTCCATGGCGTCATTGTGGCCCAAGGGCCCGCAAGGAGTGGGCAGTCAACAAATACAAGAAAGGCATAACATTATGTCGCAACTCTAAGACTACCACCGACTTCCTCACTCGACGGTAGCCTCGGGGACTACACCCAGTGGGTGCGCTCAGCGCGCCCCCACTGGAATGATAGAGGACAAGGGATCCATGCCTAACCGGCCTCTATCGATCAAAACAAAGAAACTAAGACTATCGCCAACCCCTCCAGTCGATAGTAGCCTCGTGGACTACACCCAGTGGGCACGCTTAGCACGCCCCCACTAGTAAGATGGAAGAAAGAAAAGGGCTCGCACCCTACTGGACTGTGTCAAACATACAAAGAAAAAAGACTACCGCC
The DNA here is from genome assembly GCF_904849725.1 of Hordeum vulgare subsp. vulgare. NCBI lineage: Eukaryota > Viridiplantae > Streptophyta > Magnoliopsida > Poales > Poaceae > Hordeum > Hordeum vulgare. The sequence continues at coordinate 512,099,911 of NC_058524.1, read as the reverse complement.
GACTAACACATTCGCTCGTAGCCTCGGGGACTGCACCCAGTGGGTGCGCTCAGCGCGCCCCCACTATCACCCAGTGGGTGTGCCCGTGGGCATGCCCACTCGTGATTCATTCTAAGGACAAGATTAAAAAATAAATACGTGCGTAAAGGACTTACCCAAACGTTCTTTGCCACAGCTTCACTCGTGTTGTACGCCTCCTTCAATCGCCCAACCATCACGTCCAGCTGAGCCAAGGCCTCCTTGCGCACTCCTCCTGGTCCTCCGGGATAAAGTGGAGCTCGAAGATGTTGTGATCCTTGGGGGCAGATGACGAAGTAGTCAATGTATAGTGTCCGAGTGACGCCCCAGCCGAAGCTACCTCCTGCACCACATGAGTCTTGACCTTGATGTTCACTCGGCTCAGAGTTGGAGCTTGCTTTAGTGCTTCTCCGGCTGCAGAAGGGACATCAGCATCGAGTTCAATCACGTCCAGCGGTTGTGCATGTGTTCATAAGATAGTCCAAAGTCCACTCGAATATCCAAAGCCCGAATTTTGAGTGAATTTCTGGAAAAGCTCAAGGGTTACCTTTCGATGAAGCGACATCAATGTCAGCTTTAGCTTTGTCAAAGGTCTTGGGATCTAGTGAAGCATTCGAAGTATCAGACCTACAACAGAAACAATAAAGCCCGATGACCACTCGGAAGACATTATTCAAACTACGACAAATCACTCGGTGGAGATACTTACGCGGAAGCCACATGCATGTCGACCTTGATGCACGGCAGAACGGCCTTGCGAGGCTTGGAGCTCGAGGTCTTGGGTTGCTTGGCGGCCTGCTCCGGCAGTGCCTCGAGCTCACTTCGACCATGCTTGGAGCTGCGTGTCGGCATGGCCGATGCACTCGGCTTCATAGTCGACGAAGTCTTCGGGGTGCCTGCGCGGACTCCAGGGTCCTGGCACGCCTTGGAACGGGTCTCTACCTGAACTTTGTTGGACAGAGAAGACTCCACCTCGTTTCCATGCTCCTCCTTGCTCTCCTAGGTATCCTCATCGTTGCCTTCATCGTCTTCGTCGTCCTTCAAACCCTCCGGGGCCTCAGTGTCTTGGTTTTAAGTGTCACTCTCCACATCAATGGGCGAGCGGTTGACCACCGGTGTTGAACTAACCAGCCCTGTGAAAGTCCGCCGAGTAGCAAAATCACAAATGGGAGTCGAAACAATGATGGAATTCACTCGATACAGATGCTCAACGACTTACCTCATTCGGCTGGTGATCCACCACGAAAGGAAGCACCTACCTCGATCCCCTGGGGTTATATCTCACTGCGGTAATGGCCTTGAGTTTGTTCTCCACCGCCTCTTCCCCGAGATCCTCACAATGAACTCGAGTCGGATCATCCGACCCTTGATATTTCCACATTGGATGGACCCTAGGCTGAAGAGACTGAATCCTGCGCTAGAAGACCTCCATGAGGTCCATACCATTCACACCCTTCCGGATCAAGGAAACCACCGCTATCACCAAGATATCTGCGTCGGTATTCTCCTGCTTGGACAAGGTCAAGGTGGAGGACGGGTGGATCCTATTAACAGTATAGGGCGGGAGGCCCGACTGACCCTCGCCGACTAGGACGTCTCGACAATAAAATTAAGAGTCCTTCCACTTCCTCACCGAGTCCGAGAAACTCATCTGGGGGAAGCTACTCTTGCCCCTCACCTGGATCCCTAAGTCACCACAAAGCTGCGCTACGTTGGTTCTTCCTCCCAAGGAGGAAGACTTATTCACAGTCATCACTCGACGCCTGAACAAGCGTTTGAACAAGCCCCAATGTGGATGAAACCCGAGAAAATTCTCACACGAAGACACGAATGCGACTAGATACGAGACAACATTGGGGGCAGATGATGGAGCTGAGCCCCGAAGAAAGCAAGAAATTCCCGGAAAAAGGGGTGCGAAGGCATAGAAAAATCTCTCTCGATGTGGGTGACCAAGAGCACTCACTCGTCATTCTGGGGCGCCGGCTCAACCTCGCCTGTCCCCGGGCAATTGCTAGCTCCTCCGGGTGATCAAACCTTCGCCCTCCAAGTCCAGCAGCCTCTCCTTCGAGACTTAGGACGACATCCATTTGCCCTGGATCTATCCTTGTGGGAGCACTCCGGCGCTCGAGGAGAATCCAAGCGACCCCTTCTTAGCCCGCTCCGCTCTCGATGTCACCCCCTTCTCCATGGTGGATGACGGAGAGGTCAGGAACAGAGGTCGACGGAGGCGGCCGATAGCTCTTGCTTCCGATGGTGAGAGGAGGAAGCGGAGATCCCGATTCCGAGGCACGTCTCTCTCTCTCCTCCGCCTTACACCATAAATACCCAACGATAAGATTCCCCATCGAGCACACCGCCAGCCCGAGGAAGATCTGTAGTATCCCGATGATCACGCGCATTGTAGCATGACAGCGACATCACACATGCAGAAATCGGGGCGTCGCTTCACTACTTCCACTACCCGCGTCTCCGCCGAAATTGCCGCCCCCGCGCACGCTCCCTCAATTTTAAAAAAGCTGCAAAAAATCCGTCACACCTCATATCCCGAATGGATTCCTTATCCATGGCATGTGACGAGGTGAGCATAATGATCTTTTTTCTCTCCCCCTTGTGGGATCCCGATCATTCGGTAAATCAATGAGGACAACCTGATCGTACTTACCTCAACACGAGTAAGGATCCGTCCCTACTCGCCGATTGAGCACGCGGAGTTCAGAGCTCTCGTTCACCCAACTCATGGAATCTATCTTCCCGAAAGATAGTCCATCACTGCCGACTGCACACATACCCGTACGACTAGACAGTCGGAATTCGTCACTCTTGAATCCCTGGAAGTTTGTCGAGAGTCCGAATGGCGCGGCCCCGAGCCGCAGCCCAAGAACCTTCACAAACATCAAAGGAAGTTATTCACTCGGCTGCAAACCCTCAACCAATTCGGGGGCTACTGATGGGGTTGTACATTAGGGGTAGGCATACGAACCTGCTTCCCTAGGCCCACCTAGGTCCCCTTACAGACATTAGTGTCCTTAAAGTCACCTGTGTAGCCTCGACCTCACTCGATTCATCAACCATCTGTTGGCCTGCCTGGAGTCACTCTGGTCACCTCGTGCCAGTCGGATACATCCTGGGACTTGGACTAGAGCGAGTAAAAGGCACCAAAGAGGCTGCAATGGCTAAGGACTTAACCCATCACATGAAGTGCAGTGAAGACTCACGTTACCAGTAACGCCGAGAGTTAAAGCTGTCGTTTCTAGTAACTTCCCCGTTTATTAGCATTAATTGCCTTGTAATGAAGCTCGGTCCGTCATGGCAACAACTATATAAGCCACTCTCGAGCTCTAGCTCAAGGGTTCACCACTTCATATCTTTTACACCCCATAAGAAAACACCAGCCTCAGGGCTCGAGCCGTAGGGTTGTTACAACTTCCAAGTGGGGCGTGAACTCGTACATCCGAGTGCATCGACTGCTCTTAGCTAGATTTGGCCCCTTTGTTCGTATCCATAGGTACTATTGTCAGGGTCATTCCCATGACAAGGGGTGAATAGGAATTTTTTACAAATTCATAAGTGAAGAATTTGCTAAGTGACGAAATACTAGTAGCAAATAAAGTACTCAAGTGCATGCATAACATGGCAATAGCATAGTCATGAAGATGAATTGAAACATACACGGAGTTGATACGTATCCAACGTATCTATAATTTTTTAATGTTCCATGCTGATATATTATCATTCTAGGATACTTTTGGGGTATTTATTTACCATTTTTTAGAACTAACCTAATGACGCAGTGCTCAGTGCCACTTGTTGTTTTCTGCGTGTTTTTCACTTTTCAGGTATTCAATATCAAATGAAGTCCAATTGCCCTAAAACTTTTTGGTGATTTTTCTGGACCAAAAGAAGACCAACGAGTATTGGAAGAAGGCTGGAGGACCAACAAGGGGCCCACAAGCCAACAAGGCACCAACTGGGGTGCGCGTCCGGATGGCTTGTGCCTCCCTCGTGGCCCTCCTCGACTTCGTTCTTTGGCTTATAAATTCTCATCTACCCCAAAAACATCAAAGGGAGTATCGATACACCTTGTACATCGTCGCAAGTCTCTGTTATGATGGGAGGCAAATACATATCCAACGTATCTATAATTGTTTTATTGTTCCATGCTGATATATTATCATTCTAGTATGCTTTTTGGGTATTAATTGTTGGGGAACGTTGCATGGGAAACGAAAATTTTCCTACGCACACGCAAGACTTATCCATGGTGATGATCATCTACGAGAGGGGAGATCGGATCCACATACCCTTGTAGATTTCTAAGAGAGAAGCGTTAAGAAAAACGGTTGATGTAGTCGAACGTCTTCGCGATCCGAATCGCAAGCGTCCCACAAACTCCGTCCCGATCTAGCGCCGAACAAATGACACCACCGCGTTAAGCACACGTGTAGCTCGATGACGATCTCCACCTTCTTGATCCAGCAAGAGATATGAAGAGGTAGCCGAATTCTCCGGCAGCATGACGGTATGGCGATGGTGGTGGTGGAGCTACTCCCGCAGGGCTTCGCCGTACCGTACCAAACTAGCTACGGGGTGTCACGAAGTGGTGGAGGGAGAGAGGGCTGCGCCTTGGCTTGACGTGCCAAAAGCCTCTCTCACCTCCACTATATATAGGAGGGGAGGGCCTTGCCCTAGGGTTCGGCCAAACCAAGAGGTGGACGAGGAGTCCTCCTCCAATACAACTTGGAAGGAGTCCTCCTTCCCATTCGGTTTTGGCTCACCCTCCTTTCCTTTTTCTCCCTTGGCCAAAATAGGCCTCCTTGGGCTGGCCACTAGCCCATGAAGGTCTGGTGCGCCACCCTTGGGCCTCTTTGGTTCTCTCCCGGGTGGGTGGCCCCTCCCGGTAGAACTCCGGAACCCATTCGTCACTCCCGGTACTTCACGAGTAATGCCCAAAAACCTTCTAGAAGCCAAATGGATACATCCTATATATCAATCTTCGTCTCCCGACCATTACGGAAACCCTTGTGACGTCCGGGATCTCATCCGGGACTCCGAACAACCTTCGGTTACCAACTTCAATAATTCAACTGTACCGAAATGTCACCGAACCTTAAGTATGCAGACCCTGCGGGTTCGAGAACTATGTAGACATGACCGAGACACTCTCCGGTCAATATACAATAGCGGGACCTGGATGCCCATATTGGATCCTACATATTGTACGAAGATCTTATCGGTTGAACCTCTACGTCAAGGATTCAATTAATCCCATATAACATTCCCTTTGTCCTTCGGTATGTTACTTACCCGAGATTTGATCGTCGGTATCTCCATACCTATTTCAATCTCGTTACCGGCAAGTCTCTTTACTTGGTCCATAATACAAGATCCCGTGGCTAACTCTTTAGTCACATTGCTTGAAAGGCTTGTTTGTGATGTTGTATTATCGAGTGGGCCCCTAGATACCTCTTTGTCATACGGAGTGACAAATCCCAGTCTTGATCGATGCTAACTCAACAGACACCTTCGGAGATACCTGTAGAGCACCTTTATAATCTCCCAGTTATGTTGCGACGTTCGATACACACAAGGTATTCCTCCGGTGTCAGTGAGTTACACGATCTCATGGTCATAGGAATGTATACTTGATATGCAGAAAACAGTAGCAATAAAATAACATGGTCACATGCTACGTTCATAGTTTGGGTCTTGTCCATCACACCATTCTCCTACTGATGTGATCCTGTTATCAAGTGACAACACTTGTCTATGGCTAGGAAACCTTAATCATGTTTGATCAACGAGCTAGTCAACTAGAGGCTTACTATGGACGGTATTTTGTCTATGTATCCACACATGTATTTGTGTTTCCATTCAATACAATTCTAGCATGGATAATAAAGGATTATGTTGAAATAGGAAATATGATAGTAACTTTTTTATTATTGCCTCTAGGGCATATTTCCAACAGTCTCCCACTTGCACTAGAGTCAATAATATAGCTTCACATCTCTATGTGATTTACAATATAATGAATTTAACACCCATAGAATTCTGGTGTTGATCATGTTTTGCTCGTGGAAGAGGCTTAGTCAGCGGATCTGCAACATTCAGATCCGTGTGCACTTTCCAAATATTTATGTCCTCCTCCTTGATGTAGTCGTTGATGTCATTGAAGCGTTGCTTTACATGTTTGGTCCTCTTGTGAAACCTTGGTTCCTTGGCTAGAGCAATGGCACGAATGTTGTCACAAAACATATTTCTTGAATCTAGTCCACTTGGCACAACCCCAGGATCTGTCATGAACTGCTTCATCCAGACACCCTCTTTAGCCGCCTCCGAGGCAGCTACATACTCCGCTTCGCTTGTAGAATCAGCTACGGAGCTCTGCTTGGAACTCCACCAGCTTACTGTACCCGCATTGAGAATAAATATGTATGCAGTTTGTGACTTAGAGTCATCCGGATGAGCGTCGAACCTTGCATTGATGTAACACTTTACGATGAGCACTTCGTCACCTCCATAAATGAGAAATATTTCCTTAGTACTTCTCAGGCACTTCAAAATATTCTTGACCGCTGTCCAGTGCTCCATTCCTGGATTACTTTGAAACCTGCCTGCCATACTTATGGCAAGGCTGACATCCAGTCTTGTGCACATCATTGCATACATGATAGACCCTATGGCAGAAGCATAGGGGACGATACTCATCATTTCCCTATCTTTTACAGTCACTGGGCATTGAGTCTTACTCAACTTTATACCTTGTAACACAGTCAAGAACCCTTTCTTGGATTTTCCATTTTGAACTTCTCCAAAATCTTATCAAGGCATGTGCATTGTGAAAGTCCTATCAGCCGCATTGATCTATCTCTATAGATCTTAATGCCCAATATGTAAGCAGCTTCTCCCAGGTCCTTCATTGGTTTTTTTTTATTCAAGTAATCCTTTGTGCTTTCTAAAAGTTCTATATTGTTTCCAATCAGCAATATGTCATCCACATATAATATTAGAATGGCTATAGAGCTCCCACCCACTTTCTTGTAAATACGACCTTCTCCAAAAACTTGTATAAACCCAAACGCCTTGATCACCTCATCAAAGCGCTAATTCCAAGTCTGAGATGCTTGCACGAGTCCATAAATGGATCGTTGGAGTTTGCATACTTTGTCAGCATTCTTTGGATCTACAAAACCTTCTGGTTGCATCATATGCAACTCTTCCTTAAGAAACCCATTAAGGAATGTTGTTTTGACATCCATGTGCCAAATTTCATAATCGAAAAATGCAGCTATTGCTAACATGATTCTGACGGACTTAAGCATCGCTACAAGTGAGAAAGTCTCATCGTAGTCAACTCCTTGAACTTCTGAACAACCTTTTGCCACAAGTCGAGCTTTATAGACGGTCACATTACTGTCAGCGTCCCTGTTCTTCTTAAAGATCCATTTGTTTTGAATGGCCTTTCAGCCTTCATGTAATACTTCCAAAGTCCATACTTTGTTTTCATACATAGATCCTATCTCGGACTTCATGGACTCTAACCATTTTTTGGAATCTGGGCCGACCATTGCTTCTCCATAGCTCGTAGGATCATTGTTATCTAACAACATGATTGATAAGACACGATTACTGTACCACTTAGGAGCAGTACATGCCCTTGTCGACCTACGAGGTTCGATATCAACTTTATCTGAAGTTTCATGATCACCATCATTAGCTTCCTCTTCAACTCGTGTAGCTTCGATAGAAACTTCTTTCTGTCCTACGCCACCGTCTCATTGAAGCAAATGTTCTACAACCTCATCAAGTTCTATCTTCCTCCCACTCAATTCTTTCGAGAGAAACTCTTTCTCAAGAAAATCTCCATTCTTAGCGACAAACACTTTGCCCTCGGATCTGAGATAGAAGGTGTACCCAACTGTATCTTTTGGGTAACCTATGAAGACACACTTTTCCGCTTTGGGTTCCAGCTTTTCAGGCTGAAGCTTTTTGACATAAGCATCACATCCCCAAACTTTAAGAAACGACAACTTTGGCTTCTTGCCATACCACACTTCAGATGGTGTCGTCTCAATGGATTTTTATGGTGCCCTATTTAAAGTGAATGCAACTGTCTCCAATGCATAGCCCCAAAACAATAACGGCAAATCGGTAAGAGACATCATATAACACACCATATCTAATAAAATACGATTACGACGTTCGGACACACCATTACGCTGTGGTGTTCCAAGCGGTGTCAACTGTGAAACAATTCAACATTGTCTTAAGTGAGCAACAAACTCATAACTCAGATACTCACCTTCTCGATCAGATCGTAGGAATTTGATCTTCTTGTTACGATGATTTTCAACTTCACTCTGAAATTGCTTGAACTTTTCAAACATTTCAGACTGGTGCTTCATCAAGTAAATATAGCCATATCTACTCAAATCATCAGTGAAGGTGAGAACATAACGATATCCACGGTGCGCCTCTATGCTCATCTGTCTGTATACATCAGTATGTATGATCTCCAACAAGTCACTTGCACGCTCCATTGTTCCGGAGAACGGAGTCTTAGTCATCTTGCCCATGAGGCATGGTTCACATGTGTCTAGTTATTCAAAATCAAGTGACTCCAGAAGTCCAGCAGCATAGAGTTTCTTCATGCATTTTACACCAATATGACCTAAGCGGCAGTGCCACAAGAAATTGGCGCTATCATTATCAACTCTACATCTTTTGGTCTCAATGTTATGTATATGTGTATCATCACTATCGAGATTTAACATGAATAAACCCCTCACATTGGGTGCATGACCATAAAGTATATTACTCATATATATAGAACAGCCATTATTCTCTGATTTAAATGAGTATCCGCCTCGCAATAAACAAGATCCAGATATAATGTTCGTGCTTAACGCATGCACTAAATAAACTTTATTCAGGTTCATCACTAATACCGATGGTAACTCAAGTGAGATCGTGCCGACGGCGATCGCATCAACCTTGGAACCATTTCCCACGCGCATTGTCACTTCATCCTTCGCCAGCCTTCGTTTATTCCGCAGTTCCTGTTTTGAGTTGCAAATGTGAGAAACAGAACCGGTATCAAATACCAGGCACTACTACGAGAGCTGGTGAGGTACACATCAATAACATGTATATCAAATATACCTTGTTTGGCGGTGGCCACCTTCTTATCAGCCAGATACTTGGGGCAGATCCGCTTCCTGTGACCAGTCCCCTTGCAATGATAACACTCAGTCTCCGGCTTGGATCCATACTTGGGTTTCTTGGTCGGAGGGGCAACATCTTTGGCACTCTTCTTGGAGTTACCCTTCTTTCCCTTGCCGTTTTTCTTGAAACTGGTGGTCTTATTGACCATCAACATTCCCTTTGTTCTTCGGTATGTTACTTGCCCGAGATTTGATCGTCGGTATCTCCATACCTATTTCCATCTCGTTACCGGCAAGTCTCTTTACTCGTCCCGTAATACAATATCTCGTGGCTAACTCTTTAGTCACATTGCTTGCAAGGCTTGTTTGTGATGTTGTATTATCGAGTGGGCCCCGAGATACCTCTCCGTCATACGGAGTGACAAATCCCAGTCTTGATCCATGCTAACTCATCGGACACCTTCGGAGATACCTGTAGAGCACCTTTGTAGTCACCCAGTTACATTGCCACATTTTATACACACAAGGTATTCCTCCGGTGTGAGTGAGTTACATGATCTCATGGTCATAGGAATGTATACTTGACATGCAGAAAATAGTAGCAATAAAATAACATGATCACATGCTACGTTCATAGTTTGGGTCTTGTCCATCACATCATTCTCCTAATGATGTGATCCAGTTATCAAGTGACAACACTTGTCTATGGCTAGGAAACCTTAACCATCTTTGATCAACGAGCTAGTCAACTAGATGCTTACTGGGGACGGTGTTTTGTCTATGTATCCACACATGTATTTGTGTTTCCATTCAATACAATTCTAGCATGGATAATAAGCGATTATCTTGAAACAGGAAATATAATAATAACTATTTTATTATTGCCTCTAAGGCATACTTCCAACATTTATTTACCATTTTATATTATTTTTTAGCACTAACTTATTAACCCACTGCCAAATGCCAGTTGTTGTTTTCTGCGTTTTTTTTTTCACTTTGCAGGTTTTCCATACCAAACGAGGCCCAATTGCCTTGAAAATGTTTGTTGATTTTTTTGGAACAAAAGAAAACCAACGAGCATCGGAAGAAGGTTGGAGGCCTCATGAGGGGCCCACAAGCTTACAGGGCGCGGCCTATGAGGGTTGCGCCCTGATGGCTTGTGCCTTCCTCATGGCCCAGCATAGAAGTTGATCTCAGTGGATGTCGAGAACCTCTTGCGCCTTAGTATATAAGAGTCATGAGGATTTGCTCGAGTGAAGAAAGGATGTTCACCAAAGAAATTTTATTTGTTGAATTTGGACCGCTTTGTGCCTTTAAAGGGCAGAAAGGGATTGGGTTGAAGAATTAGCATGAAATGTCCGAGTGACTCCTGAGGGGTGGTCATTGGCAAATATGGTGAGAAGCTTCCCAATTTCTTCGTTTATAAGAGGAGTTGTATTGCTAATATCCACGTCCTCATCCATTTCTTCAACACCAGCCTCTTCAGCAGTAAACTAAGGCTGGGGAGATGATACGATAGGGGTTGAAGCATTTGCTTCTACCTCAATTTCTTCATCAATCTTCTCTGTGGAAGCATCAGAGTGATTTTCTTCATCGTCTTCATTTGGAATGAGATATTCTTATCCAAATTGAACAATTAGATTGGAGGGAACATCAGAGATATGAGTTGCATCAATCGGTTCAGCTGAGGAACTTGAAAAAGTCCTCAATTTCTTGGAAGTTGAGGAATCTGTAGATGGTGACGCCTTCCTTTTCTTTGCGGCTTCCTTCTCTGCAGCCTTGGTTTTCTTCACTTCTGATGCAGAAGGAAGTGTCACTCTCTTCACCCTTGAAGAATTTCCAGGAGGAGTAGAGGGTGAAAGTGGTGCAGTTTCTTGAGGCATGACTGATGGAGTCGCCCTTAGAGTTTCAGATTCTTCAGGCACAACAAATTCTTTAGCTGCCCTGGATTGTCTTCACGCGCAATAGTGGAAGTTGCCTGGTAGTTTCTTCACGAGCTGGAATATCTTCATCAGCCCTAGCAGATTCTTCAGCAAGCTGAGGAGATGAGCTAGCCTAAGGAATTTGTGGTTACGATCGGGTTGCAACCCTTGTGGTGTGGTCTTTGATTGCGGCATTTACCGTTTTGATGGATCCAACCTTGGCTCCTTTCCGATCAGCATAGTAGTAGTCATATTCATCGCTGAAGTTTTTGATTTCAGTTTGAATACTCACAAGTTGCACACGTGTCAGATTCAGTACATTTTTCCTAAAGAATCTTCCCTTTTTTGTATTGAGCTTTCTTGGCTTTGCGAGCCTTGTCAAATTTCCATTTCTCTTCAGCGATGGAAGTAGTTAATACATGACTTGGACTAGGAGGCTAATTCAAATCATCAATGGGAATGTTTGGATGTTTGTGCGGGGTATCAATAAAGTCAAACACTGTCCTTGGGTCCACCATAAGAGGAATTTGTGTGCCTTTGCTAAAGCCACTATTTCTTGCTTGTTTCTGATGATTTCTCGAAGTTCATCATCATCAGCTTCATCATCCTCAGATTCTAAGGGAACACCGAAGACTACCCACTTCTTATAAGGACTTGGTCCTCGTCCAACCGTTTCTTTCATTTTAGCAGAGTATGACTTCTTGAGGAATGTGCTTGGGCTCAGGAAGTTGCAGACACCCTTGAGGCAATTGAGAATCCTGAAGTTCGCTAACACATTGCAAGATGCACACGTGTTGAGGACTTTGTGGCAGCGGCTGAAGATTGTGCAGCCACACAGGGAGTTGTGTGAGGAATCTACTATGAGGATTTTGCAGTTGAGGAAATTGTCCGCAAGGGCATAGAGCTTGAAGACTTTGGCTTCACAACTGATTTCTTCGGCATTGCCTTCCTAGGAGAAGATCCACTCGCAGAGGCCTCAACAGCTGATGTCTACTTATAGACACGTGTTGGGCCTCCAAGAGTGGAGTTTTGTACGAGAGTAGCAATTTTCCCTCAAATGGATGACCTAAGATTTACCAATCCATGGGAGGCGTAGGACGAAGATGGTCTCTCTCAAACAACCCTGCAACCAAATAACAAAGAGTCTCTTCTGTTCCCAACAGACCCAATACGATGGTAAATTGTATAGGTGCACTAGTTCGGCGAAGAGATGGTGATACAAGTGTAATATGGATGGTAGAAATATATTTTTACAATCTGAATAAATAAAAACAGAAAGGTAGGAATTCATAAAACATAGCATAAATGGTATTGCAATGCTTGAAAATGAGGTCTAATGTCCATACTTTCGCTAGTGCAATCTCTCAACAATGCTAATATAATTGGATCACATAACAATCCCTCAACGCGCGATAAAGAATCACTCCGAAGTTCCTATCTAGCGGAGAACATAAGAAGAAATTGTTTGTAGGGTACGAAACCACCTCAAAGTTATTCTTTCCGATCAATCTTTCCAAAAGTTCGTACTAAAATTACAAGTTATCCTTTCCGGTCGATCTATCCAAGAGTTCATTCTAAAATAACACCATAACAAATTCAGATTCATAATACTCAATCCAACACAAAGAACCTCAAAGAGTGCCCCAAGATTTCTATCGGAGAAACAAAGATGAGAACATGCATCAACCCGTATGCATAGATTATCCCAATGTCACCTCAAAAATCCGCGAGTTGAGTGCCAAAACATATATCAAGTGAATCAATACGATACCCCATTGTCACCACGGGTATTCATAGCAAGACATAAATCAAGTGCTCTCAAATCCATAAAAGTATTCAATCCAATAAAACAAAATCTCAAAGAGAAAACTCGATTCATCACAACAAGATAGAGAGGGAGAAACATCATATGATCCAACTATATTAACAAAGCCCGTGATACATCAAGATCATGCCATCTCAAGAATACAAGAGAGAGAGAGATTAAACACATATATACTAGTACAAACCATCAGCCCCGAGGGTGAACTACTCCCTCCTCGTCATGGCCTCCACCGGGATGATGAAGATGGCCACCGGAACGTCTCCAGATTGGTTTTTTGTCGATACAGAGAGTTGCGGCAGCGGAGCTTCTGATCTAGGATTATTTTTGGGGGTTTCTATATTTATAGGAATTTTTAGCGTCGATCTCACGTCAAGATGGGCCACAAGGTGCCCACTACTCACCTGCCCACGGGCAAGGCCTCTGGCGCGCCATGGTGGGTAGTGGCAACCTCCTTCACCTTCTGGTCCTCCCACAAATCTTCTAGTGCCTCTTTTGTTCCAAAAAAATCATCAAAAAGTTTCGTTGCATTTGGAGAACTTTTATTTTTGCACAAAAAACAACTCCACTCTAGTTCTGCTGAAAACAGCGTCAATCAGGGTTAGTTCTAAATAAATCATACAAAGTGCATAAAAACATATAAAGTATTGTAAACATAGGCAAACATGGTATGAATACTTCATAAATTATCGATACGTTGGAGACGCATCAACATCCCCAAGCTTAATTCCTATTTGTCCTCGAATAGGTAAATGATAAAAGAAATAATTTATGAAGTCTGAATGCTAGCATAGTGCATAAGTTTGATCAATGATAATTTTAATCACTTTTCCTAGCATCATAACAACAACTCTTTCTCATAAAACTCATCATGATAAAGTAGCAATTGAAAACGGAATTTTTTATGTGAAATGCTACCTATCATGTTCATCATATACTCTTCTTTATAGCATGTACATATGGACTTGTAGATGATCCAAACCAATAGTCTATAATTTGACATCAAAAACTTTAATACTAAAGCATATCAAGAAGTAACAAAGTCTTTCAAAATACCAACGGTAAAGAACGCTATTCCTAGCCCATCATGCTCAATCATTGATCCATTCACGCACCACATCCAAATATTAGCTACATCCAATGCTCAAGTATGATAACAGTGTTCATGCTTTATAAGAGAAAATTGATACTCAAATAGAAATAAACATTGCATAAAGTAAATAGATATGTCCTTCACAGAGGGAAGCGGAGATTTGTAACGGTGCTAGAGCTCAAGGCGAAAGAATTGAGAGATAAAATATTTGGGTAGCATGCTTTTTGTGTCAACGAAAACGAATAAGAGTTCTCAATATCTTCTATGTTAAATAAATCATAGATGGTTTCTAAATTAAAAATAAAGTTTATTTCTTTTTTACATCATTCTTTGATATTTCATGGGTTATATGATCCCATATCCGTACCCGCTCCACCCGATTAGTTTTAGATTTTTTTATTTATATATCTGTGGATATATTTTTTGTCCCATACACTAATCCTGATAGGATTTTTACCTGCAGGATACGGTCATTACCATCCCTACTTTCCTTAGACTAATTCATTTTTGGCAACGTTGGCCAACTCATGATCAACCAAAAATGTAGAGCAGCTAGTCTACCCCCATATTCTTTGTCCGCTGAACATCCCACCAAATCAACCCAACCAAGGGCACAGTGGCCATCTTGCAGGGCGGAAAATCATAGACCTCTCGCCCTCCGACTGTGCTATACCGCCATACCCTATGCCCCGTGAATGCTAGTGCCACCATACCGTAACCCATGCATTTCACTATTCACGAACGACAACAAATGTGTTCCCAATGTTGGTGCATACGCACACATCGCAATAGGCCATGCATTGCCCTTGAATTCTATCCATCGATCCAGTCTCACTGTTCAATGCAGCAATGCACCAGAGCAACTTTCCGGCTCCGCTCAATCAGCCCTACTCTTACCCGCGTCCACAAACATTTTTTTTTACCTTTTGGCTTAAGGGCAACTTCAACACCGATCTCCTTAAAAAAAATACTTCACACCGATTCAAACGGACAACAATTTTGTCCGTTTTTTATTCGTTTTGGTCGACCCAACGAACACAAAAGTCCTCTTCGACGTTTGGATCTATGCATGCGTCCAACGTTGGACCGATCCATTTTTACCGACGTACAAAAAATATACATAAAATATTTGCCAAAATACTAAAAATGCATATTAAACATTAAAAACCGACCACGAAGACCGCGGTGGTTGGAGGCGGACATGAAGAGAGCGCGTGCATCCGCTTCGCGTTCGTGCCGACGCATTTCAGACCCAAATTTGGATCGGAAATGGATCGACGTGGACACGGAGCGAACGCGGAGCAGACGTGTTTTGAAAATGAATCGGGGCGTTGGGTCATTCGTTTTGTCCGCGCCGACCCAAACGGATGAGGCCAGACGAAATAGATGGCCCCATTAGAGTTTCTCTAACAATTTTTAAAATTAATTTTACTTTAAAATAATTAAATATGACCTCTTTTAGTGACGTTAACATCTCTAACGTCTGATTTACATGATAAATGTCAATGTCCCTGACGTCTGGTACGAGTGACCCTGTCTTTGATGTGGCTTGATACCACACACGTCAGCGACCCTGTCGTTTGGTCCTCGACCAGACGCTAAGGACCCTGACGTCTAATATCAAACATCATGAGCTTGGTGTTTGGATGACGAGGCATATTTTATTAAAAAATGTTTGTGTAATTTGCTGCGACCAGACGTCAATGTCTCTTGCGTTTGATACCAGACGTCAGGGTCCTTGGCGTGTGGTACAAGGCCAGATCCCGTCGTTTCGTCCTTTGCCACATTAGAGATTCAACAGATCAGCCGGTCGTGCCGTGCGGGCCCGTAGGAGACGTCAAGAATGTTGACATAAAAAAAGTCAAATTCAATTTTTTTTAAAAGTAGGATTAATTTTGTAATTTGTAAGGTCAAAAGGTTAAAAAAACAATGTCCTTCATGTACCACTGCTACCAACGGAATTTCCGAAAAGGCCAAACATAAAATAAGAGGTAATAGCACCCTCAAGTTCTAGAACTTGCAACACATGTGATGGTTTGGTCCTACAACTTACAAAGTGCACCTATTTAGTCCTACAACTTGCAAGTCTTGTGCATTTTTAGTCCATAGCCATTCACAGCGCGTCAAGTGGACAGGGTGGATCAGGGTTGGTCGTTTTGCATCCAGACCCTTGCATTTGTCACTTATTAATATAGCTGCAGACTGTTTCAAAAAGCACATGAATTAATTAAGCCCCCTATCCATCACATGTATTGCAAGAGGGGAAAAAGGCACGGCATTAATTTGCCGGATACATCAATCAATCTCCGGTTACTCCTATCCATGCGCCCCCTCCTACCAGAAGTAGAACTAGGGTAGGAGCTATACAAGCAACGCAGCCCGTGGGTCTGGTACGTCGCGCCGTACAGTTACTAGTGTATCTACCTACTACGAGTAGAGCCTGCCGCAAACCCGCATTTTCCACGGTGCAATCGAGTACTCCCCTCCGTCCGCGTATTCTCTCGCAGAGGCGCTGCCGCGGCGCACCGATCGCCGTTTTCCAACGCAGCCTACCAAATCCCGCAATGGATCGGTCTTGCCTAGGGCTGCTCATCCATGGTCATCCATCAGCATGCATCCTCGGCTATCCCAACGCAGGGAGGCATGCGTCTGCCACTCTAGCAGCCGGAGCAGCTGACCTGCCGCGCCACGGGCCGGAAGGATGCACCGTCACTTCTACGACCATGTCTCTCTCCCTCTCGCCCGTCTCCTTCCATGTCTGTTGTCTCACCTCCAGCCTACAGGAGTTGGAGAGGACGGGCGTGCAGGAGTTGCAGAAGGACAGCGCCACGGGGCCACCCTCTTTTTCTTCCCCCGGCTTCACATCCTCGTTAATGGCAAGGGCATTAGCGTGTGACCTGATCGTCTCGCCATAGCCCACAGAAATTTTTGTCCAATAGAACCCCTGCCTAATAAAATTGGCAAAATAAAAAACACACTACAGGTATAAATTGACAGAAAGGACCCGTGATCCGTGGCAACGCGCGCCTACTGACCCATCGCACGTGCAGCCACGCGATCAAGCGGGAGCAACTACCGCCAGAATAGGAGGCAGCCGGCTGCGTGTAAGAGCAACTCTAACGGACGATCGACTTAACGCCAATTTTGTCTGTTTTTTATTTATTTGGACCGGTTTGATGAACACGAGCGTCCGTCTAAAAGATTGGGACGTCGCATGCGTCCAAACTAGCCCGATCTATTTTTTACCGACGCATAAAAATAGCATTTCAGAAAATAATAAAGAAGTATTAATTAAACATTAAAAGCTGGCCTCAAAGCCTGGCGAGAGTCTACGTATCCCATTATATTATAATTAAACAAAAGAAAAACACCCTAGGCGTCCTCGTCATCGGCGTTGAGGTCGGGCTGAGCCTGCGCAGGGGCTGCCTGTGCCGATGCGAGCAGTGCTGGTGGCGGCGATGGTGCAGCACGACGATGCTGGAGGTAGGCGACCACCTCCAAGAGGAGCGCACGGGCATAGACGATGGGGGTGTTGCCGTTGTTTTGGGCGGAGCCGACCGTGGCTACTGGTGGCGCAACACGGGCGCACACCTCCGCGAGGGCCGTCTTATGATGGAGGTAGGCGACCTTCTCCGGGTGCAGCGCGCGGGCATAGACGACGGGGGTGTTGTCGTTGTTTTGGACGGAGCCGGCCATGGCTGCTGGCTAGGGTCGCCGACGAGGGAACACAGGTGTTGCGAGATGGGGACGGGGGTGTGGAAGCAGATGAGGCTGAACTCCCTTCGCATGTTCGGATTAAAAAAGGCCGGCCGCGGTCGCTAACGTATGGGCCCGCGGAGGGTAACCGTCATTAATTATGTTGACCGCAAGTAGTTGTGGCGGACACTGAGAGGACGCGCTTGTCCGCTTTGCGTCCGTGTCGATGTATTTCAATCTCAAATTTGGATCAGAAATGAGTCGGCGCAGACTCGTTTTGACAATGAGTCCGTGTGTTGAGCCATCATTTTTGTATGTACGAACCAAAATAGACGGCGGCGAACGAAATGAATCGCCCCGTTAAAGTTGCTCTAACCCCTAAGATCTATCTTTTTTTAATTACGTCCGCATACATGATGTTTTTACTTTGTTTGATTAGTTTCTAAGTATGCATTCTCTCTTGTTTTAGACAGTATTTCATTTGTGGAGTACTACTAAGGGCCAATTCTTTTGTAATCCTTTCATAAACTAATAAAAAACATTAAGATCGTTATAATAATGATTTAAATGTTTTTATATTAATTTATAGAGATAATAGCTTTTAGAAGCTTATTGTTAAAATAAGTTAAAAGCTTAAAAGAACTTGTTTTTAAAGGAAATGCTTAATTTATTTTCATGAGGTTTCCTTCACAATAGAAAAAGGGAAACGTTTTCCTTCAGCGCGTCGGCAGAAGCAACGCGCGGGTCGCTCGCTGCCCACGCATCTCGCGCGCGACCCGCGCGTATGGCCATGCAACATTTTCCCTCTCTGGTGATCGTTTAAATTTGCTATAACCGGTGTCCAAATTTATTATATTTGTCCATTAAAAAAGCTGCATATACGTTTCGTTGCAACCTCAGTTCGTCGGATTTTTTGCTACAACCGTTTTTTTTGCTACAACCGTGTTAATTTTTGCTACAACCGGTATCATTTTTTGTCGCAACCGTTTACTAAAAAAGTTGCATACACGTTCGTCAGAGTTGCAACCCGAGTTCACCGGACTATTTTTGCTACAACCCTTGTTTTATTTTGCTACCACGCATCGTCAGCTTTGTTTTTTTTTGTTATGACCACGTTGATTTTTTTTGCTACAACTATATTTTTATTGCAACCGTGGACAAAAATTGCTGCATCATGGACGAAATTTGTTGCATTAAAATATTTTACTGCATAAATATCTAACGGTGCGGCCCGCGTGCAGCTAGCGGATCGGGCGATCCGCATGTGGCTGACCAAAAGTTTTGACCGACGCGGCGGCGCAGAGCACCGCCCATAGAAAAAGATGAGAGAGGGCAGCTTTCCCATAAGCTCACTTAAAGGCGAAAGGTATATCACAATGCTACCGTTCTTTGGAAGTATTAGGCTGGTCGTAGGGGGAGTATCATAGCTATTATCATGCATGCCAACTAAGCAATTTTGATGAGGTGACACATAATTAAATGAAAAAAGAGAGGGTTGAGTATCATATCATGATACCGTATCATATTAAATATTGTGCTACTATGTGTCATGCTTGGCAATAAATGACCTATCCTATGATACTAACATATGATACTATGGATTACGGGTGTAGTATCATACACTAGTATCATATGCATGATACTAGTATATGATACTTCCCATTACAACCAGTCTTATAGGCAAAGTGCCACTACCCAGCCTCTTCTCACCCGGTAGGAAAAACTATTCACTTGTCCGTCTCGTGTTGTTCGTGGTTCTCGACATTGAATTTAGGGTTCCTCCTGTTGAGGAGCCGCCGCCACAGGTCCCTAGGGAGCCGCCGCCGCCGCCTCTGACGCCTGTCCCTAGAAGCTTTCGCCGATCGAGTTGCCTTCCTACGACGCTTCCTCAGCTTAGAGCATGGTTAATAGTATAACCAAGTGCTGGCTATAAGCCATCTTATAACCCATCTTATATATAGGTTGTACAATAGTTAGCTATAAAAGAGTATTATTTTTATCATATATGGCCCACCTTTCATTCTCACAAAATACCTAGGAGCACGTGCTAGAGCTAGCTCTTCACGAAGAGCCCGCTTTCCTTCTCTCTCCTCTTCTCTCTCACCCAACTCAGCTAAAATATATTATTTTAATTCTTACAGCCTGCTGACTGTACCTTATTGTACTTTCTCTTACGACGACGCTGTTGCACCTATCTTCGGCGCCCTACCTAGCCACCCAAGCAGCAGCAGCCCTTCCCGCAGGAGCTCCACTGCTTTTTTCCTGAACTACTAGATTATTAACAAATTTCTATTTTCGAATGCACTGGTATCCCCTAAACATGATGTTGATTTGGCTGAACTTCTAGATGTTTATCCATATGCATACGTAATATATATGTTGATTACATGCACTGCTAGATGAGTAGTACTATTTGTATTGACAGTGAGGCTTTCAATGCATATGAATATTTTTTTTGTTTTTCCTTCATATTAATTTGAAGATCCAGGGTGTATTTTTTTTCTTGGGACAACCATGTAATGCTCATGTCTTCCTATCAACTATCAAGTACTAGTATGTAAGACAATGATACATGTAAGATATGTGTATGTCAGAAAATGATCTCTTTTTGTTTGACTATAACATGGTGTGGTGTTTGGAAGTTAATATAGCTTAATGAGAACAACAACACAGTCCAAGGACATTACATACTTTTCACTGGCTACACTACAAATAAGCTGAAAAACAGACACTAAAAAGAAACTGCTACCTTATTATTTTAAGCTTATTTCCACACGCACTTAACTGGGGGTTATTTCCACAAGAGCTTATTTCACAAAATGGCTCAAAAGAACTGGTCCGAAATTGAAGAGCAAGGTATGATGTTTGCAATACATGGTTTTTTATGCATGCACGATGGATATTTGTTAGTTTTGTAGCCCGTCATTAGCTATGGGATGTTTACTGTTTGGAAGTAATATAAGTTTGTAGATCAAGTTAGATGTGTTGATAAGTATTCTCTTTTTTGACATGCAAGATGTTTTTACTTTTGTCATTAAGTCACAATTAGGACTTCTATTGAACATTAAGGTTGAGTTAGGGTCAGAATTTAAACAAAATTATTTGACTATATTGTCAATCAATGTTAGACCTTTAAGATGCATCATTTCAGTTACACATGCAAGACGTTCTTAATATGCTAATTAAGAAAAATATTGTGAAATAATTGGCCATTGCATTGAATAAATGTGATGTTATTTCACGTGTCATGTTTATTAATAAGTTATATAATTAGGAAATCATAGGTCTATTTTATTAGCTAAATTGGTAAAGTAGGAAACCGTATGTGACATGCAAAGATAAGTGCTAATATCCTTGATGATGTATGTAATTAATTAGGTAAAAAATATCATCAAAGTAGCAAATAAGGAGGAGATGACGTGGTCGAATATTTTTTTTCAGTCTTTGATTTCCTTTTTGAGGTGATGAACACATACATGAACTCCTATTTTGAAACTTGTGATAGCAGAAAAAAATTCGTGTCTAACATTTTTGTTCAGGTGATAATAGGTTGACTCCAACGAAATATTACTCGTGATATGTGCATGCTTTGGGATATTTTTTCAAACTATTGTGACACTTAATTTTATTCGGAACGATATCCTTATTGATGGTGAGGTATAAATGACATCGTGTAATTTTTTGAATATTTATTTATATTGATGTATTGTTTTTGAATGATTTATGGTGGGAAAAAAGTGGCGGCAAGAAATTTAGTCGAACAAAATTGCGGGAAAAATTTATGACGCGGAAAGGCACACTACTAGGAAAAACCTTATAGGTAGGAGCCTATTAGTAGCGCTGGAAAGTAGAAAGCGCTGCTGCTACTTAGCAGTAGCGCCGGAAAAACAACGCGCTATTGCTAATGTCCTTAGCAGTAGCGCTGGCCTTATATTATGCGCTACTGATAAACAGGGACCAACGAGGCCACCCGCAGTAGCTATAGTAGCAGCGCCGTTCCTAATCCAGCGCTACTACTAAGGTCCATAGCAGTAGCGTTGCGTTGCATACATCGCTACTCCTAAAAGGGGCCCAACGAGGTAACCGACAATAGCTGTAGTAGCAGCGCCGACATGGTAAAAGCGCTACTGCTAAGTACAATAGCAGTAGCGCTCCTCCGGAACCACCGCTACTACTATGTTGAGTTAACACTCCACGTTGTGCCTAAAAAATTCCTAACTCTCCCCCACTCCCCCACCCCCTCTCTCCTCGATCTCAAGCCATCGTCGCCTCCCTCGTCGTCGTCGTCGTCGTTGCCGCCGCCTCCCTCGCCGTCGTCGTCGCCGCCTCCCTCGCCGTCGCCACCGCCCCCTCCCTTTCTGGTAAGCCCCCTTCCCCTCCCGCTCCGGTAAGCCCCCCACTCCCCTCCAGGCGCCGCCACCCCCTTCCCTCCCTCTCTAGGCATCCCAAGGCTGCTGCCATTTTGATTTTAGGGCCATCGGTTCAAGATGTCATCTTGAGATGCATGTTAATAAGAAAATCAAGATATGTTTGTCGAAGATCTTTTGATGGGCTAACAAGAAAGAAGGAAAAAAATCCTATGGTTCACACAAATATTATGTAAAGAATGTGAAACAAATCATTCATGTTTGTAAAAGTCATGTAAGTAGGCACATTAGATTTGAATTAGACAACCAATGGTTTCAAACAACTTCTTTAAACTTTGGAGAGGAAAAAGGGCACATACATATTTCAGCAACCTACAACACTTGCATGACATGTTGGACACTGTTCATCTAAGGGATAGAAATAGTCACATAAAGATGATGAATGAGCTAACTAACCAACTAATTAACTAATTAATCAATTAATGAAGACTACAAATATCATCCTTTTGTTGGTGTTAATGCATAAAACAGTAGTGAGTTTCTCACTTTTGCTTGCTAAGTTGTGCTAAGTTTTGCTGGAATGTCCGAGTGACCTATGTTTTGTCGGAATGTTGATTCATTTCCGTTCCGGAAAATTTCACGCGCTCCATATGTCCACTATTTAATAAAGGTCATGCCGAAAATTTCCGTGAATTTTGACATGACTAGTGCTAGAAACTAGGACATATGGAGTGCTTGGGAATTACCTGAAAGGTTAATGAATCAACATTCCCACCAAATATAGGTCCCTTTTTATTATTCATGCTTATGTTTATATATAGATGTTCAATTCTTTAGATATAGTGTCACGGTTGTTGTTTACACATTTACAAACATGTTCCATGGATTATAAGTTAAATTACCACATTAAAACAGGAAATGTCCGACGATGAATATTGGGAGTGTGAATATTGCGGCGACTGTCGGGGTATGTGCGACACACCTCACCTGCGAGACGATAGGTTCTTCAGCATGAAGTTTGAGAAGAATGGAGATATGTTCTTCCCTTTCCATGCAAGAAGATATATGTCAGAGAGGCTCAGTTTCGAAGACCACGAGAGAATGGAGACGATGAGCGCTAACTTGAGGACTATACATGATCACACATTTGTTATCAAAGTATTTAATTCAGTTTTTCACACAGAATTTGGGTGCCCAAATTGGGAAGATCTTTGCAAGGCATATGGATTTCAGGAGGGTATGGAAATAACCTTCGATCTTCGTCCTGAAGATAATATGCCAGGCAACATCGACATTCGGGTGGTTGTCGATATGCTTCCTTTTTTACCTCCATGTGAGTTCCTCAACCATATTTGTCAAGTAATTTGTATTCTATATTTAGAAATAGTTGGTGTTATCCATATACTAAATTTGTTAAATTATAATTTACAACTTATTTTGTTTCTTTGAGTGAATTACGGAAATCAATTGAGACAACACACTACACGTGTGGATCACATCTAACTTGGGAGGAGAAGGATGTTCTTCTCTACTTTCTTGTTGGTTTCTTGTTTCTAGGGATAACTTCCCGTATAATTTGAGAATTGGCCAAAATTATACATTTTAGATGCCACTAGTGCATAGGTTGAGGCCGGATGACAATCGCCGAAATATCTTGGTAAGAGTTTCCTAACTAAGTACGCTCTACTATTGCTTAAATGGTGTTGATTACATTGCTAACTAGGTTATTATTATGTTCTTCAACAACAATTGCCACATGATGTAGTGCCTCTGTTGATGCACCCAGAAGGTCATATGAAAATGAAAAGCCCGCTGAGGGCTGAGTTCGATGCTCCATACTCGAGTAACCGCAAATCAAAATAAAAAAGGCTCCAATTGAAGCAGGGAGAGAAATAAAGAAGGATCGCAAGCCACAAGTTGAAGACCGTTGGATCTTTGTGCTTCATCATGGAGACATATGTGTTATTCTGTTTTATGACATTATACCTAGGAGCGAGGACTAGGTCTTATGAGAGACAAGTTATTCTGGTTTATATTAACTTGACATGATCGATTAGGATGCATGCATATGATGACTATTATGATGTTTTTCTGTTTTACTTTATGTGTATCATATGATAACTTGGTATATGATTAAGATGATGATGAGTTGTTAGATGAGTACGTAAGATGATGATGAGTTATATGACATGATACTCCCTCCGTCCCAAATTCTCGTCTTAGCTTTGTCTAGAAATGGATGTATCTAAATACTAAATTTGACTAGATACATTCGTATCTAAACAAATATAAGACAAGAATTTTGGGACGGAGGGAGTACTTTATGTGTATGATGTGATGCGAATTATGCTTGTTTGTTATGATATGATGAAACCACTGTATAGAGCATGCACAAATATGTAGGGGGGGCATAAATACGATGCGAATTAAATACTAAAAGCATGAATATTAGAAGTAGCGCTAGAATATTAACAGTAGTGTTGGCTTAGCAGTAGCGCTTTATATATTCCAGCGCTACTGCTAACGTATATACCAGTAGCACTTTCAATAACGCGCTACTGCTAAGAGTTAGCGGTAGCGAGCTAGCAGTAGCGCTGGCCCCAGCGCTACTACTAGGGTTTTCCCTAGTAGTGACAAACGGGAACAAAAGATCACATTTTATTTCGAGGCTATCTTTTTCAACTGAAATAACATACATAAATTAAGCTACATTAAACTGTTCAAATTAAGATACAACTTATTGTGAATTTTAAGATACTATCACATAAATCTACTAAGTCCAACGTGACTATTTTCCTTTTCCATCAGCAGCTTCTGTGGTCCCTTGGCCTCACGAGCCCTTTCTTTCTTTCTGTGCCTCTCCACCTCACGAGCCTCATGTCGTTGCTGTTGCGCCTACTCCAGGCGACGTACCTCTTCCCATTTTTCTTCATCATCTCCTCAAAGAAACACTTCCGCTTTGCATGGTACTTTTTAACTCCCCTTCTTTCTATGTTTTCTCCATCGCTTCTGCCTTTTCACGATGCTCTTCTGCGTGCAAACTTTCCCATGCACGACGACCACTTTCACGAATTTGAGTCATCGCCCAAGCTGGCATCTTCATGTCTATCCAACAATAGTAGTACATACACAGAGGCGAAGGAGACTACAACAAGAATAAAAATGTCAATAAAAAAATAATACCAACAATGTGTGGGCTCTTGATGGTTAAAGAATACCGAAGGCTTGTCGTACGGTGAACTAGCTACGAATGGATTTTCCTCATAATTGAAGCACATGAAAAATTCATGCCCAACCAATCAGAAAAATTCATCACCTCCTTCACCTTGCAAAGACCGCCACACCAATAGCGCAGGACGTCCACCCCACAAGCCAAACTCGCGCTTTTCATTTTCCTAGGCCTAATGCTTTGATCCGAACAAGGCAAACTCATACTGACTACAAAAAATGTGACATTGTTAGTGCATTGGCGATTTCAAAGATGGTTGGACGATGAATGAAGAGAGGTTCAATGCCTTGTTTTATAGGCTCAGATAACAAACGTGAAGTCGGAAAAATAGGGTGCGAATGGACGAAATTTTAGGCGGGAATCACGCAACATAACAATCAACGCAGCGTGTCTTGCAATCTGTGTAGTCCGTCTTGCAATCAGCGCAGTATGCCTCGCAATCAGCACCGCCTCAGCCACCTTTCAGAGCATGCGGGAACAGTGTTGGCCACCTAGAGAGGTGGCGGCAGGGCCCACTTGGCATGTTTCCTTTTCGTCACGGGACAAAGCTGGCCCGGATAGCTATTACGCGCGGTTGGTCACCTCCCACTGTGGCGGCAGGTGCTGCCGCATGATCACTTGGTGGTAGGTGCCATGTGTCGGCTGGCGCGCCTACCGCCGCGAACCAAGGGGTCATTTATGCCAATTTAGGTGCATGGTGGTATTTTTTGCCAATTCCGTTGGGCAGTGGGCCCTTTTGGACAAAAAATCCAGCCGAGAGGGAGCCAACCACGAGATAGATCATCAAAGATTTGTCTCGCCCATATCATCCCGGACGCCAGCGCTTGGCCCCGCGCGCGTGCAAATCTTAGGTATTGGTGCGCCTATATGTGTAGAAAATTTCCAAAAGATCTTGAAACAAAGGGTCATAGAAAATGTGAATATAAGAGAATCTATAGCTGAGATTGGCTAATTTGGTCCCTCAAACGCCCGTGGACATGCCCGGACACCCTATATTTGTCACTCTGGATCCGCACATCTCATATCGTATACCTTATATACATATTACACATGCAACATTAAGTTACTTTACGAGATCAAATATTGGGCAATAAAATTGGATGCAAACGAACACGAGATAAGCTGTAAATGGAAATCGGACATCATTCACAAGATCATGTTAGTTCACGAGACAAAGTTCATAATGTTCAACCAAAAGCGATATAAACATATGCGGATGGGGAGGGGGTCACCACTTCCTCGCCGGGCCTTTTCCCTTTCGATCCACTATGTAGTTGTAGCCGTCCGCTGCTGGTGGAGGGTCTTGGTTGTCGTCGGAGGAGGTGTAGTTGTCGTAATCATCATCGTCGGAGTCAGAGAGGACAATGAGCCCCTTCATCCGACGGACCACCCTGTCTTGCGCCTGCTTCAACTTGGGGACCCGAGCCACCTTTGTCGCTGCCTCCTTCGCCTCGCGCTCCGAATACTCAATAGCAAGCCGAAGCGCCTTGATGTTATTCCGTCGGAGGCGGCAAGCGTCCACCTGCACCGTTGTGAGGGACCCGCAGTACAGCCTTGCAAGAAAGTGTTTGTCCTAGTCGGGCTCCACCTACATCTTGCGGCGACGGTGCTTAGATTGCTCTGCCGCTTCCCTCTCCCTTGCCCACGACCCCTTGTGTCGGGTGGCACGCGTCTTCGATTCCAAAGTGGGCGTGCGGGCCGGGGGCACGGTCAATAGAACCCACCGCTGCCCGCGTAGCGGAGCGACCGACAAGAAAGGAGACAACGGGGGCGGTGCAGACTGTGCTATCTAGGAGAGCTTCGGGTGGGCCGGGAGGGTCCAGCTCTGGCGACCGCGCTGCTCCGACGCAAGAACTGCGGCGACCCTCCAGATCGAGAGCTACTGCCGGTGTCCACCTTGGACTGTTCGAAGGCAATGCGGTGGACCAGCTCCTCGTGAGTTGTAGTCGAGCTAGGAGCTGAAGTGGATGCGACAGCTGAACAACACAGTGAATGGGATCGGAATCGGAGAGGGATATAAGACGATGGAGCGAGAGATTGGACTAGGGTTCGAAGCGAGGCACACGTAGTGGGGTTTTGTGGGATAACGATGGGGTTGATGATGGGTCGGGCCTCTCAGCTAGAACGTGATACACGTGTCCGGGTGTGACCAGATCATTCAATATCCGCCGTAGATCAATGGACTGTTTGGTTGGCGACCTGAGATCTGTGCATGAGATAAATATGTGCCTGATAGTTGTTGGAAATATGCCCTAGAGGCATTAATAAAATGGTTATTATCTTATTTCCTTGTACATGATAATCGTCTATTGTTAATTCTATAATTGTATTAATAGGAAACAGTAATACATGTGTGAATAAATAGATCACAATGTGTCCCTAGCAAGACTCTAGTTGGCTAGCTCGTTGATCAATAGATGATCATGGTTTCCTGATCATGGACATTGGATGTCATTGATAACGCGATCACATCATTAGGAGAATGATGTGATGGACAAGACCCAATCCTAAGGATAGATCGTGTTGTTCGTATGCTAAAGCTTTTCTAATGTAAAGTGTCTTTTCCTTCGATCGTGAGATTGTGCAACTCCCGGATACCGTAGGAGTGCTTTGGGTGTATCAAACGTCACAACGTAACTGGGTGACTATAAAGGTGCACTACGGGTATCTCCGAAAGTGTCTGTTGGGTTGGTACGAATCGAGATCGGGATTTGTCACTCCGTGTGACGGAGAGGTATCTCTGGGCCCACTCGGTAGAACATCATCATAATGAGCTCAGTGTGACTAAGTAGTTAGTCGCGTGATGATGTGCTACGGTACGAGTAAAGAGACTTACCGGTAACGAGATTGAACAAGGTATAGGTATACCGACGATCGAATCTCGGGCAAGATCTATACCGACAAGCAAAGGGAATTGTATACGGGATTGATTGAATCCTTGACATTGTGGTTCATCCTATGAGATCATCGTGGAACATGTGGGACCATCATGGGTATCCAGACCCCGCTGATGGTTATTGGCCGGAGAGGTGTCTCGGTCATGTCTGGATGCCTCCCGAACCCGTAGGGTCTACACACTTAAGGTTTGATGACGCTAGGGTTATAGGGAATTGTTGTACGAGGTTACCGAAGGTTGTTTGGAGTCCCGGATGAGAGCTCGGACATCACAAGGAGCTCCGGAATGGTCCAGAGGTAAAGATTGATATATAGGATGGATGGGTTTGGACGCCGGAAATGTTTCGGGCACCACCGGCAAAGTGTCGGGACCACTGGCAGGGTTCCGGAAGCCCACCGGGAGAGGCCACCAACCCCAGGAGGCTACATGGGCCAAGTGTGAGAGGGAACCAGCCCCTGAGTGGGCTGGTGCGCCCCCACACCCAGCCCCTGGCGCCTAAGAGGGGGAAGGGGGGAACCCTAGCGCAGGTGGGCCTAAGGCCCACCAGGGGGTGCGCCACCCCCTCCTCCCCTCCTGGCCGCCACCTCCTCCCCCCATATAGGGCTGCCGGACCCCTTAGGGGTGGGTGTTGGGGAACGTCGCATGGGAAACAAAAGTTTTCCTACACGCATGAAGACATACCATGGTGATGTCCATCGACGAGGGGGATTTCAGATCTATGTACCCTTGTAGATCGCACAGCAGAAGCGTTAATAAACGCGGTTGATGTAGTGGAGCGTCCTCATGTCCCTCGATCCACCCCGCGAACCGTCCCGCGATCCGTCCCACGATCCGCTCCGATCTAGTGCCGAACGGACGACACCTCCGCGTTCAGCACACGTAAAGCTCGACGATGATCTCGGCCTTCTTGATCCAGCAAGAGAGACGGAGAGGTAGATGAGTTCTCCGGCAGCGTGACGGCGCTCCGGAGGTTGGTGGTGATCTAATCTCAGCACGGCTCCGCCCGAGCTCCGCAGAAACGCGATCTAGAGGAAAAACCGTGGAGGTATGTGGTCGGGCTGCCGTGGAAAAGTATCTCAAATCAGCCCTAATACCTACGTATATATAGGTGGGAGGGGAGGGGCCTTTCCTTGAGGCTCAAGGAGCCCCAAGGGGGTCGGCCGAAGGGGGGGAGGAGGAATCCTCCTCCAATCCTAGTCCAACTAGGATTGGAAGGTGGAGTCCTCCCCTTCCTTCCCACTTCCCTTTTTTTCTCTTTGATTTTCTTATATCCTGCGCAGGGGCCTTCTTGGGCTTGCCCACCAGCCCACTAAGGGCTGGTGCGGCACCCCTAAGGCCTATGGGCTTCCCCGGGGTGGGTTGCCCCCCGGTGAACATCCGAAACCCATTCGTCACTCCCGGTACATGCCCGGTAATTCCGAAAACTTTCCGGTACTCAAATGAGGTCAACCTATATATCAATCCTCGTCTCCGGACCATTCTGGAAACCCTCGTGACGTCCGTGATCTCCTCCGGGACTCCGAACAATATTCGGTAACCAACCATATAACTCAAGTACGCATAAAACAACGCCGAACCTTAAGTGTGCAAACCCTGCGGGTTTGAGAACTATGTAGACATGACCCGAGGGACTCCTCGGTCAATATCCAATAGCGGGACCTGGATGCCCATATTGGATCCTACATATTCTATGAAGATCTTATCGTTTGAACCTCAGTGCCAAGGATTCATATAATCCCGTATGTCATTCCCTTTGTCCTGCGGTATGTTACTTGCTCGAGATTCGATCGTCAGTATCCGCATACCTATTTCAATCTCGTTTACCGGCAAGTCTCTTTACTCGTTCCGTAATACAAGATCCTGTGACTTACACTAAATCACATTTCTTGCAAGGCTTGTGTGTGATGTTGTATTACCGAGTGGGCCCCGAGATACCTCTCCGTCACACGGAGTGACAAATCCCAGTCTTGATCCATACTAACTCAACGGACACCTTCGGAGATACCTGTAGAGCATCTTCATAGTCACCCAGTTATGTCGCGACATTTGATACACACAAAGCATTCCTCCGGTGTCAGTGAGTTATATGATCTCATGGTCATAGGAATAAATACTTGACACGCAGAAAACAGTAGCAACAAAATGACATGATCAACCTGCTACGTCTATTAGTTTGGGTCTAGTCCATCACATGATTCACCCAATGATGTGATCCAGTTATCAAGCAACAACACCTTGTACATAGTCAGAAGACCCTGACTATCCTTGATCAACTGGCTAGCCAACTAGAGGCTTGCTAGGGACAGTGTTTTGTCTATGTATCCACACATGTATCTAAGTCTTCATTCAATACAATTATAGCATGGATAATAAATGATTATCTTGATACAGGAATTATAATAATAACTTATTTATCATTGCCTCTAGGGCATAATTCCAATAGTCTCCCACTTGCACTAGAGTCAATAATCTAGCCCTCACATCGCCATGCGAATTACATTGTAATAAATCTAACACCCATACAGTTCTGGTGTTGATCATGCTTTGCCCGTGGAAGAGGTTTAGTCAGCGGGTCTGCCACATTCAGATCCGTGTGCACTTTGCATATATTTTCGTCCTCCCCTTCGACGTAGTCGCGGATGAGGTTGAAGCGTCGTTTGATGTGTCTG
The DNA here is from genome assembly GCF_904849725.1 of Hordeum vulgare subsp. vulgare. Classification (NCBI taxonomy): domain Eukaryota; kingdom Viridiplantae; phylum Streptophyta; class Magnoliopsida; order Poales; family Poaceae; genus Hordeum; species Hordeum vulgare. The sequence continues at coordinate 512,069,035 of NC_058524.1, read as the reverse complement.
GTCTTCTTGTGAAACCGTGGTTCCTTTGCTAAGGCAATGGCACCTGTGTTGTCACAAAACAGGGTTATTGGATTCAGTGCGCTCGACACCACTCCAAGATCCGTCATGAACTGCTTCATCCAGACACCCTCCTTAGCCGCCTCCGAGGCAGACATGTACTCCGCTTCACATGTAGAATCAGCTAGGACGCTTTGCTTGGAACTGCACCAGCTTACCGCACCCCCATTAAGAATAAATACGTATCCGGTCTGTGACTTAGAGTCGTCCGGATCTGTGTCAAAGCTTGCATCGACGTAACCTTTAACGGCGAGCTCTTCGTCACCTCCATACACGAGAAACATCTCCTCAGTCCTTTTCAGGTACTTCAGGATATTCTTGAACGTCGTCCAGTGATCCACTCCTGGATTACTCTCGAACCTGCCTGCCATACTTATGGCCAGGCTAACATCCGGTCTAGTGCACATCATTGCATACATGATAGAACCTATGGCTGAAGCATAGGGGACGGTGCTCATATGCTCTCTATCTTTATCAGTTGCTGGGCACTGAGTCTTACTCAATATCGTACCTTGTAAAACTAGCAAGAACGCCTTCTTGGACCGTTCCATTTTGAACCTCTTCAAAACTTTATCAAGTTATGTACTTTGTGAAAGTCCTATCAGGCGTTTTGATCTATCCCTATAGATCTTAATGCCTAGAATGTAAGCAGTTTCTCCTAGGTCCTTCATAGAGAAACTTTTATTCAAGTAATCCTTTATGCTCTCCAAAAACTCCACGTTGTTTCCAATCAGCAATATGTCATCCACATATAATATTAGAAACGCCACAGAGCTCCCAGTCACTTTCTTGTAAATACAAGATTCTCCAACCACTTGTATAAACCCAAATGCTTTGATCACCTCATCAAAGCATTTATTCCAACTCCGAGATGCTTGCACCAGTCCATAAATGGATCGCTGGAGCTTGCACACTTTGTTAGCATTTTTAGGATCGACAAAACCTTCGGGCTGCATCATATACAACTCTTCCTTAAGGAAACCGTTAAGGAACGCCGTTTTGACATCCGTCTGCCAGATTTCATAATCAAAAAATGCAGCTATTGCTAACATGATTCGGACGTACTTAAGCATCGCCACGGGTGAGAATGTCCCATCGTAGTCAATCCCTTGAACTTGTGAAAAACCCTTTGCCACAAGTCGAGCTTTATAAACGGTCACATTACCGTCAGTGTCCGTCTTCTTCTTAAAGATCCATTTGTTCTGAATAGCCTTGCGGCCTTCAGGTAATACTTCCAAAGTCCACACCTTGTTTTCATACATGGATCCTATCTCGGACTTCATGGCCTTTTATTGTTGTCTAACAACATAATTGATAAGACGGGATTACCGTACCACTCTCGAGCTCACCATTGCTTCTTCATAATTCGCAGGCTCATTGTTGTCTAACAACATAATTGATAAGACGGGATTACCGTACCACTCTCGAGTAGTACGCGGTCTCGTCGACCTGCGAGGTTCGACTTGAACTTGATCCGGAGTTTCCTGATCATCATCATTAACTTCCTCCTCAACCGGCGTCGCAACGACATGGGTTTCCCCTTGCCTGCGCCACCATCCAGAGGGATGAGAGGTTCGACAACCTCATCAAGTTCTATCTTCCTCCCACTCAATTCTCTCGAGAGAAACTCCTTCTCGAGAAAAGCTCCGTTCTTAGCAACAAACACTTTGCCCTCGGATTTGAGATAGAAGGTATACCCAACTGTCTCTTTTGGGTAACCTATGAAGACACACTTTTCCGCTTTGGGTTCCAGCTTTTCACGCTAAAGCTTTTTGACATAAGCATCACATCCCCAAACTTTAAGAAACAACAACTTTGGTCTTTTGTCATGCCACAGTTCGTATGGTGTCGTCTCAATGGATTTTGATGGTGCCCTATTTAAAGTGAATGGAGATGTTTCTAATGCATAACCCCAAAACGATAGCGACAAATCGGTAAGAGACATCATAGATCGCACCATCTCTAATAAAGTACGATTACGACGTTCGGACACACCATTACACTGTGGTGTTCCAGGCGGTGTCAACTGTGAAACAATTCCACATTGTCTTAAGTGAGCACCAAACTCGAAACTCAGATATTCACCCCCACGATCAGACCATAGGAACTTGATCTTCTTGTTACAATGATTTACAACTTCACTTTGAAATTTCTTGAACTTTTCAAATGTTTCAGACTTGTGCTTCATTAAGTAGACATAACCATATCTACTCAAATCGTCAGTGAAGGTGAGAAAATAATGATATCCACCACGTGCCTCTACACTCATCGGACCACACACATCGGTATGCATGATTTCCAATAAGTCACTTGCACGCTCCATTGTTCTGGAGAACGGATTTTTAGTCATCTTGCCCATGAGGCATGGTTCGCACGTGTCAAGTAAATCAAAGTCAAGTGACTCCAAAAGTCCATCGGAATGGAGTTTCTTCATGCGCTTTACACCAGTATGACCTAAGCGGCAGTGCCATAAAAACATGGCGCTATCATTGTTAACTCTAACTCTTTTGGTGTCGATGTTATGTATATGTGTATTATCACTATCAAGATTTAATATGAACAATCCTCTCACATTGGGTGCATGACCATAAAAGATATTACTCATAGAAATAGAACAACCATTATTCTCTCACTTAAACGAGTAACCGTCTTGCAATAAACAAGATCTAGATATAATGTTCATGCTTAACGCAGGCACTAAATAACAATTATTTAAGTTCATAACTAATCCTCATGGTAACTGAAACTGTGCCGACGGTGATTGCATCAACCTTGGAACCATTTCCCACACGCATCGTCACTTCATCCTTCGCCAGCCTTCGCTTATTCCATAGTTCCTGTTTCGAGTTGCAAATATGAGCAACAGAACCGGTATCGAATACCCAGGCACTACTACGAGAGCTGATTAAGTAGACATCAATAACATGTATATCAAATATACCTGATTTTTCTATGGCCGCCTTCTTATCAGCCAGATACTTGGGGCAGCTGCGCTTCGAGTGACCCATACCCTTGCAATAATAGCACTCCGTTTCAGGCTTAGGTCCAGCTTTGGGTTTCTTCGTCGGATTGGCAACAGGCTTGCCGCTCTTCTTCGAACTACCCTTCTTTCCTTTGCCGTTTCTCTTGAAACTAGTGGTCTTATTCACCATCAACACTTGATGCTCTTTACAGAGTTCTAACTCTGCGACTTTCAGCATCGCGAACAACTCGCCGGGTGACTTGTTCATCCCTTGCATGTTGTAGTTCAACACAAAGCCCTTATAGCTTGGAGGCAGTGATTGAAGAATTCTGTCAGTGATAGCCTCTTGCGGGAGTTCAATCCCCAGCTCAGCTAGACGGTTTGAGTACCCAGACATTTTGAGCACATGTTCACTGACAGACGAATTCTCCTCCATCTTGCAAGCATAGAATTTATCGGAGGTCTCATACCTCTCGATCCGGGCGTTCTTCTGAAAGATAAACTTCAACTCCTGGAACATCTCATATACTCCATGATGCTCAAAGCGACGTTGAAGTCCCGGCTCTAAGCCATACAAGACTGCACATTGAACTACTCAGTAGTCCTCCTTACGTGTTAACCAAGTGTTCTTAACAACTTGGTCAGCCGTAGCGGGTGGTTCATCTCCTAGCGCAGCATTAAGGACACAATCCTTCTTCCCAGCTTGCAGGAGCAACTTAAGATTACGAGCCCAGTCTACAAAGTTGCTTCCATCATCTTTCAACTTAGCTTTCTCTAGGAACGTATTGAAATTCAGTGTGACTGTCGTGTGAGCCATGATCTACAACACAAATATATATTCAAAGTGGACTTAGACTATGTTCAAGACAATTAGAGTTTAACTTAATCAAATTGCTTGCTAAACTCCCACTCAAAAAGTACATCTCTCTAGTCATTTGAGTGGTTCATGATCCAATTCCACTAGCTCAAGTCCGATCATCACGTGAGTTGAGGATAGTTTCAGTGGTAAGCATCCCTATGCTAATCATATCAACTATATGATTCATGATCGACCTTTCGGTCTCATGTGTTCCGAGGACATGTCTGCACATGCTAGGCTCGTCAAGCTTAACCCGAGTGTTCCGCGTGTGCAACTGTTTTGCACCTGTTGTATGTGAATGTTGAGTCTATCACACCCGATCATCACCCGGTGTCTCGAAACGACGAACTATAGCAACGGTGCATAGTCGGGGAGAACACAATTTCATCTTGTAATTTTAGTGAGAGATCACCTCACAATGCTACTGTCGTTCTAAGCAAAATAAGGTGCATAAAAGGATTAACATCACATGCAATTCATAAGTGACATGATATGGCCATCATAACATACTTCTTGATCTCCATCACCAAAGCACCGACACGATCTTCTTGTCACCGGCGCCACACCATGATCTCCATCAACGTGTCGCCATTGGGGTTGTCGTGCTACTCATGCTATTAGTACTAAAGCTACATCCTAGCAATATAGTAAACACATCTGCAAGCACAAACATTAGTTTAAAGACAACCCTATGGCTCCTGCCGGTTGATGTACCATCGACGTGCAAGTCGATATTAACTATTACAACATGATCATCTCATACATCCAATATATCACATCACATCGTCGGCCATATCACATCATAAGCATACCCTGCAAAAACAAGTTAGACGTCCTCTAATTGTTGTTGCATGTTTTACGTGGTGACCATGGGTATCTAGTAGGATCGCATCTTACTTACGCAAACACCACAACGGAGATATATGAATTGCTATTTAACCTCATCCAAGGACCTCCTCGGTCAAATCTGATTCAACTAAAGTTGGATAAACCGACACTCGCCAATCATCTTTGAGCAACGGAGTTGCTCGTAGCGATGAAACCAGTCTCTCGTAAGCATACGAGTAATGTCGATCCGAGCCGCTTCGATCCAACAATACCGCGGAATCAAGAAAAGACTAAGGAGGACAGCAAATCACACATCACCCCCCACAAAAACTTTTGTGTTCTACTCGAGAAGACATCTACGCATGAACCTAGCTCATGATGCCATTGTTGGGGGAACGTCGCATAGCAAACAAAACATTTCCTACGCGCACGAAGACCTATCATGGTGATGTCCATCTATGAGGGGGATTTTAGATCTACGTACCCTTGTAGATCGCACAGCAGAAGCGTTAATAAACGCGGTTGATGTAGTGGAACGTCCTCACGTCCCTCGATCCGCCCCGCGAACCATCCCATGAACCGTCCCGCGATCCGCTCCGATCTAGTGCCGAACGGACGGCACCTCCGCGTTCAGCCCACATACTGCTCGACGATGATCTCGGCCTTCTTGATCCAGCAAGAGAGACAGAGAGGTAGATGAGTTCTACGGCAGCGTGACGACGCTCCGGAGGTTGGTGGTGATCTAATCTCAGCAGGGCTCCGCCCGAGCTCCGCAGAAACGCGATCTAGAGGAAAAATCGTGGAGGTATGTGGTCGGGCTGCCGTGGCAAAGTTATCTCAAATCAGCCCTAATACCTCCGTATATATAGGTGGGAGGGGAGGGGCCTTGCCTTGAGGCTCAAGGAGCCCCAAGGGGGTCGGACGAAGGGGGGGAGGAGGAATCCTCCTCCAATCCTAGTCCAACTAGGATTGGAAGGTGTAGTCCTTCCGTTCCTTCCCACTTCCCCTTTTTTTTCTTTTCTCTTTGATTTTCTTTTATCCTGCGCAGGGGCCTTCTTGGGCTTGCCCACCAGCCCACTAAGGGCTGGTGTGGCACACCTAAGGCCTATGGGCTTCCCCGGGGTGGGCTGCCCCCCCGGTGAACATCCGGAACCCATTCGTCACTCCCGGTACATTCCCGGTAATTCCGAAAACTTTTGGGTAATCAAATGAGGTCAACCTATATATCAATCTTCGTCTGGACCATTCCAGAAACCCTCGTGACGTCCGTGATCTCATCCGGGACTCCGAACAACATTCAATAACCAACCATATAACTCAAATATGCATAAAACAACGTCGAACCTTAAGTGCGCAGACCCTGCGGGTTCGAGAACTATGTAGACATGACCCGAGGGACTCCTCGGTCAATATCCAATAGCGGGACCTGGATGCCCATATTGGATCCTACATATTCTACGAAGATCTTATCGTTTGAACTTTAGTGCCAAGGATTTATATAATCCCGTATGTCATTCCCTTTGTCCTTCGGTATGTTACTTGCCCGAGATTCGATCTTCAGTATCCGCATACCTATTTCAATCTCTTTTACTTGCAAGTCTCTTTACTCATTCCGTAATACAAGATCCCGTGACTTACACTAAGTCACATTGCTTGCAAGGCTTGTGTGTGATGTTGTATTACCGAGTGGGCCCCGAGATACCTCTCCGTCACACGGAGTGACAAATCCCAATCTTGATCCATACTAACTCAACGAACACCTTCGGAGATACCTGAGCATCTTTATAGTCACCTAGTTAGGTTGCGACGTTTGATACACACAAAGCATTCCTTCGGTGTTAGTGAGTTATATGATCTCAAGGTCATAGGAATAAATACTTGACACGCAGAAAACAGTAGAACAAAATGACACGATCAACATGCTACGTCTATTAGTTTGGGTCTAGTCCATCACATGATTCACCCAATGATGTGATCCAGTTATCAAGCAACAACACCTTGTACATAGTCAGAAGACCCTGACTATCCTTGATCAACTGGCTAACCAACTAGAGGATTGCTAGGGATAGTGTTTTGTCTATGTATCCACACATGTATCTAAGTCTTCATTCAATACAATTATAGCATGGATAATAAACGATTATCTTGATACAGGAATTATAATAATAACTTATTTATCATTGCCTCTAGGGCATAATTCCAACAGTGGGAACCCTAAGGGGTGGCGCCACCCTCCCTTCCCCCTATATATAGCGGGGGTTTTGGCCATTGGAGATACGAGAATTCATCTCTCTCTCGGCGCAGCCCTGCTCCTCTTCTTCCTCCTCTCCCATGGTGCTTGGCGAAGCCTTGCCGGGAGACCTCGTCGCTCCATCACCACCACGCCGTCGTGCTGCCGGAGCTCTTCCCCAACCTCTCCCTCCTCCTTGCTGGATCAAGGTGTGGGAGACGTCACCGGGCTGCACGTGTGTTGAACGCGGAGGTGCCGTGGTTCGGCACTAGATCGGAATCACACCGCAATCTAAATCGCCGCGAGTATGACTCACACTTCCGTTTAGCGATCTTCAAAGGTATGAAGATCCACTCACCCCTCTCTCGTTGTTGGTCTCTCCATAGGAAGATCTGAATATGGCGTAGGATTTTTTTTATTTTTGCTACGTTACCCAACAGTGGCATCAGAGCTAGGTTTTCTATGCGTAGATTCTATGCACGAGTAGAACACAAAAGGTTGTGGGTGATGATTTTGTCAATTTGTTGCCGCTACTAGTCTTATTATTTTCCGGCGGTATTGTGGGATGAAGCGGCCCGGACCGACCTTACACGTATGCTTACGTGAGACTGGTTCCACCGGCTGACATGCACTAGGTGCATAAGGTGGCTAGCGGGCGTGTGTCTCTCCCACTCTAGTCAGAATGGATTTGGTGAAAAGGGTCCGTATAAAGGGTAAATAGCTTTGGCATATCATCATTGTGGCTGTCACGTAGGTAAGAAGGCGTTCTTGCTAGAAACCCAAATCAGCCACGTAAAACTTGCAACAACAATTAGAGGACGTCTAACTTGTTTTTTGCAGGGTTTGATATGTGATGTGACATGGCCAAAAGTTGTGATATTACATGTGTGATGTATGAGATGATCATGTTCTTGTAATAGGATTCACGACTTGCATGTCGATGAGTATGACAACCGGCAGGAGCCATAGGAGTTGTCTTAATTTATTGTATGAGATGCAACACCATGTGTTTACTACTTTTACTTCATTGGTAACGGTTAGCCGTAGTAGTAGTAGTTGGCGTGACGACTTCACGAAGACACGATGATGGAGATCATGGTGTCACGCCGGTGACGATGATGATCATGCGATGCCCGAAGATGGAGATCGAAGGAGCAAAGATGATAATGGCCATATCATGTCACTATATGATTGCATGTGATGTTTATGCTGTTTTTCATCTTATTGCTTAGAACGACAGTAGCATAATAAGACGATCCCTCATAAAAATTTCGAGAATGTATTCCCCTAAGTGTGTACCGTTGCGAAGGATCGTTGTCTCGAAGCACCACGTGATGATCGGGTGTGATAGATTCTAACGTTCACATACAACGGGTATAAGCCAGATTTACACACGCGAAACACTTAGGTTGACTCGACGAGCTTAGCATGTACAGACATGTCCTCGAATACGAGAGACCGAAAGGTCAAACATGAGTCATATGGTTGAATACGATCAGCATGAAGTTGCTCACCATGACGACTAGTCCGTCTCACGTGATGATCGGACATGGGTTAGTCGACATGGATCATGTATCACTTAGATGACTAGAGGGATGTCGATTTAAGTGGGAGTTCATACTTAATTTCATTAGATGAACTTAATTATCATGAACTTAGTCTAAAAGTTGTCTTTACAAATATTGTAGATCAAATGGCCAACACACCTGTCAACCTCAATTTCAATGCGTTACTAGAGAAAAACAAGCTAAAAGATGATGGTAGCAACTATGCATATTGGGTCCACAACTTGAAGCTCATCGTCATTGCATCCAAGAAGGCTTATGTCCTTGATGCGCCACTAGGTGACCCCCCTGTTCCCGCGGCAGCCCAAGATGTTTAGAACATCTCGCAAGCGCGGAGTGATGACTACTCTCTGGTTAGGTGTGGCATGTTATACAGTTTAGAACCGGGGCTCCAAAGGAGTTTTGAGCAACACGGAGCATATGAGATGTTCCAGGAGCTGAAGCTAGTTTTTCAAGATCATGCCCGGGTCGAGAGATATGAAGTCTCCGACAAGTTCTTTAGCTGCAAGATGGAGGAGAAAAATTATGTTAGTGAGCATATTCTCAGAATGTCTAGGTTGCACGGTCGTCTGACTCAGCTTGGAGTCGAACTTCCGGATGACTCTGTAATTGACAGAATCCTCCAGTCTCTCCCACCAAGCTACAAGGGTTTTGTGCTGAACTACAACATGCAAGGGATGGATAAGACCATTCCCGAGTTGTACTCAATGCTGAAATCTGCAGAAGTAGAAGTCAATAAAGAGCATCAAGTGTTGATGGTCAACAAGACCACCAGTTTCAAGAAGGACAAGGGTAAGAAGAACTTCAAGAGAGACGGCAAAGCCGTTGCCGCGCCCGGTAAGCCAGATGCCGGGAAGAAGAAAAAGAATGGACCCAAGCCTGAGACTGAGTGCTTCTACTGCAAGGGAAAAGGTCACTGGAAGCGGAACTGCCCCAAGTACTTAGCGGACAAGAAGGCCGGCAATGTTAAAGGTATATATGATATACATGTTATTGATGTGTACCTTACCAGTGCTCATAGTAGCTCCTGGGTATTTGATACCGATGTTGTTGCTCACATTTTCAAATCAAAGCAGGAACTGCGGAATAAGCGGAGGCTGGCGAAGGACGAGGCGACGGTGCGCGTTGGAAATAGCTCCAAGGTCGATGTGATCGCCGTCGGCACGCAACCTCTACATCTACCATCGGGATTAGTTTTAAACCTTAATAATTGTTATTTAGTAGCAGCTTTGAGCATGAACATTGTATCATGGTCTTGTTTAATGCGAGACGGCTACTCATTTAAGTCAAAGAATAATGGTTGTTCTATTTATATGAGTGATATGTTTTATGGTCATGCTCCGCTGGTGAATGGTTATTCTTGATGAATCTGGATCGTGATGTTACACATATTCATAGTGTGAATACCAAAAGATGTAAAGTTGATAATGATAGTCCCACATACTTGTGGCACTGCCGCCTTGGTCATATCGGTGTTAAGCGCATGAAAAAGATCCATATTGATGGACTGTTAGAGTCTCTTGACTTTGAATCATTTGACACATGCGAGCCGTGCCTCATGGGAAAGATGACTAAGACTCCATTTTCAGAAATAATGGAGAGAGCAACCGCCTTATTGGAAATAATACATACTGATGTGTGTGGTCCAATGAACGTTGAAGCTCGTGGTGGCTATCGTTATGTTCTCAGTCTCACCGATGATTTGAGTAGGTATGGGTATATCTACTTGATGAAGCACAAATCTAAAACGTTTGAAAAGTTCTAGGAATTTTAGAGTGAGGTTGAGAATCAACGTGACGGAAAAATAAAGTGTCTACGATCTGATCGTGGAGGAGAATATTTCAGTCACGAGTTTGGCACACACCTAAGGAAGTGTGGAATTCTTTCACAACTGACGCCGCCTGGCACACCACGACATAGCGGAGTGTCTGAACGTCGTAATCACACTTTATTAGATATGGTACAATCTATGATGTCTCTTATGACTTACCGCAAGAATTTTGGGGATACGCATTGGAAACTGCAGCATTCACTTTAAATAGGGCACTATCTAAATCCGTTGAGACGACACCGTATGAATTAAGGTTTGGAAAGAAACCTAAGCTGTCGTTTCTAAAAGTTTGGGGCTACGATGCTTATGTGAAGAAACTTCAACCAGAGAAGCTCGAACCCAAAGCGGAGAAATGCGTATTCATAGGATACCCTAAGGAAACTATTGGGTATATCTTCTATCTTAGATCCGAAGGTAAAATCTTTGTTGCCAAGAACGGATCATTTCTAGAGAAAGAGTTTCTCTCGAAAGAAGTAAGTGGGAGGAAAGTAGAACTTGATGAGGTAATTACACCCCCTCTCGAACCGGAGAGTAGCGCAGCATGGGAAATTGTTCCTGTGGCACCGACGCCAACTAGAGAGGAAGTTAATGATGATAATCATGAAGCTTCGGATCAAGTTACTACTGAACCACGAAGGTCCACAAGGGTACGTTCCGCACCAGAGTGGTACGGCAACCCTGTGATGGAAATCATGTTGTTAGACAACGGTGAACCTTCGAACTATGAAGAAGCAATGGCGGGCTCGGATTCCAACAAATGGCTTGAAGCCATGAAATCCGAGATAGGATCCATGTATGAGAACAAAGTATGGACTTTGGTGGACTTGCCCGATGATCGGCGACCCGTAGAAAATAAATGGATCTTCAAGAAGAAGGCTGACGCAAACGGTAATGTGACTATTTATAAAGCTCGACTTGTCGCAAAGGGTTTTCGACAAATTCAAGGAGTTGACTACGATGAGACTTTCTCTCCCGTAGCGAAGCTGAAGTCAGTTTGAATCATGTTAGCAATTGCCGCTTTTCATGATTATGAAATTTGGCAAATGGACGTCAAAACAGCGTTCCTTAACGGGTATCTTAAGGAAGAGTTGTATATGATGCAACCAGAAGGTTTTGTCGATCCTAAGAGTGCTAACAAGGTATGCAAGCTCCAGCGCTCCATCTATGGGCTGGTGCAAGCATCTCGGAGTTGGAACATTCGCTTTAATGAGGTGATTAAAGCGTTTGGGTTCATACAGGTTTATGGAGAAACCTGTCTGTGCAATAAAGTGAGTGGGAGCTCTGTAGCTTTTCTCATACTATATGTGGATGACATATTATTGATGGGGAATAATATAGAGTTATTGGAGAGCATAAAGGCCTACTTGAACAAGAGTTTTTCAATGAAGGACCTTGGAGAAGCTGCATACATATTAGGCATCAAGATCTATAGAGATAGATCGAGACGCCTCATAGGTCTTTCGCAAAGTACATACCTTGACAAGATATTGAAGAAGTTCAATATGGCAAACTCAAAGAAGGAGTTCTTGCTAGTTTTACAAGGTATGAGATTGAGGAAGACTGAGTTACCGACCACGACAGCAGATAGAGAGAAGATGAGTATTGTCCCCTACGCTTCAGCCGTGGGCTCTCTAATGTATGCCATGCTGTCTACCACACGTGACATAAACCTTGCCTTAGGTTTGGTAGGGAGGTACCAAAGTGATCCCAGTATGGAACACTAGACAGCAGTCAAGAATATCCTTAAGTACCTAAAAAGTACTAAGGAGATGTTTCTCGTTTATGGAGGTGACGAAGAGCTCGTCGTAAAGGGTTACACGGATGCTAGCTTCGACACAGATCCGGATGACTCCAAGTCACAAACCGGATACGTGTATGTTTTGAATGGCGGGGCAGTGAGATGGTGCAGCAGCAAGCAAGATGTCGTGGCAGCATCTACATGTGAAGCGGGGTACATAGCTGCTTCAGAAGCGGCTCATGAAGGGATTTGAATGAAGGAGTTCATCACCGACCTTGGAGTGGTTCCAAGCGTGTCAGGTCCGATGACACTCTTTTGTGATAACACTGGAGCCATTGCCATAGCCAAGGAGCCCAGATTTCACCAGAAGACCAAACACATCCAACACCGCTACAACTCCATCCAGGACCAGGTCCAGAGAGGAGTAATAGATATTTGTAAAGTATACACGGATCTGAACATTGCAGACCCGTTGACTAAACCTCTCTCTCGAGCAAAACATGATCAACACCACAATGCTATGGGTGTTCAATTCATCACAATGTAACTAGATTATTGACTCTGGTGCAAGTGGGAGACTGTTGCAAATATGCCCTAGAGGCAATAATAAAATTGTTATTATCATATTTCCTTGTTCATGATAATCGTCTATTGTTCATGCTATAATTGTATTAACAGGAAAAAGTAATACATGTGTGAATAAATAGATCACAATGTGTCCCTAGCAAGCCTCTAGTTGGCTAGCTCGTTGATCAATAGATGATCATGGTTTCCTGATCATGGACATTGGATGTCATTGATAACGGGATCACATCATTAGGAGAATGATGTGATGGACAAGACCCAATCCTAAGCATAGCACTAGATCGTGTTGTTCGTATGCTAAAGCTTTTCTAATGTCAAGTGTCTTTTCCTTCGACCGTGAGATTGTGCAACTCCCGGATACTGTAGGATTTTTTTGGGTGTATCAAACGTGACAACGTAACTGGGTGACTATAAAGGTGCACTACGGGTATCTCCGAAAGTGTCTGTTGGGTTGGTACGAATCGAGATCGGGATTTGTCACTCCGTGTGACGGAGAGGTATCTCTGGGCCCACTCGGTAGAACATCATGATAATGAGTTCAGTGTGACTAAGTAGTTAGTCACGGGATGATGTGCTATGGAACGAGTAAAGAGACTTACCAGTAACGAGATTGAACAAGGTATAGGTATACCGACAATCGAATCTCGGGCAAGTTCTATACCGACACGCAAAGGGAATTGTATACGGGATTGATCAAATCCTTGACATCGTGGTTCATCCGATGAGATCATCGTGGAACATGTGGGAGCCACCATGGGTATCTAGACCCCGCTGATGGTTATTGGCCAGAGAGGCGCCTCGGTCATGTCTGCATGCCTCCCAAACCCGTAGGGTCTACACACTTAGGGTTCGATGACGCTAGGGTTATAGGGAATTGTTGTACGAGGTTACCGAAGGTTGTTCGGAGTCCCGTATGAGATCTCGGACATCACGAGGAGCTCCGGAATGGTCCAGAGGTAAAGATTGATATATAGGATGGATGGGTTTGGACGCCGGAAATGTTTTGGGCACAACTGGAAAAGTGTCGGGACCACCGGGAGAGGCCACCAGCCCTAGGAGGCTACATGGGCCAAGTGTGAGAGGGAACCAGCCCCTGGGTTGGCTAGTGCGCCCCCACACCCAGCTCATGGCGCCTAAGAGGGGGAAGGGATGGAACCCTAGCGCAGGTGGGCCTAAGGCCCACCAAGGGGTGCGCCACCCCCTCCTCCCCTCCTGGCCGCCACCCCCTCCTCCATCTAGGGCTGCCGCACCCCTTAGGGGTGGGAACCCTAAGGGGGGCGCCACCCTCCCTCCCCCCTATATATAGCGGGGGTTTTTCCCATTGGAGATACGGGAATTCATCTCTCTCTCGGCGCAGCCCTGCTCCTCTTCTTCCTCCTCTCCCACAGTGCTTGGCTAAGCCCTCCCGGGAGACCTCGTCGCTCCATCGCCACCGCGCTGTCGTGCTGCCGGAGCTCTTCCCCAACCTCTCCCTCCTCATTGCTGGATCAAGGTGCAGGAGACGTTATCGGGCTACACGTGTGTTGAACGCGGAGATGCCGTGGTTCGGCACTAGATCGGAATCACACCGCGATCTGAATCGCCGCGAGTACAACTCCATCGACCGCATTCTAGCAACGCTTCCGCTTAGCGATCTTCAAAGGTATGAAGATCCACTCACCCCCCTCTCATTGTTGGTCTCTCCATAGGATGATCTGATATGGCGTAGGAAATTTTTTGATTTTTGCTACGTTACACAACAATAGTAGCCTGAGATTTCTACAATTTTGCGTGACCATGCAAACATGATAAGATGTTGTTTGGTTCACGCTTGAGATTGATGTCGTGGGAATGATCCTCACATTAGTACTAGGGGTACGAATGAGGGGCAGAGCCTAGCTATGGCGCAGTGGATACATTCGGATGTACGAGTTCAAGTCCCACTCGGAAGTGGTAACGACTCTACGTCTCGAGCCCGGAGGCTAGCGTTTGCTTATGGGGGTGTGAGATTACAGAAAGCTCAACCCTTGTTAAGGAGCTCGGGTGAGGCTTATATAGAGTGCGCCACGACCGCCCAAGAGACATTACAAGGGTGAGTTAATGCTAATAACTACGAAATTTACTAGTAACAACAGCTCTAACTCGAGCGTTACTGGCAACACTCATCTTCACTCCACTTCATGTGGTAGTTTAAGTATGTAGCCGTTTTAGTCTCTTTGTCGTCCATGCCTTGCTGTAGTCCGAGTGTCGGGACACGTCCGACTGACAAAGGATGATCCGAGTGACCTTGTGCAAACCAAGTGAGAACCTGTTTGTCCGAGTGAGACCTTGATTGCAGTGGTAGCTTCATGAACATATTTGTCCATGTGGGGTCTTAGGTGGGCCCTCGGATGCAAGTCCGTGGGCCTACTCCTAATATACAACCCCATCAGTAGCTCCTAAATCAATCGAGGTTTTACTGGCCGAGTGTATGACACTCTTTAGTGTCCTCGGTGTCTCGGAGACGACGAGGTTGTAGCTGAAGTGGAACGTTGCATGGGAAACAAAATAATTCCTACGCACAAACGTGATCTATCCATGGTGATGACCATCTACGAGAGGAGAGATTGAATCTACATACACTTGTAGATCGCTAAGCGAAAGCATTCAAGAACACGGTTGATGTAGTGGTACGTCTTCGCGATCCAATCACGAACCGCCCCATGATCTCCAGGTGAAGTGCCGAACGGACGACACCTCCGCATTCAACACACGTACATCTTGGTGACACCTTCACCTCCTTGATACAGTGAACGATGGTGAAGTAGCAGCTCGAGTCCACTAACAGCACGACAACATGGTGATGTGTTGGTGGTGACAGCTTAGCAGGGCTTCGCCGTGTGGTATTTGGAAGAGAGAAACTACGAGGGAGAGGAGGTGCAGCATCGCGGAAAGTTGTCATATGGCTGACCTCTCTCTACCTCTCTATATATAGGGGGAACAGAGAGGGGAGGGCGCCCTAGAGTTTCCCTTAGGGGTCGGCGTCCAAGGGGGGTGGCGCCTAGGGTTTGTGGCCCCTCCTTTTGGGTGCCTTGCCACCCATGTTCGGGCTGGCGGCGCCCTAGGAGGAGGCCTCCTCCCCTTCGGCAGAAGTGGGCTGGGGTGAGGGGCTGCGCCCAACCCTTTGGTGGGCTGCGGTGCCCCCTCACCTTGGACCATGAGCCCCCCAACAATTGTCGAGGTCTCCCGAAACCCCTTTCGGCATTGTGTCATTCCGTCGGTACACCCCAGAACATTTCCGGACTCCGATGAGCTTCATCCTATATATAAATCTTCACCTCCAGATCATTTCGGAGTTCCTGGTCACGTCCGAAATCTCATCCGAGACTCCGAACAACCTTTGGTCAAGAACACAATTACTCAATTATGCTTATATCATCACCGAACCTTAAGTGTGCAGACCCTGCGGGTTCGAGAACTATGCAGACATGACCGAAACACTCTCCGGTCAATAACCAACAGCGGGACCTCAATGCCCATATTGGCTCCTACATATTCCACGAAGATCTTTATCGGTCAAACTCAGTGTCAAGGATTTAGTCAATCCCGTATGATATTCCCGAGATTCGATCGTCAGTATCTCCATACCTAGTTCAATTTCATTACCAACAAGTCTCTTTACTCGTTTCATAATACAAGATCCCATGACTAACACCTTAGTCACATTGCCTCCAAGCTCATTGTGATGTTGTATTACCGAGTGGGCCCAGAGATACCTCTCTGTCATACGGAGTGACAAAATCCAGTCTCGATTCACGACAACCCAACAGACACCCCCGGAGATACATGTAGAGCACCTTTATAGTCACCCAGTTACATTGTGATGTTTCATACACACAAGGCATTCATACGGTGTCCGCGAGTTGCATGATCTCATGATCATAGCAATAATACTCACATGCAGAAAAACAGAGCAGTAAACTAACACAATCATATGCTACGTTTATAGTTTGGCTCTTGTCCATGACATCATTCTCCTAATGATTTGATCCTGTTATCAAATGACAACCCATGTCCATGGCCACGAAACCTTGACCATCTTTGATCAACGAGCCAATCCATTAGAGGCTTACTAGGGACAGTGTGTTGTCTATGTATCCACACATGTATTTAAGTTTCCAATCAATACAATTCTAGCATGGATAATAAACGATTATCACGAACAAGGAAATATAATAATAATCACTTTATTATTGCCTCTAGGGCATGTTTCCAACAGTGTCCGACTTGCACTAATGTCAATAATCTAGCTCACATCACTATGCGCTTTACATTCTAATGAATCTAACACCGATACAGTTCTGGTGTTGATCATGTTTTGCTCGTGGAAGAGGCTTTGTCAACGGGTCTGCAACATTCAGATCCGTGTCGACTTTGCAAATATTTATGTCCTCCTCCTTGATGTAATCACAGATGGAATTGAAGCGTTGCTTTATGTGTTTGGTCCTCTTGTGAAACCTCGGTTCCTTGGCTAGAGCAATGGCATCGGTGTTGTCACAAAACACAATCATTGGATCCAGTGCACTAGGTACAACTCCAAGATCCGTCATGAACTCCTTCATCCAGACACCTTCTTTATCCGCCTCCGAGGTAGCTATGTACTCCGCTTCGCATGTAGAATCAGCTACAACGCTTTGCTTGGAACTGCACCAGCTTACCGCACCCCCATTGAGAATATATACGTATTTGGTTTGCGACTTAGAGTCATCCAGATCAGTGTCAAAGCTTGCATCGACGTAACCCTTTACGACGAGCTCTTGATCACCTCCATACACGAGAAACATTTCCTTAGTCATTTTCACGTACTTAAGAATATTCTTGACCGTTGTCCAGTGTTCCATTCCTGGATCACTTTGAAACCTTCCCGCCATACTTATGGCAAGGCTGACATCATGTCTTGTGCACAACATTGCATACATGATAGAGCCTATAGCTGAAGCATAGGGGACGACACTCATCTTTTCTTTATCTTCCGTAGTCACTGGGCATTGAGTCTTACTCAACTTCACACCTTGCAACACATGCAAGAACCCTTTCTTGGACTGATCCATTTTGAACTTCTTCAAAACTTTGTCAAGGTATGTTCTTTGTGAAAGTCCTATTAAGCGCCTCGATCTATCTCTATATATCTTGATGCCTAATATGTAAGCAACTTCTCCTAATTCCTTCATTGAAAAACTCTTGTTCAAATAATCCTGTACGCTTCCCAAAAATTCTATATTGTTTCCAATCAGCAATATGTCATCCACATATAACATTAGAAACACTATAGAGCTCCCAATCAGTTTCTCGTAAATACAAGGTTCTCCATAAACTTGTATAAACCCAAACGCCTTGATCACCTCATCAAAACACTGATTCCAACTACGAGATGCTTGCACCAGTCCATAAAGGGACCGCTGGAGCTTGCACACTTTGTTAGCATGCTCTTGATCTACAAAATCTTCCGGTTGCATCATATACAACTCTTCCTTAAGGAAACCGTTAAGAAACGTTGTTTTGACATCCATTTGCCAAATTTCATAATCGAAAAATGCAACTACTGCTAACATGATTCCGTAGACCTAAGCATCGCCACAGGTGGGAAAGTCTCATCGTAGTCAACTCCTTGAACTTGTGAAAAACCCTTTGCCACAAGTCGAGCTTTATATACGATGGTATTACCGTCGGCGTCCGTCTTGTTCTTAAAGATCCATTTATTCTGAATGGACTTTCGCCCTTTAGGTAATACTTCCAAAGTTCACACTTTTTTTCATACATGGATCCTATCTCGGTTTACATGGCCTCTAACCATTTGTTGGAAACCGTGCCTACCATCGCTTCTCCCTAGTTTGTAGGTTCATTGTTGTCTAACAACATGTCTGTTAAGACAGGGTTACCGTACCACTCAAGAGCGGTGCATGCCCTTGTCGACCAACGAGGTTTGATAGCAACTTGATCCAAAGCTTCATGGTCATTATCATTAGCTTCCTCCTCAACTCGTGTATGCTCCATAGAAACATCTTTCTGTGCTGCACTACTCTCGAGTTGAAGTAAAGGTTCTATAACATCATCAAGTTCTATCTCCCCCCACTCAATTCTTTTGAGAGAAACTCTTTCTCAAGAAATGTTCTGTTTTTAGCGACAAACACTTTGCCTTCGGATCTGAGATAGAAGGTGTACCCAACTATCTCTTTTGGGTATCCTATGAAGAAGCATTTCTCCGCTTTGGGTTCCAGCTTTTCTTGCTGAAGCTTTTTGACACAAGAATCACATCCCCAAATTTTAAGAAACGTCTGGTTTGGTTTCTTGCGAAACCACAATTCATATGGCATCGTGATACGTCCATTTTGTATCATGTTTTCATGTTGATATTTATCGCTTCTTTGGCTATTATTTCTCTTCATGGTACTATTCTTATGCCTTTTCTCTCTTATTTTGCAAGGTTTACATGAAGAGGGAGAATACCGGCAACTGGAATTCTGGCCTGAAAGTGGAGCAAAGTTGAGATACCTATTCTGCGCAACTCCAAACGCCGTGAAAATCAATGGGGATTTTTTTCCCAATTTATCAAAATTACTGGGCCGAAGAAGTGCCAGAGGGGCACCAAGGGGTGCCCACAAGCCTGCACGGCGCGGCCACCCCCCAGGCCGCGCCATGGTGGCTTGTGGGCAGCCCATTGGCCCACTGGCCCCCCCCCTCTATTGCTATATGGAGGGTTTCGACCAGGAAAAAAAAATCAAGGAGGAGGTTTTTCGTGGTTTCGCCGCCGCCACGAGGCGGAACTTGAGCAGAACCAATCTAGAGCTCCGGCAGGACGATCCTGCCGGGGAAACTTCCCTCCCGGAGGGGGAAATCATCGCCATCGTCATCACCAACACTCCTCTCATCGGAGGGGACTCATCTCCATCGACATCTTCACCAGCACCATCTCATCTCCAAACCCTAGTTTATCACTTGTAACCAATCTCCGTCTCGCGACTCCGATTGGTACCTGTAGGTTGCTAGTAGTGTTGATTACTCTTTGTAGTTGATGCTAGTTGGATTATTTGGTGGAAGAGTTTATGTTCAGATCCTTGATGCTACTCATTACCTCTCTCTGATCATGAGTATGATTATGCTTTGTGAGTAGTTACTTTTGTTCCTGAGGACATGGGATAAGTCATGCTAATAATAGTCATGTGAATTTGGTATTCGTTCGGTATTTTGATATGTTGTATGTTGTTTTTCCTCTAGTGGTGTTATGTGAACGTCGACTACATAACACTTCACCATTATTTGGGCCGAGGGGAAGCCATTGGGAAGTACTAAGTAGATGATGGGTTGCTAGAGTGACAGAAGCTTAAACCCTAGTTTATGCGTTACTTCGTAAGGGGCTGATTTGGATCCACTAGTTTAATGCTATGGTTAGAGTTTGTCTTAATTCATCTTTCGTAGTTGCGGATGCTTGCGAGAGGGGTTAATCATAAGTGGGATGCTTGTACAAGTAAGGGGAGTACCCAAGCGCCGGTCCACCCACATATCAAACTATCAAAGTAACGAACGCGAATCATATGAACATGATGAAACTAGCATGACAGAAATTCCCATGTGTCCTCGGGAGCGTTTTTCCTCCTATAAGTGTTTGTCCAGGCTTGTCCCTTGCTACAAAAGGGGTTGGGCCACTTTGCTGCAACGTTGCTAATTTTGTTACTTGTTGCTTGCTACGAATCATCTCACCACACAATCACTTGTTACCGACAATTTCAGTGCGAGCTGATTTTACCTTGCTGAAAACCACTTGTCAGATCCTTCTGCTCCTCGTTGGGTTCGACACTCTTACTTATTGAAAGGACTACGATTGATCCCCTATACTTGTGGGTCATCAAGACTCTTTTCTGGCACCGTTGCCGGGGAGTGAAGCGCCTTTGGTAAGTGGAACTTGGTAAGGAAACATTCATATAGTGTGCTGAAATTTATTGTCACTTGCCACTATGGATACTAATCCTTTGAGGGGCTTGTTCGGGGTATCTTCACCTCGAACGGAAGCATGAATGGTTGATCCTCAACCTGCTTCACCTACTGAAAATATTTGCTTTGAATTTCCTTCGGGTATGCTTGAGAAACTGCTGGCTAATCCTTTTACAAGAGATGGAACATCACATCCAGACTTGCATCTAATCTATGTAGATGAAGTTTGTGATTTATTTAAGCTTGCAGGTTTGCCCGAGGATGAGGTCAAGAAGAGGGTCTTTCCTTTATCTTTGAAGGATAAGGCGTTGACATGGTATAGGCTATGTGATGATAGTGGATCATGGGACTACAATCAGTTGAAATTGGAATTTCATCAAAAGTTTTATCCTATGCATTTAGTACATCGTGATCGAAATTATATTTACAAATTTTGGCCTCGTGACAGAGAAAGCATCGCTCAAGCTTGGGGGAGGCATAAATAAATGTTAAATTCATGCCCCAATCATGAGCTCTCGAGAGAAATTATCATTCAGAACTTCTATGCTCGGCTTTCTCATGATGATCGCACCATGCTTGACACTTCTTGTACCGGTTCTTCTATGAAGAGAGAAATTGACTTCAAATGGAATTTATTGAAGAGAATTAAACGCAACTCTGAAGATTGGGAGCTTGAAGAATGTAAGGAGTCAGGTATGAATTTCATGTTTGATTGCGTTAAATCCTTTGTTGAGACAAATACCTTTAGTGATTCTAGCACTAAGTATGGACTTGACTCTGAGATAGTAGCTTCATTGTGTGAATATTTTGCTGCTCATATTGATCTCCCCAAAGAGAAGTGGTTTAAATATCCTCCTCCTTTAGAAGTCAATGTAGTTAAACCCACTCCAGTTGAAGAGAAAGTCATTGCCTATAATGATCCTGTTGTTCCCAGTGCTTACATTGAGAAACCACCTTTCCCTGTTAGGATAAAGGATCATTCTAAAGCTTCAACCGTGATACGTAGAGGCTATATTAGAACACCTACACCCCCTGAGCAAATTAGAGTTGAACCTAGAATTGCTATTATCAAATATTTTCTGTCTGAAGAAGTTGAGGCACATAATATTCACTTCTGTGAAGATGCTGCTAGAATTGCTAAAACTCACGCTAGAGACAAACATAGGCCTGTTGTTGGCATGCCTGTGGTTTCTGTTAAGATAGGAGATCATTGTTATCATGGTTTATGTGACGTGGGTGCTAGTGTTAGTGCAATACCCCAATCCTTATACGATGAAATCAAAGATGAGATTGCACCTGTTGAGATAGAGCCTATTGATGTCACTATTCAGCTTGCCAATAGAGATACTATATGCCCTGTGGGAATTGTTAGGGATGTTGAAGTCTTGTGTGGTAAAAACAAGTATCCTGCTGATTTCCTCGTTCTTGCTACCGCACAAGATAGCTTTTGTCCCATCACATTTGGTAGACCTTTTCTCAATACCGTCAATGCTCATATTGATTGTGACAAGCAAATTGTCACTGTTGGCTTTGAAGGTGTGTCACATGAGTTCAATTTCTCTAAGTTTGGTAGACAACCTCATGAAAAGGAGTTGCCTAGTAGGGATGAAACTATTGCCTTAGCCTCTATTGCCGTGCCTCCTACTGATCCCTTAGAGCAATACTTGCTTGAGCATGAAAATGATATGCATATGGATGAAAGGGATGAGATAGATAGAGTTGTCTTAGAACAATATCCTATCCTTAAGAATAACTTGCCTGTTGAACTGTTTGGGGATCCACCCCCACCAAAGGGTGATCCTGTGTTCGAGCTTAAACAGTTGCCTGATACTCTTAAGTATGTCTATCTTGATGAAAAGGAGATATATCCTGTTATAATTAGTGTTAGCCTCTCAGAGCATGAAGAAAATAAGTTACTAAAAACTCTGAGGAAGCACCGTGCTGCTATTGGATATACTCTTGATGATCTTAAGGGCATTAGTCCCACTCTATGTCAGCACAAGATTAAAACTGATCCTCATTTCAAACCAGTTGCTGATCATCAAAGGAGATTGAATCCTAAGATGAAAGACGTAGTAAGAAAAGAAATACTAAAGCTCCTGGAAGCAGGTATCATCTATCCTGTTGCTCATAGCGATTGGGTGAGTCCGGTGCATTGCGTCCCTAAGAAGGGAGGCATTACCGTTTTCCCTAATGATAAGGATGAATTGATCCCTCAGAGGATTATTACTCGCTATAGGATGGTGATCAATTTTAGGAAATTGAATAAAGCCACTAGGAAAGATCATTACCCTCTGCCTTTTATCGACCAAAGGCTAGAAAGTCCATCCAAACACACACACTTCTGCTTTCTAGATGGTCATTCTGGTTTCTCCCAAATACGAGTTGCACAATCTGATCAGGAGAAGACCACTTGCACCTGTCCTTTCGGTACCTTTGCTTATAGACGTATGCCTTTTGGCTTATGTAATGCACCTGCCACCTTTCAAAGATGTATGATGGCTATATTCTCTGAATTTTGTGAAAAGATTGTCGAGGTTTTCATGGATGACTTCTCCGTTTACGGGTCTTCCTTTGATGATTGCCTCAACAACCTTGATCGAGTCTTACATAGATGTAAAGAAACCAATCTTGTCTTGAATTGGGAGAAGTGTCACTTTATGGTTAATGAAGGCATCATCTTAGGACATAAAAGTTCTGAAAGAGGTATTGAAGTCGATAAGGCTAAGGTTGATGCAATCGAGAAAATGCCATACCCCACAGATATCAAAGGAATAAGAAGTTTCCTTGGTCATGCTGGTTTCTATAGAAGGTTCATTAAGGACTTCTCTAAGATTTCTAGGTCTCTTACCAATCTCGTGCAAAAGGATATTCCTTTTGTTTTTTACGATGATTGTGAGGAATCCTTCGAAATACTTAAGAGGGCTTTGATAACTGCACCTATTGTTCAACCACCTGATTGGAACTTACCTTTTGAGATCATGTGTGATGCTAGTGATTATGCTGTTGGTGTAGTTCTAGGGGAAAGAGTCGATAAGAAGTTGAATGTTATTCACTACGCTAGTAAAACTCTAGACAGTGCCCAAAGGAACTATGCCACTACGGAGAAGGAATTTTTAGCAGTCGTGTTTGCATGTGAAAAGTTCAGGTCTTACATAGTTGATTCCAAAGTGACTATTCACACTGATCATGCTGCTATTAAGTACCTCATGGAGAAGAAGGACGCTAAACCTAGACTTATCAGATGGGTTCTCTTGCTACAAGAATTTGATTTGCACGTTGTCAACAGAAAGGGTGCTGATAACCCAGTAGCACATAACTTGTCTAGGTTGGAGAACGTTCTTGATGACCCACAACCTATTGATGATAGCTTTCTCGATGAGCAATGGAATGTCATCAATGCTTCCCGTAGTGCACCGTGGTATGCTGATTATGTGAACTATATTGTTGCCAAATACATACCACATAGTTTCATGTACCAGCAAAAGAAGAAATTCTTCTTTGACTTGAGACATTACTTTTGAGATGATCCTCACCTTTATAAGGAAGGAGTAGATGGTGTTATTAGACGTTGTGTACCTGAACATGAACAGGGACAGATCCTACAGAAGTGTCACTCCGAGGCCTACGGAGGACACCATGCGGGAGATAGAACTGCACACAAGGTATTGCAATCAGGTTTCTATTGGCCCACTCTCTTCAAGGATGCCCGTAAGTTTGTCTTGCCGTGTGACGTATGTCAAAGAATAGGTAATATTAGCAAACGTCAGGAAATGCCTATGAACTATTCACTTGTCATTGAACCATTGGACATTTGGGGCTTTGATTATATGGGACCTTTTCCAAAATCCAACGGGTATATTCACATCTTAGTTGTTGTTGATTACGTCACTAAGTGGGTAGAAGCTATCCCCACTAGTAGTGCTCATCACAACACTTCTATCAAGATGTTGAAAGAAGTTGTCTTCCCTAGATTTGGAGTCCCTAGATATCTAATGACCGACGGTGGTTCACACTTCATTCATTGTGCTTTCCATAAAACGCTTGCTAAGTACAATGTCAACCATAGAATTGCGTCTCCCTGTCACCCTCAGTCTAGTGGTCAGTAGAGCTAAGCAATAGAGAGATTAAACTAATTCTGCAAAAGACTATCAACAGGTCTAGAAAGAATTGGTCTAAGAAGCTCGATGATGCACTGTGGGCTTATAGAACTGCCTATAAGAATCCCATGGGCATATCTCCGTACAAAATGGTGTATGGGAAAGCATGTCACTTACCTCTTGAGCTAGAGCATAAAGCTTATTGGGCAATCAAAGAGCTCAACTTTGATTTCAAATTGCCGGTGAGAAGAGGTTATTTGATATTAGCTCGCTTGATGAGTGGAGAACTCAGGCATATGAGAATGCCAAGCTATTCAAAGAGAAGGTCAAGAGGTGGCATGATAAGAGGATACAAAAGGGTGAGTTCAATGTATGTGATTATGTCTTGCTACATAACTCTCGTTTAAGATTCTTTGCAGGCAAGCTTCTCTCTAAATGGGAAGGTCCCTATGTTGTTGAGGAAGTATATCGTTCCGGTGCTATCAAGATCAACAACACGGAAGGTAATTGTCCGAGAGTGGTAAATGGGCAGAGAATCAAGCTCTATATCTCAGGTACTCCCATAAATGTTGAAAGCAATATCATCAATACCATAACTCCGGAAGAATACACAAGGGATATTTATCAGCCTGTTTCAACCTCCGAAACCGAAGAGGTATGTGATTCGGTAAGAAAACAGATTCCAAAACTTTTCCAATGGGAATTTTTCTCTGTTTTGGAATATTTGAAAAAATATAAAAATTGGAAGTAGTCCGGAAAGTGCGCGAGGAGGCGACAAGCCTACACGGCGCGGGCCCACCCCCTGGTCGCGCTGTGAGGGCTTGTGGCCACCTTGTGCGCCTCCCAGACTCCGTTTTAGTGCAGGGTACTCCTCCTAGTCTGGAAAAAATCATTATATATACTTCCGCTTGGTCTGACCCCTACATCACACAAATTTCCTCTGTTTTTCGTTTCGAGCCTGTTTCTGTTGCAGATCTAGATCGCCATGACTTCCCCAAAATCTCCGAAGGACAAGATCTTAGAGAAGGTCATCAATCCCTACCTCACGAAAGTGCTGCAACACCCTCAATCTATCGAGATGCGTGAGGGGATGTTGCACATCCGTGATGTTGAGGGGCCTAACAAGACCGGAAGCATGGAGACAAGGCTCGAAGCAATGGAGCAACAAGTCTTCAAGTGCCAGGGGATGGTGGAGCCCGGACTCAACGCCAACCACATGATGATCACAGGGTTCACCAACAAGCACATGATTGATGCCAATGACATTGGGAAGCACCTCTCCAGGCTGTATGATAGGGTTGATCAACTCCAGGGCCAGATCTATGACCCACAAAACCAAAATTGTGAGTATGAGTATAGATTTAAATCAATATGGTTGGCTGCAGATTTGATGATTCCGGAGACTCGTTCATCTTTCCATGGTGGAGCACCTATGCCTTGGAAGACGGAGGATGAAACTCATGTTTCAACAACTCCACCACCATCACCACCAAAGGAAGACAACTGAGCATTGGTATGGGAAATCCCCTTGGCTTGTGCCAAGCTTGGGGGAGTTGCCCCGATATCGTATCACCATCACATCTTTTGCCTTTACCTTTGATCTAGTTTTCCTTTTAAGTTTTCCTTTTCTCTAGTAGTTTAAAAGTCTTAGTGTTTTAGTTTTGAGTTTTGCTTTGTGTCACCCCCGATGTATTGTTTCTCGTGAGCCATATAATAAAGAGTGTCTTAGTTGAAGGGCTTTGCCTCTTGCCATAATCAAAAGAGTGAGAATAGAACAAAAGCATGAAAGATCATGTAATGATCTTATGGGAAGTGATGGCTTCACATATAAAAAGAATGAGGATTGAAACTTGTTGAGGGTAGGAAAACATAGACCTTGGTCATTGTTGCAATTAATAGGAAGTGATAAAGAAGGAGAGGTTCACATATAAATATATCATCTCTGACACCATCTATGATTGTGAGCACTCACTAAACTATTACATGCCTAGAAGTAGATGTTGGACAAGGAAGACAACGTAATGAATTGTGTTTGCTTGGCTCTGAACAATGTTATATGATTAGAGATCCCTTAGCATGTGACGATTGTTTCCACCTCAGATTAGCCAAAACCTCCAGCACCAAGTAGATATACTACTTGTGCATCTATAAACCTTCAAACCAGTTTTGCCATGAGTGTCCACCATACCTACCTATCGATTGAATAAGATCCCTCAAGTAAGTTGTCATCGGTGCAAGCAATAAAAATTGCTCTGTAATATGTATGATCTATTAGTGTGTGGAAAATAAGCTTTATACGACTCTCTAATATGTATGATCTATTAGTGTGTGGAAAATAAGCTTTATACGAACCTGTGATGAGGAATACATAAAAGCGACAGACTTCATAATAAAGTTCTTTATCACAGGAGGCAATATAAAGTGACGTTCCTCCGCACTAAGAGGACACGCATCCAAACCTCAAAAGCGCATGACAACCTCTGCTTCCCTCTGCGAAGGGCCTATCTTGTACTTTTACTTTTTGCCCTTGAAAGAGTCATGGTGATCTTCACCAATTCCTTATTTTGCCTTTGTCTTGGCTACCATCACATGCTTGGGAAAGATCTATATTCATATGTCAACTTGGAGGTAGGCATTCATGAATTATTATTGTTGACATTACCGTTGAGGTAAGCAGTTGGGAGGCAATACTATAAGCCCCTATCTTTCTCTATGTCTAGCTGAAGCTTTGATCTCATGAGTACCACGTGAGTTGTAGCAATTGTAGAGAACGAAACAATGATTGAGTATGTGGATTTGCTTTACAAGCTCATATTTGACTCTTTCTAATGTTGTGATAAATTGCAATTGCTTCAGTGACTAAAGGCTATCGGTTGTTACTTCTCGGTAATGTTCTTGATCCATGCTTGACTTTGTGAAGGAATTATCACTTTAGCATGAGAGATTATATGTTGGTATTGCTGTTCTGGTCTTGATCATGATGCATGCATGTTCGTATCTTGTTTTGTCAACACTTCTCTCCCTAAACACGTGGACATATTTATTGAGCTTGGCTTTCGCTTGAGGACAAGCGAGATCTAAGCTTGGGGGAGTTGATACGTCCATTTTGCATCATGTTTTCATGTTGATATTTATCGCTTCTTTGGCTGTTATTTCACTTCACGGTACAATTCTTTTGCCTTTTCTCTCTTATTTTGCAAGGTTTACATGAAGAGGGAGAATGCCGGCAGCTGGAATTCTGGCCTAAAAGTGGAGCAAAGTTGGGATACCTATTCCGCGCAACTCCAAACGCTGTAAAAATCAACGAGGATTTTTTTCCGGATTTATCAAAAATACTGGGCCGAAGAAGTGCCAGAGGGGCGCCAGGGGGTGGCCACAAGCCTGCATGGCGCGGCCACCCCCCAGGCCGCGCCATGGGGGCTTGTGGGTAGCCCACTGGCCCACCTCTTTTGCTATATGGAGGGTTTCATCCAGGAAAAAATCAAGGAGGAGATTTTTCGTGGTTTTGCCGCCGCCACGAGGCGGAACTTGAGCAGAACCAATCTAGAGCTCCGACAGGACGATCCTGCCGGGGAAACTTCCCTCCTGGAGGAGGAAATCGTCGCCATTGTCATCACCAACACTCCTCTCATCGGAGGGGACTCATCTCCATCAACATCTTCACCAGCACCATCTCATCTCCAAACCCTAGTTCATCACTTGTAACCAATCTCCGTCTCGCGGCTCCGATTGGTACTTGTAAGGTTGCTAGTAGTATTGATTACTCTTTGTAGTTGGTGCTAGTTGGATTATTTGGTGGAAGAGTTTATGTTCAGATCCTTGATGCTACTCATTACCTCTCTGATCATGAGTATGATTATGCTTTGTGAGTAGTTACTTTTGTAACTGAGGACATGGGATAAGTCATGCTAATAATAGTCATGTGAATTTGGTATTCGTTCGGTATTTTGATATGTTGTATGTTGTTTTTCCTCTAGTGGTGTTATGTGAACGTCGACTACATAACACTTCACCATTATTTTGGCCTAGGGGAAGGCATTGGGAAGTAGTAAGTAGATGATGGGTTGCTAGAGTGACAGAAGCTTAAATCCTAGTTTATGCGTTACTTCGTAAGGGGCTGATTTGGATCCACTAGTTTAATGCTATGGTTAGACTTTGTCTTAATTCTATTTCATAGTTGCGGATGCTTGCGAGAGGGGTTAATCATAAGTGGGATGCTTGTCCAAGTAAGGGCAGTACCCAAGCGCCGGTCCACGCACATATCAAACTATCAAAGTAACGAATGGGAATCATATGAACACGATGAAACTAGCATGGCAGAAATTCCCGTGTGTCCTCGGGAGCGTTTTTCTCCTATAAGACTTTGTCCAGGCTTGTCCCTTGCCACAAAAGGGATTGGGCCACTTTGCTGCACCGTTTCTACTTTTGTTACTTGTTTCTTGCTACGAATCATCTCACCACACAATCACTTGTTACCGACTATTTCAGTGCCTGCAGATTTTACCTTGCTGAAAACCACTTGTCAGATCCTTCAACTCCTCGTTGGGTTCGACACTCTTACTTATCGAAAGGACTACGATCGATCCCCTATACTTGTGGGTCATCACGTCGTCTCAACAGATTTTGATGGTGCCCTATTTAAAGTGAATGCAACTCTCTCTAATGCATAACCCCAAAATGATAATGGCAAATCAATGAGAGGCATCATAGAACGCACCGTATCCAATAAAGTACGATTACGACTTTTGGACACACCATTCCGCTTTTGTGTTCCAGCTGGTGTCAACTATGAAACAATTCTACATTGTCTTAAGTGAGTGCCAAACTCATAACTCAGATATTCTCCTCCTCGATCAGATCATAGGAATTTGATCTTCTTGTTATGATGATTGTCCACTTCACTTTGAAATTTCTTGAACTTTTCAAATGTTTGAGACTTGTGTTTCATCATTTAAATATAACAATATCTACTCAAGTCGTCAGTGAAGGCGATAAAATAACGATATCCACCGCGCGCCTCAATGCTTATGGGACCATGGACATCAGTATGTATGATTTCCAATAAGTCACTTGCTCTCTCCATTGTTCTAGAGAACGGAGTTTTGGTCATCTTGCCTATGAGCCATGGTTCACACTTGTCAAGTGTTTCAAAATCAAGTGACTCCAAAAATCCATCAGCATGGAGTTTCTTCATGTGCTTTACACCAATATGACCTAAGCGGCACTGCCCCAAGAAAGTGGCACTATCATTATTAACTCTACATCTTTTGGCATCAATGTTATGAACATGTGTGTCATTACTATCGAGATTCAATAAGATTTAACCCCTCACATTGGGTGCATGACCATAAAATATATTACTCATATAAATAGAACAACCAATATTCTTTGATTTAAATGAGTAATTGTCTCGCAATAAAGAAGATCCAGATAAAATGTTCATGCTTAACACAAACACTAAATAACAATTATTCAGGTTCATCACTAATCCCGATGGTAATTGAAGTTAGAGTGTGCCGACGACGATCGCGTCAACCTTGGAACCATTTCCCACGCGCATCGTCATTTTGTCCTTCGCCAATCGCCGTCTATTCTGCAGTTCCTGTTTTGAGTTGCAAATGTGAGCAACCGAACCGATATCAAATACCCACGCTCTACAACGAGAGTTGCTAAGGCACACATCAATAACAAGTATATTAAATATACCTTGTTTGGCGTTGGCCGCCTTCTTGTCGGCCACATACTTGGGGCGGTTCTGCTTCTAGTGACCAGTCTCCTTGCAATGATAGCACTCAGTTTCTGGCTTGGGTCCAGCCTTGGGTTTCTTCACGGGAGGGGCAACATCTTTGACACTCTTCTTGAAGTTACATTTGTATCCCTTTCCATTTTTTTGAAACTGGTGGTCTTATTGACCATCAACACTTGATGTTCCTTCGTAATTTCTGACTCCGCGACTTTCGGCATCGCAAACAGCTCGGCGACTGATTTATTCATCCCTTGCATGTTGTAGTCCAGCACAAAGCTTTTGTAGGTAGGTGGCAGTCATTGAAGAACTGTGTTAGTGATTGCTCTGGCGGGAGAATGATTCCCAACTCACCCAAACGGTTGGAATACCCAAACATCGTGAGTACATGCTCACTGACAGACCCATTCTCCTCGATCTTGCAAGCATAGAACTTATCGGAGGTCTCATACCTTTCGATCCGAGCACTCTTCTCAAAAATAAACTTCAATTGCTGGAACATCTCATATGGTCCATGATGTTCAAAACATCTTTGAAGTCCAGGTTCTAAGCGATACAAAATCACACACTGAACTACTTGGTAGTCATCGAGACGTGACTTCCACACGTTCATAATGTCTTCAGCCGCCAGGAAGGGGGGTGCTTCACCTAGCGGTATATCAAGGACATAGCTCTTTTGGGAAACTGTGAGGACAAGCCTCAGATTACAAGCCCAGTCTACAAAGTTTCTCCCATCATGTTTGAGCCTAGCTTTCTCTAGGAACGCATTAAAATTCAAGGGTGCTACTACGCAGGCCGTTGATCTACAACATAAATTTGCAAAGATTACTTAGACCACTCAAATTGACATCCCTCTAGTCATTCGAGTGACACATGATCCAAATCCACCAACCCAAGTCCGATCATCACGTGAGATGACCTAGTTTCAATGGTGAACATCTTCATGTTGATCATATCAACTATATGACTCATGTTCGACCTTTCGGTCTCTTGTGTTCTGAGGCCATGTCTGTACATGCTAGGCTCGTCAAGTTTAACTCGAGTGTTCTGCGTGTGCAAAATTGTCTTGCACCCATTGTATGTGAACGTAGAATCTATCACACCCGATCATCACGTGGTGTCTCGAAACGACGAACTTTCGCAACGGTGCACACTCGGGGAGAACATTATTTTGTCTTGAAATTTTAGTGAGGGATCACCTTATAATGCTACCGTCGTCCTAAGAAAAAGCAAGGTGCATAAAAAGTATTAACATCACATGCAAATCATAAGTGACATGATATGGCCATGATCTTGTGCTTTTGATCTCCATCTCCAAAGCAACGGCATGATCTCCATCGTCACCGGCACCACACCATGATCTCCATCATCATGTTCTCCATCATTGTGTTGCCATCGAGGTTGTCGCGCCAACCATGCTTGTACTACTATTGCTACCGTTTAACGATAAAGTAAAGAACTATATAGTGCTTAATGAGTGACACGAAGGTCATACAATAATTAAAGACACGCAAATCGACATTAACTTTTACAACATGATCATCACATACATTAAACATATATCATCATGTCTTTGGCCATATCATGTCACATACATACCCTGCAAAACAAGTTACACAGCCTCTAATTTGTTGTTCCATGTTTTACGTGGCTGTTATGGGTATCTAGCAAGAACGTTTCTTACCTACGCAAAACCACAAATGTGATATGCAAGTTGCTATTTAACCTTCTACAAGGACCGCCTCTATCGAATCCGATTCAACTAAAGTAGGAGACACAGACACCCGCCAGCCATCTTTATGCAACAAGTTGCATGTCACTCGATGGAACCGGCCTCTCGTATGTGGACGAGTAAGGTTGGTCCAGGCTGCTTCATCCAACAATACTGTTGAATCAAGAAAAGACTAATGAGGGAAGAAATCCGAATATCAACGCCCACAAACTCCTTTGTGTTCTACTCAAGATGTCATCTACTCATAGATCTAACTCTAATACCACTGAAGGGGAATATTGCATGGGAAACAAAAAATTTCCTACACACAAACACGATCTATCCATGGTAATGACCATCCACGAGAGGATGGATTGAATCTACATACCCTTGTAGATCGCTAAGTGAAAGCGTTCAAGAACGCGGTTGATGTAGTGGTAAGTCTTCACGATCCAATCACGAACCGTCCTGTGATCTCCAAATCAAGTGCCATACGAACGTCACCTCCGCGTTCAACACACGTATAGCTTGGTGATGCCTTCACCTTCTCTATCCAGCAAGTGATGGTGAAGTAGCAGCCCGAGTCCTCCGACAGCACGACGGCGTGGTGAGGTGTTGGTGGTGACAGCTTAGCAGGGCTTCGCCGTGGGGTATTTGGAAGAGAGAAACTACGAGGGAGAGGAGGTGCAACACCACGGCAAGTTGTCGTAAGGCTGACCTCTCTCTACCTCTATATATATTTGAGGAAGGGAGTGGGGAAGGCGCCCTAGGGTTTCCCCTAGGGTCCGGTGGCTGGGGTTGGTGGCCCCACCTCTTGGCGTGCCTTGCCACCCAAGTTTGGGTTGGCGGCGCCCTAGGACGAGGCCTCCTCCCCTTCGGCCGAAGTGGGCTAGGGTGAGGGGTTGCGCCCAGCCCCCTGGTGGGATGTGGTGCCCCCTCTCCTTGTCCCATGAGCCCCCCCAACAATTCACGGGGCCTCCTGAAACCCCTTTCGGCAATCCATCATTCCCTCGTTACACCCCGGAACATTTCAGACTCCGATGACCTTCATCCTATATATCAATCTTCACCTCCGGACCATTCAAGAGTTCCACGTCACATACGGGATCTCATCCAGGACTCCGAACAACCTTCGGTCACCAACACAATGACTCAATTATGCTTATATCATTACTGAACCTTAAGTGTGTAGACCGTTCGGGTTCGAGAACTATGCAGACATGACTGAGACACTCTCCGTTCAATAACAAAAACCGGGACCTCGACGCCCATATTGGCTCCTACATATTGTACAAAGATCTTTATCGGTCGAACCTCAATGTCAAGGATTCAATCAATCTCGTATGCTATTCCCTTTGTCCATTGGTATGTTACTTGCCCAAGATTCTATTGTCGGTATCTCCATACCTAGTTCAATCTCGTTACTGGCAAGTCTCTTTACTCATTCTGTAATACAAGATACGATGACTAACTCCTTAGTCACATTGCTTGCAATATCATTGTGATGTTGTATTACCGAGCGGACCCAGAGATACCTCTCCGTCATATGGAGTGACAAAACCCAGTCTCGATTCACGACAACCCAACAGACATCCTCGGAGATACCTGTAGAGCACCTTTATAGTCGCCTAGTTACATTGTGATGTTTCATACACACAAGGCATTCGTACGATGTCCGGGAGTTGCATGATCTCATGGTCATAGGAATAGATATTGGACATGCAGAAAAACAGTAGCAGTAAAGTGGCACGATCATATGCTAAATTTATAGTTTGGGTCTTTTCCATCACATCATTCTCCTAATGATGTGATCCCATTATAAAATGACAACTCATGTCCATGGCAAGGAAACCTTGACCATCTTTGATCAACGAGCCAGTCCATTAGAGGCTTACTAGGGATAGTGTTGTCTATGTACCCACACATGTATTTAAGTTTCCAATCAATACAATTATAGCATGGATAATAATAAATTATCATGAAAAAGGAAATATAATAGTAATCACTTTATTATTGCCACTAGGGCATATTTCCAACTGTCTCCCAGTTGCACTAGAGTCAATAATCTAGCTCACATCACTACGTGAAAAGGAATCTAACATCCATACTATTGTGGTGTTGATCATGTTTCGCTCGTGGAAAATGATTAGTCAACGAGTCTGCAACATTCAGATCCGTGTGCACTTTGCAAATGTTTATGTCCTCCTCCTTGATGTAATCACAGATGGAATTGAAGCGTCACTTTATGTGTCTGGTCCTCTTGTGAAACCTCGGATCCTAGGCTAGAGCAATGGCACTAGTGTTGTCAAATAACAGATTCATTGGATCCAGTTCACTAGGCACAACTCCAAGATCCGTCATTAACTCCTTCATCCAGACACCTTCTATTGCCGCCTCCGAGGCAGCTATGTACTCCGCCTCACATCTAGAATCAACTACCACACTTTACTTGGAACTGCACCAGCTTACTGCACACCCATTGAGAATATATACGTATCCGGTTTGCGACTTAGAGTCATCCGGATCAGTGTCAAAGCTTGCATCGACATAACCCTTTACGATGAGCTCTTGATCACCTCCATACACGAGAAACATTTCCTTAGTCATTTTCAGGTACTTCAGAATATTCTTGACCGTTGTCCAGTGTTCCACTCCTGGATCACTTTGAAACCTTCCCGCCATACTTATGGCAAGGCTGACATCAGGTCTTGTGCACATCATTGCATACATGATAGAGCCTATGGCTGAAGCATAGGGGACGACACTCGTCTTTTCTCTATCTTGTGTAGTCACTTGGCATTGTGTCTTACTCAACTTCACACCTTGCAACACAGGCAAGAACCCTTTCTTGGACTGATCCATTTTGAACTTGTTCAAAACTTTGTCAAGGTATGTGCTCTATGAAAGTCCTATTAAGCGTCTGGATCTATCTCTATAGATCTTGATGCCTGATATGTAAGCACCTTCTCCTAATTCCTTCATTGAAACTCTTGTTCAAATAATCCTATACGCTTCACAAAAATTCTATATTGTTTTCAATCAGCAATATGTCATCCACATATAATATTAGAAACGTTATAGAGGTCCCACTCACTTTCTTGTAAATAGAAGCTTCTCCATAAACTTGTATAAACCCAAACGCCTTGATCGGCTCATCAGAACGTTGATTCTAGCTCCGAGATGCTTGCACTAGTCCATAAATGGATCGCTGGAGCTTGCACACTTTGTTAGCATTCTCTGGGTCGACAGAATCTTCTCGTTGCATCATATACAACTATTCCTTAAGGAAACCTTTAAGAAACGTTGTTTTGACATCCATCTGCCAAATTTCATAATCGAAAAATGCAGCTACTACAAACAACAACGGTTGCATCATAGGCGTGGTGGGCTTGCCTTGGGTGGCAAGACACCCTAGGGCGCCGCCTCCTCCTCCACTTGGTCACCGGCCCTCTCCCGTCTAGGGCTGCCGCACCACCTAGGGTGGAAACCCTAGGTGTGGCGCACCCTCCTCCCTCTTCTCCTATATAAACCCAAGGGTTTGGGGCTGCTAGACACAAGTTTTTGCACCTCCAAGGCGCAGCCCTACTCCTTCTCGTCCTCGTCCTATGCAGAGCTTGGCGAAGCCCTGCTGGAGTACCACGCAGCTCCATCGTCACCACGCCGTCGTGCTGTCGGAGCTCTCCCTCAACCTCTCATCTCTCCTTGCTGGATCATGGCGTAGGAGAAGCCACCAGGCTGCACGTGTCTTGAACTCCGTTGTTCAGCGCTTAGATCGGAATTCACCGCGATCTGAATCTCTACGAGTACAGCTCCACCGGGTATGAAGATTCTTAACCCCATTGCTTGTTGCTGGTTTCTCCTAGATAGATCCTTGTGAAGCGTAGGAATTTTTTTGAAATTACTACGTAACCCAACAGTGGTATCAGAGCCAGGTTCTATGCGTAGATTCTATGCATGAGTCGAACACAAAAGTTGTGGGCGATGATTTTTTCAATTGCTTTCCGTTACTAGTCCTATCTTTTTTCTGCGGTATTGTGGGATGAAGCGGCCCAGACCGACTTTACACATACGCTTACGTGAGACTGGTTCCATCAACTGACATGACCTTGTTGCATAAGGTGGCTAGCGGGTGTCTGGCTCTCCCACTTTAGTCAAATTGGATTCGATGAAAAGAGTCCTTATGAAGGGTAAATAGCATTGGCATATCAATGTTGTGGCTGTCACGTAGGTAAGAAGCGTTCTTGCTACAAACCCAAACCAGCCACGTAAAACTTGCAACAACAATTAGAGGACGTCTAATTTGTTTTTGCAGGGTATGCTATGTGACGTGATATGGACAAAAGGATGTGATGTTACATATGTGATGTATGAGATTGATCATGTTCTTGTAATAGGATTCACGACTTGCATGTCGATGAGTATGACAACCGGCAAGAGCCATAGGAGTTGCCTTAATTTATTATATGAGATGCAATGCCATGTGATTACTTTACTTTATGACGAAACCGTTAGCTATAGTAGTAGAAGTAATAGTTGGGGAGACGACTTTCACGAAGACACAATGATGATGATCATGGTGTCATGCCGGTGACAATGATGATCATGGTGCCCCGAAGATGGAGATCAAAGGAGCAAGATGATATTGGCCATATCATGTCACTATATGATTGCATGTGATGTTTATCATGTTTTTCTTCTTATTGCTTAGAACGACGGTAGCGAAGATAAGATGACCCCTCATTAAAATTTTGAGATAAGTATTCCCCTAAGTGTGCACCGTTGCGAAGTATCGTTGTCTCGAAGCACCACGTGATGATCGGGTGTGATAGGTTCTAATGTTCGCATACAACGGGTGTAAGACAGATTTACGCATGCAAAACACTTAGGTTGACTCGACGAGCCTAGCATGTACAGACATGGCCTCGAAAACGGTAGACCGAAAGGTCGAACATGAGTAGTATGTATGATACGATCAGCATGGATATGCTCATCATTGATGACTAGTCCGTCTCACGTGATGATCGGACACGGGCTAGTCGACGTGTATCATGTAACACTTGGATGACTAGAGGGATGTCAATATAAGTGGGAGTTCATTATATAATTTGATTATATGAACTTAATTATCATGAACTTAGTCTAAAATTGTCTTTACAAATATTGTAGATCCAATGGCCAACGCAAATGTCCCATTCAACTTCAACGCGTTCCTAGAGAAAACCAAGCTGAAAGATGATGGGAGCAACTATGCAGACTGGGCTCATAATTTAAAGCTCATCCTCATGGCTTCCAAGAAAGGTTATGTCCTTGATGCACCACTAGGTGATCCTCCCATTCCCGTGGCAACCCATGACGTTAGGAACGCCTGGCAGTTGCGGAGTGATGGCTACTCTCTTGTTTAGTGCGACATGCTTTACAGTTTAGAACCGGGGCTCCAAAGGCGTTTTGAGCAACATGGAGCATATGAGATGTTTGAGGAGCTGAAACTAGTAGTTCAAGCTCATGCCCGGGTGGAGAGATATGAAGTCTCCGACAAGTTCTTTAGTTGTAAGATGGAGGAGAATAGTTCTGTCAGTGAGCACATACTCAGAATGTTTGGGTTGCAGAACCGCTTGACTCAGCTGGGAGTTGAACTTCCGGATCACGCGGTCATTAAATGAATCCCCCATTTACTTCCACCTAGCTATAAGGGCTTTGTGATGAATTACAACATGCAAGGGATGGAGAAGACCATTCCCGAGTTGTATTCAATGCTGAAATCTGCGGAGGTAGAAATCAAGAAAGAACATCAAGTGTTGATGGTGAATAAGACCACCAGTTTCAAGAAAGGCAAGGGTAAAAAGAGCTTCAAGAAATAGGGCAAACCAGTTGCCGCGCCCGGTAAACCAGTTGTCAGGAAGAAGCCAAAGAAAGGACCCAAGCCTGAGACTGAGTGCTATTATTGCAAGCGGTCAATGGAAGCGAAACTGCCCCAAATACTTAGCAGATAAGAAGGTAGGCAATGTCAAAGGTATATATGATATACATGTTATTGATGTGTACCTTACCAACGCTTGAGTAGCTCATGGGTATTTGATACCGGTGTTGTTGCTCACATTTGCAACTCACAAACAGGAATTGCGGAGGCTGGCAAAGGGCAAGGTGACGATGCGCGTCGGGAATGGTTCCAAGGTCGATGTGATCGCCGTCGGCACGCTACCTCTACATCTACCTTCAGGATTAGTTTTAAACCTTAGTAATTGTTATTTAGTACCAGTTTTGAGCATGAACATTGTATCGGGTTCCCGCTTGATGCAAGATGGATACTCATTTAAATCTGAAAATAATGGTTGTTCTATTTATATGAGTGGTATGTATTATGGTTATGCCCCGCTGGTCAATAGCTCATTCCAAATGAATCTCGAACGTGATGTTACCCATATTCATAGCGTGAGTACCAAAAGATGTAAGGTTGATAATGATAGTCCCACATACTTGTGGCACTGCCGCCTGATAACCACAAGTGTAGGGGATCGCAAGAGTCTTCGCAGGTAAGATAACCCAATTTATTGATTCGACACAAGGGGAGCCAAAGAAAATTTATAAGATTTAACAACTGAGTTGTCAATTCAACTGCACCTGAAAGATACTTGCTTGGAAACAAAATATCAGTAGAAACGGTGATATGGAAGCGATGGTGGCAGCATAAATAATAGTGGCAAAGCAACAAAAGTAAAACAACAAAAGTAAAGCAAATTGTGACAAGCAGGATTAAAACACTATAGGCTAGGGAGATGGGTGGTCGGTCATGGATGAGAGATACCATGTATTTAACTTGGGGCAAGGCACACAGAAAAGTAATGATGATATAGGCAAATATCAAACATTAGGCATGTATCCCAAGGTAGTCGTGCGTGCTTGCAATAAGAACTTGCACATCTTTTATCCTACCATCCCGCTACTAACGGGGCCAAAAGGAACTAATGGAGATTAACGTGCTCCTGTCAAAGAGCACCGGAATAAAGCATTAACAATCAATGGATACATGAAATCCTCAAACTATTGTCTATCCCCTTTGGTGTCCCAAGCTGTCACCATTGGGATCGCCGATTCCGGACTATAATAGGTGCATACGACTCATAGATAGGATCAAGAACACAAATATATTCATGAAAACATAAGGCATTCAGATCTGAAATCATGGCACTCGGGCCCAAGTGACAAGCATTAAGAGTAACAAGTAGTAGCAAAGATGATAAACACCATAGTAAATGATAGTCAACATGCCCCCAACAATCTGACGAACTATTACATGATCTAACTCATCCAATCCCTACCATCCCCTTCACCTACAGCAGGGAATTAGTCACACATGGAAGGGGAAGCCATGGAAGGGTGATGGAGTGGTGATGGTGATGACGATGGCGACGATTTCCCCTCTCTGAAGGCCAAGACAACCTCCAGATTAGCTCTCCCAGAGAAGAACCGAGGGTCGCGGCGGCTCCGTGTCGAGAACTTGCAAAACGACTTATGTTTTGGGATTTTCCCATCACGGATAAAAATAGTAGCCAAGGTAGGGCACCAGAGGAGGTGGGGCCCACCCAGGCGGCCTCCCGGCACGGCTAGGGGGCAGGTCGAGCCACCAGGTCACCTGGAGGCCTGGTGGCCCCCTCTAGCCCATCTTCTGGCCCACGGTTCCTCCCGATGCGTGGATTTTCTCTATTTTTTATTGGAATTTTCCGGGACGCCTAAAAATCCATTTTCCTGCACACAAGAAAACCATACAAGCAGCATTGATGAAAACAACGTCAGTCCGTATTAGTTTAGTTCAAATCACGTGAGAATGAGGCCAAAACAATAGCAAAAGTGTTTGGAAAAGTCGATACGTTTGAGATGTATCAACTCCCCGAAGCTTAGCATATTGCTTGTAATCAAGTAATTCAGTTCCACGAACTCGAAGCGACAAAGAAAACTTTGACAAACTCTTTTGCTTCATTAGATGTATATAAGCATGCACTACGAACAAGTCCAACAAGTATTGAAGCAATGCTACATAGACAATGCACGAAGCAATCCTTCGATCATGTGAAGAGTTCCAAACAACTAAAAATGAATAATATGCAACCGAAAATCATGACGAGATCACAATGCACATGACTTGGACATACTAGAGTGGTATCCCGCTGGCCCCCATGAGTGAAGCAAAACATAAATGCAGACGCTCCTTCGGAGTCTTAAAGGAGACTAGAAATAAATTTTTCAGAATAAGTAATCTCACAATCATGCAGAAGACAATGTTGTACTTTGGGACAATGAACATTACACTCAGAACGGTAATTATGCTCTC
Source organism: Hordeum vulgare subsp. vulgare (assembly GCF_904849725.1). Lineage (NCBI taxonomy): Eukaryota > Viridiplantae > Streptophyta > Magnoliopsida > Poales > Poaceae > Hordeum > Hordeum vulgare. Next base: position 512,028,553 of record NC_058524.1, on the reverse strand, counting down.
AATAGTTTGTGCTTTTTATAAGAAGAGGATGACTCAATAGTAAAGTAAAATAGGTAGGCCCTTCACACAAGGAAGCATTGATTTGTAGAGGTGCCATAACTTGAGCTTTTAAAACAGAGATGAATCAAAATTTTGGGTGGTATGCTTTCATTGTCAACGTAACAACTAAGAGATCTCAATATCTTCCATGCTAAATACATTATAGGCGGTTCCCAAACAGAATAGTAAAGTTTTTACTCCCCCTCCACCAATCGATCACACTCCACGGCGGGCCGAATCCACGGGTACCGTCCATACAAACAACAATCCTGGGGGAGTTTTGTTTCATTAAAATTGATTTGACTTGTGAGCATGGAACTAGGCATCCCGGTTACCAGCCAGTTTCTCATGAATGTTAGTGAATCAACACATATCTTGAGAATAACGCACTTAGCATGGAAGATACTGATAGCCCCTAGTCGCTGCATGAGCGAGTCGGGCACACAAAAAAAATTATTTGAAGACTTAGAGTATGGCACATGCAAATTTACTTAGGACGACACATAAATACCGCATATAGGTAGGTAAGGTGGACTCATATGGCACAACTGGTTTCAAGGATTTTGATGCACAAGTAGTCAGTCCGCTTAGTACAAGTGAAGGTTTAGCGAAAGACAGGGAAGCGACCAACTAGAGAGCAATAACGGTCATAATCATGCAGAGCGACAAAGCAACATTGAATCGGGCATGAAAGTAGTATAACTATTCTGAAATAAAAATATCATCAAGGCTTGATAGACTTCTAGTCATAAACATGTGTAAGCATGTGCCAAGTCAATCCAGAAACTCTCCGAAGGGAAATACCACTCCAATATGCCAAACCATGAACAATGCAATGCATGCAAATCATTTCAATAACACATTATGCACTCCATCTATTTGAGACTAGTCACAAAGAAAGCATGAACTACTGGGAACGCATTGTAAACATAGGACTATGTCGCTACAAGCTGGTCTCTAGATCATAAGTACACACATATGTACAAAAGTAGAAACAAATAGAGTTCATACCGACTTTCCTTGTTGCATCCCTTCCGTCGATCTTCGTCATCATTGCATCGTCACTTGCACGATCGAACATAGAAAGATATAATCAAGTGCAATTGCAACCATGGACGTGAGCTGAACTCTGCAAACAAAGCAAACTAAAGAGAGAAAGGAAATCTTTTTGGGTTTTCCCAAGGTTAAATGAAAGCAAAAGAAAACAAAAATCTTTTTGTTGTTTTTGCAAAGAAAGAACAAAGAAGAACATGCAAAAACTTCGAAAAGATTAAAAAGGAAACCGCGGATGATACAATGAAAGGGGAGAAGGGTACGTACTCTCCCAAGCTTAGGCTTTTGGCCTAAGTTGGATTTGGTTACTTCGAGCTCCACGAGCTCCCTCCGGCTCCGGAGTGGTACTGGTAGCTCCAAGAATCGTACGGGGCCTCGGGCGCGTAGACCGATGCCCGACTATTCTCCCAAGAAGAAGGCTCCTCTTCCTTGGGAACAATCCCCTCCAAGGGGTTGTGGAACTTCTGCTGGATCACAAACTCGTCCAGCTTAATCGCGGTGAAGGACCATTTGTACCTGCTAGTATAATCACAGAAAAGTGGTGCATTAAGACGGATCTCGCGAGTAGTCAACTCACCAAACCTCATAATATAAACAAGGTTACTAAACTCAGAAGTCATAGTAACAAACTCATGCCTCTACATAGCGGTAAGATTAAAGCTTATGAATGAAAAAGGCCTATCATCCGCGCGTACAATGCTCTCAAGGTGCTCGAGGATAAGTGTGGCACAAATGCCACCAAAGTGAGGCCCTTTGCCACTGTTAGCGACGAGGTGATGAGCAATCAAAGCACCAATATTATACGTGTTATCTCCTAAGAGGGCGGCTGCCAAGATAGCAAGATCCGGAGTTGTAATGTTGCTCATGTTGTCACGAGCTAACACCCCTCGAGCAATATAGTATGCGAAATACCTGATGTGGGGAAACAAGATGCTGGAGATCTTCCCCCAGTGAATGTCTCGCGGATCCTTTCTACAAAGGGAGGCGAATATAGATTTCAGCTTGTAGGGTTGAACTTTCATTTTGATCGTGTTCCTGACATTCCGCACACCTATAACGTCACAAATTCTGCCAAAGACATGGTAAAGACATCCTCATATAATCTGAATTCAATCATGGAAGTTTTATCATTATATCTAAACCAGTTGACAAAATAATAGGTGAGTTTTGGATATTGTGGCACACGTCGTGTTACGAGACGTGTCAAACCTGCATCTGCACAGAGGTTATCAAACTCATCCTTAATACCCTCCGCCGCAAGAAAATCTGAACACGGGTATGCCATGGCACATGCCATGTCTGTCTCGTGGAGCAACTCTGGTGGCACGATATCATCATTGTACCTTGTCCTCACAGTAGAAGGTGAAGCTATAACTCTAGTTAGTCTATCGGTAGGCTCGGGTCTCTTCTTCCCAAGCCATCCTTTTGCTTTTCCAAACAAACTCATTTCTGAAATTTTTGGTACATCACAAAAATGAAGGTTTAAGCAAAATGAGTTGGAGCAAAGTATTCTACTCACTTCCCTGATGCATAAACTTGTGTCAAAACTTCATAAATAAATTTCTAAACATGCATGCAAGCTCATATGAATAGCACCAAGAACTCCTAAATACTCACCAATAAGACTACCAATCGAAATTCCAATTGGAGGGGTGGAGGAGTCACATACCAAGGAGCAAATGCTCAAATTATTAATGCAAATGATGGTATGTAGAGAGAGATCAAAATTTTCTACCAAGAACAGCAAGAACTCGAGCTCTAGGAGAAAAATCAGGATTTTTAGAGTGAGAGAGAGAGAAGGGAAGAAGAAGTACCCGGAAAGGGGACCAGGTGGGCCTAGGCGCCCTATGGGCGCGACCAGGGGCCAGGCCATGCCACCTGGCCGCATGGACCAGGGTTGTCCCCCCTGGTTGGCCCCACGTGCCCCTGCGTCTCTTTTTTGATGGAAATTTTAATTATAATTTTTCTGAGAACTTCACTTTTGAAAAAAAAATCAAAGTACCGAAAGCTGCAAAACTTCTGAAAAGCCCGAAGCAATGGTTAAACATATGAAGCTTCAAAAACATAAAACTTTGATACAACAAGGAGGATGAAAGATAAAGGAAATGAAAACATGACAAGCTTCTCTTTTTACTGATATAAAACATGTTTGTTAGTAACGTTGATCAAGTCTTACCACAAAACATGTGATATATCAAGCAAAAAGTTTCACTTGTAATGCAATCATGGTACCTTTATTTTAATGGACATTGTCCCCACCATAATAGTTTTGTATTTGTGGTGCACATGTAGATGACAATCCAACTCTCCAACCTTCACGGTCTCAATATTCTGAATAGAATTAAGGCCATGCATGTTATCAATCTTCTTTAGAAAATATGCCGTGTGCTCCTTCTCATTAACATTGAAAGTTACCTTTCCTTTATTGCAATCAATAATAGCACCTACGGTGTTAAGAAAATGTCTACCAAGAATAATAGACATGCTCCCATCCTCGGGCATGTCAAGCACAACAAAGTCAGTAAGGATCAAGCAATTAGCAACTTCAACAGGAACATCCTCACAAATACCAACACGAACGGTTGTTGACTTATCAGCCATTTGAAGAGTGATATCTGTAGGGATTAGTTTACCTGGACAAAGCCTTTTGTAAAGAGAGAAAGGTATAACACTCATTCCTACACCAAGATCACATAAAGCAGTTCTTACATAATTATATTTTATGGAGCAAGGAATAGTGGGTATACCTGGGTCACCAAGCTTCTGAGGAATTTTACCACAGAAAGAGTCATTGTCAAGCATAGTAGATATTGCCTCATTAGGAACTTTTCTTTTATTAGTAACAATATCTTTCATATACCTCGAGTACATAGGCAACTTAATAGCGTTGGTCAAAGGGATTTGAAGAAAAAAAGGTTTCATCCATTAACAAAATTGATTGTAATGCTCTTCTTCATTGGTTTTGAAAGACTTACCTCGGAAGGCATTGATTTCTGTACCCCTGGTTCTCTTTCCTTCCCATGTCTTCTTGCAACAAAGTATTCTCTAGTATATCTCTTGCTCTTGTCGGGTGCTTCTTCTTCTTGTACTTCAGGAGGATCATCCTTCTCATTATCTTTATCAGGTTCAGCACCATCTTCAGTTTCAGCATCAGAAATAGATATACTATTAGGATCAACAATAGGTTCTTCATCAATTATGGGATCATTGGATTTGTCAGCTTCCTTGTGTTTCTTCTTCTTCTTCGGGGAGCTTACAACGTCTTCTTCCTGCAATAGAGAATCTTGCTCGATCCTCTTTGGATGCCCCTCCGGATAGAGGGGGTCCTGGGTGTGTGTACCACCTCGGGTCTGTGTACCATATGCCTGTGTATCAACTTGTTTGGCATTGTTAGAAAGCAAATCTTTTTGCACATTAGAAATTTGTTCGAGCAGAGTTTGAACCATATGAAAATGCTTAACAAGACCCTTAACATCATTAATATTTCTACTTAAAACAACAAGCAAATTTTTGATAGCGAGGGAATTATCATGCAATTGGCTTTGAATCCTCTCATTAAAGTGACTTTGCTTGACAATGAAATTATCAAGCTCATCTAAACATTGATCAGGAGGCTTACCATGAGGGATGTCACTTGCATTGAATTCTAAAAGAGAGTGTACCTCTACCATAGGTGGCTGAGTGGTAGGCTCACATAATTTCTCAATAGGAGGTAGATTCTTCACATTTTCAGCTTTAATACCTTTCTCTTTATCAGACTTCTTAGCTTCTTGCATAACTTCGGGGCTCAGGAAAAGCACACCCCTCTTCTTTGGTGGTGGAGGTGGTTCAGGAACGGACCAATCATCATGATTTTTAGCTATCTTGCCCATTAGTTCTTCAGCATCGTCCGGTGTTCTTTCCCTGAAAACACAATCAGCACAACTATCTAGATAGGTTCTAGATTCATCTGTTAGACCAGCATAAAATATATCAAGCAATTTATTCTTAGGGACTCCATGTCCCGGTCTTGCCTTGAGTAAAGTGCAATACCTCCCCAAACTTTAGGGAGATGCTCATCCTGCAACTGTTTAAAGTTATATATTCTTTGTAAGCAACATGTTGCTTATGACCAGGAAAATATTTAGCGACAAAAGATTGAGCTAAATCTGAGGATTCTTAATGGAACCATATGGTAGTGCATCATACCATGCTTTATCATCTTCCCTCAAAGAGAAAGGAAGTAGCTTAGTAACGTAATAATTTCTCTTCTTGTCCTCTGTAGTGAATAAGCCACCCAACTCAGTGAGTTTAGTAAGGTGTGCAATAGCATCGTCATTTTCTCTGCCATAAAAGGGGTCATCTTCAACTATGGATATAAGTGAAAGATCAACCGAGAAATCAAAATCAGCATCCTCAATGCAAATAGGACATGAAACAAATTTATGATTAGGAGTAAATTTGTTCTTCATAGAATGCGTTTCAAGAAGCTTCTTGACAGAAGTAGGGTCACAGTCAGCACACTCTGTAAGCTCCCTACATAAATCGTCATCAATTTCAATATAATTATCATCAAGAATTCTTTCCTTGAGACCACTCAAGTCTGGGTAACCAAACGATCTACCAATGGGGTAGCGTGTAACAGAAATTTTAATTCCAGACCGCTTCGCAGCCTTAGCAATCTGAGACTCAATAAAATAACCAAGTAAACCAGTCTCATCAATAGTAGTAGAAGCGTCATCAAAAGTATCATACATAGTGACAGACTCGGTAGAAGAAGCATGTGGTGGTGGTGAAGCAAACTTACTAATAACGGAAGGTGAATCAAGCGTAGCGCTAGTGCTAAGAACAATAGCTTTTCGTGTAGTGGATGGTAAAATCAAAACATGAGGGTCTCCTTTCTTACCCATAGCGGATAAATCACAGCAAGCAAAATAACTCCAAGTAGACTTGTAAATAAAGGTATGCTCCCCGGCAACAGCGCCATAAAACAGTCTTGATAACCCACAAGTGTAGGGGATCGCAACAGTGTTTGCGGGTAAGACAACCCAATTTATTGATTCGACACAAGGGGAACCAAACAATATTTATAAGATTTAACAATTGAGTTGTCAATTCAACCACACCTGAAAGATACTTGCTTGGCAACGAAATATCAGTAGCAACGGTGATATGGAATTGATGGTGGCAACGGAAATAATAGTGGCAAAGCAATGAAAGTAAAACAGCAAAAGTAAAGGAACTGGTGAAGAGCAGGATTAAAACACTTTAGGCTAGGGAGATGGCTGGTTGGTCACGGATGAGAGATACCATATATTAAACTTGGGGCAAGGCACACATAAAAGTAATGATCATCTAGGAAAATATCAAACATTAGGCATGTATCCCAAGGTAGTCGTGCGTGCTTGCAATAAGAACTTGCACAACATCTTTTGTCCTACCATCCCGCTACCAACGTGGCCAAAAGGAACTTATGGAGATTAAGGTGCTCCTGTCAAAGAGCACCGGCACAAAGCATTAACGATCAATGGATACATGAAATCCTCAAACTATAGCCTATCCCCTTTGGTGTCCCAAGTTGTCACCATTGGGATCGCCAGTTCCGGACTATAATAGGTGCATACTACTCATAGATATGATCAAGAACACAAATATATTCATGAAAACATAAGGTATTCAGATCTGAAATCATGGCACTCGGGCCCAAAGTGACAAGCATTAAGAGTAACAAGTAGTATCAAAGATGATAAACACCGTAATAGATGATAGGCAACATGCCCCCAAGAATCTGACGAACTATTACATGATCTAACACATCCAATCCCTACCATCCCCTTCACCTACAACAGGGAACTACTCACACATGGAAGAGGAAGCCATGGAAGGGTGATGGAGTGGTGATGGTGGTGATGATGGCGACAATTACCCCTCTCCGGAGGCCAAGACGGCCTTCAGATTAGCTCTCCCGGAGAAGAACCGAGGGTGGCGGCGGCTTCGCGTCGAGAACTTGCAAAACGACTTTTGTTCTGGGATTTTCCTATCACTCGTAAAAATAGGAGGCAAGGTAGGGTATCAGAGGAGGTGGGCCCCACCCAGGCGGCCTCCGGGCGCGGCCAGGGGGCAGGCCGCGCCACCAGGTCACCTGGAGGCCTGGTGGCCCTGTTACCTCTCCATCGTATCTACTTTCCCAAACTCTTTTGCCCTTGTTTTGGACTCCAATTTGCATGATTTGAATGGAACTAACCTGGACTGACGTTGTTTTCAGCAGAATTGCCTTGATGTTATTTTTGTGCAGAAATCAAAGTTCTCCAAACGTCCTGAAAATTTATGGGGAGCAGTTTTGGAAAATAAGAAAAATATCTGCGCCAAGTTCCACCTCAGGGGGTGGGCCAGTGGGCCACAAGCCCTGGCTCCGCCACCACCCCCTGGTGGCGGTGCGCAGGCTTGTGGGGCCCACACGGCTCTGCCGCCCCCAATTCCAGCTCTATAAGATCCCTTTCGTCCTAGAAAAAATAAAAAAGAGAAGTTTTCGCTACGTTTACGATACGGAGGCGTCGCCAACACTTGTTCTTCATCTGGAGGGCAGATCTGGAGTTCGTCTTGGGGTCCGGAGAGGGAAAATCGTCGCCATCGTCATCATCAACCTTCTTCCCTCTCCAATTCCATGAAGCTCTTCATTGTTCGTGAGTAATCTATTCGTAGGCTCGCTGGGCGGTGATGAGTAGGATGAGATCTATCATGTAATCGAGTTAGTTTTGAAGGGGATTGATCCCTAGTATCCACTATGTTTTGGATTGATGTTGCTACTACTTTGCCATGCTTAATGCTTGTCACTAGGGCCCGAGTGCCATGATTTCAGATCTGAAATTATTATGTTGTCACCAATATATGTGTGTTTTAGATCCGATCTTGCAAGTTGTAGTTACCTACTATGTGTTATGATCCGGCAACCCCGGAGTGACAATAACCGGAACCACTCCCGGTGATGACCATAGTTTGAGGAGTTCATGTGTTCACCAAGTGCTAATGCGTTGGTCCGGTTCTTTATTAAAAGGAGAACCTTAATATCCTGTAGTTTCCTTTTGGACCCCGCTGCCACGGGAGGGAGGGATAATAGATGTCATGCAAGTTCTTTTCCCTAAGCACGTATGACGACACACGGAATGCATGCCTTCATCACATTGACGAGCGGGAGCTAGCCACATATCTCTCCGTGTTATAACTGTTGCATGATGAATACCATCCAAACAAATCACTGACCAATTGCCTACGAGTTTGCCTACTGTTGCTACTGTTGTTACTTGTTTTGCTCTGATGCTGCTACTACTGTTGCTACTACTGTTACTTGTCTTGCTCTGCTGCTACTGTTGCTACTACTGTCGCTTGCTACTGCTGTCACTACTGCTTTTCCTTGCCGCTGCTATTGCTCGTTACACTGTTGCTACCTGCTACAATTTTGGTTCACTGGTCGTTGACGGGAACTGACAATTTCCGTCGACAAGGCAACTTGGCGCCATTGATACAATCGTTAGGAATAGTCTGCCGTCAACAGATTATTTCTGACATCGTTGTTATCATATTACTTTGTTGTTACTACTCTGCTTGCAGATACTAATCTTTCAGGTGTGGCTGAATCTGACTTATTCAGCTGCTAATACTTGAGAGTATCCTCTCACCTCCTGTTTGGTAAACCAACAAATTGGGTCGAATACTCTACCCTCGAAAACTGCTGCGATCCCATGCGCTTGTGGGCCGTCAACAACATTCTTCTAGTTTCGATTACCGGAAAGTGCTAACAACATTCTTCTGGTGCCGTTGCAAAGGGGAAGAACAGTTGGCATCAAGCATTTTTCTGGCGCCGTTGCCGCGGAGGTATTGCTATATTCTCGGAGTTACTTGGGATTTATATCTGCTGATCACTATGAAGAATGTGAAGGATCCGAAGACCAAAGTCTTTCCCTCAACTACGAGGGGAGGTAAGGAGTTGCCATCTAGATCTGCACTTGATTCACCTTCAGTTATGAGTAAGTTTGCAACATCACCTCCTGCTAGAAATCTTGATATGTCGCCTGTGCTTGATGATGCTTGTGATACTACTGCTAGAGATGCTATGCTTGATACTATGCCTGATGATGCTATGCTTGGTAGTGCTAGAGATGCTATGCTTGATAGTGCTAGAGATGCTATGCTTGATACTGCTAGAGATACTCCTTTGCCTGATGTTCCACTAGGGGTATTCCTTGATGCTCATATTGCTGGAGTTACTACCAATGCTCGTGATGCTTGTGAAACTGCCGATACTATTGAGATACAACCTGCTTTTGCTCCTGCTAGATCTAGCTCTCCTAGATATGAATTTCCTGATGTACCTGAGGGTTATGTTATGGAGGGAGAGATAGCTGAGGATTTTCTTGCGTGTAAGGATGCCTATGACGCTGAGCAATTACTTCTCAAGTGGAAGGAAAAATCTCGGGAAGCTAATATGAAAAATGACCCGAAGTTTGCCACTTCGCCTATCTTTGTCACCGATAAGGATTATGAATTCTCTGTCGATCCTGAGATAATCTCTTTAGTCAAATCTCATCCTTTTCACGGTTATGAGTCTGAGACGGTCATAGCCCATCTTGCCAAACTGCACGATATAGCAAACCTTTTCACTAATGAGGAGAAGATCCGCCACTACTATATCCTTAAGTTGTTTCCTTTCTCTCTAAAGGATGATGCTAAAGCCTGGTTCACCTCTCTTGCTCCTGGATGTGTGAGTAGTCCCGAGGAGATGGTATGTTACTTCTGTGAGAAATATGTCCCTGCCCATAAGAAGCAAGCTGCCTTGCAGGAAATATACAACTTTGCTCAATTCCAAGAAGAGAGTCTTCCACAAGCTTGGGGGAGGATCGTCGAGCTACAAAGTGCTTTGCGTGATCACCCTCTTAAGAAGAACGAGATACTTGATATTCTCTATAACGGACTTACCGATGCCTCTAGAGACCACCTAGATAGTTGTGCCGGTTGTGTTTTTAGGGAATGAACTGTAGAACAAGCTGAGACTCTACTGAATAACATCTTGATCAACGATAATGCTTGGACTATTCCCGAACCACCTCCTAAGCCAACTCCCAAGAAAAGAGGTATTCTATTCCTCAGTCCCAAAGATATGCAAGAAGCCAAGAAATCTATGCAAGAGAAAGGCATTAGATCTAAAGATGTCAACAATCTACCACCTATCGAAGAGATCCATGGTCTCGATAACCCTATACAGGAAGTAGACGTTAGTTCTCTGCGTAGGTTTGATGAGAGTGATATTCCTTTTGATAAACCTGCTAGCCTATGCTTTGATGAATTTGACAACTTTGTTGCCAAACAACAGAGTTTCAATGATTATGTTAGCAGACATTTGGAACAAAGTACTCGTATGCTTAGCCATTTAAGTGCTTGTGTAGACAGAAATGTCAATGATCTGAATCTTCTGAGTAAACATGCCTCTATGATTACTACTCAGGTAGAACAAGTACTTCAAGCTCAGAATGACATGCTCAATGAATTAAATGACAACTCTGTCAGAGTCATTACTAGAGGAGGCAAAATGACTCAGGAACCTTTGTATCCTGAAGGTCATCCTAAGAGAATTGATCAAGATTCTCAAGGAATCAATGCTGATGCACCCAGCCATCCTAAGGAGAATACGAAGGATGATAGAAACCTACACGCGAGTTCACCAAATACTGTCACACCTGAAGAACCTAATGATATTTCTCGGTCTGATGCAGAAACACAATCTGGTGATGAACATGAACCTGGTGACAATATGGACAGTGATGTTCATAATAATGCTCAACCTAGCAATGATGAGGATGTGGAGATTGAACCTACGGTTAATCCTGATAACCCACAACCTAAGAAGTACGATAAGAATGACTTCACTGCTAGGAAGCATGGTAAATAAAGGGAGCCATGGGTTCAGAGACCCATGCCCTTTCCTCCTAAGCCATCCAAGAAAAAGTATGATGAGGATTTTGAGCGCTTCGTTGAAATGATAAGACCCGTCTTTCTGCAGATGCGGTTAACTGATATGCTCAAGATGTCTCCGTATGCCAAGTACATGAAAGATATCGTGACTAATAAACGAAAGATACCAGATCTTGAGATCTCCACCATGCTTGCCAACTACACTTTTAAAGGTGGAACTCCTAAGAAACTTGGTGATCCCGGAGTGCCCACTATCCCTTGCTCCATTAAAGGAAACTACGTAAGAACTGCCTTATGTGACCTTGGAGCCGGTGTTAGTGTTACGCCGCTCTCTCTTTATCGTAGACTTGAATTGGATAAGTTGACACCCCCTGAATTTTCTCTGCAAATGGCCGACAAATCAACTGCTTTCCCTATCGGCATTTGCGAGGATGTGCCTGTTGTGGTTGCTAACACCACTATCTTAACATACTTTGTTATCTTGGATATTCATGAGGACGATGCCATGGCTGTCATCCTTGGAAGACCCTTTTTAAACACTGCAGGGGCTGTTATAGATTGCGACAAAGGCAATGTCACTTTCCATGTCAATGTAATGAGCACACCGTGCACTTTCCGAAGAAACGATATCAAGTACATTGCATCAATGCTATCGAAAAGACTTCATCGATTCTCAGTGGGAGATTTGAATGCCCTATTCCTCGTGTCAAGATGAAGTATGATTTGCTTGTTGGGGAGATACATATCCCCATTGAGGTGATTTAGTGGCTATTCGAAAATTCTCCGTTCTCTCTTGCGATTCGAGAAGGTTTCGTCATGAGGACTTGATCAACCCCATTGACGGATTTCTTTCGATGACCATAAATCGGATGAATCAAAGAGTCACATACCTTTGTTTTGAGCTTTCATTTTCTTTTGCTTAGAAGAAAAATGATAGAATTAGTTTAGTTTTTCCTGTTTTTTATTTTAGCGTCCTGGAGAAAAATACCTCGAAAATAAAAGTTCTCCGATGGTCCTGAAAATTTAGTACGATTTTTTCTGGAATTTTTGAAAATTTATGGGCCCGAGAGCTGGCCTGGGGGCCAGACCAGTGGGCCACAAGCCCTTCCACTGCCACCTACCCCCTGGTGGCGGGGTGCAAGCTTGTGTGTCCCACAGGCACCCTCTCCACTCATTCGAGCTCTCAGCCTCTTCTTGCACCTCCAGAAAAAATTGTTTCGCAGCTCAAACCCATGTTCTTGCTCATTTGGGTGTGATTTTCGATCTCCTTGCTCAAAGCACCATTCTCCGAACAGTTTTGGGGAAATTACCACTTGGTAAGTGACTCCTCCATTGGTCCAATTAGTTTTTGCTCTAGTGCTTTATCCTTTGCGAATTCTTGCTACCTTGGTGACCCTATTCTTGATCTAGAAATTTGATTTTAGTTGGTTCCAGGTAGTTTTAGCGCGTGATACGATCTGTAGGCACTAGTAGGAGTAGTTGCTACAAGTTGGGTTAATCTTTATTCCCTTTTCTTCCGAAGTCTCTAAAAATTTCAGAATTTTTCAGAGCTAGAAAAAGGAAAAGTTGAGGAGGTTCTTGAGAGGCTCCTCAAGCCGTAACCCCAAGGAGGATGAGAAGAACCACCCCAAGTACGTAGTCCCTTGAGTCACAGAAGTTCGAACGTGCGAGTGGCCAAGTGATGAATTTCTGCGCGCCGCCGGACTTTATGAAGACTTTTATTACTTGGTGGAGAACGCAGGTCTTACTGCGTTTGTTGAAGATAAGTGCTCACAATACCTCCTCCTCACGAATATTTTCATTCAAAACTTCAACTTTTATCCGAGGAAGAATCCTCCCATGGTTGAGTTCATGATATACGATGTCCCCGAGTGCATGACGCTGCAGGATTTTTGCAATGTTTGCAAATTACCTTATGTTGGGGATATCCGTGATCCTCGTCCACGGGACTTGGTGGATTTCATTGGTTCTATTACTGTTGGAGAGCAGAGAGGAGTGTCTCGCGCTAGAATTGCTAGCATACATTTTCCTGTGCTTCAGTACTTCTCACTATTTGTGGGAAAATGTTTGATTGGCCGTGGGGAGGCTGGATCACTTAGTTCTCCAGACCTTGCGGTTTTGTGCGAAGGCCTTTATAATGATAAGACTTATAGCTTGGGCGCTATAGTAGCTCAACGGTTGAACCTGAACCGTTCTAAAGGTGTTGTCTACGGAGGTATCTATGCTACCCGTCTTGCCATACACTTTGAGATACCCATTAGACTGGGAGAGGAAGGAGAGATGCTTCTCCCTGAGAAATATCTGGATTATGACAGCATGGTTCGCCATGATTTTCTGGATAGAGATGCTAGTAGACGGATGATTTATAACCTGGTATTTAGTCAGGGTACTCGAGAGACTATTACTTTGCCTGCTCCTTCTTTGTTCGATCTTCATGGAGGCAGGTACACTATTATGCCCGCGGACATCTACGCATATTGGGTCTTGGCCCAACCACAGGCGCCCGTGCTTGAGCCGCCAGTCGAGTACCAGACGCCAGTTTATCAGTGGGAGCCAGAGGAGCTCACACAGCAGTGGCATCCACAGTCTTCTCCAGAGTATCCCGGAGCTTGTTATTTCCCACCTTGGGAGTAGACCAAGCTAGGACAAAAGCCTAAGCTTGGGGGAGTACGTGTTCTCACCGACTTTACATTCATGCTTATGCTTTCACTTTGTTAGCCGGTGTACACACTTTGCCAATGTATTATCCATGCTAGTTTACTTTCGTTTTCTTGTTTTCTTGTTTTGTGTCCTTTTGAGAAAACCCAAAAAGATTTTTCTTTCTTCTTTTGCTTGTTGGGAGCTTTCCCGTGTAAATAGTTTTCTTTTTCTTTGTGTAAGGTAGAAGATATTGGTTACAATGTTTATTGGTTCTTGCATGCTTACGTGTTTAGCTTTCAAATAGCCATATTATTTTGTCTTCTCCTTTGTGTTTGCCTGCAGATTCAGCTTAGTCCAATGCGCTTATTATTGTTCACATCGTTCGATCGTTCAAATGAAAGGCAACAATGATGATATATGATGAAGTGACTGAGACTGAAAAGCTGGTATGAAATCTATCTATTTTGTTTTTGTAATTATGACTAGCTTGTCGACCCAGATTTGGCTTTGTTGTGAGAGAACCATGTTTGCAATGACAACTTAGAGATCATAGTTTCTGATGCCATGCTTATTTAGCTGAGAGCTTATAATGGTTTGTCTTGAATGCCAACATAGATTTTGAGGTGACTATGATGTAGTATGATAGGATGGTATTCTCCTTTGAATGTTTCAAGTGGCTTGACTTGGCACATGTTCATGCATGTAGTTGAACCAAAATCAACATAGCCTCTATGATGTTCGTGTTCATGGTGATTTATATCCTGTTCATGCTTGCATTCATTGTTAGTCAAACTCATTGCATCTTGATGACTGTTGTCGCTCTCTAGTTGGTCGCTTCCCAGTCTTTTGCTAGCCTTCACTTGTACTAAGCGGAATACTACTTGTGCATCCACCTCCATAAACCCAAAAGTTTTTCCATGAGAGTCCACCATACCTACCTAGCTATTTGCAGTATCTACCTGCCGTTCCAAGCAAATTTGCATGTGCCATTCTCTAAACCTTCAAGAAATAATCTGTTTTGCATGCCCGAACCGCTCATGTGATGACAAAGGGCTATTGGTATCTTCCATGCTAGGAGTGTTATCCTCGACATGTATTTATTCACTGTCATTCACGAGAAAGGGGATCGTATTTGGAATGCCCAGTTCCACACTTAAATCGAAAACATAACTGTAAAACAAGACTCCCCCTGGATTGATGTTATTATGGATGGTACCCGAGGATTCGGCTAGCCGTGGAGTGTGATGGACTGGTGGTGGGGGAATTAAAACTTTGCTTTTCTGTTTGGGAACTCTTGGTCATTGCGTTGACAATGAAAGCATGCCACCCAAAATTATTATCTCTATTTTCAAAGCTTGAGCTCTGGCACCTGTGCAAATCAATGCTTCCCTCTGCGAAGGGCCTGTCTATTTATTTTCCTGTTGAGTCATCCTCCTCTTATATAAGAACCAATTAGAGAGCACCTCTGTCATTTTTATGCTTTGCTTTTGATTGATATTGAGTATGACTATGACTGGATCTTCGTTGCTATGAATTACAATGTTTAGTCAGCCCTTGATCTTTGAAAGTGCTCTGCATTTATGTTTTGCGGTCTCAAAAAGAGCTAGCGAGATACCACCTATTCATATTGCTTCATGTTTGTTTTGATTGAAGTGTTGGTATTTGAAACTCATTATTATTTGCTCGTTAGCTAATTATGCCATTGATATTAGTTTACCGTGGGACCTTTGTATCATTTGCTTATGTGGTTAACTTGTGATCTGCTGAAATTCTGGTTATGAGTTAGACATAGTTGCAACAACAAGATCAAACAGAATTTGTCAAAGTTTTTCTTTCTCTCTTAGTTTGTCAACCGAGTTGCTTGAGGACAAGCAAGGGTTTAAGCTTGGGGGAGTTGATACGTCTCCATCGTATCCACTTTTCCAAATTCTTTTGCCCTTGTTTTGGATTCTAATTTGCATGATTTGAATGGAACTAACCTGGACTGATGTTGTTTTCAGCAGGATTACCTTGGTGTTATTTTTGTGCAGAAACCAAAGTTCTCCAAACGTCCTGAAAATTTACGGGGAGCAGTTTTGGAAAATAAGAAAAATATCTGCGCCAAGTTCCACCTCAGGGGGTGGGCCAGTGGGCCACAAGCCCTGGCTCCGCCACCACCCCCCTGGTGGCGGTGGGCAGGCTTGTGGGGCCCACACGGCTCTGTCGCCCCAAATTCCAGCTCCATAAGATCCCTTTCGTCCTAGAAGAAATAAAAAAGAGAAGTTTTCGCTACGGAGGCGCCGCCACCACCTGTTCTTCATCTCAAGGGCAGATCTGGAGTCCTTCTTGGGTTCCAGAGAGGGGAAATCGTCGCCATCGTCATCATCAACCTTCTTCCCTCTCCAATTCCATGAAGCTCTTCGTTGTTCGTGAGTAATCTATTCGTAGGCTCGCTGGGCGGTGATGAGTAGGATGAGATCTATCAGGTAATCGAGTTAGTTTTGATGGGGATTGATCCCTAGTATCCACTATGTTCTGAGATTGATGTTGCTACTACTTTACCATGCTTAATGCTTGTCACTAGGGCCCGAGTGCCATGATTTCAGATCTGAAATTATTATGTTGTCACCAATATATGTGTGTTTTAGATCCGATCTTGCAAGTTGTAGTTACCTACTATGTGTTATGATCCGGCAACCCTGGAGTGACAATAACCGGAACCACTCCCGGTGATGACCATAGTTTGAGGAGTTCATGTGTTCACCAAGTGCTAATGCGTTGGTCCGGTTCTTTATTAAAAGGAGAACCTTAATATCCCGTAGTTTCCTTTTGGACCCCGCTGCCACGGGAGGGATGGACAATAGATGTCATGCAAGTTCTTTTCCCTAAGCACGTATGACGACACACGGAATGCATGCCTACATCACATTGACGAACGAGAGCTAGCCACATATCTCTCTGTGTTATAACTGTTGCATGATGAATATCATCCCAACAAATCACCGACCCATTGCCTACGAGTTTGTCCTACTGTTGCTACTGCTGTTACTTGTTTTGCTCTGCTGCTGCTACTACTGTTGCTACTACTGTTACTTGTCTTGCTCTGCTGCTACTGTTGCTACTACTATCGCTTGCTACTGTTGCTACTTGCTACTGCTGTCACTACTGCTTTTCCTTGCCGCTGCTATTGCTCGTTACACTGCTTCTACCTGCTACAATTTTTGTTCGCTGGTCGTTGACGGGAACTGACAATTTGGCGCCATTGATACAATCGTTAGGAATAGTCTGCCGTCAACAGATCGTTTCTGACACCGTTGTTATCATATTACTTTGCTGTTACTAATGTGCTTGCCGATACTAATCTTTCAGGTGTGGTTGAATCTGACATATTCAGCTGCTAATACTTGAGAGTATCCTCTCACCTCCTGTGTGGTAAACCAACAAATTGGGTCGAATACTCTACCCTCGAAAATTGCTGCGATCCCATGCGCTTGTGGGCCGTCAACAACATTCTTCTAGTTTTGATTACGGGAGAGTGCTAACAACATTCTTCTGGTGCCATTGCAAAGGGGAAGAACAGTTGGCATCAGGCCCCCCTCTAGCCCATCTTCTGGCCTAGGGTTCCTCCCGGTGCGTGGATTTTCTCTATTTTTATTGGAATTTTCCGGGACGCCTAAAAATCCATTTTATTGCACACAAGAAAACCATATAGGCAGCTCTGCTGAAAACAACGTCAGTCCGAGTTAGTTTCGTTCAAATCATGTGAGAATGAGGCCAAAACAATAGGAAAAGTGTTTGGAAATGTGGATACGTTTGAGATGTATCACCGCCTTGGTCATATCGGTGTCAAGCGCATGAAGAAACTCCATACGGATGGACTTTTGGAGTCTCTTGATTTTGAATCATTTGACACATGCGAACCGTGCCTCATGGGCAAGATGACCAAGATTCCGTTCTCCGGAACAATGGAACGAGCAACCAACTTGTTGGAAATGATACATACCGATGTATGAGGTCCGATGAGCGTTGAGGCTCGGGGTGGCTATCGTTATGTTCTAACCCTCACTCATGATTTAAGCAGATATGGGTATGTCTAATTAATGAAGCACAAGTCTGAAACCTTTGAAAGGTTCAAGGAATTTTAGAGTGAGGTATAGAATCAATGTGACAAGAAAATAAAGTTCCTACGATCTGATCGTGGAGGAGAATATTTGAGTCACGAGTTTGTCACGCACCTAAGGAAATGTGGAATTGTTGTACAACTCATGTCGCCTGGCACACCACAGTCTAATAGTGTGTGTGAACGTCGTAATCGCACTATATTGGATATAGTGCGATCTACGATGTCTCTTACTGATTTACCGCTATCATTTTGGGGGTATGCATTGGAAACTGCCGCATTCACTTTAAATAGGGCTCCGTCTAAATCCATTGAGACGACACCGTATGAATTATGATTTGGCAAGAAACCTAAGCTGTCGTTTCTGAAAGTTTGGGGCTGCGATGCTTATGAAGAAACTTCAACCTGAGAAGGTCGAACCCAAAACAGAAAAACGCATCTTCATAGAATACCCTAAGGAAACTATTGGGTATACCTTCTACCTTAGATCCGAAGGCAAAATCTTTGTTGCCAAGAACGGATCCTTTCTAGAGAAAAAAATCTCTCGAAAGAAGTAAGTGGGAGGAAAATATAACTTGATGAGGTAATTGTACCTCCTCTCGAACCGGAGAGTAGCGCAGCACAATAAATTGTTTTTGAGGTGCCTGCACCGGCTAGAGAAGAAGTTAATGATGATGATCATGAAACTTCGGATCAAGTTGCTATTGAAACTCGAAGGTCCACAAGGACACGTTCCGCACCAGAGTGGTACGACAACCCTGTCATGGAAATCATGTTGTTGGACAACAGTGAACCTTCAAACTATGAAGAAGCGATGGCGGGCCCGGATTCCAACAAATGGCTTGAAGCCATGAAATCCGAGATAGGGTCCATGTATAAGAATGAAATATGGACTTTGGTGGACTCGCCCAATGATCGGCGAGCCATAGAAAATAAATGGATCCTCAAGAATAAGACTGACGCGGATGGTAATGTGACCATCTATAAGGCTCGACTTGTCGCTAAGGGTTATCGACAAGTTCAAGGGATTGACTACGATGAGAACTTCTCACCTGTAGCGATGTTGAATTCGGTCCGAATCATGTTAGCAGTTGCCACATTTTATGATTATGAAATCTAGCAAATGGATTTCAAAACAACATTCCTGAACGACTTTCTTAAGGAAGAATTGTATATGATACAGCCCGATGGTTTTGTCGATCCTAATAATGCCGACAAGGTATGCAGGCTCCAGCGCTCCATCTATGGGTTGGTGCAAGCATCTCGGAGTTGGAACATTCGCTTTGATGAGGTGATCAAAGCATCTGGGTCTGTACAGACTTATGGAGAAGCCTGTATTTACAAGAAAGTGAGTGGGAGCTCTGTAACATTTCTCATATTATATGTGGATGCCATATTGTTGATGGGAAATTATATAGAACTTTTGGAAAGCATAAAGGCCTATTTGAATAAGAGTTTTTCAATGAAGGACCTTGGAGAAGTTTCTTACATATTAGGCATCAAGATCTATAGAGATAGATCAAGACGCCTCATAGGTCTTTCACAAAGCACATACCTTGACAAGATATTGAAGAACTTCAATATGGATAAGGCTAAGAAGGGGTTCTTATCTGTATTACAAGGTGTGATGTTGAGAACGACTCAACGCCCGACCACGACAAAAGATAGATTAAAGATGAGTACTATCCTCTATGCTTTAGCCATAGGCTCTATTATGTATGCCATGTTGTGTACCAGACCTGATGTGAACCTTGCCATATGTTTGGTAGGGAGGTAGCAAAGTGATCCAGGAGTGGATCACTCGAGAGCGGTCAAGAACATCCTTAAGTACCTGAAAAGGACTAAATATATGTTTCTCGTTTATGGAGGTGCCGAAGAGCTTGTCGTAAAGGGTTACGTTGATGCTAGCTTCGACACAGATCCGGATGTCTCCAAGTCACAAACGGATACGTGTATATTTTGAATGGCGGGGCAGTAAGCTCGTGCAGTTGCAAGCAAAGCGTCGTGGCGACATCTACATTTGAAGCGGAGTACATAGCTGCTTCGGAAGCAACATAGGAAGGAGTCTGGATGAAGGAGTTCATCACCAACCTAGGAGTGGTTCCCAGTGCGTCGGGCCCGATGACTCTATTCTGTGACAACACTGGAGCTATTGCAATTGCAAAGGAGCCCAGGTTTCACAAGAAGACCAAGCACATCAAGCGTCGCTTCAACTCCATTCGTGGATACATCCAGGATGGACATATAGATATTTTTAAAGTACATACGAATCTGAATGTTGCAGATCCATTGACTAAACCTCTTCCACGGGCAAAACAGGATCAGAACCAGAACTCTATGGGTGTTGGATTCATCATAGTGTAACTAGATTATTGACTCTAGTGCAAGTGGGAAACTATTGGAAATATGCCCTAGAGGCAATAATAAAGTGGTTATTATTATATTTCCTAGTTCATGATAATTGTCTATTATTCATGCTATAGTTGTATTAATCGGAAACCGTAATACATGTGTGAATATATAGATCACAATGTGTCCCTAGTGAGCCTCTAGTTGACTAGCTCGTTGATCAATAGATGATCATGGTTTCCTGATCATGAACATTGGATGTCATTGATAACGGCATCACATCATTGGGGAGTGATGTGATGGACAAAGACCCAATCCTAAGCATAGCACTAGATCGTATTGTTCGTGTGCTAACGCTTTTCTAATGTCAAGTATCATTTCCTTAGACCATGAGATTCTGCAAATCTCGGATACCGTAGGAGTGCTTTGGGTGTATCAAACGTCACAACGTAACTGGGTGATTATAAAGGTGCACTACAGGTATCTCCGAAAGTGTCTGTTGGGTTGGTACGAATCGAGACTGGGATTTGTCACTTCGTGTGACGGAGAGGTATCTCTGGGCCCACTCGGTAACCCATCATCATAATGAGCTCAATGTGACTAAGGAGTTAGCCATGGGATGGTGTGTTACGGAACGAGTAAAGAGAGTTGCCGGTAACGAGATTGAACAAGGTATAGGGATACCGACGACCGAATCTCGGGCAAGTGTCATACCAATAGACAAAGGGAATTGCATACGGGATTGATTGAATCCCCGGCATTGTGGTTCATCCGATGAGATCATCGTCGAACATGCGGGAACCAACATGGATATCCAGACCCCGCTGTTGGTTATTGACCGGAGAGGTGTCTCCGTCATGTCTGCATTATTACCGAACCCGTAGGGTGTACACACTTAAGGTTCGATGACGCTAGGGTTGTTATGTGAATAGTATGTGTGGTTACCGAAGGTTGTTGGGAGTCCCAGATGAGATCCCTAACGTCACGAGGAGTTCCGGAATGGTCCGGAGGTTAATATTCATATATAGGAAGTAATGTTTTGATCGCCGGAAGAGTTTCGGAGATCTTTGGTAACGTACCGGGACCACCGAAAGGGCTTCGGGGGTCCACCGGGAAGGGCCACCAGCTCCAAAAGGCTAAGTGGGACAAGAGTGGAAGGGAACCAGCCCCTAGATGGGCTGGTGCCCCTCCCACTTTCGCCCAAGGCGCACAAGAGGGAAGGGTGCGCTAACCCTAGGCGTGGTGGGCTTCCTTGGGTGGCAAGCCACCCTAGGGCACCACCTCCTCCTCCACTTGGCCATCGGCCCTCTCCCATGTAGGCCTGCTGCACCACCTAGGGTGGAAACCCTAGGGGTGGTGCACCCTCCTCCCTCTCCTCCTATATAAACTCTAGGGTTTGGGGCTGCTAAACACAAGTTCTTCCACCTCCAAGGCGCAACCCTACTCCTTCTCCCCCTCGTCCTCCGCAGAGTTTGGTGAAGCCCTGCCGGAGTACCACGCAGCTCCACCGTCACCATATTGTCACGCTGCTGGAGCTCTCCCTCAACCTCTCCTCTCTCCTTGCTGGATCAAGGCATAGGAGACATCACCGGGCTGTACGTGTGTTGAACGCGGAGGCGCCGTTGTTCGGCGCCTAGAACGGAATCCACCGTGATCTGAATCGCTACGAGTAGGACTCCATCAACCGTGTTCTAGTGACGCTTCCGCTTAGCGATCTTCAAAGGTATGAAGATGCTCTACCCCATTGCTCGTTGCTGGTTTCTCCTAGATAGATCCTTGTGAAGCATAGGACTTTTTTTGAAATTACTACGTTCCCCAACACCTACCAACAACGAACCAGATCTGGGAGGGAGGAGCGTTGCCAACCACACCATGGGAACGACCAAACCACACCACCCACATGCCACTACCCTAGGAGGACCGACAGCCCCAACCAGCACCACGCTGGCCAAAGCAGACTACCAGACCTCGTGAGAAAACGGCCCGGCCAACCAGCCGAGCAGCAGCTCCAGCCACACTCCACCGACCACATCTGACAGCCACCCTGCACACGCATCCGCCGTGCCGCCCGCACGGCCCAGGATGGCCGGCACCGCCGCATCCCGCTAGAGGCGCGTGCCCACCAGATCCGAGCCCAAAGCCCCAATCCACCACCAATGCATGGCGAGCCGTCGCTCCTCCACCCCAATGACGAGGCAGAGGAGGCACCCACCACTGTGTCGGGCCACCGCCCCAGCGCCCAGCACTGTCGCGGCGCAAATGTGGCTAGATGACCAGATCCACCCCAGAGCGCCCTCCGATGAGCTCGTAACACCGTCCAGGGCGGCCTCCACGCGCGCCAGGAGAGAGAAGCCCGCCGTCGCCGGTTGCCGCACGGGCTTTGCCCGACGAAGAAGCCTCACAGCGGCGAGAGGGGCAGGGGTAAGCGGGGGTGGCGGCGGGGCGTTAGGTTTCGCCTGAGCCGCCACCCTGGAGAGCGACGTGGACACTGGTATGAGAGATCCCGGGGTTAGTGATGGGGGAGCTGTATTTTTGTTCCCTTTTTTCAACAACCGGCCCGTTACCTATCTTGTCCTTGTATGTTAATTTTTATAGTAGGTGCTGACGGAGGAAAAACATGTGGGGCACATCGTTAACCAATTTTTTTGGAGAAACAATCCTTCTTTTAATATTAGGTGTGTATATATATATATATATATGAAGGGTCTTCATCAGCCTGAACATTTGAGTGCTCTGATTGGATCGCGTTTTTATGATCGATCACTGACCGGACTACCTGCACGGATGTTTGAAACGAATATGAGAGGTCTGGTTATAGATGTTCTAAATTATTATAGAAAATCAAGTTAGTATAACTCGAAGCTATTCTCAAGACAAAATATAACTAGAAAAACAAAGCAGACAATTTTGATGTTAGTTGTGATAATGAAACTGGTAGGATCTTCAATCACATTTGCCTAATTTCCCCCCCTATATGGCCAACCATGTGTGTGTGGACATGACTGTTCTGACCCTATTTATGTGTCTAAGAAATACCAACTCTTAGGCCTTCCACTATATAGTCGATGTCTAATGCATTAAAATATAACTTGTTGGGCAATGATACCCTTAGGATTTTATTTGGTACCAGTCTTATAATTTTTTGTTCATAGCGTGGGAAAAAGTAAGACCCATATGTCATGTTTACGTGAGTTTCTTCAGACTAGTTCATAAAATATTTCTATGGCATTGCCTAGGGAATGGAGGGAACCAATGCCAAATAAACCAAAATTAGATTTGGCACCGCTTTTAGCCGACATAATGGAGGGCCTTAAGAGTATCTAAAGCCGGCTTGCTCAAATCATTTTCAAACGTGTGCATACACGACTCGTCGGTGATCATATAAAAGAAAAAAGAAAAAAAGTGACACTATCTAACACTACAAGAAATATGCTAACTTGTGACCTTCAATATTGGTCACCGAATGGTCGTTGATTTCCATTTGCGACCATTTTACGACAAAAAACAGACGGTCAAAAGCTGAGGGTCTCTGATGAACTATAACGACCTTTTTTCTTGAATGGTCGAAGACATTTACGACCAAACGAAAGGTCGTTAGTTCTACGACCAATCATTTTGGTCACTGGTTGTGTGCCCAGGCCACATCAGATCCAACGTGGCAAGCTGACGAGGCAAAGTTACGACCAATTCGATTGGTCGTTGATAAGAATGAGCCCGGTCTAGTTCGGTGCTTTAGATGGGCCAAGCCCATTAATTCAGCCTTTTTACATTTTTTCCTATTAATTTTGGTTAGCTACATGGGCCACGCCTAACATTTTAGACTTCTTAATTTTGGGTTGTGTCCTTTTACTTTCTATTGATTTTCTTTTTTGGCCATTTTATTTTTGTACTGGTCCCACTAGTGAGAATTGTCATGTTCATCTCTCAAATTGGTCCCACATGTCAAAAATTTACAAATTTGATAGATTATTTTCATAAAGTGGACCCACTGGTCATGTTTCAATTTCACAAGTTTTCAAATCACATACATAATTAATATTTCAAATGGAACAAATAACACATAAGATACATTAAATATACCTCTAAATAAATCTATGCTACAATATGGTGAGTAGGACTTCATGAGGCTTCACACATCACGGCTTCACACTTGCTCCACACATCACGACTTCACACTTGAGATTCTATATAAAAGAGGAACCACCACAATTTTAAGTCCGCAATACAACAATTGACACTAATCAAGGATAAAAACAAAAGCAAGTAATATACTCAAATGTGAAGGCAACATGGATTACTAATACGACAACATGAAGAAGCTTGATGAAAGTAAGTGATTTTTAAAAAAAGTTACAAAAAATGAACCAAGCTACTGCAATTAGTACTCCATTACTCTAGGAGAACTTGCTTTTCAACAAATTTGCAAGACCAATTAACAGCACGAGTTCCTACAAATTTGTGCACAAGTTAAGCTTTAACAAAGTTTAACTAAAAATGAACCTATGTTTGCTTTACTCACTACTGTACTTGTAGCTTTAACACAAAATTAAGAAAAATTCCTTAACATGTACAACAGGAGAGAGGAGTAGCTTTCTCTATTGTAATTTTAGCTTTAACATGTTTACTCACAAAGAGGAGAGGACCAATTTACACAGTGAGTTTCAAACAATTAACAAGACAAGTTAACTTGTTTGGCCCTTTTTTAAGTTAACAAGACTGGTAGTAGCAACAAGTGAACAAATTTCAATTAACAAGACTGGAGTACTCCTATTGAGAACGCAGAACAAGACTTGAGCACTGAGGAACTAATCACCTAACTTTGCATGTTCACAACACCTTTCTCTCCATGTCCAGTGTACTCCTACCGAGCATGCAAAACAAGACTGGAGTATATGCAGAGACACAAGTACTGCTACTGAGCATATAGAATATCTAAACATGTTCGACAAACAACAAACAACAAAAGAGAAGACTTTACAAACTGAAGAAAGATGCATATATGTGCCAGTAACAAGGGACTTCACCTGTGCGCGTACATGAGTTAGAGACGAATGAATAGACAAGCTGAAACTTACATTTTGTATCCATCAAGCTCTAGAGATTTCATGGCAACTTCATGTGACTGAAATGACATAACACAGTAGAATGAATCAACTTTGTTCAATCGGACTAAAAAGCCAAATAGGTATATATTTCTGACTTCTAAACTTCTTCAATTTCTTTAGTAGTTCTCACAGAGATTTCGTGGCAAATTCATTTCAGCTGACTGAAATGACATAATAGAATGAATTAGCCTTGCTCAAATAAACTAGCCATATGTTCCAACTTCTAAAATTTCTTCAAGTTTCTCACTAGTTCTTGCATAGAATAGCAATAGCGAATTTTCTCCATAAGAAGATAAGGGAACAACAACATGTCGACAAATAGACAACCATGAATGATGCCCATGAAAAAGGAATGCACAAACAAGAACGATAAAGCCACTAATTAACCACAGGTGACTTATCTCAGAGGTGCTACTCAAGCACTTGGAACCAGTATAGTAAGATAGATTGCAAAAAAAATAGTTCACCGCAAACCATTGCAAGCATGACAAGGTATTTAATCTCCTAACATGGTTCTTGAAGATGGTTCTTTGTTTGCCATTCTACGGATGGGCCTTTGCTTGGGGTGTTTCCTCTCTGCTTCAGCATCTTCAGGACGACATGCTTGTGTGTAATTATCCAATGTACCTTTTTTTGGGGAACGTTGCATGGGAAACAAAAAATTTCCTACGCACACGAAGACCTATCATGGTGATGTTCATCTATGAGAGGGAGATTGGATCTACATACCCTTGTAGATCGCTAAGCGGGAAACGTTAAGAAACGCGGTTGATATAGTGGTACAACTTCCTGATTCAAATTACCATCGTCCCAGGATCCGTCCCACGTTCCGTTCCGATCTAGCGCCGAACGGACGGCACCTCCACATTCAGCACACGTACAGCTCGATGACGATCTCCGCCTTCTTGATCCAGCAAGAGAGACGGGGAAGTAGATGAGTTCTCCGACAGCATGACGGCGCCGGTGGTGGTGATAATCTACTCATGTAGGGCTCCGCCCGAGCTCCGCAGAAATCCGATCTAGAGGAAGAACTACGTGGTATAGGTTTGAGTTGCACGCGGCAAAGTTGTGTCTCAAAAGCTCAAAACCACCAATATATATAGGAGGAGGGGAGGGGCTAGCCTTGGAGATCAAGGGAGCCCCAAGGGCGCCAACCGAAGGGGAGGAGGTGGACTCCCACCCTAATTCGGTTTGGGGGAAGGAGTCCACTCCTTCCTTCTCACCTCCCTCTTTCCCTTTTTTTTCTTTCATTTGGTATTTTCTCCTTGTGGCGCCATAGCCCTCTTGGGCTGGCGTCACCAGCCCACTAAGGACTGGTGCTTCACCCTAGTGCTAGTGGGCTCACTCCCGGGTGGGTGGGCTCCTCCCGGTGAATACCCGGAACCCATTCGTCACTCCCGGTACATTGCCGGTAATGCCAGAAATCTTTCTGGTGACCAAATGAAACCATCCTATATATCAATATTCGTTTCCGGACCATTCTGAAAACCCTCATGATATCCGTGATCTCATACGGCACTCCGAACAAACTTTGGTCACCAACACATATAACTCACTTATACTAAAACATCATCGAACCTTAAGTTTGCAGACCCTGCGGGTTCGAGAACTATGCAGACATGACCCGAGACACTCCTCGGTCAATATCCAATAGTGGGACCTGGATGTCCATATTGCATCCTACATATTCTACGAAGATCTTATCGGTTGAACCTTTGTGCCAAGGATTCATATAATCTCTTATAACATTCCCTTTGTCCTTCGGTATGTTACTTGCCTGAGATTTGTTCGTCGGTATCCCTATACCTATTCGTTACCGGAAGTCTCTTTAGTCGTTCCATAATACAAGATCCTTTGACTTACACTTGAGTCACATTGCTTGCAAGGCTTGTATGTGATGTTGTATTACCGAGTGGGCCCCGAGATACCTCTCCGTCACACGGAGTGACAAATCCCAGTCTTGATCCATGCTAACTCAACGGACACCTTCGGATATACCTGTAGAGCACCTTTATGGTCACCTAGTAACGTTGTGACGTTTGATACACACAAGGTATTCCTCCGGTGTCAGTGAGTTATATGATATCATGGTCATAGGAATGAACACTTGACACGCAGAAAACAATAGCAACAAAATGACACGATCACATGCTACGTTCATAGTTTGGGTCTAGTCCATCACATGATTCTCCTAATGATGTGATCCAGTTATCAAGACACAACACTTGCATACGTTCAGAAAACCTTAAGCATCCTTGATCAACTGGCTAGCCAACTAGAGGCTTGCTAGGGACATTGTTTTGTCTATATATCCACACATGTATCTATGCTTTCATTCAATACAATTATAGCATGGATAATAAACGATTATCTTGAAATAGGAATATAATAATAACTATTTTATCGTTGCCTCTAGGGCATATTTCCAACACCCTTTGTCCTCCATCTTGTCCCACACGCGTTGCAGAGCACTAGTTTCTCCGGTGGCCCGTGTCGCCAAAGAGGACTCCCTGTATCAACAGCAGCAGCAGCAGTTTCCAGGAGCAACAAGAAGTGGAGTACAAAACAGAAAACCAAGAATCTGTGTAATATTGTTGATTGGTAGTGGTCCACTTGGACAGGATCTTGCACCACAAAGATTTAGAATTTTGAGGCAGTTAGATCATCACATACATAGTCAAAGTGCATACTTCTTTCAGGTATTGTATGTTTTCAACTGTTGCTCAAGATGAGGCCTATCAAACTGCTTACATAGTTGTCGCTGAGAGCGCATACTTCTTTCACATATACTTATTTCAGGTAATGTTTGTTTTCAACTGCATACAAAGTTCCAGTTCATAACCATCCAATCAGAGCTACAATGTTGTGTGTTTGTAAAAAGAAGGATTAATTCACTACCCACACAATAAGCTAGCCCAAATGTCCAAGTAGAGAGACTAGCACAGGCCAACTTATAGCATGAAGCACACGATGCTACTAATTGCAAACCATGCATTTCAGACATCCTACTATTTAGGAGATGAACTTAACAGCAGAAAACCATGGCAATCAAGAAACCTAGCTAATAATAAAAATTTAAACTATATACTACCAGAGTGGATATGAACTGCTACTACTGATATGTGAAGTACAAGCACCATAAGTAGTTAAAGCTAACACATAGTCATCTATCAACCAATAGTATGGAGCAACAAGAAAAGAGGGAGAGTCGAGTTTATACCTGATCTTCTTGAGCCTCTCAAGGTCATCCCTGAGCTTCATGTCGACGGCGTTGGAAACCACCTGGGAGAACATGCCGTCCTTGTAGTCCTTCTTCCTGTTGAGGAACCAGTCCGACACCTTGAACTGGCGCGGGTTGGCCACCACCGTCATCAGCCGATCCATCTCCTTCGAGGAAAGCTCTCCAGCCCTGAATCCCCACATGACACAACACACGAATCAGCATACAGCCCAGCAAGCAAGATGAGATCTGGGGAGAAAGGGGGCGGTTCCTCACCTCTTGTTCATGTTGATATCAGCCATCTTGTAGGCGATGTTGGAGAAGCCGTGGCCCACACCCTTAATGGAGGTCAGCGCGAACATGATCTTCTGCTTACCATCGACGTTGGTGTTGAGCACACGCAGGATGTGATGGAACTCCTCACCCGCGTTCAGTGACTGCGGCCAAGGGCAAGACAGAAGTCACTCCACGATGCATATCCGCGGGAGGAGGATGGGGACAGAGAAGAGAGGGGGAGACGTTTAGCATGGCGGCAGTCGGCGGTGGCTGGGGCGCTCGGGTGTGGGAGGGAGGTTTTCGTTTGCACGTCTAAGGTTTGGGAGGTGGGCTCGCAGGGACGATTATATATCAGAGGTGACGATGAGGCGGCGCCAGCCCTTGCAGGTGGACGCCGTGCAAAGGAGGACGACGGGCGTGCCCACGCGCAGGAGCACGTGCTCGAGGAGGTGTATGGGGAGGTGGTGCACGCCCGTTGGACTCGACGGCGACGCTCTCTTCTTGCGTCGGGGGGTGCACTTGCAGCGAGAGCGGTGTGGTCTCGATCTCGATCTAGATCTGGAGAGGGAGAGGGAGGGAGGCAGCGACCTCGATCTAGATCTGGTGTCTCGGGAAGGTAGGGGAACAAGAGATGGGGAAGGGGAGAACAAAGGGGTAGTGGGATTTCTATGTTTCTCTTTTTTTCCTTGTTTCTTTTCACTTTGGGAGCCAGCCAATCACATGCGAGGCCACGGATTCGTCCCCCCAAAACAGATCATGACCATCCACTCCTCCTACATCCAACGCTCCAAAATCCTCTCGTCATCAAAAACACATCTATCTCTTTTCCTCTCTTTTTTCAACCATATATTTGTGAAGGACCTACCAAATATTTGTTTTAGAATTATACCATATTATTTTTCTAAAATAGTAGGTTATATTTAATATCCAAATGACCAAATGGTTGGGTGTGAAAAGCTTTGATTCATCACTCGTGAAAAAGACAAATTTCCGTTGATTCAACTGAAAGCGGTTCAAATTTGAACTGCACCTCCCTCATAGTTTGCTCTTTATTTTTACATAAATCATTTATAGGTACATAGGTATCTATTTTATCAGAGAAACACCAAAAAATTTCCAAGATTCAACCACTATCTAGGAACGGTCATACCCGCCGTTTTGACCGCTTTTTGAAATGGGCATAAAAAATTAAAAAAAATGGAAAACCTTCGCATTGTGTCATTACATGTGACAAAGTTACCAAGTAAAATAATAAAATTGTAATATGGCAATTATTTGAAAAAAGTGTTCATAGAAATGAGCTATCATATGTGAAGATTCATGGCTTTCAAGTCAAATGATTAAACTTATGGCCACATTTATGGCATAGTTTCTTCAAATGATCTAATATTCTACACAATGGTGCGTATTCTAATGGCAAACAATGTTGCCTAAGGAAGTTTTCATTTTCTTTGGACGGAAAATTCATTTTCCATTTTTTGAATGCCCAAAATGAGTTTTTTTGTGAAGGACCTATCATATATTTGTTGCAAAATTAGAAAAAATCAAATTTCTATGATACTAGGTCATATTTAATGTACAATTGACCATTTTTGGGGTTTCAAAAGCTTTTATCCACCTCTAGTGAAAAGAATTCGACGATTCAGGTGGAAGCGGGTAAAATTTGAACTACAGCTGCATTATAGTTTGCTATTTATTTTTTCCAAAAATCATTTATAGGTACAAAAGTATCTATTTAATTTTGACCGCATTTTGAAATGGGCATGAAATATAAAAAATAAAAAAATTGGAAAAGCTCCGCATTGTGTCATTATATGTGACATAGTTAGCACGTAAAATAATAAACTTGTAATGCAACAATTATTATTAAAAAGTGTTATCAGAAATGAGCTATCATGTGTGAAGATTCATGGCTTTCAAGCCAAATGATCAATCTTATGGCCGCATTCATGGGATAGTTTGTTGAAATGATCTAATATTATGCACAAGGGTGCATATTGGAATGGAAACCAATGTTGATTAACGAAGTTTTCATTTTCCTTATATGAAAAATTCATTTTCCATTTTTCAAGTGCCCAAAATGAGTTTTTTTGTGAAGGACCTACCATCTGTTTGTTTCAAAATTGGACCAAATCATTTCTCTAAAATACTAGGCCATATTTAATGTAGAATTGACGAAATTCTTGGGTGTTAAAAGCTTTTATCCACCTCTAGTGAAAAACACAAATTTATGTCAATTTAGTTGGAAGCGGGTCAAATTTGAACAACAACTGCATTATAGTTTGCTCTTTATTTTTCCCAAAAATCATTTATAGGTACATAAGTATCTATTTAATCAGAAATACATGGTGTGGTGGCTTGATGTCAAAGTTTGGATGGTGGTCGAGGGCCCCAACTCTAGATCGCGTAAACTTGCATGCCAGCCACGTGGTCACCGTCTGACCGTTGCTTTGCCACGCGTTCTGGGTGGAATAGGCATGTCTAGTGGGTTGGACACTCCCTCGGTAGGTGTTAGGAAGAAGAATAGAATAGAAGAATCTCACGAGGAGACCTAACAAAGCTCAAACATGAATTAGCAGTCAAGTGTTTGATTAGCGGTGTGGGAAATGCACATAGACAACGGGCCTAAATTTTGGATGAGGATGATCATCTACTAAGGAGACTCTCTTGGCAATATTTTAGCTCAAATGGATGAACCTAGGTGACCTTCCTTTGCAAAGTACCACACTGTGAAGAAATATGGATGTTGAAGATGGGATCAAATGAATGAATGGATGGAGACGAAATTTGGTGTATGATGTTAATTTAGGCATAGGAAGGCACTATAAAATTTTTATACCATTTGTACATGCCAAAGTGACACTTCCTTGTCAATGTGCCAATCTGGACAGAAAATGGTAATTGAAACTAGGCTCACATAGATCATTGGATTGAGCTGCAATTTTGAGGAGCATGATTATTTGGGCACATTAAGGCACTGTAAAAATTTCATAAAATTTGGATAAAAAAATGTACTTCCTTCACAATGCTCTCTAGTGAACCGAATATTGGGAAAAATATTGAGGGAAACTTGCTGAATTAAATGAGCTAAAATTTGGTGAAGTGAGGTTATATGGTCACTTTCATGTCGTGGTAAATTTTCATCAACTATAAAGCAATATAAATGTAGTTGTTTCACAAACTAAAAATATTACCAGAAACAAAGATTGGATGATGAGCTCACATGGATTGTTAGATGGGGCTCAAATTTTGTGGAGAGCTATGGTTTGGGCATATAGAAGATGTGGAAAAAATTCAACTCTTCAGGATATTCCTAGCTAGTACTTCCTTCACAAAGTTGTTAGCTTAACACAAACTTTGGAAATTTCCTGAGAAAGATTTACTAGGCAAATGGTTAGAAAGTTTTCATGAGGGAATGATTTGGATAGGAAAGAGTGCCCAAAAAAAATTTGAGGGAAACAAAAAAATAGAAATAGCACTTCCTTCACAAAGTGCTATTTTGAAAAAAATAGGAAAATGGATATTGCTGAATTATTTTTGAACTATGGAAGGAAGGATTTCCACATATTTGAGGAATATATGATCCAAAGTATTTATGAGAATTTTTGGAGAATTTTTGGAATGACAGAATAATAGGTTGCTTCACAAACTTGGCAAAAATTGACACATGGATATGACACGTAGGCAAAACTAATGATGTGGCACCTAGTCATAGCTATGACCATCTATATTGGTCGTAATTAGCTACAAATTAGGCAGTGGACGAGGGCTATCCGCCTTACGACCTGTCTAGTAAGGAAGTTACGACCTTTTTGATGAAAATGGACATTAGTTTTTAGGTTTAGGACCCCTCCGTACATCTTATGACCAATTGGACTCAAATGGTCATAGATTTACGACCATTTCTGCGAGCGTCACTGTCATAAGGTCGTTAGTTGACATATTTCTTGTAGTGGAACCCATTATATAATCCTTATATGTTCGGACTGTCCGCTAGACCTCATATTAAGTTAAAATGTTGAGAGGGTATGACGGATCACACACACGCACCATATTTTCTCTCTCTTTTTCTTTATTTTTTATGTCTCTTTATTTTCATCAATCAGATGCAAATCCTTGGACATATAAAGGATAAAATGAAGATAAACCTGACTGTATGTACGTATAAATAGGGACTTAAAACAGATACGCATGATCGGCCGCGTGTGTGAAAATTTAGGAAGTAAAAGCTTTCCCAAGTCCGGATGTAGATCCACTTATATCCGAAGCCCCAAACCCTTAAAAAGACATACAACGTAAATCATTCAAACAATGGAGCATACAAAAAATTCAACAACCATAATATCCAATCGTCGGAGCTACGGCGACTAGTTTGTCGGGTCTTGGAGGGAGTTTTGGTCCTACATGACGCCATCCAAGATGCCCACCCATTTCCAAGCCAAAATGCCCTATGGCGCGGGCATGGCCAAGGTCGCGGGTGTGGCGAACGCCTTCGAAGGTGACGCGGCGAACTCTAGTCGACAAAGTCCTTTCTTGCACCTTCTTCTCGCCCTCTCACGGCCATGTTGTCGTACACACTTGTCTTTATGGACGATGTTCTTCTTATCAACCAAGAACATCTCTAGTAGATCCCGTAAATGGTCTGGATTTTTCTTTTTCAGACCGTTTTTCAGGACAAGACTATTTCCTAGGCCGAACAAATACTGTATGCACGGTCCTGTCTGTAAAATTTTACGGGAGTCCCGCAGACCGCCCCTGCATGTGGTATATATGCCGGAGAGAGGGTGTTTTAGGGTAGGCGTCCAGCTTTTCCCTTCCCCTCCTTCGCCGCATTTTCTTCGCATCAACGTGAAATTGTTTCTTCTCTGGCTTCAATTTCCCACGTTCTTCGACGGCCAAATCGACGTCGATAGCCTCTGTGGGTGTGCGCCGTGGTGGCGGCAGGGGGTTCGACGATTGTCCCAGCTTCGGGCGACGGCTTCGCCGGACGCAAGCGGCGCAACGATGACGAAGGTGACGGCTCCGGTCTCCACCCCCCTATGAAGGAAAAGCGGGAGAAGTCACGCGGTCCCGCAACTTCGGATCTAGGTGTGTTGCATGGAATAACTTTTTATGCTACAGCCGGCTGATCGATCTGGCCCTCGATCTGCAACGTGCGGTAGAGAGTTCCTACCCACCGCCACCGAAGGAGATGTCGTTACGACTGCACAGCTATCGGCACTCCATGAGGAGTACCAGCGCCAAACCTGCTGCTCCGGGCAGCTCATCTACAACACGTTGCACTGAGACGGACCGCTGTCCCCTCCCCCTCTGAGGTCATTGATACGTACATTTTGCATCATGCTTTTATGTTGATATTTATCGCGTTATGGGCTGTTATTACACTTCACGGTACAATACTTATGCCTTTTCTCTCTTATTTTATAAGGTTTACATGAAGAGGAAGAATGCCGGCAGCTGGAATTCTGGTCTGAAAAAGGAGCAAGTTTGAGATACCTATTCTACGCAACTCCAAAATCCGTGAAAATCCACGAGGAATTATTGTGGATTTTATAAAAAATACTGGACGGATGAAGTACCACACGGGAGCCACCACGAGGCCACAAGCCTGCCAGGCGCGACCTACCCACCTGGCCGTGCCTAGGTGGCTTGTGGGCCCCCTGTTGCCACTATGGCTTCCATCTTTTGCTATAAGGAGGGTTTCGTTTTGGAAAAAAATCAGGAGGAGGCTTTCGGGAGGAATCTCCGCCGCCACGAGGCGGAACTTGATCAGAACCAATCTAGAGCTCCGGTAGGGCCGTCCTGTCGGGGAAACTTCCCTCCCGGAGAGGGTAATCGTCGCCATCGTCATCACCAACACTCCTCTCATCAGAGGGGACTCATCACCATCAACATCTTCATTAGCACCATCTCATCTCCAAACCCTAGTTCATCTCTTGTAACCAATCTCCGTCTCACGACTCTCATTGGTACTTGTAAGGTTTCTAGCTAGTAGTGTTAATTACTCTTTGTAGTTGATGCTAGTTGGATTACCTGGTGGAAGATCATTTGTTCAGATCGCTAATGTTATTCAATACCTCTCTGGTCATGAACATAATTATGCTTTGTGAGTAGTCACTTTTGTTCTTGAGGACATGGGATAAGTCTTGCTATAAGTAGTCATGTGAATTTGGTATTCATTCAATATTTTGATGCATTGTATGTTGGTTTTTACTCTAGTGGTGTTATGTGAACGTCGACTACATAACACTTCACCATTATTTGGGCCTAGAGGAAGGCATTGGGAAGTAATAAGTAGATGATGGGTTGCTAGAGTGACAGAAGCTTAAACCCTAGTTTATACGTTGCTTCGTAAGGGGCTGATTTCGATCCACTAGTTTAATGCTATGGTTAGACTTAGTCTTAATTCTTATTTCGTAATTGCGGATGCTTGCGAGAGGGGTTAATCACAAGTGGTATGTTTGTCCAAGTAAGGGCAGCACCCAAGCACCGGTCCACCCACATATAAACTATCAATGTAGCGAACGTGGATCATATGAACATGATGAAAACTAGCTTGACAGAAATTCCCATGTGTCCTCGGGAGCGCTTTACCTCATATAAGAGTTTGTCCAGGCTTGTCCCTTGCTACAAAAGGGATTGGGCCATCTTGCTGAACCTTTGTTACTATTGTTACTTGCTACTTGCTATGAATCATCTTACCACACAACTATCTGTTACCGATAATTTCAATGCTTGTAGAGAATACCTTGCTAAAAACCACTTGTTAGTTCCTTCTCCTCCTCGTAGGGTTCGACACTCTTACTTATCGAAAGGACTATGATAGATACCCTACACTTGTGGGTCATCAAGACTCTTTTCTGGCGTTGTTGCCGGGGATTGAAGCGCCTTTGGTAAGTGGAATTTTGTAAGGAAACATTAATATAGTGTGCTGAAATTTATTGTCACTTGTCACTATGGAAACTAATCCTTTGAGGAGCTTGTTCGGGGTATCTTCACCTTGAATGGAAGCACAAGGAGTTGCTCCTCAACCTGCTGCACCTACTGAAAATATTTGTTATGAAATTCCTTCGGGTATGCTCGAGAAACTGTTGGCTAATCCTTTTACAGGAGATGGAACATCACATCCCGACTTGCATCTAATCTATGTAGATGAAGTTTGTGGTTTATTTAAGCTTATAGGTTTGCCCGAGGATGAGGTCAAGAAGAAGGTATTTTCCTTATCTTTCAGGGATAAAGCATTGACATGGTATAGGCTATGTGATGATACTGGATCATGGAACTACAACCGATTGAAATTGGATTTTCATCAAAAGTTTTATCCTATGCATCTGGTACATTGTGATCGGAATTATATTTATAATTTTTGGCCTCGTGATAGAGAGAGTATCGCTCAAGCTTGGGGGAGGCTTAAGTCAATGTTATATTCATGCCCTAACCATGAGCTCTCGAGAGAAATTATTATTAAGAACTTCTATGCTCGGCTTTCTCATGATAATCGCACCATGCTTGACACTTCTTGTACCGGTTCTTTTATGAAGAGATATATTGACTTCAAATGGAATTTATTGGAAAGAATTAAATGCAACTATGAAGATTGGGAGTTTGATGAAGGTAAGGAGTCAGGTAGGAATCCTAACTTCGATTGCGTTAAATCCTTTGTTGAAACAAATACTTTTTGTGATTTTAGCACTAAACATGGACTTGACTCTGAGATAGTAGCTTCATTAGGTGAATAATTTGCAGCTCATATTAATCTCCCTAAAGAGAAGTGGTTTAAATATCATCCTCCCTTAGAAGTCAATGTAGTTAAACCAATCCAGTTGAAGAGAAAGTCATTGCTTATAATGATTCTATTGTTCCTAGTGCTTACATTGAGAAACCACCCTTCCCTGTTAGAATAAAGGATCATTATAAAGCTTCAACTGTGATACGTAGGGGCTACATTAGAACACCGACACCCCCTGAGCAAATTAGAGTTGAGCCTAGCATTGCTATTATCAAAGATCTCCTGTCCGACAATGTTGATGGCCATGATATTCACTTCTGTGAAGATGCTGCTAGAATTGCTAAACCTCATGCTAGAGACAAGCATAGGCCTATTGTTGGAACGCCTGTTGTTTCTATTAAGATAGGAGATCATTGTTATCATGGTTTATGTGACGTGGGTGCTAGTGTTAGTGCAATACCTCAATCTTTATATGATGAAATTAAAGACGAGATTGCACCTGTCGAGATGGAACCTATTGATGTCACTATTCAGCTTGCCAATAGAGATACTATCTGCCCTTTGGGAATTGTTAGAGATGTTGAAGTCTTGTGTGGTAAAACTAAGTATCCTACTGATTTTCTTGTTCTAGCTACCACACAAGATTGATCCCATCATATTTGGCAGACCTTTCCTAAATACTGTCAATGCCCATATTGACTGTGAGAAGCAAAGTTTCACTATTGGCTTTGAAGGTGTGTCGCGTGAGTTCAATTTCTCCAAGTTTGGTAGACAACCTCATGAAAAAGAGTTGTCTAGTAAGGATGAAATTATTGCTCTAGCTTCTATTGTTGTGCCTCCTACTGATCCTTTAGAGCAATACTTGCTTGAGCATGAAAATGATATGCATATGGATGAAAGGAATGAGATAGATAAGGTTTCCTTGAACAACATCCTATCCTTAAGAATAATTTGCATGTTGAACTGCTTGGAGATCCACCCCCACCAAAGGGTGATCCTGTCTTCGAGCTTAAACAGTTACCTCATACTCTTAAGTATGCTTATCTTGATGAAAAAGAGATATATCCTGTTATTATTAGTGCTAGCCTCTCAGAGCATGAAGAAAAGAAATTATTGAAAACTCTAAGGAAGCACTGTGCTGCTATTGTATATACTCTTGATGATCTTAAGGGTATTAGTCCCACTCTATGCCAGCACAAAATTAAAACCGATCCTGATTCCAAATCAGTTGTTGATCATCAACGAAGATTAAATCCTAAGATGAAAGAGGTAGTAAGAAAAGAGATACTAAAGCTCCTGGAAGCAGGTATTATCTATCATGTTGCTCATAGCGATTGGGTAAGTCCGATGCATTGCGTCCCTAAGAAGGTATGCATTATCGTTGTCCCTAATGATAAAGATGAATTGATCCCACAGAGGATTATTACTGGCTATAGGATGGTGATTGATTTTAGGAAATTGAATAAGGCCACTAGGAAAGATCATTACCCTTTGCCTTTTATTGACCAAATGCTAGAAAGATTGTCTAAACACACACACTTCTACTTTCTAGATGGTTATTCTGGTTTCTCTCAAATACCTGTTGCGCAATCTGATCAAGAGAAAACCGATTTTACCTGCCCTTTCGGTACCTTTGCTTACAGACGTATGCCTTTTGGCTTATGTAATGCACCTGCTACCTTTCAAAGATGTATGATGGCTATATTCTCTGAATTTTGTGAAAAGATTGTTGAGGTTTTCATGGATGACTTCTTCGTTTACGGGTCTTCTTTTGATGATTGCCTCAGCAACCTTGATCGAGTTTTGCAGAGATGTAAAGATACCAACCTTGTCTTGAATTGGGAGAAGTGCCACTTTATGGTTAATGAAGGCATCGTCTTAGGACATAAAATTTCTGAAAGAGTTATTGAAGTCGATAAGGCTAAGGTTGATGCAATCGAGAAAATGCCATGCCTGGCAGACATTAAAGGTATAAGAAGTTTCCTTGGTCATGCTGGTTTCTATAGAAGGTTCATTAAGGACTTTTCTAACTTTTCTAGGCCTCTTACCAATCTCTTGCAAAAGGATATTACTTTTGTTTTTGACGATGATTGTGAGGAAGCCTTTGAAATACTTAAGAAGGCCTTGATAACTGCACCTATTGTTCAACCACCTGATTGGAACCTACCTTTTGAAATTATGTGTGATGCTAGTGATTATGCTGTTGGTGCTATTCTAGGACAAAGAATTGATAAGAAGTTGAATGTTATTCACTATGCTAGTAAAACTCTAGACAGTGCCCAAAGAAACTATGCTACTACTGAAAATGAATTTTTAGGAGTCGTGTTTGCATGTGAAAAATTCAGATCTTACATTGTTGATTCCAAGATTACTATTCACACGGATCATGCTGCTATTAAGTACCTCATGGAAAAGAAAGATGCTAAACCTAGACTTATCAGATGGGTTCTCTGGCTACAAGAATTTGAGTTGCATGTTGTTGATAGGATGGGTGCTGAGAACCCCGTAGCAGATAACTTGTCTAGGTTGGAGAATGTTCTTGATGACCCACAACCTATTGATGATAGCTTTCCAGATGAACAATTGAATGTCATCAATGCTTTACGTAGTACACCGTGGTATGCTGATTATGCAAATTATATCGTTGCCAAATATATACCAGCTAGTTTCACATACGAGCAAAAGATGAAATTCTTCTTTGATTTGAGACATTACTTTTGGGATGATCCTCACCTTTATAAAGAAGGAGTAGATGGTGTTATTAGACGTTGTGTACCTGAGCATGAACGGGGACAGAGCCTACAGAAGTGTCATTCCGAGGCTTACGGAGGACACCATGCGGGAGATAGAACTGCACACAAGGTATTGCAATCCGGTTTCTATTGGCCTACCCTCTTCAAGGATGCCCGTAAGTTTGTCTTGTCTTGTGATGAATGTCAAAGAATAGGTAATATCAGTAAACGTCACGAAACGCCTATAAATTATTCACTTGTCATTGAACCATTCGATGTTTGGGGTTTTGATTATATGAGACCTTTTCCAAAGTCCAACGGGTATACTCATATCCTAGTTGTTGTTGATTACGTTAATAAGTGGGTAGAAGCTATCCCAACTACTAGTGTTGATCATAACACCTCTATTAGGATGCTTAAAGAACTTATTTTCCCTAGATTTGGAGTCCCTGGATATCTAATGACCGATGGTGGTTCACATTTCATTCATGGTGCTTTCCTTAAAATGCTTGCTAAGTATGATGTCAACCATAGAATTGCATATCCCTATCATCCTCAGTCCAGTGGTCAAGTAGAGCTAAGTAATATAGAGATTAAACTAATTCTGCAAAAGACTGTTAATAGGTCTAGAAAGAATTGGTCTAAGAAGCTTGATGATGCACGGTGGACTTATAGAACTGCTTATAAGAATCCCATGGGCATGTCTCCGTACAGAACGGTTTACGGTAAAGCATGTCATTTACCTCTTGAGCTAGATCATAAGGCTTATTGGGCAATCAAAGAGCTCAATTTTGATTTCAAACTTGCTGGTGAGAAGAGGTTATTTGATATTAGCTCACTTGATGAATGGAGAGCTCAAGCATATGAAAATGCCAAGTTTTTCAAAGAAAAAGTTAAGAGGTGGCATGATAAAAGGATACAAAAACGTGAGTTCAATGTAGGTGATTATGTCTTGCTATACAATTCTCGTTTAAGATTTTTTGCACGCAAACTTCTCTCTAAATGGGAAAGTCCTTACATTGTTGAGGAAGTATATCGTTCCGGTGCCATCAAGATCAACAACACGGAAGGTAATTTTCCAAGAGTGGTAAATGGGCAAAGAATCAAGCATTATATCTCAGGTACTCCCGTAAATGTTGAAACCAATATTATTAATACCATAACTCCGGAGGAGTACATAAGGGATATTTATCAGCCTATTTCAGACTCCAAAAACGAAGAGGCATGTGATTCGGTAAGTAAACCGACTCCAAAAGTTTTCGAGTAGCAATTTTTCTCCGTTTTGGATTTTTTAGAAAAATAGAAAATTTTAAAGTAGTCCGAAAAGTACACGCGGATGCGACAAGCCTGCCAGGCGCGGCCTACCCCCCTGGCCGCGCCTGGGTGGCTTGTGGGCACCTTCTGTGCCTCCCGGACTCCGTTTTCTTGCAGAGTACTCCTTTTGGTCGGAAAAAATTCATTATATATTCTCCCGGAAGGTCTGACCCTCGTATCACGCAAAAATCCTTTGTTTTCATTTCGAGCCTATTTCTGTCGCAGATTTAGGGCAAGATGTCGTCTCAAGATTCAGAGGGGGAGAGCTATGTGGCCGATTACCTTGCTAACCCCAAGGTCTATGGGGACTTGGATCATTATGGTTGGACCACTGATGAGGAAGAAGATTATGATCCCAAGGGGAAGGAAGGAACAAGTTTCGATGAAGAGGAGGCTCCTCTACCCCAACCTGGAGACACACATGTGGAGTTCAAGAAGTCGAGCCTCCCTAACTCAAGGAAGATGCCTAACATTTTGTTTATCCCTTCTCGTCTTTTGCAGGAGAGTAAGCAAGAATTATGCCAAAGGGTGTCGAGGCTTGAAGAGGAAATTAACGATTTGAAGGAGCAAAATTTTGTGCTCAAGAGGAAATTAAACAAGTTCAAGACCTCTGCAACAACTCCACCACCATCACCTTCGAAGGAAGACAACTAAGCACAGGTATGGGCACTCCTCTTGGCTTGTTCCAAGCTTGGGGGAGTTGCCCCGGTATCGTATCACCATCACATCTTTTGCCTTTACCTTTTTCTTAGTTCGATCCTTTTTGGTTTTATATTTTTCTAGTAGAATAAAAGTTTGTAGTATGTTCTAGGTTTGAGTTTTGCTTTGTGTTACCCCCCCCCTTATGTATTCGAGCTCGTGAGTCATATAATAAAGAGTGTTTTAGTTAAGGGCCTTGCTTCATGCCATGATCTAAAGAAAAGAATAATAAGAGAACAAAAGCATGAAAGATCATGTAATGATCTTATGGGAAGTGATGGCTTCACATATAAAAAGATGTTGATTGAAACTTGTTGTGGGTGGACAAACGTAGACCTTGGTCATTGTTGCAATTAATAGGAAGTGATAAAGAAAGATAGGTCACATATAAATATATCATCTTGGGCACCATCTATGATTGTGAACACTCATTAAACTATTACATGCTTAGAAGTAGATGTTGGACAAGGAAGACAACATAATGAATTATGTTTGCTTGGTTCCGAACAATGTTATATGACTAGAGATCCCTTAGCATGTGACACTTGCTTCCACCTCATATCAGCCAAAACTTCCGCACTAAGTAGAGATACTACTTGTGCATCCATAAACCTTCAACCTGGTTTTGTCATGAGAGTCCACCATACCTCAAGTAAGTTGTCATCGGTGCAAGCAATAAAAATTACTCCCTAAATATGTATGATCTATTAGTGTGTGGAAAATAAGCTTTGTACGAACTTGTGATGAGGAAGTCATAAAAGCGACGGACTGCATAATAAAGTTCTTTATGAGAGGAGGCAATATAAAGTGACGTTCCTTCACACTAAGAGGTCACACATCCAAACCTCAAAAGCGCATGACAACCTCTTCTTCTCTCTGCGAAGGGCCTATCTTGTACCTTTACTTTTTGTCCTTAAAAGAGTCATGGTGATTGACACCAATTCTTTATTTCGCCTTTATCTTGGCTAACGTCATGTGCTAGGGAAAGATCTATATTCATATGTCAATTTGGAAATAAGTATTCATGAATTATTATTGTTGACATTACCCTTGAGGTAATTAGTTGGGAGGCGAAACTATAAGCCCCGATCTTTCTCTGTGTCCAACAGAAACTTTGATCTCATGAGTACCACGTGAGTTTTAGCAATTGTAAAAGACGAAAGGATGATTGAGTATGTGGATTTTCTTTACAAGCTCTTATTTGACACTTTCCGATGTTATGATAAATTGCAATTGCTTCAATGACTAAAGGCTATTGGTTGTTAATTCTCATTAAGGTTCTTGACCCATACTTCACT
This sequence comes from Hordeum vulgare subsp. vulgare, assembly GCF_904849725.1. Taxonomy (NCBI): domain Eukaryota; kingdom Viridiplantae; phylum Streptophyta; class Magnoliopsida; order Poales; family Poaceae; genus Hordeum; species Hordeum vulgare. Next base: position 511,986,055 of record NC_058524.1, on the reverse strand, counting down.
TTGTGAAAGAATTATCACTCTAGCATAAGAGATTATATGGAGTTATTGCTGTTCTAGTTATGATCATGATGCTTGCATGTCCGTATTTTTTTTACCGACACCTCTATCTCTAAACATGTGGGCATATTTATTGATCTCGGCTTCCTCTTAAGGACAAGCGAGATCTAAGCTTGGGGAGTTGATACGTCCATTTTGCATCATGCTTTTATGTTGATATTTATCGCTTTATGGGCTGTTTTTACACTTCACGGTACAATACTTATGCCCTTTCTCTCTTATTTTATAAGGTTTACATGAAGAGGGAGAATGCCGGCAGCTGGAATTCTGGTCTAAAAAAGGAGCAAGTTTGAGATACATATTCTGCGCAACTCCAAAAGCCATGAAAATCAACGAGGAATTATTTCGGATTTTATAAAAAATACTGGACGGAAGAAGTACGAGAGGGGAGCCACCAGGAGGCCACAAGCCTGCCACGCGCGGCCTACCCCCTGGCCGCACCTAGGTGACTTGTGGGCCCCCTGTTGCCCCTCTGGCTCCCATCTTTTGCTATAAGGAGGGTTTCATTCAAGAATAAAATCAGAAGGAGGCTTTCGGGAGGAATCACCGCCGCCACGAATAAAATCAGAGCAGAACAAATCTAGAGTTCCGGCAAGGCCGTCCTGTCGAGGAAACTTCCCTCCTAGAGGGGCAAATCGTCGCCATCGTCATCACCAACACTCCTTTCACCGGAGGGGACTCATCACCATCAACATCTTCATCGGCACCATCTCATCTCCAAACCCTAGTTCATCTCTTGTAACCAATCTCCGTCTCGCGACTTCGATTGGTACTTGTAAGGTTGCTAGTAGTGTTAATTACTCTTTGTAGTTGATGCTAGTTTGATTACTTGGTGGAAGATCATATGTTCAGATCTCTAATGTTATTCAATACCTCTATGGTCATGAACATAACTATGCTTTGTGAGTAGTCACTTTTGTTCCTGAGGACATGGGATAAGTCTTGCTATAAGTAGTCATGTGAATTTGGTAATCGTTTGATATTTTGATGTGTTGTATGTTGTTTTTCCTCTAGTGGTGTTATGTGAACGTCGACTACATAACACTTCACCATTATTTGGTCCTAGAGGAAGTCATTGGGAAGTAATAAGTAGATGATGGGTTGCTAGAGTGACACAAGCTTAAACCCTAGTTTATGCGTTGCTCCGTAAGGGGCTGATTTGGATCCACTAGTTTAATGCTATGGTTAGACTTAGTCTTAATTCTTCTTTCGTAGTTGCGGATGCTTGCCAGAGGGATTAATAATAAGTGGGATGTTTGTCCAATTAAGGGCAGCAACCAAGCACCGGTCCACCCACATATCAAACTATCAAAGTAGCGAACGCGAATCATATGAACATGATGAAAACTAGCTTGACACAAATTCCCATGTGTCCTCGGGAGCGCTTAACCTCATATAAGAGTTTGTCCAGGCTTGTCCCTTGCTACAAAAGGGATTGGGCTATCTTGCTGCAACTTTGTTACTATTGTTACTTGCTACTTGCTATGAATCATCTTACCGCACAACTATCTGTTACCGATAATTTCAGTGCTTGCAGAGAATACCTTGCTAAAAACCACTTGTTAGTTCCTTCTGCTCCTCGTTGGGTTCGACGCTCTTACTTATCGAAAGGACTATGGTAGATCCCCTACACTTGTGGGTCATCAGTCATTTCCAGCGAAAGCGACGACGACGGCTCCGGCAGGAGTATATGGCGCCTCCGGCTAGTTATCTAATAACTTTTAAATCAATGTTTAATTAAGTTAGGTAGTTTGTGTGTATGAACTCCGACGACGAATGTGATGCGAAACTATCTATTTTTATTTGAGTTTTAAATTTGTGGTATGTGGATACGGGATCTGTTCTGCGCGCGGCGGAGATTTCTCATAAACTGGTTTTACAGGATCCCGAAAACGTATTTGATGGAATTCACGGATGCGGGATCTGCTAGAGATGCTCTAACAATGAAATGTAACAGATCACATGCTTATCATCACAAAGAACTGCTTGATGGGGATATGCACCTAGGGTAGGGTCTTAGTCCTGACCTACATGCCCTACCAAAGGACACTACATTGGAGAACTTAAAGATTACATGGAAGACTCCGACTGAAACCACCATGGCGCATGAGTCACTCGGCAGAACATCCACTCGAGGAACCAGAAGCCCTTCACTCGAAAGTCTTCCACTCGACAGTTGCCTTTCACTCGGAAGAACTAGAAGTCAGTCGACCGCAGAAGATCAGAAGCCACTCCAGGGAGGCCAACAGGCAGGCGTTCGACTGGTCACCATAAGTAGCATTTATTACATATGTTATCAGTAACGTTCACCTTTATTACCACAATCGAACCCTTGGTTGTCGGGTATTCATGCGGGGTAGTGCACTCTATATAAGCCACCCCTGCCCTCTGGCACAAGGGTTCGCACCCCTTGTTACTCACACATTCTACACAACAGAAGCTCCCGAGCACTCAGACGTAGGGCTGTTACCTCCACGAGAGGGGCCTGAACTCATACATCAGTGTGTACAATCTCGTTGTAGCTACGACACTGCCCTCTCCTTACATACCCCTAACCTCTACTATCAGGCATGTTCCCATGAAAGTTGGCGCCAACCATGGGGCAGGCGTCTAAGCGACTTCCGGCAAGTTTGCAATTTTGTTCTTCGTCATGTTTCCCGGCAACGGTTTGTTCCTGGGCCACGAGATCTGTCTTCGTGCGCTCACCTTCATCGTCCACGACTCGGCATGGCTTCAGGAAGCTCCTCTGGATGTTGAGGCACTCCCTATCGGCGGGGCGACGCACTTCCGTCGACGGCCTCAAGCAGTCGTCCGCCTCCAGAGGAGGGCAGCGTTCGTGCGCTCATGGGCGAGTCCACGCTGAATCTCAACCTCGCTAATGACTCTGCAGCCAGCACTCTGTGTCGTCCTATCCATCCAGCTCTGCACCGATGGGATTGCAGCCTAGCCGTGGTTCACTCGGATGGGCAGGTGCACTCGGGCGAGACGCCCACTCGAACGGCGCTCATTCAGCCGTGAAGCCCCTAGGTTCACTCGGATGGAATTTGTCCTGCCGGATGGATCTTGTTCACTAAGCCGACCAACAACCTGCAGTCGCACCTTCATGAACTCCTCCGATGATGGATACGTCGCGCCTCCAGAACGGCCCGGTGGTGACGACGACACCGATGGTTCAACGACAACCTCTGTAGGGAGCCTCGGGCCTGCATTGGATCCGTGCCAAATCTGTGGTCTCTGCCATGGCCGGCTAGGGAGCTCTGCATCCCGCCTTCCACTCTCTTTCTAACCTTAATTCCCTCTCGTTTAATTCCTTCATGCAGGAGATAAATGACCGTGGGAGAAGGAAACTTCTCTTACATGCATTAACGGCCTTAACTCCTGCTTAATTACCGCTAATTAACATCTCATGCATGTGCGTACAAGTTTGTAAGTGGGCAACCCCATCAATGCATGGAAACGACGTGCGTTGACAAGTCCGGTGACCGACGGCCTCCGCCACGATGCCCCGGCGGTTCCCCGATCTGGCGTCAAGCGCTCACCGATAACCCGTACGATGGAGTCATCAGCACACAGTTGCACCATATGACGTCCACTCGAACAGTCAGCATGCACTCGACTGCCCTATGCGCCATCAATCAACCGGACGCGTCTTCATCAGTTGGTCGCCCTGCACGCCGTCACTCTGCTGGATACGACTGCATCAGTCGGCAGTCTCGCATGTCGCCACTCGGTGAGACACGTCTTCATCATCCGGCCACTCCGCGTGTCGCCGGTCCGTGAGGCACGTCTTCATTACCTGACCATTCCGCGTGTCGCCGGTCCGTGAGGCACGTCTTCATCACCCGGCCGCCCCACGCGTCACCACGTGGTGAGACACGTCTTCATCACCCGGCCACTTCAAGCGCTGTCACTCCGCTCGACGCTTCTTTGCACTTAGCTGCTCACATGTCGTCAGACAGCTAAGTCATTCTTCACTTCGACACTACATTCTATTAAATAGTCATTTCCGCATGATGTTCACTCAGAGACCACACCACTGAGTGTACCTCTCTGTTCGGTTGTTTATTTTCATGTCGGGACACTTCACTTCCGAATCATTTGGGTGTGGTACTCAAACGACTTTAGTTGGATACTTCACTCTTTTAGACTATTGCTGATTCTGAACCAGCAATCACCTGGCACACCCAACGGGTGCAAATGGTTGTTTTTTACACAAATCATTTCAGCAAACTCATATTACTTTGACAATTTTTTATGTTGGCTTGTGCTATTTTTCGTACACATGGTACACGGTCATCGACCGCCTCGCGCGATGTCACTCCATCGAGTGTGTCTTGATCCAATGGTTGTCGCGTGCATCTCCACTCCGTTTGGACGCGCCTACATCACTTGGCCGCCCAGCGCGTCGCCACTCGGTTGGACGTGTGTCCTTCACTCGGCCGCCCCATGCGTCGTCGCTACATCGAGCGCGTCTTCATCACATGGCCGCCCTGCGCGCCACCACTCTGCTGGATGCGCCTACATCACTTGGCCGCCCAGGGCATCGCCACTCGGCTGGAAATGCCTACATCACTCGACTGCCTCGCGCGCCGTCACTCCATCGAGCGCGTCTTCATCACATGGCCGCCCTGCCCATCGCCACTCCGTTTGGGCGTGCCTACACTTGGCCGCCAGCGCGTCGCCACTCGGTAGGATGCATGTCCACCACTCAGCTATCTCGTGCTCTGTTACTCCGCTGAACGCGTCTCCATCACATGCCCCCTCGCGTCGCCACTCATCTGGACACATCTTCATCACTCAAATGTTTCACGCATCGCCACTCCATGCAGCACATCTTCATCACTCAGATGCCTCGTGCATCACCACTCCATGCGGCACGTCTTCGCCACTGATCCGTCTCGTGCGCCATTGCTCAGTTGAACACATCTACACCACAACCCCGAGTAGGTGACCAGATTAGCTGCAAACTGAGTTCACCTAAGTAAAAAATACTCCGAGTATGGACAAGCTCCATAGTCAGGAACTTAGCTGCAACTCTGTATCGCCTAAGTTAAAAACAACTCCGAGTACGGACATGCTCCCCACTCGGGAACTTAGCTGCGACTCCATATCACCTAAGTTAAAAACAACCCCGAATGAGTGACCGACTTAGCTGCGAACCTGACTTCGCCTAATTAAAAAATACTCCGAGTACGGACAAGCTCCACACTCGGGAACTTAGTTGCTACCCCGTATTGCCTAAGTTAAAAACAACTCCGAGTATGGACATGTGATGACGAGTTGATGGATATAATTCTCGCCCCTCGTTGATAACCCCAAGTGGAAGGTGGAGATGTAGTCATCAGCAGATTTCCCTTATTCGGAGACTATAAGGTTTATCGAACCAGGAGGACTCCTAGGCTCAACAAGTAGGTGTCTTACACCCTGGCTCTAGCAGAAGACGTGGACCTGCACACACAACAAATAACTTTGCTCCTGACGAATACAGAGAGGTTGTCAATCTCTCCGGCCTTGTAGTTTTCAAAGGATCAAAACACAAGCGGGAAAGTAATAGTGATTGCAACGGAAAAGTAAATGAAAGCGGTAAATGATGGAGGTGTAAACAATGATGGTGATATGGACCGGAGTCACATGATGTTCACTAGTGACGTCTCTCTCCCAAAAGACGATAAACAACTATGCTTGGGTAAACAAATCACAGTTGGGCAATTGACAGAATTATGATCGTACCACAATGCTAATTATGCTACTTGATAATTAGAGGTTCAATAGTAATGGGCAGTACGCCAAGACAAGTAGACCGTTTATTCATTGTCATCTACTTACTAATCATCCACCTCGAGATATCTATCTAGAACATCTCTCCGGTATTAAGTTGCGAGCCCCACCCAAAGTATAAACTCAAAGCAACACACAACTGCATTAACAAACTATGCGTAAGGTAAACAATCCTTGTAACTGTGGTCACAAGCATCGTTGTTTTCTCCCCGGTGGCAACAAGCACATCCCCTAGTCTCATGTTTCTGTCACTCAAGCTAAACATCGAGGGGCATGAACCCACAATCATGCACAACGCTCCCTCTTGGAGTTACAATCTACTACTCGGCCAAAGCAATAAATAGCAATGGAGAAAATGCATGAATCACTAAGGAACATAATATAAAAGGATAATCAAATATATAACTCATAACAATTTGAACATAATCTTATAATCCACCGGATCCCAACAAACCGAGCATAGCAATAGCAAGAGAATTACATAGATGCCTTGATCATGTAGGGTAGCTCACAAGGACTAACCATGGAAGCACAAGATTGGAGAGAACACATCACATAGCTACTGGTCATGGACTCATTCTCCAAGGAGGACTACTCACGGCACGTTCGGAAAGCGTCCATGGCGGTGGAGAAGATCACAGAGGTCAATCCTCCCTCCGGCAGTGTGCCGGGAAGAGGTCTCCTGACGCTCCCGATCTCAGAAGCGCTACGGTGGCGGAACGATGGAGAAATTCGCGATTCCAGAAGTTGTTGAAGGGTTTCTTCTCGGGACTCTAAATATAGGTCAAAGGAAGGCACCGGAGGAGGTGGTACCCACCGAGGCGCCCTCCTGGCACGGCCTAGAGCCTGGTCGTGCCAGCAGGACGCCTGGGAGGCCCCTGGCTCCCCTGTGGTCCATCTTCGGTGATCCGGAAGCTTTTGTTTCGCTGATTTTTTATATTTGTTTCCGGAATTTTACGGGCTTCGGAAAATTGGGTAAAAGCCCCTGCAAAATAGACATCAGAAGACAGAAACTGGCACTGGGTGCACTGAGTTAGTAGGTTAGTCCAAATATGTGTAAAATGATATAAAAGTGTAGCAAAATATATAACGATGTCACCCAAAAGATCATGGAAGAAGTAGAAATTATAGATACGCTTGGGACGTATCAACATCCCCAAGCTTAATTTCTGCTCGTCCTCGAGTAGATAAATGATAACACCATAATTTCTGTGGTGACATTCTAACACACATATAAGAACTTGAAAGTAAAGCAAGTGAGATATGCAATTCAAGTCAAGACAATAACAAGCAAGAGTATATATATCTAGTATTGAGTTTAGCAAAGTAAGAACATAAAGTGCAAGAGCTCTCGCTGTCCGTGACTCGAATGTCTCCAAATGGTGTTTGTGTGCAAGAAGTGGGAGATGGGTTGAGATCATAAAATATTTTTGAAATTGAGAACTCGATCTACTAAAATTTCACAATTGGTCTCCTTCAGAATCTTATTTTGTCTCATCCCCAGACCACTAGTCAGGCACAAATCAAAATGATCCTCTCCCTTTCGACTTTGAGCACTCATGCAATTGATGAGCGTAAGCAAGATATGTTGGCACTTAGGATGGCAAATAGAATAATGATGGGGACGGAAGACAAAAAGGTGTGAAAGGCTCACATCAACGCGGACAACCATAGGTGAGAGAAATCCAAATGATAGATATGATGTGAGGAGTAGAGATTGCCATGTAACGGATGCACATATGAGCTAAGGTAAGCTCTTCAATGGAACTAGTGGGGGTGCACCCAACTTGTTTGCTCATGAAGACCTAGAGCTCATTTGAGGAGGCTCATCATTCTAATATGCAAACCAAGTTCTATAGTGTAAGGGTCCCCCACATAGTTATGCATGAATGATAATCTCTATGTAGTACCAATATAGCAATGGAGTACGAGTGTAGATCTTTCAAAAGGAATAGTAGTGTTTCCCCCTTTCTCTTTTTTTTCTTTTTCTCTTTTTTTGTCGCCTCTTTGGCTCTTTCCTTTTATCTCTCATTTGTCCTCTTTGGGATATTTTCCTCACTTAAGGGAAACACTCTATGTTTTACATGAATAAAAATAAAAATCATCACACTTTATAAGAAGTACTCAACATAAAGACAAGTGAAAACTATCATGATGTATGCAAATGTATGCCTCCGCCAGTGTAGCAGGATATGCAATGATACTAGCGCATCATGTAGCAGTAATAAGGGCAAGGCCCAACTAGCATGCGGCTCCTTGATCAAGCAAAAGCATGTATGACATGAAGATCGAGTCAAGAGATGGTGGATATTGCATGGCAATGTATCTCGGAAAGGCTATGGAAATGCCTTAGGTAGGTATGGTGGCTGTTTTGAGGAAAGATATAATGAGGCTTATGTATGACAGAGCGTATCATGTCATGGGTTTGGATGCACCGGCGGAGTTTGCACCAACTCTCAATGTGAGAAAGGGAAATGCACGGTATCTAAGAGGCTAGCAAAATATGGATGGTGGAAGTGCCAACAATCGAATCCTCACATTAGTCCAAAGAACTCATACACTTATTATCGGTAACTCTCTATCTAGTTAGGAAATTCACAAAGAGATAAGTACCCCGAGGAGGAGTGTTTGGGGGTTTGGTTATCCTTGCGCATCCTCGACTCATGGTAACGTGAGGGTACTCTATATATTCCAACCCCTCGAGAGGTTAGCGATCAATTTAGTAGCTAGAGTTCTCAACTAATTTTAGTTTTTGAAAAACACACAGATTTCCCGAAATACGACACCTATCACTAATAGTCTCAAGCTCTTAGCACCAATAGTCCAAACATTACTCAAATCAATACCTCAAAAGTATTGCAAGTTACTACTATACTTAAATAGCAACCTCAATTACCTACTCATGCAAGAAACACAACTTAGTGCAACGAGCCAACTCTCTAAACAAGATGAGCATGATAACTCAAGAGAGTTCCAGAAGCAACTTAAATGATAGCTCTTAAAAAGATAAGCATGAAAACTAAGAGCTAAGCATGACAGTAGCTATGAAAAGATGAAGAACACACAAAAAGGGTAAGCATGAAAACCAATGTTGTATTCTAGAGTGGAATGGAGCGTGTCTCTCTCCCAAACAAGGTAGGCTAGGTTCAGACTTGTTATGACCAGCAAGAAAAACTAAAACAAACTAAAAAGTAAAGAACGAGACGCTCCAAGCATAGCACATATCATATGAAGTGATAAAAATATAGCATAAAGATGGACGAACTAATGATTGTTGATAGAGAAGGGGATGCACGGGGGCATCCCCAAGCTTAGACGCTTGAGTCTCCTTTGAGTATTTCTTGGGGTGCATGGGGGCATCCCCAAGCTTGAGCGCTTGACACTCATGTATCTTCTTTCATCATCTCCCATCGCATACTTGAAAACTCCCTTCATACGAAACACAACATAAGCTGATTAGAGTGGTTAGTTCCCTTAATAAAATAATTCATTAACTGCTGAAAATAAAGATTTTCACGAAAATCTACTGCTTCTTATGAATTCCAAAAGGTTTTTGCAAATAAAAAGTAATCTTAGGATTTGCAAAACAACGAAAACGCAAAACATGGCAGAATCTGTGAAAAACAGAACATCAGGTAGTAAATAATTTAATCGGGGAACTTCTACAACTCAAATCAAACAACTAAGAACACATGCCAGAAAGGCAATTGTATAGAGGATGCTTTCAAAAAAATTCAGATCAAAAAGATGATCTGGTGATTTTTGGCGAAGTTTTCCATCAAGCAGACATAATCTGTTTCTAGACAGCATGTCACAATTTTTGAACTTTCTTGCAATCGGAGGCTATAACTTGGCACGAAGCTTAAAAATAAAGATACAATGATGTTGCCACAATAGTAACAAGCATCAAGACCACTAAAACAGAAAGTAAAAACAAATTGGGTTGTGTCCCAACAAGCGCTTTCTTTTATGCCTTTGAGCTAGGCATAATGCAAGAAGATCAAGTGTTATCAACTCCAAAAGAATAACTTGCCCGGGTAACAGACTCATAAGGTAACTTAATCTTCTTTATAGGGAAGTGTTCCATTCCCTTTTTAATAGGAAATAGGAATTTAATAATTCCCTCTTTCGTGTCAATGATAGCACCAATGGTGCGGAGAAAAGGACGTCCCAAAATAATTGGACATGAAGGATCACTTTCAATGTCCATAATAAGAAAATCAACGGACACATAATTATCATTGACAATAATAAGAACATCATCAATTCCCCCTAAAGGTTTATTTATGGAAGAATCAACAAGACGAACACCAAAGGAACATGGATCATAAGGTTTCCAATCAAGCATATCATGCATTCTTTTGGGCATAACGAAAGAACTAGATCCAACATCACACAAAGCAAAGCAAAAGATATTATTCAATTTTATTTTGACCATAGGATCCCAACCATCTTCTAGTTTCCTAGGAATAGAAGTCTCTAGCTTGAGCTTCTCCTCCCTAGCTTTGATAAGATCATTGGTAATATGCTCGATGAAGGCAATATTAAGTGTACTAGTGTGTGGGTCTTTAGCCATTCTTTGCAAAAGGGTGATAACTTCGGAGAGACTACAATTGTCAAAATCAAGGTTACTACCATTAATTAAAGTGGTAGTGATGTCATCTAAGCTCATTCTTTTGGTAGTCTATAAATTCAAAGGACCTTCTTGTCCTATAGTTGAGGTATTAGCGTCACCATTAATAAGTCCATTGGGACTAGGAGTGCGATGGGTGCAAAAAGTTTTGAGATCCTCAACAACTTGCATAGTAGCAATGGTAGTGTGTGTAGGAAGGCTCTTAATTCTCTCTTCCTCTTCCTTTTCTCTAGCCCATCTATCCTTAAGTTTGGCTAGCATTCTTATGTCCTCATTAATTTGGACTTGGATAGCATTCATGGGTGTGGTGTCCCTTTCCTCAAGTGGGGAAGTTCTAATTTTAAGCATCTCGACATCATGAGCTATGTCGTCCACCTTCAAAGCGAGACTATCTAATTTTTCTAGTTTCTCTTCTACACTCTTGTTGAAGGATTTTTGAGAAGTGAGAAAAATCCTTAAGCATGCTCTCTAATTCAGAACTGGAGTTTTTGGTGCGAGGATAATTGTTATTGTTCCCATAGTTGTTGGATGGGAACGGTCTAGGATTGCTATCAAAATTACTCCTATAAGCATTGTTATTGAAGTTGTTCCTACAAAATAAAATTAACATCCACTTGCTCTCTTTCTTGAGCAACCAAAGAATTTAAAAGAACATCATGAGGATCAATTGGAGCTTGCTTAGTAAGTAGAGTCATGATCATGTCAACCTTATCATTAAGGGAGGAGATCTCCTCCACAGAGTTTACCTTCCTACCTCTTGGATCTCTCTCGGTGTGCCATTGAGAATAATTTGTCATCATCTCATCTAATAGCTTTGTGGCATCACCAAGTATAGTTGACATAAAGGTTCCTCCCGTGGCCGAGTCTAACAGATTCTGCGAGGTAAAGTTTAATCCTGCATAGAAAGTTTGGATAACCATCCAAGTAGTCAAACCATGTGTAGGGCAATTCTTAACAAGAGATTTCATACGTTCCCAAGCTTGAGCAACATGTTCATTATCTAATTGCCTAAAATTCATAATGTTACTCCTTAACTGGAAGATCTTAGCAGGCGGGTAATACTTCCCAATAAAAGCATCTTTGCACTTATCCCAAGAATCTATGCTATTCCTAGGCAAAGATTGAAGCCACACTTAAGCTCCTCCTCTCAAGGAGAAAGGAAAAAAAGCTTAAGTTTAACAATATCACCATCTACTTCTTTATATTTTTGCATATCACACAGCTCAACAAAATTGTTCAAGTGCAAGGCAACATCATCTCCAGCACCGGAGAATTGATCTTTCATAACTAGGTTCAGTAAAACAGGTTTAATCTCATAGGACGTGGCTCTAGTGGCGGGAGCAGCAATAGGAGTGCAGATAAAGTCATTGTTGTTGTGACTAGTGAAGTCACACAACTTGGTGTTTCCAGTGGAACCCATAGCAGCATCAAGAAGCAAGAACAAAGCAACTAATTTTTTTTGTGGATTTTGGTATAAGACTCTAAAGCAAAAACTAAAAAGCAAACTAACAAGACTAAAAAGCAATTGTAAATGATAGCGTGCAACTCCCCTATCTTGAAGACTGGAGTCCTTGCCGACGGTGCCAGAAATTTGCTTGATGACAAGCTGATGGATATACTTCTCGCCCCTCATTGGTTAACCCAAGTGGAAGGTGGAGATGTAGTCAGCAGCAGATTTCCATTACACGGAGACTGTAAGGTTTATCGAACCAGGAGGACTCCTAGGCTCAACAAGTAGGGCCTGGCCGCGCCAGCAGGTCACCTGGGAGGTCCCTGGCTACCCTCTCACCCATCTTCGATGATCCGGAAGCTTCTGTTTCGCTGATTTTTTATATATTTATTCTAGATTTTTTCGGGCTTCGGAAAATTGGGTAAAAGCCCGTGCAAAATAGACATCAGCACACAGAAACTGACAATGGGTGCACTGAGTTAGTAGATTAGTCCAAATATGTGTAAAATGATCTAAAAGTGTAGCAAAACATATAACAATGTCACCCAAAAGATCATGGAACAAGCAGAAATTATAGATACGTTTGGGACATATGAACATGCTCCACACCCAGGAACTTAGCTGTGACTCCGTATCGCCTAAGTTAAAAACAACTCCAAGTATGGACATGTTCGACACTCGAGAACTTAGCTGCGAACCTGACTTCGCCTAAGTTAAAAATAACTTCGAGTATGGACATGCTCCATACTCGAGGACTTAGCTCCGACTCTGTAACTCCTAAGTTAAAACAAATTCAAGTACGTACATGATCCTCTCATTCGGGGGCTTCGCCGCGAACAAGTTTTTGCTTAAGTTAAAAATCACGTCGAGTGAATAGCATCTTATTCACTCGAGAATTTAGCTACTAACCAGTCTTTGTCTAAGTTAGAAACTCTCCCGAGTGATGAGCGACCCTCTCACTCGGGGGCTTAGCCACAAACAAGTTTTCGCCGAAGTTAAAAATCCTCCCGAGTGAATAGCATCATATTTCCTCGGAAACTTAGCTGCGAACTTGTCTTCGTCTAAGTTAAAAATTCTCCCGAGTGACGAGCATTCCTCTCACTCGGGGGCTTAGTCACGAACAAGTTTTCACCTAAGTTAAAAATCCTGTCGAGTGAATAGCATCTTATTCTCTCGAGAACTTAGCAGCGAACCAGTCTTCGTCTAATCTAAAAAATATGTCGAGTGACGAGCACTCCTCTCACTCGAGGACTTAGCTGCGAACCAGTCTTCATCTATGTTAAAAATCCTGCCGAGTGAATAGAATCCTATTCACTCGGAAACTTACCTGCCAAGCAGTCTTCGTCTGAGTTAAAAATTCTCCCGAGTGACGAGCACTCCTCTCACTCGGGGGCTTAGCTGCGAACAAGTTACTGACTAAGTTAAAAAATCATGTCGAGTGAATAGCATCTTATTCTCTCGAGAACTTAGCTGCGAACCAGTCTTCGCCTAAGTTGACAAATCTCTCGAGTGACGAGCACTCCTCTCACTCGAGGGTTTAGCCGCGAACAAGTTTTCGCCTAAGTGAAAAACCCTGTCGAGTGAATAGCATCGTATTCACTTGAGAACTTAGCTATGAACCAGTCTTCGTCTACCTTAAAAATTCTCCCAAGTGACGAGCATTCCTCTCACTCGAGGACTTAGCCGCGAACAAGTTTTTGCCTAAGTGAAAAACCCTGTCGAGTGAATAGCATCGTATTCACTTGAGAACTTAGCTATGAACCAGTCTTCGTCTACCTTAAAAATTCTCCCAAGTGACGAGCATTCCTCTCACTCGAGGACTTAGCCGCGAACAAGTTTTCGCCTAAGTTAAAAATCATGTCGAGTGAATAGCATCTTATTCACTCGAGAACTTAGCTATGAACCAGTCTTTGTCTAAGTTAAAAAAATCTCCCGAGTGATGAGCGCTCCTCTCACTCGAGGACTTAGCTGTGAACCAGTCTTCGCCTAAGTTTAAAATCCTGTCAAGTGAATAGCATCCTATTCACTCGGAAACGTAGTTGCGAACCAGTCTTTGTCTAAGTTAAAAATTCTCCTGAGTGACGAGCATTCCTCTCACTTGGGGGCTTATCCGCGAACAAGTTATCGCCTAAGTTAAAAATCCTCTCGAGTGAATAGCATCTTACTCACTCGAGAACTTAGCTACAAATGAGTCTTCGTCTAAGTTAAAAATCTCGGGAGTGACGAGCAGTCCTGTCACTCGAGGACATAGCCGCGAACAAGTTTTCGCCTAAGTTAAAAACTCTGCTGAGTGAATATCATCCTTTTCACTCGGGAACTTAGCTGCAAACCAGTCTTCGTCCCAGTTAGAATCTTTCCCAAATGCCGAGCACTCCTCCCACTCGAGGACTTAGTCGTGAACAAGTTTTCGCCTAAGTTAAAAATCTTGCTGAGTGAATAGCATCTTATTCACCCGGAAACTTAGTTGCGAACCAGTCTTCGCGTAAGTTAAAAAACCTACCGAGTGAATAGCATCTTATTCAATCGAGAACTTAGCTGCGAACCAGTCTTCGTCTAAGTTAAAAATTCTCCCAAGTGACGAGCATTCTTTTCACTCGGGAGCTTAGCCGCAAACAAGTTTTCGCCTAAGTTAAAAATCCTGTCGAGTGAATAGCATCCTGTTCACTCGGGAACTTAGCTGTGAACCAGTCTTCGTCTAAGTTAGAAAATTTTCCGAGTGACGAGCACTCCTCTCACTCGAGGTCTTAGCCGCGAGTCACACTTAGCTTAAAGTTAAAGGCTGTTCCCAGTGACAGGCAACACTTTCACTCGGAAACTTAGTTGCGCACCTGTTTTAGCCAAAGTTCAGAATTCTTCTATGTAATGAGCATCAATTTCATTCGGAAACCAAACGAACTTAGCCAAGCAAAAAAAAGAGCAAATATGCAAAATTGTGTGTATCAAACACCCGCCGATGCAAGCATTCGACGACAGTCTCGCGGACTACACCTGGTGGGTGCACTCGGCGTGCTGATACGTCCATTTTGCATCATGCTTTCATGTTGATATTTATCGCTTTATGGGCTGTTATTACACTTCACGGTACAATACTTATGTCTTTTCTCTCTTATTTTTAAGGTTTACATGAAGAGGGAGAATGCCGGCAGCTGTAATTCTGGTCTAAAAAAGGAGCAAGTTTGAGATACCTATTGTGCGCAACTCCAAAAGCCGTGAAAATCAACGAGGAATTATTTTGGAATTTATAAAAAATACTGGGCGGAAGAAGTATTGATACGTCTCCAACGTATCTATAATCTTTGATGGTTTCATGCTATTATCTTGTAAAACTTTGGATGTTTTGTATGCCTTTTATATCTTTTTTGGGACTAACTTATTAACTCAGTGCCAAGTGCCAGTTCCTGTTTTTTCCATGTTTTTGACCCCTTTCAGAGGAGGATTTTAAACGGAGTCCAAACGGAATGAAACTTCCAAAAAGATTTTTCCCGAAACAGAAGAAGATCGTGAAGCCTGAGAATAAGGGCAGGGGGCCAGCAGGGACCCCACAAGCCCCCTAGCCGCGGCCAGGGAGTGTTGCGCCTCCCAGCCTTGTGGGCTCCCTGGGACACCTCTACCCTAGGTCTTCCGCCTATATATTCCCTAAAATCCCAGAAAAAATGAAGAGATCACCGAAAGTACTTTTCCGCCGCCGCAAGCTTCTGTCTCCGCAAGATCCCATCTGGGGCACGTTCTGGTGCGGGGGGATTCGGATACACAGGGCTTCTTCATCAACACCATGACCTCTCTGATGATGCGTGAGTAGTTCACCACAGACCTACGGGTCCATAGCTAGTAGCTAGATGGCTTCTTCTCTCTCTTGGATCTTTAATACAAAGTTCTCCATGATCTTCATGGAGATCTATCCGATGTAATCTTCTTTTGCGGTGTGTTTGTCGAGATCCGATGAATTGTGGATTTATGATTAGATTATCTATGAATCTTATTTGAGTTTCTTCTTATCTCTCTTATGCATGATTTCATATCCTTGTAATTCTCTTCGAGTTGTGGTTTTGTTTGGCAAACTAGATCTATGATTCTTGCAATGGGAGAAGTGTTTGGTTTTGGGTTCAAACCGTGCGGTGACCTCACCCAGTGATAGAAGGGGTAGCAAGGCACGCATCGTGTTGTTACCATCAAGGGTAAATCGATGGGGTTTTCATCATTGGTTTGAGTTTATCCCTCTACATCATGTCATCTTGCTTAAGCCGTTACTCTGTTCTTCATGAACTCAATACACTAGATGCATGCTGGATAGCGGTCGATGTGTGGTGTAATAGTAGTAGATGCAAAAAGTATCGGTCTACTTGTCTCGGATGTGATGCCTATATGTATGATCATTGCCTTAGATATCGTCTTGACTTTGCGCGGTTCTATCAATTGCTCGACAGTAATTTGTTCACCCACCGTAATATTTGCTATTATGAGAGAAGCCTCTAGTGAACACTATGGCCCCCGGGTCTACTTCACACCATATTTTCAGCCTTACTCTTTTTCTTCGTTGCACTTTTCGCCTTCAGATCTCACTTTGCAATCAATCTTGAAGGGATTGACAACCCCTTTATAGCGTTGGGTGCAAGCTCTTTTGTGTTTGTGCAGGTACTCTGGACTTGACAAGATTCTCCTACTAGATTGATACCTTGGTTCTCAAACTGAGAGAAATACTTACTGCTCATGTGGTGCATCACCCTTTCCTCTTCAAGGGAAAAACCAACGCAAGCTCAAGAGACGATAGAAGATCTCCGTCGTCGTAGCAGAAGAATTTCTGGCACCGTTGCCGGGGAGGATCAAGTCAAGAACTCATCCAAGTAAGTGTCGCAAACTCATCTCTTGCATTTACTTTTTTGCCTCTCGTTTTCCTCTCCCCCGCTTCTGAAAAACAAAAATTTACAAAAAAAATCTTTGCCTTTTTCGTTTGCCTTTTCTCTCGCTTGCTCTTTGTTCGCTTGTGTGCTTGCTTGCTTGCCGAAGTCACCATGACTGAAAACACCAAACTTTGTGACTTCTCGAATACTAATAATAATGATTTTATTAGTACTCCGATTGCTCCCGCTACTAGTGCGGAGTCATACGAAATCAATGCCGCATTGCTGAATCTTGTAATGAAAGAGCAATTTTTCGGCCTTCCTAGTGAAGATGCCGCCTCCCATCTTAATACATTCATAGAGATTTGCGATATGCAAAAGAAGAAAGATGTGGATAATGATGTGATTAAATTGAAGCTTTTTCCTTTCTCGTTGCGAGATCGAGCAAAAACTTGGTTTTCGTCTTTGCCCAAAAATAGTATCGATTCTTGGGATTAGTGCAAAGATGCTTATATATCCAAGTATTTTCCGCCGGCTAAGATTATCTCTCTCCCTAATGATATCATGAATTTTAAGCAACTTGATCATGAACATGTTGCACAATCTTGGGAGATAATGAAATTGATGATTAGAAATTGTCCCGCTCATGGCTTGAGTCTTTGGATGATTATACAAATCGTCTACGCTGGTTTGAATTTCGCTTCTAGAAACATCTTGGACTCCGCCTCTGGTGGAACGTTCATGGAAATCACGTTAGGAGAAGCCACAAAACTCCTAGACAATATCATGACGAACTACTCTCAGTGGCACACTGAAAGGTCACCTACTAGTAAGAAGGTACACGCTATAGAAGAAGTTAACTCGTTGAGTGCTAAGATGGATGAGTTAATGAATTTGGTTGCTAGTAGAAGTGCTCCTTCAGATCCTAATGATATGCCCTTGTCTTCCTTGATTGAGAGTAGCAACGCTAGCTTTGACGTTAATTTTGTTGGTAGGAATAATTTTGGCAACAACAATGCTTTTAGAGGAAACTATGATCCTAGGCGTTAATTTTGTTGGTACGAATAATTTTGGCAACAACAATGCTTTTAGAGGAAACTATGTTCCTAGGCCTTTTCCTAGTAACTCCTCTAATAACTTTGAAACTCCTACAACAATACTCATGGAAATTACAATAGATTACTCTCTGATCTAGAGAGTAATATCAAAAAGTTTATCAACTCGCAAAAAAAAGCAATGCGTCCATAGAGGAAAAACTACTCAAAATTGACGATTTGGCTAAGAGCATTGATAGAATGTCTAGTGATATTGATGCTTTTAAAGTTAGATGTGCTCCTCCCAAGATCAATATGGATGAAACTTTAAAAGCTATGCGTGTTTCCATGAGTGAGAGCAAAGAAAGAACCGCCCAAATTCGTGCTAGACATGAATGGCTTAAAAAGGCGTGTTCTCGTGATAAGAATCACGAAGATCTTAAAGTGCTTGGTGTGACTCCCATTGAATCTTTGTTTTCTTGTTTCAAACCTAATGATGATGGGCTGGATATGAATCCACCTTGGTTGACAAATGCCCCAATGATTCGGAGTCCATCTATCTTGATGCTAAAAGCATTGAAAGTGGAGTAGAAAGTATTAAAACTTTGAGTAGTAATGAAAATTACTACTTTGGATTTCAAGGAATTCAATTATGATAGTTGCTCCTTGATTGAATGCATTTCCTTGATGCAATCCATGCAAAACTCTCCACACGCTTATAGCCAAAACAAGGCCTTTGCCGATCATATCGTCGAAGCTATGATAAAATCTCTTGAAGAAAAACTTGAATTGGAAGTCTCTATCCCTAGAAAGCTTCATGATGAGTGGGAACCTACTATCAAAATCAAAATAAAAAACTATGAATGCAATTCTTTGTGTGATTTGGGTGCTAGTGTTTCCGCGATTCCAAAGTATTTATGTGATGTTCTTGGTTTTTAATGAGATTGAAGAGTGTTCTCTTAATTTGCATCTTTGGGATTCTACTGTCAAGAAACTCATGGGAAGGATCAATGATATTCTTATTATTGCAAATAAGAACTATGTACCCGTGGATTTCATTGTGCTTGACATTGATTGCAATCCTACTTGCCCTATTATTCTTGGTAGACCTTTCCTAAGGACTATCGATGCTATCAACGATATGAAGGAAGGGAATATTAGATTTCAATTTCCTTTAAAGAAGGGCATGGAGTGCTTTCCTAGAAAGAAAAAAAGGTTGCCTTATGAATCCAAGATGAGGGCTACTTATGGTTTGAGCACCAAAGACGACGATACATGATTCTATCGCCTTATGCCTAGCTAAGGGCGTTAAACAATAGCGCTTGTTGGGAGGTGATACGTCTCCAACATATCAATAATTTTTTATGGTTCCATGCTATTATCTTGTCAACTTTGGATGTTTTATATGCATGAATATGCTATTTTATATCTTTTTTGGGACTAACCTATTAACTCAGTGCCAAGTGCCAGTTTCTGTTTTTTCGTGTTTTTGGCTCATTTTCACACGGAGTCCAAATGGAATGAAACTTTACGATGATTTTTTTGGACCAAAAGAGACCCCCGAAGCTTTGGGAGAAGGCCAGATGGGCCACGAGGGAGTCACAAGCCCTCACGCCGCCACCACCCCCCGGTGGTGGCGAGCAGGCTTGTGACCTCCTCGTGGGCCCAACTGACGCAATTCCACAGCCATAAATTCCTATAAATTCAAAAACCCCCAAAAAGAAACCTAGATCGGGAGTTCCGCTGCCGCAAGCCTCTGTAGCCACCAAAAACCAATCTGGAGCCCATTCTGGCACCCTGCCGGAGGGGGAATCCATCTCCGGTGGCCATCTTCATCATCCCGGCGATCTCCATGACGAGGAGGCAGTAGTTCTCCCTCGGGGCTGAGGGTATGTACCAGTAGCTATGTGTTTGATCTCTCTCTCTCGTATTCTCGAGATGTCTTGATCTCGATGTACCATGGGCTTTGCTACTATATTGGATGTTATGATGTTCTCCCCCCTCTCCCTCTTGTAATGAATTGAGTTTCCCCTTTGGAGTTATCTTATCGGGTTGGGTCTTTGAGAACACTTGATGTATGTCTCGCTCGTGTCTATCTGCTGTGATCAACTTGCGGGTTTGTGACAATTGGGAACCTATGCATATGGGTTGGCACACGTGGATTCATGTGAGTACTTGATGTATGTTTTGGTGATCAACTTGCGGGTTCGTGATATTGGGAACCTATGCACAGGGGTTGGCACACGTTTTGACTCTCTGGTAGAAACTTTGGGGCACTCTTTGAAGTTCTATGTGTTGGTTAAATAGATGATTCTGAGATTATGTGATGCATATCGTACAATCATGCCCATGGATACTTGAGGTGACAGTGGAGTATCTAGGTGACATTAGGGTCTTGGTTGATATGTATCTTAAGGTTTTATTCTAGTACGAACTCTATGATGGATCGAACGGAAAGAATAGCTTCGTGTTATTTTACTACGGACTCTTGAATAGATCAATCAGAAAGAATAACTTTGTGGTAGTTTCGTACCCGACAATAATATCTTCGTTTGTTCCCCGCTATTAGTGACTTTGGAGTGACTCTTTGTTACATGTTGAGGGCTAGTTATATGATCCAATTATGTTATCATTGTTGAGAGAACTTCACTAGTGAAAGTATGAACCCTAGGCCTTGTTTCCACGCATTGCAATACCGTTCGTGCTCACTTTTACCTTTTGTTACCTTGCTGTTTTTGTAATTTCAGATTACAAAAACCTATATCTACCATCCATATTGCACTTGTTTCACCATCTCTTCGCCGAACTAGTGCACCTATACAACTTACCATTGTATTGGGTGTGTTGGAGACACAAGAGAATCTTTGTTATTTGGTTGCAGGGTTGCTTGAGAGAGACCATCTTCATCCTACGCCTCCCGCGGATTGATAAACCTTAGGTCACCCACTTGAGGGAAAATTGCTACTGTCCTACAAACCTCTGCGCTTGGAGGCCCAACAACGTCTACAAGGAGAAGGTTGCATAGTAGACATCAAGCTCTTTTCTGGCGCCGTTGTCGGGGAGGCTAGGTAAGCGGCACTAACATCCCGTCAACGAAGCTCTTTTCTCGCGCCGTTGACGGGGAGGTTAGCGCTTGAAGGTATATCTTTACATCTTGCAATCGAATCTTTTTGTTTCTTGTTCTTTCGCTAGAAAACTACAAAAAAATGGAATTGAGGATGCCTTATATGCTCCATCTTTTCAATGTCTTTCGTGAGCATGATGGGAAAGAAAATTGTGCTCAAGTGCTGAAAGAAGAATTACATAGAATGCTTGGCCTAGAATATGTGAACGATGAGCATGATTGCAATGTTCTTAGCATGAATTCTTTGAATACCCATGATGCTAATGATATGCAAAGCCACAAGCTTGGGGATGCTATATTTGATGAAGATGATCTTTTTAGTTCTTTCGCTTTGAATGATCAAAATCATTTTGATGAAAGCATGCCCCCTATCTATGATCTCATATGCTCTCTATCTTTATGAGTTGTTGGGCACTGAGTCTTACTCAATCTCGTACCTTGTAAAACTGGCAAGAACCCCTTCTTGGACTGTTCCATTTTGAACCTCTTCAAAACTTTATCAAGGTACGTGCTTTGTGAAAGTCCTATCAGGCGTTTTGATCTATCCCTATAGATCTTAATGTAAGCAGCTTCTCCTAGGTCCTTCATAGAGAAACTTTTATTCAAGTAATCCTTTATGCTCTCTAAAAACTCCACGTTGTTTCCAATCAGCAATATGTCATCCACATATAACATTAGAAACGCCACAGAGCTCCCACTCACTTTCTTGTAAATACAAGATTCTCCAACCACTTGTATAAACCCAAATGCTTTGATCACCTCATCAAAGCGTTTATTCCAACTCCGAGATGCTTGCATCAGTCCATAAATGGATCGCTGGAGCTTCCACACTTTGTTAGCATTTTTAGGATCGACAAAACCTTCGGGTTGCATCATATACAACTCTTCCTTAAGGAAACCGTTAAGGAATGCTGTTTTGGCATCCATCTGCCAGATTTCATAATCGAAAAATGCAGATATTGCTAACATGATTCGAACGGACTTAAGCATCGCTACGGGTGATAAAGTCTCATCGTAGTCAATTCCTGGAACTTGTGAAAAAACCCTTTGCCACAAGTCGAGCTTTAAACGGTCACATTACCGTCATCGTTTATTTTCTTCTTAAAGATCCATTTGTTCTCAATAGCATTGCAGCCTTCAGGTAGTACTTCCAAAGTCCACACTTTGTTTTCATACATAGATCCTATCTCGGACTTCATGGCCTCCAGCCATTTGTTGGAATCCGGGCCCACCATTGCTTCTTCAGAATTCGCAGGCTCATTGTTGTCTAACAACATAATTGATAATACGGGATTACCCTACCACTCTGGAGCAGTACGCGATCTCGTCGACATACGAGGTCCGATATAAACTTGATCCGGAGTTTCATGATCATCATCATTAACTTCCTCCTCAACGGACGTTGCAACGACAGGGGTTTCCCCTTGCCCTGCGCCACCATCCAGAGGGATAAGAGGTTCGACAACCTCATCAAGTTCTATCTTCCTCCCATTCAATTCTTTCGAGAGATACTCCTTCTCGAGAAAAGCTCCGTTCTTAGCAACAAACACTTTGCCCTCGGATTTGAGATAGAAGGTATACCCAACTGTCTCTTTTGGGTAACCTATGAAGACGCACTTTTCCGCTTTGGGTTCCAGCTTTTCAGGCTGAAGCTTTTTGACATAAGCATCACATCCCCAAACTTTAAGAAAAGACAACTTTGGTCTTTTCCATACCACGGTTCGTATGGTGTCATCTCAACGGATTTTGATGGTGCCCTATTTAAAGTGAATGCAGCTGTTTCCAATGCATAACCCCAAAACGATAACGGCAAATCGGTAAGAGACATCATAGATCGCACCATCTCTAATAAAGTACGATTACGATGTTCAAACACACCATTACGCTGTCGTGTTCCAGGCGGTGTCAACTGTGAAACAATTCCACATTGTTTTAAGTGAGCACCAAACTCGAAACTCACATATTCACCCCCACGATCAAACCGTAGGAACTTGATCTTCTTGTTACGATTGTTTTCAACTTCACTCTGAAATTTCTTGAACTTTTCAAATGTTTTAGACTTGTGCTTCATCAAGTAGACATAACCATATCTACTCAAATCGTCAGCGAAGGTGAGAAAATAACGATATCCGCCGCGTGCCTCCACACTCATCGGACCACACACATCTGTATGTATGATTTCCAACAAGTCACTTGCACGCTCCATTGTTCCGGAGAACGGAGTTTTAGTCATCTTGCCCATGAGGCATGGTTCGCACGTTGTTGGGGATATTGCTTATTAAGTGACCCGCCCAATATGGGCCGGGTTACTAGTAAGGCGGTTCATCCTTTGACTCATTTCGGCCTCAGCCTGGGAGGTTTAAGGCCGCAAGATGGTTGTGATTTGTGGAAGGTCTCTGGGTTTTGCAAGACGGCGACTCAGAGGCCGCGGTGGTCACGATTTGTAAAGAGGAAGGGACTCTTGTAAACCCTAAAGCCTCGACCTCTATATAAAGGCGAGTTGGAAGGGGGATAGGCAGGTTAGAAATCATCGAGTGCTAGGTAAGGCAAGTTACGCCTTTCTTGTAATCGAATCCACATCAATACACGCCAAGCAGGACGTAGGCTATTACCTCCACGCGAGGGGCCGAACCTGGGTAACCCGCCGCGTTCCTCCTGTTCAACCCCTTTGAGTCGCCACCAAAGTGCGATGGTTCCCATACTAAGTCCTTTCACGAGGACATCTGCCATGACAAAACCACGACAGTTGGCGCCCACCGTGGGGCCTGCGCACGGTGGAGTTGAGTTCTCAAAGGGAGCCCTACCAGGGTTTGGGAGTTATGCGACGGCGCTCATGACTTGGAGCCGACGCGGCATAGCCTACATCGACAACCAGCGATGGGGACCTGAAGCGAATTCTCTCGAATCAGGCTACAGGGTCCCCTTTGGCAAGATCAACGTCTTCATCGGCATGATCGGGTCATCTGTTCCTGAGCCGGACATCTCCTCCGACATCGTCGAGCCGGCCAGGTACGTTCATCCAGTCATAACACGGAATCTGACCCACCCGGTCTTTGTGGGTTTCACGCAGGGGTCGGAGGAGCCAGAGCACGCGGCGGCTCAGGAGGTTACCCCCATCAACTCTGACGACGAATCATCCATGGGCGATTCAGATTCCATCCAGTCCCTCCATGGAGACGGTCTCGGAGGCTTGTCATTGGCCATGGATCCGGAAATCCTCGATCGAACCCGCCGCCAGATCGCCATCTACATGGCCGGGGCGACTCAACCCGCACAGAACCCCGCTGGAGGCGATGGGACCGGCGGGACATCCAGAAGTGCCTCAGCAGTCCTGGTGGATTTAGCGGCGGAAATCACAAGACTAATGTCAACCCCCCTCACGCCAGAGAACCAAGAAGAGATAAACGCGGAGTTAGCAAAGCTGAGGGAGGCGGTGGCAAAGGCCCATCAGGATGCTGAGACGGAGTCCGCCAGGATCGAAACTCGACAAGCCCAGATTGCGGCCGAAAGGATGCGATTGAACACCGACAACTGGCGGCTTGAAAGACAGCAGCGCGCGTCCGACGCCGTCCATCAGCGGAGACACCAGGGTCGCCTGCCCCATGATCTCAATCCGACTCGCCTGTTCGACACTCCCCAAACACCCGGGATGGGAGCCGCCCCAGCAGGAGGGCTGGGCCGCCCTCCTAACCCGCCGATTCAGCCAACTGAGGGTCAAATTCCTCGTTTCCGTACCCCTCGAGGCCACTTCTCTAACCCGGTGGATAACGTGCTTGCCGCAACTCGCCATCTGGAGTCTCTTCCGATCCACGGCAACACCCCAGCTGAGATCGAAGCAAGGAACGCCATCGAGATGTTGAAAACGGCGGTGGTCCAAAACGCGCAGTTCTCACACAGCCCCGAGCGATTGCACTCCACCCCCCAGGAGAGCTATACCAGGAGTAGGCCGGAGGATCAGCCAGCCGTAAACAGTGCCCCGCGACGTTTCCCGCAGGACAACCCGCCCGAGCGGAACCCGCCGGGCAGAGGTCCACCCAACATTCAAGAGGCTCAGACTCCTCCCGCGGGGACCGGAGGGCGAGTTGGGGTGCCCTGCTTGTCCCTGGCCCTTCGAAACGAAAGAATGCCCAAGGATTTCAAAGGACCAAGAAAGGTGCCTAATTACACACCAGATCTCGAACCAACATCTTGGATCGAGGGCTATGAGATCGCCATGGACATGCTCGACGTAAACGAGGCGGTTTGCGCCAGATATTTCACCATGATGCTCGAGGGATCGGCGCACTTGGTTGAAAAACTTACCCCCCAATTCTATCCAGTCCTGGGCCGAGCTGAAGGAGCGTTTCATCAAAAACTTCCGGGGAACCTGTAAACGGCCAATGACGATCGTCGACTTGCAACACTGCGTACAACGCCCGGATGAGTGGGCGCACCATTGGTCGCGGCGAGTCGCGGAAATTATCCATTCATCGAGTGGCATCACGGCAGCGCAAGCTGTGCTTATCCTCGAGCACAACTGCCACTATGAGCCGCTGGTCCAGAAATTGGGGCGACTCAAACGGAAAGTTCAGGATATGGGCGAGCTGATGGATACCCTCACTAGGTACGCCGAGGCCGATGATACCAAGGATCCCGGCGAGGATGGTAAGGGTAACTCGCTCAAGAAGGGCGATTCAACCAAAAACCACACCCGCCTCCAAGGCCGCAATCGTCACAACCAGGGGACCAACGGCAAGCGTAGGCCACAGGAGGAGCCCTCGGATCTGGTTGCCAACACCAACGCCAATGATGGCAAAAAGAAGAATCGAGGCTTCAGTGGGAAAAGGCCGCGTAACTACGAAGAGCTACTCAAAGGCCCTTGCCCGCACCACGCCACGGCCGACGGCCCGGCGGGCCACTCTTGGGAGAACTGTTTCGTGATGCGAGAATTTCGGGCCGAGGCAATCAAGAAGAGCCAAAGCGAAGATCCGAACCGTCGCCAGGACCAACTCGCCGCGCCCAATCAAAGGCACAACCCCTTCGGCGGTTTTCCCGAACAAGAGGCACAGGGGGGCCCGCAGCCAGGCGGCGGCCAGTACTCGGTGCACCACCAACGGCGGTACAACCCGCCGGGAGTTTTCCAGCAGCCGCCCCCACAGGGGGCTCCGCAGGACCAGGATGACCATGGGGGCTTCTGCAACAATCCTAAACAGCTAAGTAATGGGCAGTACCATGTTTTCACCACTAATGCTTGCAGGCGTGATAAAAATGTAAATCACCGGGCGTACAGCATAATTGAGCCGGCAGTTCCCAGATATCTCCACTGGTCCGAACAGACCATAACATGGAGCAGAGAGGATCACCCGCCGAGAATAGATAACCCGGGTGACCTGGCATTAGTCGTGGCTCCCCAAGTGGGGGGCTACACTCTATCGAAAGTACTAATGGATGGCGGCAGCAGCATTAATATCCTATACTTCGACACCTTCCGGAGGATGAATCTATTAGAGAAAGACTTGATGCCTTCAACCACGGTCTTCCACGGCATCGTCCCGGGGAAATCGGCTTATCCCATAGGCCGGGTCAGGCTCTCAGTAGCGTTTGGAACTGCGCAGAATTACAGGTCGGAGTCTCTGGTCTTTGAGGTGGTCAAACTAAAAAGCCCGTACCATGCGATGTTCGGGCGACCGGCTTACGCTCGCTTCATGGCCCGCCCGTGCTACGTCTACCTCAAGCTCAAAATGCCTGGTCCTAAAGGGCCCATCACGATTGACGGAGATAGAAGAATTGCAAAGGAGTGTGAGGAAGGAGACGCGGCCTATGCGGAAGTCGCCTGCGCGGCGGAAGAGCTCAAAAACCATCGGGCCAATGTTGACCCGGCAGACATGTCACCGCTCAAGAAGCCGACTACAGATTCCGAGTCGCCCCTCAAGTTCAAACCAATGGATGACACGAAGACAGTCGACTTTGTCCCTGGCGATTCATCCAAGCAGTTTACCATTGGAACGGGTCTGGACCCCAAATAGGAAAGCGCGCTCATCGAATTCATCCGTGAGAATCGGGACATCTTCGCATGGAAGCCCTCTGACATGCCGGGTGTACCGAGAGAATTCGCTGAGCACCATCTTAATATTGACCCAAAATGCAAACCTGTCCAACAATACCTTCGCAGGTTTAACGAGGAGCGACGGAAGGCGATTGGAGAGGAAGTCACCCGTCTTTTAGCCGCCGGGTTCATCGTGTAAGTCTTTCACCCCAAATGGCTAGCTAACTCGGTGTTAGTACTCAAGAAGAATGGCACGTTCCGTATGTGTATTGACTATACGGACCTCAACAGAGCTTGTCCCAAGGATCCTTTCGCTCTTCCCCGCATCGACCAAATCATTGACTCGATGGCGGGGTGCGAACAATTGTGCTTTTTGGACGCCTATTCAGGTTATCATCAGATCAAAATGGTTGTGGAAGATCAAGAGAAGACCGCCTTCATAACCCCCTTCGGGGCCTTTTGCTATGCGTCCATGCCATTCGGGCTCAAGAGCGCAGGGGCGACTTACCAACGCTGCATCCAGAATTGTCTTCATAACCAAATTGGCCGCAACGTCCATGCCTATGTTGACGACATTGTGATCAAGACCCGTCGGGAGGAGACACTTCTGGAAGACCTTAAGGAAACCTTTGATAATTTACGGGTATATCAGATGAAGCTAAATCCTACCAAGTGTGTTTTCGGCGTACCTGCGGGAAAACTACTAGGTTTCTTGGTATCGGAGCGCGGCATCGAGGCTAACCCGGACAAAATTGAAGCGGTTACTTCCCTCGGCAAGCCGACGAATGTTAATCAAGTTCAGCGATTGGCGGGTCGTATTGCGGCTCTCAGTCGTTTCGTGAGCCGCCTCGGAGAAAAGGCGATTCCTCTTTATCAATTGTTGAGAAAGTCCGACCGATTCGTATGGACAGAGGAGGCTGACGAGGCATTTCAGGCCTTGAAACATCAATTGGTTAACCCGCCGGTCCTGGCGGCCCCGACTGAAAAGGAGCCTATGCTCCTGTATATCGCCGCGAATTCCAAAGCGGTCAGCGTGGCTGTGGTCGTCGAAAGAAAGGAGGAAGGAAAGGAATACCCGGTGCAACGCCTGGTGTACTTTATCAGTGAGGTGTTAACTCTTTCCAAACAGCGATACCCACATTGGCAGAAACTGGTCTATGGGGTGTTCATGGCGAGTCGAAAGCTTAAACATTATTTCCAGGAACACCCGATCACCGTGGTCAATTCCGCGCCCCTCGGTGATGTCATCCAAAACCGCGAGGCAACAGAATCGCCAAATGGGCAATAGAAATTGGGTCGCATCACATACAATATACCCCCCGCACGGCCATCAAGTCCCAGGCACTAGTTGATTTCGTCAACGATTGGACGGAGCTTCAGGCTCCGGAAGATCGGCCTGACCTTACCTATTGGACTACTTATTTTGATGGATCCAGGCAGTTGGAGGGCTCGGGGGCGGGTGTGGTGTTGATATCCCCTCAAGGAGATAAGTTCTGCTACATTCTCCGGCTCATGTTCCCTTGCACAAATAATGCGGCAGAATATGAAGCTCTGCTTCACGGTTTGCGACTGGCAAAAGAGATGAACCTAACCCGAGTCAGATGCTTTGGGGATTCAGATTTGGTGGCGCAACAGGTTTCGGGCACCTGGGACTCTCGAGATCCTATGATGGCGGCTTACAGGCGAGCTGTATCTGACGTGGCGGGCTATTTTCATGGGTACCAGGTTGATCATGTTGATCGGCGACTCAACGAAGCAGCTGATGCCCTCTCGCGACTCGGCTCACAGAGAAAACCGGTCCCCCCTAATGTTTTCTTGGATGTCTTGCATAAACCGTCTGTGACTGTACCCACGGAGGAGGAATTGGCGATACCATATCCCGAGTCTCAGCTTGTGGCGGCTCTCCATGTCACTCCGGATTGGGCTCTTCCTTATCTGGCTTATCTCGC
The DNA here is from genome assembly GCF_904849725.1 of Hordeum vulgare subsp. vulgare. Taxonomy (NCBI): domain Eukaryota; kingdom Viridiplantae; phylum Streptophyta; class Magnoliopsida; order Poales; family Poaceae; genus Hordeum; species Hordeum vulgare. The sequence continues at coordinate 511,957,167 of NC_058524.1, read as the reverse complement.
TCGAGGCGAGTTACCCACTGATGAAGTTTTGATTCGCCAGATTGTTCGGCGTAGCAAGTCCATGGTCATCATTAATGGCGAGCTATATAAACGAAGTGCTTCAGGGGTCTTTCAGCGGTGCGTCTCTTCCGAGGAAGGATGCATAATCCTAAATGACATCCATTCTGGAGATTGCGGGCATCACGCCGGGTCACGTTCTTTGGTATCAAAAGCCTTTCGACATGGTTTCTTCTGGTTGACGGCTCACGCAGATGCAGAAGATATAGTACGGTGGTGTGAGGGGTGCCAACCATATGGGAGACAGGCTCATGTGCCGGCTCAAGAATTGAGGATGATTCCCATTACTTGGCCTTTCGCGGTCTGGGGGCTGGACATGGTCGGTCCCTTTAAGATGTCCTCCAACAAGAAAACTCACTTATTGGTGGCAGTTGATAAGTTCACTAAATGGATTGAGGCGGAACCTGTTGGGGCTTGCGATGTGGAGACTGCGGTCAAATTTCTGAAAAAGCTGATTTTCCGTTTTGGATATCCACACAGCATTATCACGGACAATGGTACTAACTTGTCCCAAGGAGCGATGCTGGATTTTTGTCGCCGTGAACATATCCGGCTTGATATTTCTGCAGTTGCTCACCCGCAGTCAAACGGGCAAGCAGAGCGGGCGAATCAGGAAGTCCTACGAGGGATTAAAGCTCGCCTCATGGTTCCCCTGGAAAGAACTCCAGGGTGTTGGGTTGAGGAACTACCTTCGGTATTATGGAGCATCCGGACCACCCCGAATCGATCCACGGGGTTCACGCCTTTCTTTTTGGTCTATGGAGCAGAAGCTGTCCTTCCTACCGACATAAGACATGATTCTCTTAGAGTCGCCGCATATGTGGAGCAAGATAATGAGTTGGCGTGTCAGGATTCCTTGGATGCCTTGGAAGAGGCGCGTGACTTAGCGGCGGCTCGTTCAGCTATCTATCAGCAAGATCTGCGGCGTTATCATAGTCGCCGGGTTAAGAGTCGGGCTTTCCAGGAGGGCGACTTGGTACTTCGTCTGATACAAGATCGGGCAGGCATGCACAAGCTCTCGCCCCCTTGGGAAGGGCCTTTCGTCGTCAGCAAGAACCTCCGCAATGGTTCTTACTACTTGATGGATCTTCGGCCTGATCGACCGACTACGGAGGCTGAGTCAACTCGCCCTTGGAATATTGCCCATTTGCGGCCTTACTACACTTGAGTTCTTAAAAACTCCATGCTTTGTAAGTTTTTCAGTTTCATTATGAAGTAATAAAATGTTCCCCGACTTGGGGGCTTCTTCCTTAAAAAAGAGCAATTTGTGTCATCCTGTTGCGACCTTATGAGCCGACAGAACATGCATTTAGGGTGGGTGCACGAGCTTTTTGACTCGCCTCCCCCTGTCGCCACCGTATGAGCCGACGAAACCTGCATTTAGGGTGGGTTCACGAGCTTTCTGACTCGCCTCCCCCTGTCGCGATCGTATGAGCCGACGAAACCTGCATTTAGGGTGGGTGCACGAGCTTTTTGACTCGCCTCCCCCTGTCGCGACCGTATGAGCCGACGAAACCTGCATTTAGGGTGGGTGCACGAGCTTTCTGACTCGCCTCCCCCTGTCGCGACCGTATGAGCCGACGAAACCTGCATTTAGGGTGGGTGCACGAGCTTTTTGACTCGCCTCCCCCTGTCGTGACCGGATGAGCCGACGAAACCTGCATTTAGGGTGGGTGCACGAGCTTTCTGACTCGCCTCCCCCTGTCGCGACCGTATGAGCCGACGAAACCTGCATTTAGGGTGGGTGCACGAGCTTTCTGACTCGCCTCCCCCTGTCGCGACCGTATGAGCCGACGAAACCTGCATTTAGGGTGGGTGCACGAGCTTTCTGACTCGCCTCCCCCTGTCGCGACCGTATGAGCCGACGAAACCTGCATTTAGGGTGGGTGTACGAGCTTTCTGACTCGCCTCCCCCTGTCGCGACCGTATGAGCCGACGAAACCTGCATTTAGGGTTGGTGCACGAGCTTTCTGACTCGCCTCCCCCTGTCGCGACCGTATGAGCCGACGAAACCTGCATTAAGGGTGGGTGCACGAGCTTTCTGACTCGCCTCCCCCTGTCGCGACCGTATGAGCTGACGAAACCTGCATTAAGGGTGGGTGCACGAGCTTTCTGACTCGCCTCCCCCTGTCGCGACCGTATGAGCCGACGAAACTTGCATTAGGGGTGGGTGCACGAGCTTTCTGACTCGCCTCCCCCTGTCGCGACCGTATGAGCCGACGAAACCTGCATTACTGGTGTTAAGGTTTGAACTTGGAGGTTTTTTCTATCCTTTGCATGTTTTTTGAAACTACTTGCAGTGTCTTTTATGTTCCCAGATGATATATTCAGAGGTCTGTCCTTGGCGGATTAAGCATTGCAGAAGATTTTTATAAAGGCGGATCAAATATTTCAAACCGCTTCAAAAGCGGTATGAGGTTGTCTTTTTTGGCAGAAGGGGTCATCAAAACATAGTATTAACTATTACATGGTTCATGGGCCAAATTCGAGAAAGGTCTACTTCCCTAAATCCTGGCGCGAGCTTTGACCGGCTTCGATTTGTAAATCGCCCAAGACCCAATTGCACTTGGACAAAGAAGCAAAATCATCTTCATCGGTCAAGATGGATGCCAGGTCTGCTTCCCAGTCGAAGGGGTTCTTGGGTCGCCGAGGGATTAGGTTGGTCACCACGAAGGTTGGCGGGCTGATTTTCTTATTCTTACCATCGTAAGCCGCCTGATATTTTGTTAAGTCAATGCTGGCGGCGAGTTGAGTTGCGGCCAGCCGAGAATCTTTGACAACCTTCTGGTAGTCTTCTTCCACGAACTCCGAGCCGTCATCTTTAAGCTGAGGGAAGCCGGCAGCTACTTCTTCCAAATTAATTTCCGGAGCGTACGCCAAGCAGCGACTCAGAGCCGTCAGGACACCCTTCCGGGCGGCTGACCGGGTTAACTTGCCGATCTGGGGAGGAAGTGTGGATAGATATCCAAGCACCTTCTTGATGGAAGTGATGGGCTCTTTTGCACCTATTACGGCTTTGACGGTCAGCACACTGCCTGTGTATAGCTGTTCCGTCAGCGTATAGATCGCCTTCAGCATCAACACGCAGTCGTCTTGCAGATTGGCGACTCTCGAGCCTGGGATTTGATAACCGGGAAGTTAACATTAAGGAATTTGCCCAAGGAAGAGGATAAGGTTGGAGAGTTAGGTAAAGCTTACCAAAGATGGCTTGTGTCATGTTGGAGATATGGCGCTTTAAGCCGGATAGCTCCTGTTGGACAGTCGCCAGCTTTGCTTCTGCTTTTTCGGCTCTCTTCAAAGCCGCGCTTTGGTCAGCCTGAGTTCTTTCTAACTCGGCTTTGAGCTTTTCCAGTTCAACCAGAGCCAACTTATATTTGTCTTCCGACTGAGTTCGGGCATCTTGTTGATCAGACAAGTTTCTCCTTAAGTCGCCCAGGGCCAGTTCGGTCTGGGCAAGGCTTTCCTGTTCAAAATTTAAAACAAAGACAAGTCTCATCAATATTGCAAGGCAATACCCCTGACACTTGGGGGCTAATGTATAATTCTCAAGAAAGATTATACAGAAATCAAGACCCGGCTCATTCTTTTACTGATGAGCCGGCCCATTGGGGGTTAATGGAGATAGTATAGAGTATAAAAGTTTACCTCATGCTTGTTATTTAACATCTTTAGCAGATTCTTTTCCATCTCATAACTCGCTTCCAGGCGACTTGCGAAGCCAGAACAGAGTTCTTTAAACTCCAGACCTGCATAGTCAGAAAGTTTCGCCTTGGAAGGCCCAGACTCGGGAATTGATGGAGAAGGGGATGCTATATGTTTGGAGAGGATTGTCGCTGCCGGCTTGGAGAAACCAGAACCAGTAATGACTACAGCATCTGGGTCATCAGCTGTCGCCATTACGATCGGTGATCTAGGGACATCCGTTGATCCTTTGGACGACTCAGGAAGGTCCGCTTGAATTGTCGGCTCATCTTGACTCGGATCTTCTTGAGTCGGGGTAGCTTTCCTTGGAAGCTCAGAAGTGGCGTCAGGGATTGATCCACTGGTCTTCCTCTTTTTGGCTTGTGCCCTAACGAAAGAGATAGGTGTGTTAAAAAATTAAAAAGAGTGCTATTCTCAAGGATCAGGGCAAGAAACTTACCCCGGGACTCGGATCATTGGTGGAAGGGTCGACATCACTGAGTCGCCAGAAGTAGGGGGAGAATCCTGCAGAATTTATACATCGATAATATAGGCGGGTTATGACTGTGACCCAAAAGCAGCACGAACAATGGTTGCTCAAATAAAAAAAAGGAGGTACCTCGCTTGGTTTTCTTTTGTTCGTTGTTGGCAAGCCAGGTATTAGATCGCCGGAGTGACTTCGCGTTTTCCGGTTCGAGGCGTGCTGTGTTCTCTTCAATAAGAAATTTGGGTCCAAATGGGCATCTGGATGTGAGAAGGGGACTTTCCCACATATTCGTCGGGCCGGCTTAGGCGAGGAAGGAGATGAATCGGAGGAGACGGAAATTACCTCGACGGAGTCCTCTTGGCTTCCGTTATCTTCATTCTGTTACAAGAGGAGTGAGAGATATAAATAAAAGTTAAAAGGTGATAGGTGGCGAGTGAAAAAGAGGACGGGTTGGTACCTCTGAGAGTGCGTCGCCAGCTTGAGATTCGTCGACTTCAGATGGCTCGGCCGCAGTAGATTTACCTTTGCCCTTGTTTTTCTTGGAAGGCGGCTTAGCACTCTTCATGGCTTGTTTCTTAGGTCTCCTAGACCAGAACTTGTCGCCTTTCTGGAAAGGAATATGGCATGAAGTCATGATGGCAGTAAAACAGATGGAATAAAAAGTTGAGGGCGAGTTAGCTTTGGTTACCTTGGGTGCCGGGTTAATCTTGCAGAAGGGCTTAAGGCCGATTTGGCCGCATTTTGCTGCAGGTTCGCCGGTCATCTTCCTGATGATGGCGACGATGTCTTTTTCCGTTAATGCTGTGTGGAAGTAGCATTGGGGATGATCCAGAGTGCCGTCAAATTCGCACATCAGACCATCTCGGCGGCTCAGAGGAAGGATCCGCCATTCGACCCAGCAGCGGATCAGGTCAACCCCGGTGAGACCGTTGTTCGTCAAGGATCTCAGTTCGGACAGAATTGGGATGAAGTCCGACTCTTCTTCCTTGGTGCGCTTGTCAGGGAGCTTAAAATTGACCGGAAGGCGGGTTGGCCTGTAGCCCAGAAGTTTGTTCTCGCCGGCAGGGGATGTTTCTTTGCAATAAAACCAAGATTCACCCCAGCCTTTGGGGTGGCTAGGCATAGTGAGTGAAGGAAACGGACTGTCCCTGCGACGCTGGACGTTGACCCCGCCAAGTTCCAAACTGGGGCCATTGTGGAATTCCGTCTGGCGATTCAAGTGGAAAAAGTACCAAAACAGAGGGACAGAAGGCTCGATCCGCAAATAAGCTTCGCAAAGGACTTGGAATTGACTTAGGTTGCTTATGGAATTGGGTCCCAAATCCTGGAGTCGGACATTCATGAAGTTCAGAGCGTCCCTAAGGAATTTAGATCCGGGCGGCTTAAAACCCCGTTCCAAGTGTTCCACAAAAACTACTATCTCCCCTTCCTTGGGGTTGGGGAGGTCTTCTCCTAACCTGGTGCGCCATCCAATGACGTCTTGAGGATCCAAGCAGCCCGCTTTCACGTAATTCGCCAAAACAGCATCATCGACTTTGGTAGGAAGCCATCGCTCTTGAAAACGGCACCCATGCTACAAATAGGTAAGAATATGGTATTACATGTCTCGAACATTTACTATGTGAATCGGGATCAGCTCTTGCTTAACCCGCCGGACTAGGAGGTCGGGTTGGGCTGATGTGGCGACTTATCGGAGCAGGGCTATTCTCAGAAGCGATGTTACTGTGGGTGGTGAAATTTATTCTTTCCGAAACACTAAGGGAAGGATGAAGTTTCCAAACAGCTTTTTACAAACAATGAATGAGGAATGGATCTGTTGAACAGATATAAAAACTTGCGGACATGGCTAAAACATGAACGATGTGTGATCAGGGTGGTGCCTCATGTTTGAAGAAACTAGTGTATTTAGAAAATTCGCAAGAGCACAGATGGATAAGACTATTCAAGGCACTGGGTGCCCTAATGGCGCTCGGACTAATCAGTTCGAGGGTAATAGATGGTTGCGAGCGGAGGGCTTCGGAACTATGGCAATGGCGGAAGCATGGCAATGGCGGAAGCATGAACAAGAAATAAATCTACCCTTAAAGAAGGGGAAACAGTGGCCTAACCTGAAGATCTTGGTCGAAGAAGATCGGCGGTGATAGAGGCTGTTGGAGAAGCGCAGGGGTCCCGGAGAATGAAGGGACCCTCGGCGGCGGCGGAGCCAGGCAACGGCGACGGCTTGCGGGCGGCGCCGGAGCTCCTCGAACGGCGACGGCTTGCGGGCAGCACTGGAGTTCTTCGGACGGGGGCGGAGTTTGCGGCCGGCGGCGAAACCCTCGGGAAGCGGTGCGGTTTTCTTTTGCGACAATGGGGGGGACTGACGAGACTGGTAGGTGGCCAGTGTCAGCCCTGTCCCCTCCGCCTATTTATCAGGACGGGCGCTGGAATCGAGGCGCCGTGAGCGGGAACCGCTTGGGAATAAAAGATTCGCCATGATGATGTCCGAAAATTTTGGGATAATGATGCACTAAAAGATCCGTTGGGATTGTGTTAAATTTCCCGAAAATCGAGGGCTAAGGAAAGTGCTGACGGGAAATGCATTGGCGGCTCAAAGACTTTTTCCGGTACCAGTTGGCGAGTTAAAATTTCTGGCGTATGGAGGAACACAAAGGAGTGAATCACCTTCAACTAAAACAGAAGCATTGGCATGAAGATTCAAGTCAATTTGGGGCCTAATGTTGGGGATATTGCTTATTAAGTGACCCGCCCAATATGGGCCGGGTTACTAGTAAGGCGGTTCATCCTTTGACTCATTTGGGCCTCACCCTGGGCGGTTTAAGGCCGCAAGATGGTTGTGATTTGTGGAAGGTCTCTGGGTTTTGCAAGACGGCGACTCAGAGGCCGCGGTGGTCACGATTTGTAAAGAGGAAGGGACTCTTGTAAACCCTAAAGCCTCGACCTCTATATAAAGGCGAGTTGGAAGGGGGATAGGCAGGTTAGAAATCATCGAGTGCTAGGTAAGGCGAGTTACGCCTTTCTTGTAATCGAATCCACATCAATACACGCCAAGCAGGACGTAGGCTATTACCTCCACGCGAGGGGCCAAACCTGGGTAACCCGCCGCGTTCCTCCTGTTCAACCCCTTTGAGTCGCCACCAAAGTGCGATGGTTCCCATACTAAGTCCTTTCACGAGGACATCTGCCGTGACAAAACCACGACACACGTGTCAAGTGAATCAAAGTCAAGTGACTCCAAAAGTCCATCGGTATGGAGTTTCTTCATGTGTTTTACACCAATATGACCTACGCGGTTGTGCCATAAAAACATGGCGCTATCATTGTTAACTCTAACTCTTTTGGTCTCAATGTTATGTATATGTGTATTATCACTATCAAGATTCAATATGAACAATCCTCTCACTTTGGGAGCATGACCATAAAAGATATTACTCATAGAAATAGAACAACCATTATTCTGTGACTTAAACGAGTAACCATCTTGCAATAAACAAGATCCGGATATAATGTTCATGCTCAATAAAGGCACTAAATAACATTTATTTAAGTTCATAACTAATCCTGATTGTAACTGAAGTGAAACTGTGCCGACGGCGATTGCATCAACCTTGGAACCATTTCCCACATGCATCGTCACTTCATCCTTTGCCAGCCTTCTCTTATTCCGCAGTTCCTGTTTCGAGTTGCAAGTATGAGCAACAAAACCGGTATCGAATACCTAGGCACTACTACGAGAGCTGGTTAAGTACACATCAATAACATGTATATCGAATATACCTGATTTTTCTTTGGCCACCTTCTTATCAGCCAGATACTTGGGGCAGTTGCACTTCCAGTGACCCATACCCTTGCAATAATAGCACTTCGTTTCAGGCTTAGGTCCAGCTTTGGGTTTCTTCCTCGGATTGGCAACAAGCTTGCCGCTCTTCTTCGAATTACCCTTCTTTCCTTTGCCGTTTCTCTTGAAACTAGTGGTCTTATTCACCATCAACACTTGATGCACTTTACAGAGTTCTGACTCTCCGACTTTCAGCATCGCGAATAACTCGTCGGGTGACTTGTTCATCCCTTGCATGTTATAGTTCAACACGAAGCCCTTATAGCTTGGTGGCAGTGATTGAAGAATTCTGCCAGTGATAGCCTCTTGCGGGAGTTCAATCCCCAGCTCAGCTAGACGGTTTGAGTAACCAGACATTTTGAGCACATGTTCACTGACAGACGAATTCTCCTCCATCTTGCAAGCATAGAATTTATCGGAGGTCTCATACCTCTCGATCCGGACGTTCTTCTGAAAGATAAACTTCAACTCCTGGAACATCTCATATGCTCCATGACGCTCAAAGTGGCGTTGAAGTCCCGGCTCTAAGCCATACAAGACTGCACATTGAACTACTAAGTAGTCCTCCTTACGTGTTAACCAAGCGTTCTTAACATCTTGGTCAGCCGTAGCGGGTGGTTCATCTCCTAGCGCAGCATTAAGGACATAATCCTTCTTCCAAGCTTGCAGGAGCAACTTAAGATTACGAGCCCAGTCTACAAAGTTGCTTCCATCATCTTTCAACTTAGCTTTCTCTAGGAATGTATTAAAATTTAGGGTGACTGCCGCGTGAGCCATTGATCTACAACACAAATATATTCAAAGTGGACTTAGACTATGTTCAAGATAATTAGAGTTTAACTTAATCAAATTACTTGCTAAACTCCCACTCAAAAACTACATCTCTCTAGTCATTTGAGTGGTTCATGATCCAATTCCACTAGCTCAAAGTCCGATCATCACGTGAGTTGAGGATAGTTTCAGTGGTAAGCATCCTTATGCTAATCCTATCAACTATATGATTCATGATCGACCTTTCGGTCTCATGTGTTCCGAGGCCATGTCTGCACATGCTAGGCTCGTCAAGCTTAACCCTAGTGTTCCGCGTGTGCAACTGTTTTGCACCCGTTGTATGTGAACGTTCAGTCTATCACACCCGATCATCACGTGGTGTCTCGAAATGACGAACTGTAGCAACGATGCACAATCGGGGAGAACACAATTTCGTCTTGAAATTTTAGTGAGAGATCACCTCATAATGCTACCGTCGTTCTAAGCAAAATAAGGTGCATAAAAGGATTAACATCGCATGCAATTCATAAGTGACATGATATGGCCATCATCACGTCCTTCTTGATCTCCATCACCAAAGCACCAGCACGATCTTCTTTTCACCGGCGCCACACCATGATCTCCATCAACGTGCCGCCATCGGGGTTGTCGTGCTACTCATGCTATTACTACTGAAGCTACATCCTAGCAATATAGTAAACGCATCTGCAAGCACAAACATTAGTTTAAATACAACCCTATGGCTCCTGCCGGTTGCCGTACCATCGACGTGCAAGTCGATATTAACTATTACAACATGATCATCTCATACATCCAATATATCACATCACATCGTCAGCCATATCACATCACAAGCATACCCTGCAAAAACAAGTTAGACGTCCTCTAATTGTTGTTGCATGTTTTACGTGGTGACCATGGGTATCTAGTAGGATCGCATCTTACTTACGCAAACACCATAACGAAGATGTATGAATTTCTATTTAACCTCATCCAAGGACCTCCTCGATCAAATCCGATTCAACTAAAGTTGGGGAAACTGACACTCGCCAGTCATATTTGAGCAACGGGGTTGCTTGTAGCGATGAAACCAGTCTCTCATAAGCGTACTAGTAATGTCGGTCCGAGCCGCTTCGATCCAACAATACCGTGGAATCAAGAAAAGACTAAGGAGGGCAGCAAATCCCACCGCCCACAAAAACTTTTGTGTTCTACTCGAGATGACATCTACGCATGAACCTAGCTCATGATGCCACTGTTGGGGAACGTCGCAAGGGAAACAAAAAAATTCCTACGCGCACGAAGACCTATCATGGTGATGTCATCTACGAGGGGGATTTCAGATCTACGTATCCTTGTAGATTGCACATCAGGAAGCATTAAGAAATGCGGTTGATGTAGTGGAACGTCCTCACGTCCCTCGAACCGCCTCGCGAACCGTCCCGCGATCCGTCCCAGATCCGCTTCGATCTAGTGCCGAACGGACGGCACCTCCGCGTTCAGCACACGTACAATTCGACGATGATCTCGGCCTTCTTGATCCAGCAAGAGAGACGGAGAGGTAGATGAGTTCTCCGACAGCGTGACGGCTCTCCGGAGGTTGGTGGTGATCTTATCTTAGCAGGGCTCCGCCCGAGCTCCGTAGAAACGCGATCTAGAGGAAAAACCGTCGAGGTATGTGGTCAGGCTGCCGTGGCAAAGTTCTCTCAGATCAGCCCTAATACCTCAGTATATATAGGACGGAGGGGAGGGACCTTGCCTTGAGGCTCAAGGAGCCCCAAGGGGTCGGCCGAAGTGGGGGGGAGGAGGATTCCTCCTCCAATCCTAGTCCAACTAGGATTGGAAGGTGGAGTCCTTCTCTATTTTCCCACTACCCCCTTTTTTCTCTTTGATTTTCTTTCTCTCCTGCGCACGGACCTTCTTGGGCTTGCCCACCAGCCCACTAAGGGTTGGTGCGGCACCCCCAAGGCCTATGGGCTTCTCCGGGGTGGGATTCCCCCCCCCCCCACCCCCGGTGAACATCCGGAACCCATTCGTCACTCCCGGTACATTCCCGGTAATGCCGAAAACTTTCCGGTAATCAAATGAGGTCATCCTATATATCAATCTTCGTCTCCGGACCATTCCGGAAACCCTCGTGACGTCCGTGATCTCATCTCGGACTCCGAACAACATTCGGTAACCAACCATATAACTCAAATACGCATAAAACAACGCCGAACCTTAAGTGTGCAGACCCTGTGGGTTCGAGAACTATGTAGACATGACTCGAGGGACTCCTCGGTCAATATCCAATAGCGGGACTTGGATGCCCATATTGGATCCTACATATTCTACGAAGATCTTATCGTTTGAACCTTAGTGCCAAGGATTCATATAATCCCATATGTCATTCCCTTTTGTCCTTCGGTATGTTACTTGCCCGAGATTCGATCGTGAGTATCCGCATACCTATTTCAATCTCGTTTACCGACAAGTATTTTTACTCGTTCCGTAATAAAAGATCCTGTGACTTACACTAAGTCACATTGCTTGCAAGGCTTGTGTGTGATGTTGTACTACCGAGTGGGCCCCGAGATACCTCTCCGTCACACAGAGTGACAAATCCTAGTCTTGATCCATACTAACTCAACAGGCACCTTCGGAGATACCTGTAGAGCATCTTTATAGTCACCCAGTTACGTTGTGAAGTTTGATACACACAAAGCATTCCTCCGGTGCCAGTGAGTTATATGATCTCATGGTCATAGGAATAAATACTTGACACGCAGAAAACAGTAGCAACAAAATGACACGATCAACATGCTACGTTTACTAGTTTGGGTCTAGTCCATCACATGATTCACCTAATGATGTGATCCAGTTATCAAGCAACAACACCTTGTACATAGTCAGAAGACCTTGACTATCCTTGATCAACTGGCTAGCCAACTAGAGGCTTGCTAGGGACAGTGTTTTGTCTATGTATCCACACATGTATCTAAGTCTTTCATTCAACACTATTATAGCATGGATAATAAACGATTATCTTGTTACAGGAATTATAATAATAACTTATTTATCATTGCCTCTAGGGCATAATTCCAACAGTTTTGTCGACACCTCTATCTCTAAACATGTGGGCAAATTTATTGATCTCGGCTTTCGCTTGAGGACAAGCGAGGTCTAAGCTTGGGGAGTTGATACGTCCATTTTGCATCATGCTTTCATGTTGATATTTATCGCTTTATGCGCTGTTATTACACTTCACGGTACAATACTTATGCCTTTTCTCTCTTATTTTTAAGGTTTACATGAAGAGGGAGAATGCCGGCAGCTGGAATTTTGGTCTGAAAAAGGAGCAAGTTTGAGATACATATTCTGCGCAACTCCAAAAGCCGTGAAAATCAACGAGGAATTATTTTGGAATTTATAAAAAATACTAGGCGGAAGAAGTACCAGAGGGGAGCAACCAGGAGGCCACAAGCCTGCTAGGCGCGGCCTACCCCCTGGCCGCGCCTAGGGGGCTTGTGGGCTCCCTCTTGTCCCTCTAGCTCCCCTCTTTTGCTATAAGGAGGGTTTCGTTCCAGAAAAAATCAGGAGGAGGCTTTCGGAGGACTCACCGCCGCCACGAGGCGGAACTTGAGCAAAACCAATCTAGAGCTCTGGCAGGGCCGTCCTGCCGGGGAAACTTCCCTCCCGGAGGGAGAAATCGTCGCCATCGTCATCACCAACACTCCTCTCGTCAGAGGGGACTCATCACCATCAACATCTTCATCAGCACCATCTCATATCCAAACCCTAGTTCATCTCCTGTAACCAATCTCCGTCTCGCGACTCTGATTGCTACTTGTAAGGTTGCTAGTGTTGTTAATTACTCTTTTTAATTGATGCTAGTTGGATTACTCGGTGGAAGATCATATGTTCAGATCCTCAATGCTATTCAATACCCCTCTGGTCATGAACATAATTATGCTTTGTGAGTAGTCACTTTTGTTCCTGAGGACATGGGATAAGTCTTGCTATAAGTAGTCATGTGAATTTGGTATTCGTTCGATATTTTGATGCGTTGTATGTTGTTTTTCCTCTAGTGGTGTTATGTGAACGTCGACTACATAACAATTCACCATTTTTTGGGCCTAGAGGAAGGCATTGAGAAGTAATAATAGATGATGGGTTGCTAGAGTGACAGAAGCTTAAACCCTAGTTTATGCGTTGCTTCGTAAGGGGCTGATTTGGATCCACTAGTTTAATGCTATGGTTAGACTTTGTCTTAATTCTTCTTTCGTAGTTGCGGATGCTTGCGAGAGGGGTTAATCATAAGTGGGATGTTTGTACAAGTAAGGGCAGCACCCAAGCACCGGTCCACCCACATATCAAACTATCAAAGTAGCGAATGTGAATCATATGAACATGATGAAAACTAGCGTGACAGAAATTCCCATGTGTCCTCGGGAGCGCTTTACCTCCTATAAGAGTTTGTCCATGATTGTCCCTTGCTACAAAAGGGATTGGGCCATCTTGCTGCACCTTTGTTGCTATTGCTACTTGTTACTTGCTACGAATCATCTTATCACACAACTATTTGTTACCGATAATTTCAGTGCTTGCAGAGAATACCTTGCTGAAAACCACTTGTCCGATCCTTCTGCTCCTCGTTGGGTTCGACACTCTTACTTATCGAAAGGACTATGATAGATCCCCTACACTTGTGGGTCATCACGTGCCCCCACTCGACCTACTATCACTCGACCAGGTCCGGCCTGTCGAGTGCCAAGCGACTGTCAAATCAAATCTAAGACCCATGTCGATGTCACCGCCATTCGACAGCGGTCTCAGGGACTATACCCAGTGGGTGCACTCAGCATGCCCCCACTAGACCAGAAACCACTCAACTAAGACCTGATCTACTCGAGCAGAAAACAAGCAAGTATGCACCAAAGGAAAACACCCATTAGGTATAGAGTCAAGATGGACTTACAATTGCAATTGCTCGGACGCATTTCAAGACATAATCGATCAGGGTGAATGACAAAGACTCCAATGGACACATACTTCTGTGAAGCCCTAAAATGCATTCCGAATTTGTGTGTCTAATCAGAATCTGCATCGACCCTTTTTCACTCGAACCCCGACCCATTCGGGGGCTAATGATAGGGATATGTACCTAGGGTATGGTCTTAGGCCTAACCTACATGCCTTACTCAAGGACACTACATTGGAGAACTTAAAGATTACAAGGAAGACTCCGACTGAAATCATCATGGCGCATGAGTCTCTCGAGAGAACATCCACTCAAAGAACCAGAAGCCCTTTACTCGGAAGTCTTTCACTCGAACATCCACTCGACAGTTGCCTTTCACTCGGAAGAACCAGAAGTCAGTGGACCGCAGAAGAACAGAAGCCACTCGAGGGAGGCTAACAGTCATGCGTTCAACTAGTCGTCATAAGTAGCATTTATTACATACGTTATCAGTAACGTTCACCTTTATTACCACGATCGAACCCTTGGTTGCCGATTATTTATGAGGGGCAGCGCACTCTATATAAGCCACCCCTCCCGTGTGGCACAAGGGTTCGCACCCCTTATAACTCACACATTCCACACGACAGAAGGTCTCAAACACTGGGACGTACGATTGTTACCTCCACGAGAGGGGCCTGAACTCATACATTCGTGTGTACAATCTCACCGTACGTAGGACACTATCCTCTCCTTACGTACCCCTATCCTCTACCGTCAGGCTTGTCCTCACGACACTGCTCTCTTGTGGACGAATATGTCCTAGGTCTGATTGAATGTTGCTTCTTGAACAACCACCTTTATCCGTTCTTCCTAATGGAACCGAAGTTGTGGTAAGTATAACGGCTAAATCAGCCCTACACCCTACATAACGACCTAACAGTGGAGGGTGGCCTAACAATGTAGGATGTTTCTATGGTGCTCACCGTCGGTGGAGTCGACTAGCTGCCCATGCGGGAGACAAGTTGAGATGGAGATGAAGATGAGAAGCAGATCATGCTATCAGAGATTTAAGTCGTCGCCGCCACCACTGATTGTCCTACTGTTAGACGCGAGAGAGTAAAAGGGGCCACACCTATTCCGCACCATACTGCGGCGGCAAATACAGTCTCCCGCCAACTCTTTGCCTCCCCCACGGACTGTTGAGCATGCTGCCCCTTTTTGCATTCGACTATGTTTGCTTGCAGGAAATGGTTGTTTCAAATGTCCTCGGCAAGCCAAGCTCCACCTTGCCTTAATATTCATGCGCATGCGAGCGTACCTCTCATGTACGCACTAAACGGGCTTTTCTTGCATCCAGCGGGCCTGGGCCTATTTGCGTTGGACGCAGGCAAACAAACACATCCTTTGCACATGATCAAATTGTCTTGAAAAAAACGTGGTCAAACATCTCGATCAAAGTTTTAAAATGATGATCAGTTTCTCTCAAAAATAACGGAACTGGTAAATTCTGAACGTTCGGGATTTGACCATGGCAAAACCAACGTCTTTATGACAATTTTAATGATGCGAGGATGGCAAATTTAATTGACATGCACGATAATGTTCGGGCAAAAAATACATGGAGCGTGAATTTACCCTCTGTCTTGACTAAACTTGTCGTCCTGTCGTCACTAAAATTGACATTAGAAATGACCACTCAAACATGCTTCCACTCCATACAAAAGAAAACCCAGCTCAACAGTAACCCTTTCTCCTCACAAAACTAATCATCAATCATGCATTAGTACATTTTGAACTCGAACTGTCCTAGGTAGCGAATTGTGTGGCACATTTTCTTGCTAGGCATTGTCATGACTCTAAATCGAATCATGAAAGGGAAGACGAAGCTCCGAGCTTCTTATCATCGTATATAGTTTTTTAAGACAGTATGCGTTATCGTATGAGATTTTCAACTCATCGTACGCGTCTCGTCGTCAACGAAAACGTCTCCTTTCACTGAATGTGCATCACCGAAAATCCTGAAATAAATTCAAAAAAAATGCAAACAACATCACTTAAACCCTCATGGGTTGGGATACCACTATCATTTTGGACATTCAACCACAGATTGACTCGCGTTATCACATTTCCTATGGATGTAACTTTAACAAATTTCTCTCAAAAAATAATAAAACTTTACCATAGAATAAAAGTGCCACCCCCCCCCCCCCCCCTCCCCAAAACAAAAGTTTAAAAATGGACAGCCCTCTCAAAGTTCAAACATGGTGACCTTCGACCGGACATGGTAACGCACGCACGAGGTGATTATTAGAAAGCATTACTTCAAAAAAGGTTTTTCTATATCTTATAATGATTTAATCTATGACACTTTAATGGTTGGAAAAAGATTACCTTTTATCAGCCGATCGCGCGCGCCCGTTCGCCAGTTTCATGGCCTTTCGATCGTGTGTTGATCAGACGGACGACAACGTCCCCGCGTTTATCGAAGCCGCTTCTGTTTTTCTTTAACTCACATGTTGTTTTAGAATAGACGTTCCTTATATTGAGTAACAGTAGGGTTCACCCGACCGGTTTGAAGATGTCGTAATTTTTGCAATATGGGTAAGAAGATGTTGTAATTTTTACAACATGTTATAATTTTTGCAATATGGATCAGAAGATGTCGTAATTTTTACAACATGTCATAATTTTACAACATGGATCAAAAGATATCATAATTTTTGCAACATAGATCGGATGTCATAATTTTTACAACATGGTCGTTGTTTCTGGACGCTTAGCAGCTCCTTTAATGGTTTAGCATCTTTGGCCTAACTAGATGTGTTTCTATATCTTGTATAATCGTTTAGCATGTTCGCGCTTAAATCAAGCGAAGTGCTTATTTGAAGGTGTTGCTTCATTTTCTTTTGTTTGCTTTCCATCCAAATAAAACCTGCCCAGCACAAGTGTATTCTCCCGCAAAACTAATCAACAAACATGCATAGTAAATCTTGAACAACAGATTTAAGGAGAAGAGGCTGCCACGGTAATTAGCATGCTTGCGCTTAAGTCAACTGGATATTTCGATTCTGAAGCACAGCGCGCGCACATATAATTGATTCTTCTTCTGTGTAAATGCGAATAGTTTGAATATGTGCCAGTTCAATTTTAAATTATCAACCCATGGGACTTGCTTTTAACACTAAGACGCATAGGCATTTAGGACCTCTTTGATTCGCTGGAAATTTGCATTACATGACATAATACAACAACGACAGATCTAGTACACCGGCATGTCATACAACAAGGGGGTGCTTCTAGGACACTGACTAAACACATCTGCGACTACTAGTAGTACTACCTCCAGGAGGGACGACACACTTTGTAGAACACATGGAATGATGAGGCGATATAATCTATCTCCCGTTCTATCCATCCATGGCATGGACAAGGATAGAATGCAAGAAAGATTAGATTGATTGGTAGTTGGTAGTAGCCAGACACACTGGCCGGCGGAGGGCTTCCATCAGCAGGGGCGGCGCGGCTGGAGGTGCCCGACCACGTGCTCAGCCGTCCAACGCACGCCGTCCCGCGGCGGTTCGAAGCGCACCGGCAGGAACTCCTTGAGGCCGTCACAGGGGAACCACGACCCTGAGAAGTGCTCCACGAGCCCGTCCAGCCCCTTCATGCGATACGAACCCCAATCAAATTACGTGATGATGGCGAACATTAACTAGCGCGCAGCACGCGGCGGGGAGATTGAACCGACGAGCCAGACCGAGCAGTAACTAGGCGCGTACCTCCATGCGCGCGTGCACGACGTCGCACACCTTCTTGGAGCCCGCGGCTTCCCAACGGTGGCCGTCGAGGTGCGCGTGGAGCCGCCGCGCCGCCGCCGCCGTCGTCATGTTCACGAAAGCGTAGCCCTTGTTGAACCTCGTCCTGTGCACAACAGACCAAACTCTTCAAAAAGGTTGGATTCGAGAGCAGAATCATATCCAAAAGGAGTGTGAAAAGGTAGCATTGATTGTGTGGAAAGTAACCCTCGGGAGGGGAAACGGCTAGCAGTCATACCCGAAATCGACGGGGACGTACAGGAAGTCGTACTCCGACCTGACCCCGTCGCCGTCGCCGTCGCCGTCGCCGCCGAGCTTGGCGTTCTCCAACGCGCAGTGCTGGTCGAGGATGGACATGAATCGACCCTTCCTGCAATGCCCCACAGGAATCCAATCTTTAAGCAGAAGACCCAAAAATATCAAGCAAGAACCAGCTAGGAGACATGAGATCGATCAAAAAAGAGGGCAAACAACTAGGAGTAGTAGCATTGCATACATGAATCCGTTGGGAATATTGCGAATCATCAGCGACGTGTTGTTGCCATTGGGATTGAAGGCGAGGCGTGGCCACTGCCGGCGGCGCGGTTTGCCCGCGAAAGACGTACGCGGCCGGGGACGCAGAAGCGGCGCTCGCGGCGGCAGGGGAGAAGTGGGCTGCTCCCTGCTCCAAGGAGTGAGGACGGAGCGCGGGGAAGGCTGGTCCCTTACCTCCTCCTTCGCCGCTACCTCGCCTACGTCCTCGTTGATCTCGGTGATTCGACAACGGGTCGCCGCCGGCGGTTGCGGTGGCGGTGGCGGTGGTGGCGCCGTGCAGCAGTACACCATCAATGGCGCGGGGTACCCATATGCTGCCTGCAGCGGGAACGTGAGCATCCCCAACGGGATTTCTCCAGTGTGGCACCAGTCGCCGCCGTAGGCGAAAGGACACTCGTATGCCGGTGGGAATGGGGGCGGAGGCGGCGGGTACGAGAAAGAAGAGGGATAGCACCACGTGGTGGGAGCGAGTGCCATCGGAATCGGAAGGTACGGCGGCGCAACGGGGTTGAGGCGGGAGACGGCGCCGGCCATAGTCTTTTGGGGTTGGAGGTGAAGGAGAAAGGCGAGCAAAGGAGGGCTGAAGGAGAAATAGGAAGGCACCCGTCCTTATAAAGGAAGGAGGAAGATGAACAAGCAGGATCGGATTGACCAATAGTCAGTCGTTGCTTTTTTTCCTTTTGCAAAAGAAAAGGAGTAGGGTTTTCTCAAGGGGAGCTACGAGGCAAAATTGATAAAAATGATCCTAGGGGAAAGAACTCACAGAGTGACCCCTCGGAGAAAATATGTCACCCGGCTCACCCTTTTGTGTGGCGCCCGACACCTAGGCACCATACTACACTGTGTGACGCCTAGCCATTCGGCGCCACACCCCCCCGACCACCTGGCAGAGAGGGCCCACCCCCAGGCTGTGTGACGCCTAAGCCTCAGGCGTCACACATTGTAATGTGTGGCGCCGAACGCTTAGGCGCCACACAATGACTTATACAACCATGGGCCAGCCCCCTCCCCACCCCCTCCCCACCCCCTCCTCATTCCCCTCCCCCAGCCCCCTCTCCCAGCCATGGGCCCCTCTTCAAATCCTTCTCCAAATCACCAAATCTGAAGGTTTGGACCGGGCAATATTGATCCGGACCCGGATGAACTTGACATGGTGTTTGATTTGTGTCCTGGCTATGGTGAATTGTTGGAACAAGTCCGAAAGGATTTGAATTGGATGGACCCTAGTGACGTAGTTGAGTTTGATGGTAGGCATAATGTGAGATTCGGAATGCACATTCGTTGAAAGACCATGCGTGTCAACTCCGAGCAACGTTGGCTTGCATACAAGGATACGGTGGCCGAATCACTAGACAAGGCTTTAGAGTTATTTGCCATCAAAACAAATGTTCCTAACTTGTTGGATTTGAACCGGGTTGCCTCTTCGATTGTTGAAGCTATTCCTGCACCCATCAACGAAGAGGCCAACATTGAACCTCTTTCTTGTGTCGATGAGGCCAATGAAGAGGTCAACATTGAACATGAACCATTGGTAGAGGCTAATGATGAGCACGATGATGATGAGAATGATGGTAATGTTCTTCATGACAACAATCTTGGTGATTTGGACAAATATAATTTGTAAGAGACAATGGACCATTCTATTCCGTACTCACGTGGCTATGCCTCTGAGTCTGACGATGAGGGTCCCGGTGAAGAAGTTGATGAGGAAGTGTTCACGGCAAAGGAGGTTGAAGCTTTCACGAAGGTATTAAAGCGTGATCACCGGACACCATTGTTCGAGGATCTTAGCCTTGCGGATGAAGCCATGGTTAACGGAGGCGAAGGCATATTGTTTGGAGTTAGGCCACCTTATCATCGGGACACACATGGGAAGAATATTATTTTGCCGGGGGTCAAAGTTTGAAACATTCTTTGAACTGAAGATGTGGTTGGATGAATATTCTGTTACGCATTATAGGCCACACAAAGTTGTTCATTCAAACATGAAGCTGCGTTACACGGTTGCATGTGAGGATAGAGGGTGTCCTTGGATTGTCCGTGCAAGACCATGGAAAGGAGGGCCAGGATGGAACATTGTCAGTTGTATGCCTCACATGTGTCGAGGCAAGAGGGTTGATGGTGCCCTTTCGTCGCAAAGCCATAGACAACTCACCTCCGAGTTCATCGCTTATAGGCTTTCCAACTCTATCTCCTCTCTTCCTACAATGAGCATAAAAAGCGTACAAGACCTTATGAAAGCCCTCTTTCACTACGAGGTGAAATATGGTAAGGCATGGAAAGCAAAACAAGCCGCATTCAATATGTTGTATGGTGATTGGGAGCAAGCATACAACTGCATACCTAGGTTGTTGGGAGCTATTGCCCACACTAACCCGGGCATGGTTCATGTGGTCGAGCCGTATGGGGAGAAAACAAGGATTCTCAATGGAAATAGGGTCCGCGTATTTGGCCGTGCATTTTGGGCATTTGAGCAATGTGTGAGGGCTTTTCAGCACTGTCGTCCTGTCATCTCCATCGATGGCACGTTTTTGACCGGACAATTCAAGGGCACTTTGTTGGTTGCAATAGAAAGTGATGCCAATAACCGGTTGATGCCTTTGGCTTTTGCTTTGGTTGAGGCAAGGAACAATGTTAACTCGGAATGGTTCTTGCATATTTTGAGAACCAAAGTATTACCGTTTGAGAGGGAAATACGTGTCATATCGGATCGCCATCAAGGCATACTTAACGCGGTTGACATTGTCATTCCCGGCCATGCTCCTTTGCATCATCGATGGTGCATGAGGCATTTCTGTGCAAACTTCTACCGGGCATGTGGTAGCAAGGAGTTGGCGGATGATCTTCAAGATTGTTTTCAAGCATTTTTGGACAAACGATTTGCAAGATTGTACAACGCTTTGCTTGTAAACAAAAAACTTGATGCAGGTGGGCTTGAGTTTGTTAACAGGCACATTGAACTTCGGGCCAAGTGGGCACGAGCTTATGACGAAGATGGCCGAAGATATGGTCAAATGACAAGTAATACGGCAGAATGCTTCAACCGGGTGCTGAAGGGTGTCCGTGCATTGCCGGTGACGGGCAATAGTTCAATACACATTCGAAAAGTTGAGAGCATACTTTCTAAACTACTCGCAAGAAACAGATGATCAGATTGCGGGAGAGAACAAGAAAAAGTACAAGTACCAGTTTCCACCAAAGGTTGATAAATGGATGGTATTTCAATCACGGAAGGCTGACTCCCAAACGGCTACCCTCTACAACAACAAGGATTGGACATACCAAGTGAATGAGCGCGGAGGAATGACAAACGATGGCCAGCAACACGGAAACAAGGCGTTCAAGGTATCTTTATCCTTGTGTGATTGCTCTTGTGGGAGGCCAAGGTTGCTTCATCTCGCATGCTCGCATTTGTACACGGCAGCTCGCAGTAGGAATGTGGACGTCAACCATCCACTAACCGTGAGGGAGTCCGAGTTCTCGATCATGACCATGAAGCATACATGGGCTCCTAGATTTGAACCATACTTTGACCAATCACAATGGCCGGAGTATCATGGAGTACAACTATGGCCCGACCCAGAGTGGAAGGTTGTGAAACTGGGAAGACGAAAGACAAAGCGTTTTAGAGGAGACATGGATGGATGGGGCCATGGTGGTGGCAGAGGAATGGGGAACAACCAATTCTAAGAGCCTACTGAGAGATCACATTGTGGAGAGTACGGTGTAACAGGACACAACACAAGAAGGTGTACGAAGCGAAAGAAGAAGTCCAAAAACAATGATTCCAGGTCAAGCCAACCAAGTCCTAGCCAACCAAGTTCTAGCCAACCAAGTCCTAGCCAACCAAGTTCAAGCCAACAAGGGACGGGTCAAGGAAGCACGAGCCAACAAGGGACGGGTCAAGCAAGCACAACCCAACAAGTTCCTACTCAACATGTTCCTAGCCGACATGGGCTTACTAGAGGACGTGGTGCTAGAGGCAGGGGTGGTGCTAGAGGCAGGGGTGGGATAGGTCGTGGTGGTGCTAGAGGCAGGGGTGGGATAGGTGGTGGTGGTGCTAGAGGCAGTGGTGGGATAGGTGGTGGACTTACTAGGATTGGTATGCGCGTTCTGTATGTCACATATTTGACTTATCTTTATCATGTTGTTTTTCATGCTCCTTTGTGTGTTATTTTACTAACTATGAGCTTTGATGCCTGTTTTGTAGGTATGGACGCTTCTCAACCCAACAAGGCAAAAGCGGAGTGGGGGAGGAGAAGGATGCAGCCAGTGAGGAGCAGCGGTTGATGGAGAGGGTTGCAAAGAAGTTGAGAGAGGAGGATGCAGCCGAAGCGCGAAAGAAGAAGGATGAGGAGCATAAGGCAAGGATGGATGAGCAGTGGCAAATGGAACTTCAGCGCATGAGATATGAGGCTAGGATAAAGGAGAATGACAGGAAGACGCTAGAGAAACGTAAAAAATAACATGAAGCTAACTTTAAGAAGATGATGGAAGAGGGCGCAGCAAAGAGAGAGCGGGAGCATCAACGCTTCACGGAGAGGGTTAAGGAAGAGGCTTCAAAAATGCGCAAAAGGGAAGAGGAAGAGGAAGAAGAGAGGAAGAAGAAGAAGGGAAAGGGGCCTTGTCGACCCAATAGAGCCGGATGCTTCTATTCTCATGCACGCTTTCATCTTCGAACCCTATGTGTTGTTGAACCCTATGTGTTGTTGAACCTTGTTCGCTTGCGCGCTTTCTTACTATAAAACTCCACTATGTATGCACTTTTGGACGTATGTTCTTTAAGAACCCTATGTATGTTTGAACTCCACCCTCTTTGTGTTGTATGTTTTAACTCCAGTATTATTGTGTTGTATGTTTGAACTCCAGTATATTTGTGATGTATATTTGAACTCCTCGAGCACTATGTGCTGCAGTTTTCAGCATGCCAGAATGTGTGGCGCCTAAGCCTTGGG
The DNA here is from genome assembly GCF_904849725.1 of Hordeum vulgare subsp. vulgare. Taxonomy (NCBI): domain Eukaryota; kingdom Viridiplantae; phylum Streptophyta; class Magnoliopsida; order Poales; family Poaceae; genus Hordeum; species Hordeum vulgare. The sequence goes on along the minus strand of NC_058524.1, from coordinate 511,934,084 downwards.
CGTTGCACATGTGTGGCGCCTAAGGCTTAGGTGCCACACATGTGAAACAGAGTAAGAGAAAGTCCACATCTAAGATGCCAGTAGGTTTTCACATGTGTGGTGCCTAAGGCTTAGGCGCCACACATGTGAAACAGAGTAACAGGAAGTCCACATTTGAGATGCCAGTAGGTTTTTACATGTGTGGCGCCTAAGGCTTAGGCGCTACACATGTGAAAACCTACTGGCATCTCAAATGTGGACTTCCTGTTACTCTGTTTCACATGTGTGGCGCCTAAGGCTTAAGCGCCACACATCACATGTGTGGCTAAGGCTTAGGCGCCACATAAGTGAAACAGAGTAACAGAGAACTTGGCTACTCTTTTGATGAGTAATGCTCATCCTTATCTTAGTTTCACTTTGTTTCTCATTTCATCAAGACTATGTTTCTCATTTCATCAAGACTATGTTGATGAGGATATGTCTTGCACTTTGTTTCTCATTTCATCAAGACTATGTTGATGAGTAATGCTCATCCTTATCTTAGTCTTCTCAAGTGCTTTTCCATGACTCACACACATTATTTTGGTTGAGCCTATCTTAAGATTACAAACAAAGTAAGATACAACTTGCTGAAATTAAGATACAACTTGCTGATACAACTTGCTGAAATGAAGATACAACTTGCTGAAATTAAGATACAACTTGCTCATACAACTTCGTGAAATCTACCGAGTCCAACGTGGATATTTTCCTTTTCCATCACTGGCTTCTTCTGCTGCCTGGGCCGCACGGGCTCTTTCTCTCTTTCTCTCCCTCTCAGCTTCACGGGCTTGTTCCCGCTGTCTGTAAACCTCCTCTAGCTGTAGTTTCACTTCTTGGTTTTTCCTTATCATCTCATCAAGAAAAGCCCTCTGCTCCACACAGTACTCTTCCCACTCTTTCTTCTGCGCTGTTTTCTCCTCTGCTTCAGCCTTCTCGCGGCGCTCTTCCAAGTCCCAGCTAGCCCATGCACGGCGACCTCTTTCACGAATCTCGGTCACCGCCCAGTCCGGCATTTCCGTGTCAATCCAACGATAGTACATGCAGAGAGGAGGAGGAGACTACCGGATGGATCAGATTCAAGTAAACAATTATATCAAGTAAACAATAATCTGGATGACTTGAGCATACCAGAGGCCTGATGTATGCATAATAGATTCAGGTGGATCAGATTCATAATTGGCGCACATGAAAAACTTCATGCCCAACCAATCTGAAAAATCCTCCACCTCCTTCACCTTGCAGAGATCACCGCACCAACATCGAACTGCTTCCACCCCCCCGAGGCAAACTCGCACTCTTCATTTTCTTAGGCCTGATGCTTTGATCCGAGCTAGGCAAACTCATATTGACTAAAGCGGTGGTAGTGTTCTCAAGTGAGGCTGGATGACGGAGGAAGGCAGTCCAATGCCTCCTTTTATAGACCGGAAAGGAGACGTAGAAAATTTAGCGGGAACGGAGGAGGGAAAGGTGGCGGGAAAGGAGACGTCGAAATATTGGCGGGAACGGAGGAGGGAAAGGTGGCGGGAAAGAAGACATGGAAATATTGGAGGGAAACAAGACGTGGAAAGAAGACGGGGGAGGGAAAGGTGGCGGGAAAGAAGACGTGGAAATATTGGCGGGAACGGAGGAGGGAAAGGTGGCGGGAAAGGTTGTACTCAAAATTTGGGGAGAACGGAGGAGGGAAAGGTGGAGGGAAAGGGTGTGCTCAAAATTTGGGGGAACGGAGGAGGGAAAGGTGGCGGGAAAGAGTGTGCTCAAAGGTTCCAACAGGTTTTCACATGTGTAGCGCCTAAGCCTTGGGCGTTGCACATGTGTGGCGCCTAAGCCTTGGGCGTTGCACATGTGGGCGCCACACATGTGGAAACCTGCTGGAAGCTGAATTTTGACAGCAATACAACATTTTGACAGCATATATTTTGACAGAAATTTAAAACATATGTGCAACACCAACAAGTGCAAATCCTTCACAAGCAAATGGTTGACAACACAAGCAAATGGTTCACAACACAAGTAAATGGTTCACAACTATTAATGGTTCACAACACAAGTGCAACACCAAGTAAATGGTTCACAACTCCAAATGGTTCATAACAAAAGTGTAACACCAACAAGTGCAAATGATTGAAAACTCCAAATGGCTCCGGTTCACATCTTGGCGCCTCGTCCCCTCTTAGAAACTAGCTTCTTTCTTCTCGAAACTACAAATTGCTCCGGGTCATCCGACTCATCGTCATCGTCATCCTCATCCTCATGGTCCATGCTTCTCATCCTTGACAAACGAGAGCCCCCGGCGACCGGGTTCTTTCCTTTCGCATAATCATCCAGTGAGTACCGCCTAAATTCCTTCCTAGGCTTCAACATGTAAGCGGAGCGTTGGAAAGCCTTCAACGTCATCCCGTCCGCAACCTAATACATATGAAGGTTGAAAGTTGAAAGTTGAAGGTTGAAAGTTGAAGGTTCAAAGTGCACAATGTTTTATGGCTATGTCATACCTTAGGAGTGTCAACATCATCCTCTACAGTATTTATTTGGGTATTAGCTGCCGAGGTAATGTCACCATCGTCCATACGAGCGCCCGAAGAAGATGAATCGTCTAGAGTATTTCTTTGGGATGAACCGGATCTCAAAGGTGAAACATATTCAGGGTCACGACAACCTAAAATGTTGGATAGGCGCCGCAACTTCTTGCCCTGTTCCTGTTAGATTCAAATATAAATGACATATATAAGGTACCGTATGTTGCATTCGTGGGCAAAATAATAATAATGACACAACACCTTTATGAAAAGACGAAGTGCAGATTCTCCCTTTTTTCCTCCAGGTGTCTTCTCTAGAATATCTTCGGACTCATCAGCTTGTTTCTTGACCTCTTTGCGCTATGATCACAAGATAATGACATGCAAGTGAATAGGTGTACTAGCATTCATATTTAACATAGGCGAGCACACTTACCACAAAGTTCAGGACAGGGGCGAAGGAAGTTTGGTACCCTTCGCGAATTAACTTGTTGTAATCGCCATGGGCAAGTGCATCGTACTCAGTGGGTTCTTCCAATATGTCCTCCTCGTAAGCCGGCGGACAAATCTCGACACGAGTACTCTCCTGAAACCATTTTAGGTAGTTGTTGAATGCAAGCGGACAATGCTGGCGGTGCTGGGTTCGTTGCGCACTCGAAGCTGCCTGCACACTTTGCTCGAACATAATGACATAGTTCTTATGATGCTTATGCCAATCCTTGATCTTTTGCTGCCTCCTCCTATCCAACCTGCTTTTAACAAAACCCATCAGTAGCTCGCTCAACACTAAAAAGAAAACTCATCAGTACATCTTTATTGTGCATGATTTTGTTACCTGTGAAGCTGTGTGTCTGTGTCCACCCACTCCAGCGGGTGTGGCTGAAACAACCCAAATTGATGCATCACACGATGCGGGAGATGAAACTCAACCGCCCAATTGCATATAAGGGGAAAACCCATTAGCCAAAGATGTTTTTCCTGCAGGCATAGTGGATTGAGTTCGAACGTGTGTGCATCACCAAAGTTTGGCCCGGCACCATATGGTTGCCATTCCACCTACAACACAACATAAAAGGCACAATTCATTTTACTCACTACATAAAAGCTGGAAGTCAACTCTGAAACCATCTTACCTGCTCGGGGGTAAGCGAATCCATCTCGTTGGTGTATTGCTTGTACAATAGGTTCACTTCTCTTGCCACCTCCGGTACCAAGTCCCACTTGTAAGCCCATGTAGGAAGCCGTACAGGGTTGCCGTGGTCATCCCAGGTATTCCACTTTGAGCTTTTAGGGCGTCCAACAGGTAGGCGTTCCCAGCTCCATACTGAAAGTACGAGCATACAACCACCAACTCCACCGTCCTTTGTGGTCCTGCGACAAGCATCGTCCAACTACAAGTAACAACAAACATGCATCAGTTTAGCAGAAAAAGATAACAGAGAGTACTTACTATTAACAATTTATTACCTGCCGATACAAGTAAGCCAGTGCGGCCGAGCCCCAACTGAACTTGTTGTTGGAAACAGTCAACGCCTTCAGCCACATCCATGGAGCATTCTTGCTAGTGCCGTCAGCAAAGATAGTCCTAGAGATGACGTACCACATGTACACGCGAGCATACCTCTGGATCACCTCGTCATCTGCATCCTGAGGACAATGAGCAAAGTTCGCGGCAATCCAAGTGAAAGGAGTGCCGGCCGGGACTCTATCTTTCTTCCCTCCATCTTCTACCTCCGGCTCCTGCGACGACATACCAATAAGGGCCTCCATTTGTTGCCGCCATCCCCCGGAATCAGTGCTCATACAAAGAGGCTTCCCCTCGATCAGAAGTGCGGTGATCATGGATACATCTTGAAGAGTAACTGTCATCTCTCCGGTCCGGAGGTGAAAACTATGTGTCTCCGGCCTCCAACGATCAATAAGTGTTGTGACTGCCGCAGCGTTCAGATTGGGCGTTGACCGACTCACAAGCTGACTGAATGGAAGGAGTCCTGTCATCTTGATGTATGGGGTGTACCGCTCATCGTACTGCATTACAGACGATGCCCCGTGAGACCGGATCTTCAAGGGCGTAAGCTCCTGCAAACAGATAGGAGTAAGTGATATCATTACATTTTCAAGTGCTTATTAAATACATGATTTTTTATCATATGATCTACTTACCATTTTCTTCTTCGACATGAAATAGGCCGGGTGTTCAACGTCATAAACATCATTCAGAAGCCACACCATCCTACAAATCACAAAAAAATACTCATATTCAAAAAATTACTCATCTACTAATCCACTCATCTACATATTATTCAAATCCTAAGAACTCATATGAATCTACTCATATCCTAACTACTCAAATCCTAAGAACTCATATGAATCTACTCATATCCTAACTACTAAAATCCTAAGAACTCATATCCTAACTACTCATATCAATCTAGTCATATACTAACTATTAATACTAACTACTAATATGAATCTACTCATATCCTAACTAGTCAAATCCTAAGAACTCATATCCTAACTAGTCAAATCCTAAGAACTCATATCCTAACTACTCAAATCAATCTACTCAACAAAAGCCTATTCCACTTGGATAGAAGGATGGGAAACGGAAGAGATTACCTAGTAGCCAACCTCGGGGGATCAATCCAAGGAAGAAATCACCAGATCTGAAGGAGATGGGGGAGGGGATTAGGGATTGGAAGAGAGCCAGCCGCCGCCGTTCCTGTTTCTGTTTGAATGAGGGAGGGGAATGGGGAGGGGGTGGGGAGGGGGGCTGGCCCGTGGCTGTATAAGTCATTGTGTGGTGCCTAAGCGTTCGGCACCACACATTACAATGTGTGACGCCTAAGGCTTAGGCGTCACACGGCCTGGGGGGGGTGGGCCCTATATGCCAGGTGGTCGGGGGGCTGTGGCGCCCAACGGCTAGGCGTCACACAGTATAGTGTGCCGCCTAGGTGTCGGGCGCCACACAAAAGGTTCAGCCGGGTGACATATTTTCCCCGAGGGGTCACTCTGTGAGTTCTTTCCCCCCAGGGGTCATTTTTGCCGAGCTACCACCCCTGTAACCATCGGATCTCTTCACGTACGCAGCCGTCCGATCTAACTCCTAATACGTGGTTCGGTCTTCTCTTCCGATATATTAATTCCTGAAACAACAAACTAGTTGCGGAAACAACCGCTTTGTTTCGGCCCTGATAGAGCTGCGGATGGCTATAGAATTTTTTCTGCAATAAAGATCGTGTTACGGTAATACTTATGTAATTTTTTTCAATATAGTTTGTTATAGAATGTTTTTTGCAACAAAGATCGTGTTGCGAAAATACATGTATAATTTTTCAGTAACAGAGTTTATTATAGAATATTTTCTAAAACAAAAAGCGTATTGTGGAAACACATGTAGATTTTTTGTGTGTAACAGATTTTGCTATAACATATTTGCTGTAACCAAGATCGTGCTGCGGAAACACTTGTAAAAGATCTGTTGCCTCGCGAGTCGACGGATCTGGCATATCTAGCATTCACATATGCTTTCCTATTTATGCAACAAAAGTCTCGTTGAGGAACCCTTTTTAACAGAAATCATGTTGCAAAAACATTTACGGCATAGATTGTGTTGTAGATTTTTTCCAACAGAGGTTGCGTTGTAGATTTTTTGAGGAAGGAGGAAGAGTAGGCGGAGAGAAGGTGGAGAGAAGGGAGGGCTAACAACGGAGGACAACTTGCTCGTCACGATGCCAAAACGTTTGGTGACGTGCGTGTCCTGCCAGAATCCAGATCTTGTCACAAACTACTTGTTGCGGAAAATAAAGTTGCAAGTTGCAAACTTAGACTGTAAAAGGAGGATGCTCTGAAGTCGTCCGCTTAAAGAAAGATCCGACGACCAGAGAGGCGATCGATGCGCACAGACGGGTCCGTCGGATGACTAGAAGCTTTTCCCTTTTCGGGGAGTGCTACGTGTCCACCTGTAGATGTCTAGTAAACATCCGTCGTCATTATAATCACCGGATCTCCGCGCGCGCAGCCATCCGCAACCGTCCGATCTAACTCCTCGCAAGCGGCTCGGTCGTTTCCGCCGACACATTAATTTCTGAAACAATAAACCGGTTGCGAAAACAACCGCTTTGTTTCTACCCCGATAGAGCTGCGGACGACTATAGAATTTTTTCTGTAACAAAGATCATTTTACGGAAATACCTATGTATTTTTTTGCAATATAGTTTGTTATAGAATGTTTTTTGCAACAAAGATCGTGTTGCAAAAAGACATGTATAATTATTTTTCGTAACCGAGATTATTTATTATAGAATATTATCTGTAACAAAAATCGTATTGTGGAAACACATGTAGATTTTTTTGTAATAGACCATGAAAAGGCTCTATTCAAAGAAAACATGCGCCAGCTGACTGTTGAACAAATCCAAGCATATCACACGATGGTGGCAGATTTGAAAACTAAGTTTGAAATGTGTCATGAAGTCGCCAAAGGTGCCCTAGCGCGTGTGAAAATGAAATCTGGGAAGATGGTCCATGCTCACAACGAGATGCTGGAGAGAAAAGCACTTGGCCAACCACCTCTTGACCCAAGAATCATTGAGAGGTCAAGGCAAGCTTGTGATTCTTCAAGCCCGTCTGCACCATCAAGGCAAGACAAGAATAGAATTATCTTCCTAGCTGGCTTCTCTCGCACAAGGACACCTCCTCCTTCCCCTGCTGTGTCCAAGAAGACAGAATAGGCCGAGTCTAAATCTATAAAACGCAAATATGTGTGAACTACCTAGACTCAACCTGCAAAGAAGCTAAAGACAAAGAATACAAAGTCTTCAAGCTCGGTCCAAGTGCTCAAGCCCATTCAAGTCCCCTCTTCTAGTCCACCTGCTCGCGAGGAGACCCTACTAGTGACGCCTATCTCCATGGCTCCTCCTGTGTGAGAAAATGTTGATAGACGTATTATTCTTCATGAGTCTACTACCACAGAGGCTTCACCAATTGAAGATATCCCAGCTCATGAATCCACCCCAACTGAATACATTTCTTTTTCTAAAGACAATTTTGAACAAGAACCGGTACCTCAAATTGATGCACTGCCAGTATCATCACCACTGCCAACTTTCAGTGAGCATGTGGACATTGGCTCGCCTCCGGTGCCAATCGTCCCTGATACGCTCTCGGAAAAGTCCACCCGAACACCCCCCATGCATGAAGTCATTCCTCGCACTTCGCCTACTCATTTTTGAACTCATGTGCTGCAATCACCCGAGTCTCCATTCAAAGCCATGGAAGTTGAAACACCTGATCATGCATCGCCACTCAAAAGGCTTCGCACGGGAGCAAGGCCCATTATATCTTCAATGACAAGCATACCTGAAGATTAAGTGCAAGGTGATCCGAATGCATCAGTCGAGTAGATTCCTTGGATTGAAGATGTTGCTTGTGAACAACAAGAGAATGAAGCCAAAGCAGCCAAAGACATTGCTGCTGCCACTGATGTTGCTCCTCTAGAAACCCACCTCATAGCAATCACAAGGGAAAAGCCAATGCCCCATCTGCTGATGGTCCTTCTGTTCCTACCACACCATCGACTCACGACAATTCTGAAAACAATGTCATGGATCGCAATAGGGAAGGAGGGATGGTGCCAACCAAATGGCCCAAGCTAGTTCTGCCACCAAGAATGGTCGTCAGTATGAATTCGACATTCATCATCGCCCAAGAGTCATGAATCCGATGACAAATCTTCAGAGTCTTCGACAACAAGTACCATCGCATCATCTTGTCTTTAGTGTCACACAATTCAGTCCCAATAATACATTCCTTGACTCTAATCGAAATCCCTACAAGCATCAAAAGATTCAGTCTGATCATTTCCGGAGTGCTCCACAACGCACCTACTATACATGTATGGTCTATGGCCAGAACAAGATATTCCCCACAAGCATCTTAGCTTTTAAGCCATGAGTGGTCCTCCTTGTTTTGATCAAGCCCTCGATTGTCTTCGGGATGTTGGACTATTGCCTCTTGTTGTTGATCATGAAGATTGGAATGGAGAATTTATTCTTCAATTTTATGCAACTCCCCCATCTCTGGATTTGGGAGAGATCTGAAGACATGGGCAATGGACTTCATGATCTGTGATGAGCATATCAAGGCTCCTGCCACCACTCCACTTGTTGCATCACGCAAAGACTTTCATCTGCAATGTGCTGCTGATGCAGAAGCTACAAAGAGTATCTTCCAAATACCTGAGCCCAACATGACTGAAATGCTGACACTCATGAAGCCATTGGCATCAGATGAATACTTTCCCACAATATTCTTTGTTGATGATCTTCAATATCTGCCGAAGACTATTTATCATATTCTTCGACATACTATATGGACCATCAAAGGGCATTCACCTTCACGCAAGCTGGAAGGCACACTGAAGACTTTGATCTATAATAAAGTTTATTGCATAAGGTTTATTCTTCAAGACTTATTCTTGCGCAACCTTGCAGCTAATGGTATCAATCTCTTTGAACCAAAGATCTACGCTTCATGGATAATGCACTTTATCAAGCGCAAAATATGTTGGAATTATGCCCTAGAGGCAATGATAAATAAGCTATTATTATAATTCCTGTATCAAGATAATCATTTATTATCCATGCTATAATTGTATTGAATGAAGACTTAAATACATGTGTGGATACATATACAAAACACTGTCCCTAGCAAGCCTCTAGTTGGTTAGCCAGTTGATCAAGGATAGTCAGGGTCCTCTAACTATGTACAAGGTGTTGTTGCTTGATAACTGGATCACATCATTTGGTGAATCATGTGATGTACTAGACCCAAACTAATAGACGTAGCATGTTGATCGTGTCATTTTGTTGCTACTGTTTTATGCGTGTCAAGTATTTATTCCTATGACCATGAGATCATATAACTCACTGGCACCTGAGGAATGCTTTGTGCGTATCAAACGTCACAACGTAACTGGGTGACTATAAAGATGCTCTACAGGTATCTCCGAAGGTGTCCGTTGAGTTAGTATGGATCAAGACTGGGATTTGTCACTCCGTGTGACGGAGAGGTATCTCTGGGCCCACTCGGTAATACAACATCACACACAAGCCTTGCAAGCAATATGACTTAGTGTAAGTCATGGGATCTTGTATTATGGAATGAGTAAAGAGACTTGCCGGTAAACGAGATTGAAATAGGTATGCGGATACTAACGATCGAATCTCGGGCAAGTAACATACCCAAGGACAAAGGGAATGACATACGGGATTATATGAATCCCTGGCACTAAGGTTCAAACGATAAGATCTTTGTAGAATATGTAGGATCCAATATGGGCATCCAGGTCCCGCTATTGGATATTGACTGAGGAGTCCCTCGGGTCATGTCTACATAGTTTTTCGAACCCGCAGGGTCTGCACACTTAAGGTTCGGCGTTGTTTTATGCGTATTTGAGTTATATGGTTGGTTACCGAATGTTGTTTGGAGTCCAGGATGAGATCACGGACATCACGAGGGTTCCCGGAATGGTCCGGATACGAAGATTGATATATAGGATGACCTCATTTGATTACCGGAAAGTTTTCGGCATTACCGGGAATGTACCGGGAGTGACGAATGGGTTCCCGATGTTCACCGGGGGGGCCAGCCCACCCCGGGGAAGCCCATAGGCCTTAGGGGTTCCGCACCAGCCCTTAGTGGGCTGGTGGGCAAGCCCAAGAAGGCCCCTGTGCAGAGAGAAAGAAAATCAAAGAGACAAAAAGGGGGAAGTGGGAAAATAGAGAAGGACTCCACCTTCCAATCCTAGTTGGATTAGGATTGGAGGAGGAATCCCCCCCCCCCACTTCGCCCGACCCCTTGGGGATCCTTGAGCCTCAAGGCAAGGTCCCTTCCCTCCCTCCTATATATACCGAGGTATTAGGGCTGATTTGAGACAACTTTGCCACGGCAGCCCGACCACATACCTCCACGGTTTTTCCTCTAGATCACGTTTCTACGGAGGTCGGGCGGAGCCCTGCTGAGATAAGATCATCACCAACCTCCGGAGCGCCGTCACGCTGCCGGAGAACTCTTCTACCTCTCCGTCTCTCTTGCTGGATCAAGAACGCCGAGATCATCGTCGACCTGTACGTGTGCTGAACGCGGAGGTGCCGTCCGTTCGGCGCTAGATCGTGGGACTGATCGCGGGACGGTTCGCGGGGCGGATCGAGGGACGTGAGGACGTTCCACTACATCAACCGCGTTCACTAACGCTTCTGCTGTACGGTCTACAAGGACACGTAGATCACACATCCCCTCTCGTAGATGGACATCACCATGATAGGTCTTCGTGCGCGTAGGAAAATTTTTGTTTCCCATGCGACGTTCCCCAATAGTGGCATCATGAGCTAGGTTCATGCGTAGATGTCATCTCGAGTAGAACACAAAAGTTTTTGTGGGCTGTGATGTGCGATTTGCTGCCCTCCTTAGTATTTTCTTGATTCCGCTGTATTGTTGGATCGAAGCGGCTCAGACCGACATTACTCGTACGCTTACGAGAGACTGGTTTCATCGCTATGAGCAACCCCGTTGCTCAAAGATGACTGGCAAGTGTCGGTTTCTCCAACTTTAGTTGAATCAGATTTGACCGAGGAGGTCCTTGGATGAGGTTAAATAGCAATTCATATATCTCCGTTGTGGTGTTTGCGTAAGTAAGATGCGATCCTACTAGATACCCATGGTCACTACGTAAAACATGCAACAACAATTAGAGGACGTCTAACTTGTTTGTGTAGGGTATGCTTGTGATGTGATATGGCCGACGATGTGATGTGATATATTGGATGTATGAGATGATCATGTTGTAATAGTTAATATCGACTTGCACGTCGATGGTACGGCAACCGGCATGAGCCATAGGGTTGTCTTTAAACTAATGTTTGTGCTTGCAGATGCGTTTACTATATTGCTAGGATGTAGCTTTAGTAGTAATAGCAGGAGTAGCACGACAACCCCGATGGCGACACGTTGATGGAGATCATGGTGTGGCACTGGTGACAGAAGATCGTGCCGGTGCTTTGGTGATGGAGATCAAGAAGCACGTGATGATGGCCATATCATGTCACTTATGAATTGCATGTGATGTTAATCCTTTTATGCACCTTATTTTGCTTAGAACGACGGTAGCATTATGAGGTGATCTCTCGCTAAAATTTCAAGACAAAATTGTGTTCTCCCCGACTGTGCACCGTTGCTACAGTTCTTCGTTTCGAGTCACCACGTGATGATCGGGTGTGATAGACTCAACGTTTACATACAACGGGTGCAAAACAGTTGCACTCGCAGAACACTCGGGTTAAGCTTGACGAGCCTAGCATGTGCAAACATGGCCTCGGAACACATGAGACCGAAAGGTCGATCAAGAATCATATAGTTGATATGATTAGCATAGGGATGCTTACCACTAAAACTATCCTAAACTCATGTGATGATCGGACTTGAGCTAGTGGAACTGGATCATGAACAACTCAAATGACTAGAGAGATGTACTTTTTGAGTGGGAGTTTAGCGAGTAATTTGATTAGTTAAACTCTAATTATCTTGAACATAGTCTAAGTCCACTTTGAATATATTTGTGTTGTAGATCAATGGCTCACACGACAGTCACCCTGAATTTTAATACGTTCCTAGAGAAAGCTAAGTTGAAAGATGATGGAAGCAACTTTGTAGACTGGGCTCGTAATCTTAAGTTACTCCTGCAAGCTGGGAAGAAGGATTATGTCCTTAATGCTGCGCTAGGATATGAACCACCCGCCATGGCTGACCAAGATGTTAAGAACGCTTGGTTAACACGTAAGGAGGACTACTCAGTAGTTCAATATGCAGTCTTGTATGGCTTTGAGCCGGGACTTCAACGTCACTTTGAGCGTCATGGAGCATATGAGATGTTCCAAGAGTTGAAGTTTATCTTTCAGAAGAACGCCCGGATCGAGAGGTATGAGACCTCTGATAAATTCTATGCTTGCAAGATGGAGGAGAATTCGTCTGTCAGTGAACATGTGCTCAAAATATCTGGGTACTCAAACCGTCTAGCTGAGCTCGGGATTGAACTCCCGCAAGAGGCTATCACTGACAGAATTCTTCAATCACTGCAAGGGATAAACAAGTCACCCGGTGAGTTATTCGCGATGCTAAAAGTCGCAGAGTCAGAACTCCGTAAAGAGCATCAAGTGTTGATGGTGAATAAGACCACTAGTTTCAAGAGAAACAACAAAGTAAAGAAGGGCAATTCGAAGAAGAGCAGAACGCCTGTTGCCAATCCGACGAAGAAACCCAAAGCTGGACCTAAGCCTGAAATGGAGTGCTATTATTGCAAGGGTATGGGTCACTGGAAGCGCAACTGCCCCAAGTATCTGGCTGATAAGAAGGCGGCCAAAGAAAAATCAGGTATATTTGATATACATGTTATTGATGTGTACTTAACCAGCTTTCGTAGTAGTGCCTAGGTATTCGATACCGGTTCTGTCGCTCATATTTGCAACTCGAAACAGGAACTGCGGAATAAGCGAAGGCTCGCGAAGGATGAAGTGACGATGCGCGTGGGAAATGGTTCCAAGGTTGATGCAATCGCCGTCGGCACAGTTTCACTTCAGTTACCACCAGGATTAGTTATGAACTTAAATAAATTTTATTTAGTGCCTGCGTTAAGCATGAACATTATATCTGGATCTTGTTTATTGCGAGACGGTTACTCGTTTAAGTCAGAGAATAATGGTTGTTCTATTTCTATGAGTAATATCTTTTATGGTCATGCACCCAATGTGAGAGGATTTTTCAATTGAATCTTGATAGTGATAATACACATATACATAACATTGAGACCAAAAGAGTTAGAGTTAACAATGGTAGCGCCATGTTTTTATGGCACTGCAGCTTAGGTCATATTGGTGTAAAGCGCATGAAGAAACTCCATACCGATGGACTTTTGGACTCACTTGACTTTGATTCACTTGACACGTTCGAACCATGCCTCATGGGCAAGATGACTAAAACTCTGTTCTCCGGAACAATGGAGCGTGCAAGTGACTTGTTGGAAATCATACATACCGATGTGTGTGGTCCGATGAGTGTGGAGGCACGCGACGGATATCGTTATTTTCTCACCTTCACTAACGATTTGAGTAGATATGGTTATGTCTACTAGATGAAGCACAAGTCTGAAACATTTAAAAAGTTCAAGCAATTTTAGAGTGGAGCTCAAAATCATCGTAACAAGAATATCAAGTTCCTACAGTCTGATCATGGGGGTGAATATCTGAGTTTCGAGTTTGGTGCTCACTTAGGACAATGTGGAATTGTTTCACACTTGACACCTCCTGGAACACCACAGCGTAATGGTGTGTCCGAACGTCGTAATCGTACTTTATTAGAGATGGTGCGATCTATGATGTCTCTTACCGATTTGCCGTTATTGTTTTGGGGTTATGCATTAGAAACAGGTGCATTCACTTTAAACAGGGCACCATCAAAATCCGTTGAGAAGACACCATACGAACTGTGGTATGGCAAAAGACCAAAGTTGTCATTTCTTAAAGTTTGGGGATGTGATGCTTATGTCAAAAAGCTTCAGCCTGAAAAGCTGGAACCCAAAGCGAAAAAGTGCGTCTTCATAAGTTACCCAAAAGAGACAGTTGGGTATACCTTCTATCTCAAATCCGAGGGCAAAGTATTTGTTGCTAAGAACGGAGCTTTTCTCGAGAACGAGTTTCTCTCGAGAGAATTGAGTGGGAGGAAGATAGAACTTGATGAGGTTGTCGAACCTCTCATCCCTCTGGATGGTGGCGCAGGGCAAGGGGAAACCCCTGTCATTGCGACGCCGGTTGAGGAGGAAGTTAATGATGATGATCATGAAACTCCGGATCAAGTTTCTATCGGACCTCGCAGGTCGACGAGATCGCGTACTACTCCAGAGTGGTACGGTAATCCCGTCTTATCAATTATGTTGTTAGACAACAATGAGCCTGCGAATTATGAAGAAGCAATGGTGGGCCTAGATTCCAACAAATGGCTGAAGGCCATGAAGTCCGAGATAGGATCTATGTATGAAAACAAAGTGTGGACTTTGGAAGTACTACCTGAAGGCCGCAAGGCTATTCAGAACAGATGGATCTTTAAGAAGAAGACGGACGTTGACGGTAATGTGACCGTTTATAAAGCTTGACTTGTGGAAAATGGTTTTTCACAAGTTCAAGGAGTTGACTACGATCAGTCGTTCTCACCCGTAGCGATGCTTAAGTCCGTCAGAATCATGTTAGCAATAGCTGCATTTTTCGATTATGAAATCTGGCAGATGGATGTGAAAACGGCGTTCCTTAACGGTTTCCTTAAGGAAGAGTTGTATGTGATGCAACCCGAAAGTTTTGTCAATCCTAAAAATGCTAACAAAGTGTGCAAGGTACAACAATCCATTTATGGACTGGTGCAAGCATCTCGGAGTTGGAATAAACGCTTTGATGAGGTGATCGATGCATTTGGGTTTATACAAGTGGTTGGAGAATCTTGTATTTACAAGAAAGTGAGTGGGAGCTCTGTGGCATTTCTAATATTATATGTGGATGCCATATTGCCGATTGGAAACAACGTGGAGCTTTTGGAGAGCATAAAAGGTTACTTGAATAAAAGTTTCTCTATGAAGGACCTAGGAGAAGCTGCTTACATTCTAGGCATTAAGATCTATAGGGATAGATCGAAACGCGTGATAGAACTTTCACAAAGCACATACCTTGATAAATTTTGAAGAAGTTCAAAATGGATCAGTCCAAGAAAGGGTTCTTGCCAGTATTACAAGGTATAAAATTGAGTAAGACTCAGTGCCCAACAATTGAGGAAGATAGAAAGACAATGAGTTTCATCCCGTATGCTTCAGCCATAGGTTCTATCATGTATGCAATGATGTGCACAAGACCGGACGTTAGCCTGGCCATAAGTATGGCAGGCATGTTCTAGAGTAATCCAGGAGCGGATCACTAGATGGCGGTCAAGAATATCCTGAAGTACCTGAAAAGGACTAAGGAGATGTTTCTCTTATATGGAGGTGACAAAGAGCTCGCCGTAAAGGGTTACGTCAATGCAAGCTTTGACACAGATCCGGACGACTCTAAGTCGCAGACCGGATACATATTTATTCTTAATGGGGGTGCGGTAAGCTGGTGCAGTTCCAAGCAAAGCGTCGTAGCTGATTCTACATGTGAAGCGGAGTACATGGCTACCTCTGAGGCAGCTAAGGAGGGTGTCTGGATGAAGCAGTTCATGACGAATCTTGGAGTGGTGCCGAGCGCACTGAATCCAATAACCCTGTTTTGTGACAACACGGGTGCCGTTGCCTTAGCAAAGGAACCACGGTTTCACAAGAAGACCAGACACATCAAACGACACTTCAACCTCATCCGCAACTACGTCGAGGAGGAGGACGTGAATATATGCAAAGTGCACACGGATCTGAATGTTGCAGACCCGCTGACTAAACCTCTTCCACGGGCAAAGCATGATCAACACCAGAACTGTATGGGTGTGAGATTTATTACAATGTAATTTGCAGGGTGATCTGAGGGCTAGATTATTGACTCTAGTGCAGGTGGGAGACTGTTGGAATTATGCCCTAGAGGCAATGATAAATAAGTTATTATTGTAATTCTTGTATCAAGATAATCGTTTATTATCCATGCTATAATTGTATTGAATGAAGACTTTGATACATGTGTGGATACATAGACAAAACACTGTCCCTAGCAAGCCTCTAGTTGGCTAGCCAGTGGATCAAGGATAGTTAGGGTCTTCTGACTATGTACAAGGTGTTGTTGCTTGATAACGGGATCACATCATTGGGTGAATCATGTGATGGACTAGACCCAAACTAATAGACGTAGCATGTTGATCGTGTCATTTTGTTGCTACTGTTTTCTGCGTGTTAGGTATTTATTCCTATGACCATGAGATCATATAACTAACTGTCACCGGAGGAATGCTTTGTGTGTATGAAATGTCACAATGTAACTGAGTGACTATAAAGATGCTTTACACGTATCTCCGAAGGTGTCCGGTGAGTTAGTATGGATCAAGACTGGGATTTGTCACTCCGTGTGACGGAGAGGTATCTCGGGGCCCACTCGTTAATACAACATCACACACAAGCCTTGCAAGAATGTGACTTAGTGTAGGTCACGGGATCTTGTATTACAGAATGAGTAAAGAGACTTGCCGGTAAACGAGATTGAAATAGGTATGCGGATACTGACGGTCGAATCTCGGGCAAGTAACATACCGAAGGACAAAGGGAATGACATACAGGATTATATGAAACCCTGGCACTAAGGTTCAAATGATGAGATCTTCATAGAATATGTAGGGTCCAATATGGGCATCCAAGTCCCGCTATTGGATATTGACCGAGGAGTCCCTCGGGTCATGTCTACATAGTTCTCGAACCCGCAGGGTCTGCACACTTAAGGTTCGGCTGTTTTATGCGTATTTGGGTTATATGGTTGGTTACCGAATGTTGTTTGGAATCCCGGATGAGATCACGGACGTCACGAGGGTTTCGGGAATGGTCCGGAGACGAAGATTGATATATAGGATGACCTCATTTGATTACCGGAAAGTTTTCGGCATTACCGGGAATGTACTGGGAGTGACGAATGGGTTCCGGATGTTCACCTGTGGGGAGCCCACCCCGGGGAAGACCATAGGTCTTAGGGGTGCCTCACCAGCCCTTAGTGGGCTGGTGGGTACTACGGCAACAAAAGACCTTCCCCGACAACGACGCGAGAAATCCTTCTGCTGCTGGCTATGCCTATAGGGACTTCCTTGGCAAATATGCAAAGGATTCCCCCGCGGCCTTGGAGTGCGTTGGTGTTCCCTTGAAGAGGAAAGGGTGATGTAGCACAGTGGCGGTAAGTATTTACCTTAGTTGGAGAACCAAGGTATCAATCTAGTAGGAGGATCGCGTCAAGTCACAAGTACCTGCACAAACACAAAGAGCTTGCACCCAACGCTATGAAGGGGTTGTCAATCCCTTATAGATTGTTTGCAAAGTGAGAACTGAAAGCAAAAAGTAAACAAACAAAGTAAAAGTAAAAGTGGAGACGATAGTTGTGAATAGACCCGGGGGCCGTAGTGTTCACTAGTGGATTCTCTCATGAAAGCAAGTAGACGGTGGGTGAACGAATTACTGTTGAGCAATTGATAGAACCGCACAAAGTCATGACGTTATCTATGGCAATGATCATACATATAGGCATCACGTCCAAAACAAGTAGACCGATACTTTCTGCATCTACTACTGTTACTCCACACGTCGACCGCTATCCAGCATGCATCTAGTGTATTGAGTTCATAAGAACAGAGTAACGCCTTAAGCATGGCAGGGGAGCTCTAGGGAGGCCACAAGCCTGGTGGCCGCGGGCCCCCTGGCCACGGCGACAGGGCTTGTGGGCTCCCTGTGGGCCTCCTCCCTTGGCCCTCAAGTCCCCCGATCTTCTTCCGTTCTGAAAAATTCATTTCGGGGATTTTATTCCATTTGGACTCTGTTCCAAAATCAGATCTGAAAAGAGTGAAAAACACAGAAAAAACAGGAACTGGCACTTGGCACTGAATTAATAAGTTAGTCCCAAAAAAGATATAAAAGGTATATAAAACATCCAAAGTTGACAAGATAACAGCATGAAACCATCAAAAATTATAGATACGTTTGAGACGTATCAGTGGGCAAGCCCAAGAAGGCCACTGCGCATAGAGAAAGAAAATCAAAGAGAGAAAAAAGGGGAAGTGGGAAAATAGAGAAGGACTCCACCTTCCAATCCTAATTGGACTAGGATTGGAGGAGGAATCCTCCTCCCCCCACTTCGGCCGACCCCTTGGGGCTCCTTGATCCTCAAGGCAAGGTCCCTCCCCTCCCTCCTATATATACCGAGGTATTAGGGCTGATTTGAGACAACTTTGCCACGGCAGCCCGACCACATACCTGCACGGTTTTTCCTCTAGATCGCGTTTTTGCGGAGCTCGGGCGGAGCCCTGCTGAGATAAGATAACCACCAACCTACATAGCACCGTCACGCTACCGGAGAACTCATCTACCTCTCCGTCTCTCTTGCAGGATCAAGAAGGCCGAGATCATCGTCGAGCTGTACGTGTGCTGAACGCGGAGGTGCCGTCCGTTCGGCACTAGATCGGAGCGGATCGTGGGACGGATCGCGGGACGGTTCGTGGGACGGTTCATGGGGCGGATCGAGGGACGTGAGGACGTTCCACTACATCAACCGCGTTTCTTAACGCTTCCTGCTGTGCGATCTAGAAGGGTACGTAGATCGGAAATCCGCTCTCATAGATGGACATCACCATGATAGGTCTTCGTGCGCGTAGGATTTTTTTCCCATGCGACGTTCCCCAACAAAATAAACACATGGTATGTGCCCTCTGCTCGCAATCATGGTATATACCTCCCGGATGTGGAACTAATTCATGAAGACATTTACACATCCAAGAGCAAGAGCCCTATTATTGAAGGCACATGTGGCACTGTTGACACTGAAGGGCTTCTCATTCCGTATGATCCTGCCAGAGCAAGGACAATTGGATCAATTCGCCATCCATGTCTAAGTGCCACACCCACTGAAGCCATTGACAGCACTCTGCCTCAGCAGTCCCAAATGATGACCCACAAGTATAGGGGATTAGTCGTATTCCTTTAAAGAAGTAAGTGTGTTGAACCCAACGAGGAGCAAAAGGAAATGACAAGTAGTTTTTACCAAGGTATTCTCTGCAAGTGTTGTAGGTAACAGTGATAGATAGTTTTGTAGCAACAAAATCCATAACAAATGACAAGTAACAATGGTAGAAAGTGTGTAGCAAGGTAGCCCAAGCCTTTTTATAGCAAAGGACAGGCCAGAAAGTACTCTTATACGAGCCAAGCGCGCCCGAGGACACGTGTGAATTATTGTCTACTCATGTTCATCATGTTTAGTTGATTCACATTAGTTAATTTGATAATTTGATATGTGGGTGGACCGGTGCTAAGGTGTTGTTCTTACTTGAACAAGCAACCCACTTATGATTACCCCCTCTCGCAAGCATCCACAACTACGAAAGAAGAATTAAGATAATCTGACCATAGCATGGAACATGTGGATCCAAATCAGCCCCTTACGAAGCAACACATAAACTGGGGTTTAAGCTTCTATCAATCTTGCAACCCATCATCTACTTGTTACTTCACAATGCATTCCCTTAGGACCATAAGATGGTGAAGTGTCGTGTAGTTGAGGTTCACACGACACCAGTAAGAGAAGCAACAACATACACATCATCAAAATATTGAACGAATACCAACTTCACATGATTACTTATAACAAGACTTCTCCCATCTCCTCACGAACAATATTAACTACTCACACCTCATCGACATGTTCATAATTAGAGGTGTAATAATGGTGATCGAGGATCTGAACATAATATCTTCCACCAAGTAATCCAACAAGCATCAACTACGAGATGTAATCAACACTACTAGTAAACCACAAGTACCAATCTGAGATTTCCAGACCAAGATTGAATACAAAAGATGAACTAGGGTTGTAGATGATACTGTGCTGGTGAAGAAGTTTATGAATATTGGTCATCCCAGGAAGGAAGTAGCATTGGTGATGACGATGGCTTCGATTTCCCCTCCCAGAGAGGAATTCCCTCGACAAAATCTCCCCGCCAGAGAGAAAAATGGCTCTGCCCAGGTTTCCGCCTTGAGAGGGCGGTGCTTCGACTCAAAGTATCCTTATGATTTTTTTCTAGTACAAAACACGATATAGGAGAAGAGGGTGGGGGGGTCAGGAGACCTACTAGGCCACCACGAGGCAACATGGCGCGACCAACGTGGGTGTTTGCGCCCTGTTGGCTCGTGGCCCGCAGGTGGCCCCATTTGGTAATTTTTCGGCCCAATAATTCTTAAATATTTCATATAAAATCTCTCAGAAATTTCAGGTCATTTGGAGTCGAGCGATTTTCACCCTTTTCCTTGGTTTTAAGGTCGGGAACTTTAGTTTCCGGCAGTTCCCCTCTTCATGGCGTACCTTGCATATTCAGAGCGAAAAGGCATAAGAATTGTATAATAATAAGGAATAATGGACAAGAATAACATAAATATAAGTAAGGATTCATGATCCATAGTGGGCGTATCAACACCTCCAAGCTTAGACCTCGCTTGTCCTCAAGCGTAAGCCAAACTCGATAATAATGACCACATGATTTGAGAGAGAGGTGTAGATAAAAATAGAATACAAACATGATGGTATCATGAATATTGACATAGCAGCAAGGTTTTCATTATATAGCTTCACATAATCAAGTAATAATCCATCCACAGTATTTGAAGTATAAGGCATAATCACTATGTACAATCAACAAATCATGTCCTTAGTTATTGAGACAATCATAATTCATCATATTCTAGAGAAGAGTCTATGTAAGAGCTTTTCATTATAGCAAGTTCACATACTCAACAATCATTTAGTCTTCTATGATTGGTGACACTCATTACATATTTTTGAAGCTAGTGTTTCCATGGGACACATAGGAAGATGGGGGCTTGATAGTTTTGCCAACCAACTTATTTATCTCGAGGATAATGTCAACAATAATGTCTCATGATCACCTACATTCAACTGGATATATTTTGCGGATCTATCCTCAACACATGGTGCTTGCCAACTAGAGAGTTAATAGGATGGAAAGAGGATAAACTTTATTGAGTCTTGCTCAAAAAGTGAATTCATAAAAATAAAAGATAGGCCCTTCATATAGGGAAGCAGAGGTTGTAATGTGCTTTTAGATTTTTGAATGTGCAAACTCTTAATTCAAAGGAACATCACTTTATATTGCCCCTTGTGATAGCAAACATTATTATGCATCGTGTCACTTTTATTTCTTTGCCATCACAAGATCGTAAAAAGCTTATTTTCCCTTGCAATAAAAGACATACATATTTAAGAGCAATTTTTATTGTTTGATGCACTAATGACAACTTACTTGAAGTATCTTATTCAATCAATAGGTAGAGATGGTGCACTCTCATGGAAAGAAACTAGGTATAAGGGGTTATGGATGCAGAAGTAGTATCTCTACTTAGGGCTGAAAATTTTGGCTAGCAAAATATCTAGAGCAAGCACCACATGATAAGGGATCCAAGGCCATATAACTTCTAGTGAATGTAAACTATAATGATCATTACGTTGTCTTCCATGTCCAACATCAACATTCGATCATTATATAATAGTTGACAGGGGCTCACAATTGTAAAAGATGTCCAAGATAGTGTATTTGTATGTAAATCTCCTCTAATCTATCATAATATTGCATAGATTGTATCAATGACTAATGCTATGTTTATTTATTCTCAACGACCTTTATCACTTATACCTTTTCTACATTAAGTCATTACTCCCCATGGGACTAGCATATGCGCTTTTATTTCTTTTATTTCAATTCTTTGATGATACATGTATGAGAATAAGGCACACAAACTCAACTAATCTTTATTATATAACTCTCATACATGGTTATGAGGATAGATAGATGTCAAAGAAAACAATTCTAAGCAAAGAAAACCTGAAATTTTATTTCTCTAAATCATGATATAACTAAGGATCAAACTAAGATAGATGAAAATTATAAAAGTGATGGTGATACGATACTAGGGCACCTCCCCCAAGCTTGGACTAATCTAAGGGTGGTGCCCATACCCGTGTACTCACGCGTCCTTCTTGGGTGATGGTGGTGTTGAGGTAGAAGGCTTGTTCTCCGCAAAGCTTAGTAGGGCAACCTTTAAGACTCTCATCTCATGAAGTATATGTTTAATCATTGGAGTGTTATTTTGTACTTCTACCATGATATGTTTATTTTTTGGCCACCAAGACCTTTTTTCCTACCGAGGGGTCTCCTTGTGGTAGATTCACCTTGCGCTTCCTAAGCTAGCTGAGCTCTCCTTCCCATTAGAGGGCAAGGATTCGGAGAAGAGGATACACCGGTTAGCGTTCCACATCCCGAGGTCGGGGGATGCACTTCCATGGAGTCCCCAGGTTCTTCTCCCGAGATAACTTCCTCAGATCCTTCTTGTTCGAGTTGCATGTGTACTAGCCATGCTTGGTCCTCGATATTGTTGGAGGAGGACAAAGACATAGCTCCCACGCCTTTGAAAATCTGTCCAAAAATAGCTTGAAACAAGAACAGTGGAGAAACTCGCGATGCAGGGGTCAAAACATACGAGAGTATATATAATGATTTTTTAGGTTAGAATACGTGTCCATGAAGAAAACGGAGTCGGGGAGGCACATGAGGGCCCCACGAGGCAATGGGGCGCTCCCAGGGGGGTGGTCATGCCTTGTTGGCTCGTGGTCCCCTCATGTGTCTGCTTAACTCATTTTTATTTTTGGAGTTCTTCTAAAATACCAAAACCAACATAAAATATATTTTTAGACTTTTTGGAGTCGGTTTTCTTACCGTATCACATACCTACCCTTTTTCATCGTTATGGGGTGTTCCCGAAAGGTCTCTCTTATGTGTTCTTCAGGAGTCATAACTTGGATAATATTAGTTTCAACATTAAGGGGCATACGTGAGTTATAATGTTTAATTATTTTCTCGTTAAACACTCTCGGGTTTTGCCTTCGAAGTTGTTAATCTTTATAGCACCGGAGAGATAGACCTCCTTAACGACATAAAGGCCCTCCCATTTGGAGAGAAGCTTACCTGCAAAAAATCTAACACGATAATTTTACAAAAGAACTAGGTCTCCTACATTGAATTCCCGTTTTTAGATTCTCTTGTCATGCCATCTTTTAACTTTTCTCTTAAACAACTTGGCATTTTCATAAGCTTGTGTCCTCCATTCGTCTAATGAAGTAGTATCAAATAGCCTCTTTTCACCAGCAAGTTTAAAATCATAGTTGAGTTCTTTAATTGCCCAATAAGCTTTATGTTCTAGCTCAAGAGGTAAATGACAAGCTTTTCCATAGACCATTTATAGGGGGGACATTCCCATGTTTTTTTATAAGAAGCTCTATAAGCCCATAAAGCATCATCCAGTTTCTTAGACCAGTTCTTTCTAGATCTATTAACAGTCTTTTGCAAAATTAATTTTATTTATTGATTTCTCAGTTGAACTTGGCCACTAGACTGGGCATGATAAGGTGATGCAATCTTGTGATTAACATCATATTTAGCTAGCATCTTATGGAAAGCACCATGAATAAAATGTGAAACACCACGAGTCATTAAATATTTAGGGACTCGAGACCTCGGAAAGATAATATCTTTAAGCATTTTAAGATAAGTGTTATGATCAAGACTACTAGTTGGAATACCTTCTACCCGCTTAGTAACATAATCAACAACAACTAGAATATGAGTATACCCATTAGAGGAAAGAAAAATTCCCATATAATCAGATCCCCAAACATCAAATTGTTCAATAGCAACTGAATAATTCATAGGCATTTCCTAACGTCTACCAATGTTACTCATACGTCTCCAATGCATCTATAATTTTTTATTGTTCCATGCTATTATACTGTCATCCTAGGATACATTTGGGTCATAATTTACTAATTTATATTATTTTTAGCACTAACCTATATACCCAGTGCCCAGTGCTAGTTGTTGTTTTTTGCTTTTTCTTACTTTTCAGGTTTACAGTACCAAAAGAAGTCCAATTGCCCCCAAAACATTTTTATGAATTTTTTTGGAACAAAATAAGACATGGAAACCTCGAAAGAAGGCTCAAAGCCACACGAGGGAGGCACAAGCCAATAGGGCGCGACCAGGGGGGTCGACGCACCCTGATGGCTCTTCCCTCCGTGGTGGCCCCAGTACCTCCGTTCTATGGCCTATAAATTCACATATATTCCAAAAACCCTAAATATCAGAGAGAAACACTTTTTCCGCCGCCGCAAGTCTTTGTTCCACGACGATCCCATCTGGAGATCCATTATGACACCGTGCCGGAGTGGGGATTGATCACGGAGAGCCTCTTCATCAACGTTGCTACCCTCGTGATGATATAGGAGTAGTTCTCATAGACCTACGACTCCGTAGTTAGTACATAGATGGCTACCTCTCTCTCTCTTCATTTTCAATACAACAATCATCGCATCTTCGCTTTGATCTATCCGATGTAATTATTTTGTTGGGATCCGATGAATTGTGGGTTTATGTTCAGATTATTCATGAAAAGTAATTTGAGCCTTCTCTAAGTTTTATGATTCTTATTGGCATGATCATCATAGCTTTGTAATTCTCTCTGATCTATTGAATTGTTTGGCTAGGTAGTTTGGTATTTCTTCAGTGAGAGGGGTGTGTTGTAGTGGGTTCAACCTGACGAGTTTCTATATCCCAGTGAAAGAAGGGGACAAGATACGTCTTTGTGTTGTTTCCACTAAGGATAAAATGATGGGTTTTATTCATATTGATTGAGTTTACTTTGTCTACATCATGTCATCGTTCTCCAAGCATTACTCTATTTGTCAAGAACTTAATATGTAGAGAGGAAAGCATAGAAGCGCTCTTGAAGTGGAGTAACAATAGTAGGTGCTAGCATGAGTCATCCTATTTGCTTACGGACGTGATGCCTATATAGAGATGATCATTGCCGTGAAAAATCCCATAACTATGTGCTTTTCTGTCAAGTTCCCAACCATAATTTGTTTACCCACCATATGTTGCTTTCATGAGAGATGCCACTAGAGAACACTATGGCCCCCGGGTCTATTCATTACAAATTAACAAAAAAATTATTTTCCTCGTTGTTCTAATTTATCTTTTATTTTAGTTTGCAATTCACAATTCCCAATAGTTGTCTACACACCTCATTTGCTTGCAAATAACAAGATCAAGGGGACTGATAACCCTCTTGCCCGCGTTGGGTGCAAGTTTTTTGCTCTTTTGTGTGGAGGCGCTGAAGACGGTTGAGGATCGATATTCCTATTGGTTTGATAAACCTTGGTTTCTTAATTGAGGGAAATACTTACCTGTATTGTGTTGCAATCACCCATTACTCTTCACGGAAAACCCAACGAAGATCACAAGTATGAGTTACAAATTCTTTGACATTCATCACAGGAAAGGACATACTTACGAGCATATTTAAAAAGAGTGGGCCAATAAAAACTAGATTGTAATACCTTGTGTAAAGTTCTGTCACCAGCATGGTGTCCTTCGTAATATTTGGATTGGCACTTTCATAGGATTTGTCCCTGTTCATGCTCAAGCACACAATGTCTAATAACACCATCACTCCTTTATAAAGATGTGGATCATACTAGAAGTAGTGTAACAAATCATAAAATGATTTTTTCCTTTTGTTGATAGGTGAAATTAGGTCGTATATATTTAGCAAAAATATAGTTATAGCATAATCCGCATACCAAGCAGTACTGTGCGAAGTTTTTGTAGCAGCAAGTTGCTCATTAGGAAAACTATCATCAATAGGTAGTGGGTCATCAAGAAAATTTTCCATCCTAGACAAGTTATGTGCTATAGGGTTTTCAGCTCCCTTCCTATTGATGATATGCAAGTCAAACTCTTGAAGTAAAATCACCCACCTAATAAGTCTAGGTTTATCATCTTTATTTTCCATGAGGTATTTAATGGTAGCACAATTAGTTTGAATAGTAACTTTGGAATCAACAATCTAAGGTCTAAACTTATCACATGCAAATACAACTGCTAGAAATTCCTTGTGAGTGGTAGCATAATTTCTTTGAGTGTTGTCTAGGGTATTACTAGCATAATGAATAACATTCAATTTCTGGTCTACTCTTTTCCCTAGAAAAACACTGACGGCATAATCACTAGCATCACACATAATTTCAAATGGTATATTCCGATCTGGTGGTTGGACAATAGGTGCTGAAATCAATGTTTTTGAAGTATTTCAAAGGCTTCTACACAATCATCACAAAAATATAAGGAATATAATTTTGAAGAAGATTAGTTAGTGGCCTAGAAATCTTTAATGAAACACCCATATAAACCTGCATGACCGAGGAAACTTCTTATACCTTTGATATCTTTTGGACATGGCATTTTCTGTGTTGCATCAACTTTAGCTTTGTCTACTTCAATACCTCATTCGGAAATTTTATGCCCGAGTACTATACCTTCATTCACCCTAAAGTGACACTTCTCCCAATTCAAGACAAGATTAATTTCTTCACATCTCTGCAAAACTCGATCAAGGTTTCTCAAGCAATCATCAAAAGAAGTCCCGTAAACGGAAAAATCATCCACGAAAACTTCAACAATCATTTCAAAAAAGTCAGAGAATATAGTAGTCCTGCATCTTTGAAAGGTAGCAGCTGCATTGCATAAACCAAAAGGCATACGTCTCTAAGCATAGGTTCCAAAAGGGCATGTGAAAATAGTTTTCTCTTGGTCCTCTTTTGACACATTTATTTGAGAGAAACGAGAATATCCATTGAGAAAACTAAAGTGTGTGTGCTTAGATAATCTTTTTAACATTTAATGAATTAAAGTCAAGGGGAAATGATCTTTCGTAGTAGCTTTATTCAATTTCCTGAAATGAATTACCATCCTATAACAAGATACTATTCTTTGTGGAATAAGTTCATTTTTATCATTTGGAAGAACAGTTATACCTCTTTTCTTAGGAATACAATGAACATGACTTACCCATCTACTATCAGCAATAGGATAAATTATAGGGATTTTTATTTCTGTGCCCCTAGTTCCTTAGCCATACTCATTCATCCCCACGCTCTTAACTTTTGCTCACTTTTCTCCACTGCCTTGGCCGAAATCCTCAGAACTAGTCACAAATGGTGGATGCCGTCAGTCAGTGCTTTGACCGTTAATTCTGACGAGGGGGCCGCGTTGACTATGTCGCCCGTTGGACGTGATGAGTGGGGTCGTGGCGGATGGTGCCGCGGTTAGCCCGTTGGGCCGTGCGCGCGCCGCAACGACAGAAGCCTGTTATGCATGCACGACATGTCCAGCTAGCCTACCTGCATGCACGTAGCTAGCCTACCTGCATGCGCCGCCGCCCGCCGCCACGATCGTTGACCGACCTCTTTTTCATGCGAGCCGCCACGGACGCTGACCGACCTCTTTTTCACGCAAGCCGCCACGGACGCTGACCGGCCTCTTTTTTACGCGAGTCGCCACGGATGCAAGGACGGTTGTTGTCGCTGGTTCATATCATCTCCCACGCGTGTCTCCTCGACGTAGAGCATTGTTTCACACTTTTCCCTCCACTCGCATCAATTCAACGTGGCAATTAAAACCTGTTGGCAATTAAAGTGGCATATCGATCGACTCGGCTCGTTTGAACGTAGCAAATCCAAAGCATGGCCGGTGCCACTCCCCTTCCCTTCCGCTTTCCCTATTTAAACCACCACCCCTCCACCCATTCTCCGCACATCCGTTTGCGCCGCCCCCAAACCCAGAGCACTCTCAAAGCAAGGCGAGGATGCAGTACAACAGCCCCACCTTCGATCTCCCATCGACCGTGCCGGAGAGACTGCATTCCCCCGACGTCGTCGTGGAGAGGATGCTCCACGTGTGGTCGATCTCACGCTAGAGGGGTGCAAGGGGGTTTGCCGAGTGGTTCCTCCATGCGGGCTTCGCCCACCTCCCAGCGGGCTCGCCGGTGATGTTTCGACTGGACGGTGTGGGTCCAAACTCCAGGACTCCGCCGATAGGGATCACCGTCACCTTCACCAATAGTTTTGATGCGTCTTACCTCCCCGGCAAGGTGTTTTGGTGTGGATGCGAATTCACCGCATTCACAACCCACAACATCTACACAAACTTCGACTGCATCTTCCCCACCCGCGATGGTATGCACAACCTCCCCTACTACATCGGCGAGGACGGCATGGAGAGGGAGCAGTGAAGATAAGGCGCAGTGAAGATGGTGGTGAAGTCCTGGTCCCGGTCTTGCCCTAGGTGTTAGGGCTTTTTATATTTTATATATTTTTAACTTAATCATGTCGTTGATTGTACCATGAACTTGGTTATGCTTGCTATATATTTTGATCCCTATTTGATATGTCATTGGTTATCAGTGTTTTTGCTTGCTATTTCTATCTTATTTGACGTGAGATAAATCGCTAGATGGATATGGTGCCGTACACGAGCCCTTCTGCATTCCTCAATGAAACCAGCAAGTTTTCGCCCATTTAGAGTAGGGTCAAGTTTTCGAACACGCGGATAATGGAGTAGTTGAAGTGTCAAAAAGGAAACTAAAGCTAAAAAATGAGCCATGTTGATGTTGAAACAAAGAAGAAGAAAAGCTAATTTTTTGAATTGTTGGTGGCCCTATTCCGTATATTGTATAAACAAAAACAAGCTAATTTTTGAATAGTTTGTGGACTATGGTATGGTTTAGGGTACCCTATGTTTTTATGTAAGAAGTATGCTATGGTTGCTACTTTTTATGTTATGGAGTACGTGAGATATCGGTCGATGGATATGGTGCCGTAACCGAGCCGTAGACAAGCTCTCTAGATGGATATGGTGCCATAGCCGAGCCTAGACATGCTCTCTAGATTGATATGCTGGCTAATGGTGCCACCAGACTTTATTTTAGACGTGGTTTCAGATGGATATCATGATCTACATAATTAAGTGTGACATGTTCTTAATAAAAAAACAAAAACAAAAATTCATGTATACAATATTTTTCTTGCAATAAAAACTTGTTTATAATACCCATAGTCAAAAAATGAAAGTGTTGTGCCGTAGGCAATATACAGAAGGAAATTGCCATGATATGTGGAGTACAAATAAATTTGACATGTGCAAGTCCAACAATAAATCAATTTACCATCATGCACTATTTTTGTTCGGCATGGCAATAAATGGATTTACCATGGCAATAATCAAGGAAAAAAATAGAGCCAGCGCGTGGGCCTTCGACACTCAACACAATGAGACGGCCCAACCAGAGCTTATTTTCAATGCAATGAGACGGCCCAACAAGACGCAATGACACGCAACGCAATGAAACTGAAGAAACTGAAAGTGTACAAAAGTGACGAAACTGACGGGTACCCGAAAGTGACATGATCCACAAATTAAGCAACACAGAGCATAGAGCACATGATCCACAAACTTAACCAAATCCTAGAGCACATGACACCACACTAATAACATCTCTAACGAGTGGTGACCAGCAAGTAAGCAAATCCTAGAGCAACTACACAAAAATAAAAGGGATAGAATCCTAAAGCTATCAGATTCGCCTGCTTGTTCAATTGAATCATATGCTTCAAGTTCTTATTCATCTTTTTTGTTTCCCCCTTTAGATCTGCATCCCCAACTGTCAGAGCAGCACTTTCAGAGACCAAATTCGTTGTTGCTGATGGCAGATTGAGCTCCCGGGTTGGGGCCCCATTGAATTGAATCCGCTTAACGTAGTCATCCAGCCATTCAAAATGTGTGCATTTCTTCACGATGTGAAACGAAAACATGAACACTAAATCCCAGATAGAAAAAGAATTAAAAGCAAATAGAAAAACAAATTAGAGAAAAATCATGATCTAACCTGCCCCTCTGGCTTGCTCTCGCATTTCACGAACTCACGCCCATAGTTGCCATTCTTGACCTCCTTCAAAGTCAACCGTATCAGTGGCACGCTGTGTGGGCAGTCAGGACATCGCTCCAAGGGAAGTGGACCATACTGGGTCCACGAGGGGCAGGTGGCTGAAGTGGAGCTCGACATATCGCCCAAAGTCACCGGAGAGGAAGAAGCAGTGGAGTGGCTCCTCTCGTCGTCGGAGAAGAAGAAGCAGAGTAGGGGGTACCCGAACAAAGGGGAGGCACAACCAACAAGTCTCGCGGATCGCCCCACGATCCAACGATGCAGAGCCGTCCATGTGATCCAACGACGCGGAGCATGCTCGCAGCCTGCCCTCGGAATTACTTCTAGAAGACCACATCTGAGGGTTGTCGCTTGGCGGTAGGGTACGATCGGACGGCTGACGTTGGGAGCTAGGATTAGGCGAAACCCCGTGGGGTTTAGAGGGGTTTTGAGCTGGTCAACGGGGTTATGAAAACTTTGACTAAGCATAACTAATTTTTAAAAAATCGAAAAATATGAAACCTTCGTCGTTCATTGTTTTATAAGACACACTAAGGAGGAAAAATACTAAACTTGGTCTATGGTCATTTTCATGAAAAACCCTAGCTGGCACGATCGAGGTAAAATGAGCACCATTAATTTGAAAAAATCAAAAAACTATGAAACCTGCGCACAATGTTGTCTTGTGTGACATGTTCCCAACCAAAAATCATAAACTTTATCTATGAACATTTTCATGAAAAAACCTTCACACATATGAGCTATCATGTACAAAGTTTCATAGAAACCAAGGAGAGGAGGTATGGTTTCCCTTCGGTTTTTGAAAATTAAAAAAAATCAAAAAAATCACCAATGCTTGATTTCAAAGTGAATAAGAAGGATATAAAATTAGTTTTCCATTTTCATATTGTAAACGTGTTTTTAATGGTTTTTCTATTAAAGTGTATTTTTTTGGAAAAAATGTACAAATAGAAAGATTAATTCAATAAATAGTGATTCTTCGAATCTACACTATATAGATTGATTTGGTGTAAGTAAAAAATATTTGGCTCATTTGGAGTTGGTCCAAAAAAAACTTGATTACAAATGGGGCCGTTTACCCTAGCTTGGGAGCTCATTTGGAGCACATTTCTCATGACTACAAGTTTCTAGGCGCAAAAGAGATCGGGTTGATCACCTAACATTTATAATAGTTCAACAAACTGTGCAACTCACACCACACGGGAATGGATTGAAGTGTTGGTTCTGATCTAAATTCAGAGTTTTCCTAAAATTCAAAGTTTGCATCACTAGTTCAAATTCAAAGTTTACATACAGAATTATTACACCTTACAAGTTTTCATAGTACTTCAAATTGACGACATAATCCTTATTACAAATTATCCAAAGTTTATGACTTGCATTCAAGTTCAAATTCAAATGTTTGCCTTGCTCCTTGTGTTCCGGGATGGGTTAACCGTCTTGCTTCTGGTTTCCCTGGCTGGGATATTTTGTGCTTTCGAAAGCGTTGTCTTGTTGCTTCTGATCTTCACTTCTGGTGGTGGCAGTTTTGTTGAGCTTTGACTGATCGAGCAAGTGATGACCAGTTGACGGTCATCTGTGGGCTCACTAATCTTTAAAGGAACTTCAGACAAAATAACTTCCTCCTCTCTTATAGCTGCAAAACCTTCGTAAGCCATGGTTTCAAATTCCGCATCACATGATGGTTCAACCGAAGTTTCTTCCTCTCTAGGTCTTTTCTCTCTTATAGACAGAATAACTTCCTCCTCTCTTATAGCTACTTAAGTTGCTTCATTCTCTAAACTTGCTGCATTCTCCTCTGCTGCTGCATTATCCTCTAAACTTGTTGCATTCTCCTCTGCTGTTGCATGCTCCTCTGCATTTGCTGCTGCCCATTGTTCCTTTTCTCCAAATGATGCATCAACTGGATTGGTACAACGCCTAGCAATATGCCCTAAGATACCACATCTTTTGCACTTACGCTGGTTTTTTACACGACCCTCTTCACCAGCTCTTATCCTGTTTTACCTTGGTCTTCCTGGTGGTCTAGTCAGTACAGGAGAATGGAGTTTGAACCCTCGGTCTACTATGTTCCATTGGTCTTTTCCCAAGAGTGCAGGCACATTTTCAGCATAAGCAACCCTAAATTTGGCAACAGAGAAATATTCAGAGCAATACTGATCAACTTCACCATCTTCACCTCCAATAACAGTCATGAGATGTAGGGCATGTATGCATGGCTTCCCGTGGGTCTGCCATTGCCTACAGCTGCATTCATTGGTTGCATGGTTCACCGAATATCTCCATTCCCTACTTTTACTGTCAGTGTATGTCACCTCAGCCTCGTATGTCGACGGTCGAATGCATTTCATTCTTAGTCCTCTTGCCTTGGCATGCAATGCCTTAATCAGAGATGGGAGCATAAGATGGCCAACATATTATGTTTTTGCAATTCTTTTACGAAGAGCCATCTTTACCATGATCATCTGCCTGATCTTATCAAATGCTTGCCACAACAAAAGCCCTTTCACTGACTTGAACTTTGCATTGAAACACTCAACTAGTTTTTGGTCACATGGTCTACTTTGCAGATTTCATTGAATTTGCTTCTTGACCACAGCTTTCCATGATGTTCATCCATGTACTCCTTCACCAAAGGATTATGAGCATACAACACTCTCAAATGGTGCTCATGCTTCCTCAAGTTGCATGTGTATGATGCTGGCCATAGATTCTCATCATAAACTTTGCCTTTGAATTTCTTTTTAAAATTATGCGCTAGGTGCGCATACATTCCCTATGTTCCACTCCAGGGAATACAATTTCTACTGCAGTTTCTAAACCCTTGCAAGCATCTGTGTGTATAACTAAACCTGAGGGAGTACCTATAATGTTGCGCAAATGCTGCAGAAACCAGACCCAACTCTCCTCACTCTCTACCTCCAACACACCAAATGCAACTGGGAATAGCCAGTTGTGTCCATCAACTGCAGAAGCTGCTGCTAGCTGACCTCTCCATCTTCCATTCAAAGGAGTCGCATCGATAGCCAAATAGGGCCTACAACCATTCAGAAACCCCTTCCAGCAAGCCTTGAAACAAACAAAAGCCCTCCTTCTCCATTGTCTTCCCTTCTAATATGTACTTAAATGTATGCTTGTCAATCTCTACAACACTACCTCGACTAGCCGTCTCTACTTCAGCTTTGAAGGTGTAAAGCAACTGAAAACTCTCATTCCATAGACCATTAATCCTATCAAGAGCCCTTTCCTTAGCATATAAAATATTCATGTATTGTACATTAATCTTGTACTTCTCAAATAGCTTCCCATGGAGTGTTGTTGGACCAACTGTTGGTGTTTCCCTCACCCAATCCAAGATTGCATCTGCCACCCACCTAGTCTATGCAAGCTTAGATTTGTCCTTTCCCCCTCCCCCTCCAGGTGGGCAAGTGTGCCCGTGTGGGTTGCTTTTTATCTGAAACAAAATGAAAAATGATGTCAAATACAATTAAGAAATAGTACAATTAATATTCAGTTGTAATACCTGAATCAATTTGCTCTTTCACATAGTGGAGGCATGCAACCTCCACCTACACCTATCATAAGGGCAATGAACAGTGAATCTTCCTGGCTCACTCCTATCAACCTCATAAGAGTTTTCAGTGACAATGCAATATGTAGTCACTGCATTACGACAGTCCACCATCGATTCTAATATGGTTCCTGGAGTAAGGTCAGGATTCTCCCTGTTCCACTCAATTGTTGGCATGTCCTCACTATCATATTTTTGTAAAACTAAGGAGTCGATGTTCTCCTTCCTCTCTTCATCATCAGTGTCATCAAATCTAGCACGGCTGCTAGGCTCCACTGCATATTCATCTTCCACTACATGTTGAGTGACTCTATCTACGAGTTCATGGAATAAAATCTCATCCTCATCATCATGTCGAGGCACTTCCTCGTCAGGCTCCGCATCTACTTCTACACCAGGTGCATAAGGATGAGGAGAAGTGGAAGAATTAGCGGCAGCCGACATGTTGTGGCTTTCAGAACCACTAGGTTTACTTGGTCTCGACCTACAAGGAGTGCGAGGACGCTCGCTATTAGCAGAGACATATGATATCTGAATACCCTTCGGGATACGTTGTTTGCATGCCTGAAGCACACTGATATGGATTTCACAGAAACGGATGTCAGCATTCAAACTAAATAGCAATCCTAGATGCTCATCACAAGTTAATGGGAGAAATCTCTGCTCGGTACTGTCGAAATATCTTAGTTCAACAACATCGGCAGGGCTCCATGGATACTCACAACAGAGTGCCTCGCGGAAATCTTTGAACGAAACGGTGGTTTCTACCACTAGGATAGAAAAATCCAGAAATCACATATGGTTTAGTTCCACACAGCTCTCTAGTTTCCATTCTAACCGCCAGCCAAAAAGCAAGTGCAGGATCAACCCTATTCGTTTGAAATAAGATAAAGGGCGCAGTTAGGCCTAAAATTTTCAGATAAATTGCGCTCATTCACGCCAACGGTGGTCAAATACAGCCTAATTTACGGATCTCCTAACCAATTTGAGAGGAAAACAATGCTTACCCAGGTGGAATCCATGAATTATCAGCCTCTGATTCGACCCAATCATCTCCACGGTCGATGGGCCGGACGTGGTGCCCCCCGACATCGCTTCCTAATCCTAGATTGGGAGAGAGGGTAGATGCGGTGGAGGCGGCACGACTGCGGCGGAGGCGACAAGAGTGTGGCGGAGGCGGCACGATGGTGGCGGAGGGGGCGGCGCGGAAGCGACTAGATCTGATTCAAGTGAGTGTCAGTTTTGCGACCCCACTGGTTACCACGTAACGATCAAAATGTGTACTCCGCCCTATGCGGCCCCACTAGTGAGAGTTAATGGTCAAGCCATTGACCCGACGACAACGTCCATTGTGACCAGTTCTGAGGGTTTCGGGCAAGGGAGTGGGGAAAAGTGAGCAAAAGTTAAGAGCGTCGGGATGAATGAGTGGAATTAACGAGCCAGGGTACAGAAATAAAAATCCCTAAATTATACCTGCCTCCAGAATCTTTAGTATTTCAATTCTTAGCATTTCCTTAATCTTAGGATTTTAGCAGCTTTGATGATCAACAACAATGTTAGCATTGATGACCCACAAGTGTAGGGGATCTATCGTAGTCCTTTCGATAAGTAAGAGTATTGAACCCAACGAGGAGCAGAAGGATCTGACAAGTGGTTTTCAGGAAGGTATTCTCTGCAAGTACTGAAATTATCGGTAACAGAAAGTTATGTGATAAGATGATTCGTAGCAAGTAGCAAGTAACAATAGTAACAAAGGTGCAGCAAAGTGGCCCAATCCCTTTTGTAGCAAGGGACAAGCCTGGGCAATCTCTTATAGGAAGTCAAGGGCTCCCGAGGACACATGGGAATTTCTGTCAAGCTAGTTTTCATCTTGTTCCTATGATTCGTGTTCGCTACTTTGATAGTTTGATATGTGGGTGGACCGGTGCTTGGATGCTGCCCTTACTTGGAAAAACATCCCACTTATGATTAACCCCTCTCGCAAGAATCCGCAACTACGAAAGAAGAATTAAGACTAAGTCTAACCATAGCATTAAACTAGTGGATCCAAATCATCCCCTTACGAAACAACGCATAAACTAGGGTTTAAGATTCTGTCACTCTAGCAACCCATCATCTACTTATTACTTCCCAGTGCCTTCCTCTAGGCCCAAATAATGGTGAAGTGTCATGTAGTCGATGTTCACATAGCTCCACTAGAGGAAAGACAACATACATTGCATCAAAATATCGAACGAATACCAAATTCACAAGACTACTTATATCAAGACTTATCCCATGTCCTCAGGAACAAAAGTGACAACTCACAAAGCATAATTATGTTCATGACCAGCGACGTATTGAATAGCATCAAGGATCTGAACATATAATCTTCCATCGAGTAATCCAACTAGCATCAACTACAAAGAGTAATTAACACTACTAGCAACCTTACAAGTACCAATCGGAGTCGCGAGACGGAGATTGGTTACAAGAGATGAAGTAGGGTTTGGAGATGAGATGGTGCTGATGAAGATGTTGATGGTGATGAGTCCCCTCTGATGAGAGGAGTGTTGGAGATGACGATGGCGACGATTTCCCCCTCCGGGAGGGAAGTTTCCCTGGTAGGACGACCCTGTCGGAGATCGAGATTGGTTCTGCTCAAGTCCCGCCTCGTGGCGGCGCCGACTCCTCCCGAAAGCCTCCTCTTGATTTTTTCTGGAACGAAACCCTCCTTATAACAAAATATGGGAGCCAGAGGGGCAATAGGGGGTCCACAAGCCACCTAGGCGCGACCAGGGGGGTAGGTCGCGCGTGGCAGGCTTGTGGCCTCCTCGTGGCTCCCCTCTGGTACTTCTTCCATCCACTATTTTTTTATAAATTCCAAAATAATTAATCGTTGATTTTCATGGCTTTTGGAGTTGTGCAGAATAGGTATCTCAAACTTGCTCCTTTTTCAAGCGAGGATTCCAGCTGCCGGCATTCTCCCTCTTCATGTAAACCTTATAAAATAAGAGAGAAAAGGCCTAAGTATTGTACCGTGATGTGTAATAACAGCCCATAAAGAGAAAAATATCAACATAAAAGCATGATGCAAAATGGACGTATCAACTCCCCCAAGCTTAGACCTTGCTTGTCCTCAAGCGGAAACCGAGATCAGTAAAAAATGCCCATATGTTTAGAGATAGAAGTGTCGACAAAACAAGATACGGACATGCACGCATCATGATCATAATTAGAACAACAACAACATCATATAAACTCTTATGCTAAAGTGACAATTCCTTCACAAAGTAAAGTATGGGTCAAGAACCTTATTGAGAATTAACAACCAATAGCCTTTAGTCATTGAAGCAATTGCAATTTATCATAACGTCGGAAAGAGCCAAATAAGAGCTTGTAAAGCAAATCCACATACTCAATCATCCTTTCGTCTTCTACAATTGCTAAAACTCAGTGGTACTCATGAGATCAAAGTTTAAGTTGGACACAGAGAAATATATGGGCTTATAGTTTCGCCTCCCAACTACTTACCTCAAGGGTAATGTCAACAATAATAATTCATGGATACTTACTTCCAAGTTGACATATGAATATAGATCTTTTTCTAGCACATGACGTTAGCCAAGATAAATGCGAGAATAAGGAATTGGTGTCGATCACCATGACACTTTTAAGGACAAAAAGTAAAGGTACAAGATAGGCCCTTCGCAGAGGGAAGCAGAGGTTGTCATGCGCTTTTGAGGTTTGGATGTGTGACCTCTTAGTGTGAAGGAACGTCACTTTATATTGCCTCCTGTGATAAAGAACTTTATTATGCAGTCTGTCGCTTTTATGTCTTCCTCATCACAGGTTTGTACAAAGCTTATTTTCCAGACACTAATAGATCCTACATATTTAGGGAGCAATTTTTATTGCTTGCACCGATGACAACTTACTTGAGGGATCTTATTCAATCCATAGGTAGGTATGGTGGACTCTCATGGCAAAACTGGGTTGAAGGTTTATGGATGCACAAGCAGTATCTCTACTTAGTGCGGAAGTTTTGGCTGACATGAGGTGGAAGCAAGCGTCACATGCTAAGCGATCTCTAGTCATATAACATTGTTCGGAACCAAGCAAACATAATTCATTATGTTGTCTTCCTTGTCCAACATCTACTTCTAAGCATTTAATAGTTTAATGAGTGTTCACAATCATAGATGGTGCCCAAGATGATATATTTATATGTGGACCTCTCCTTTATTACTTCCTATTAATTGCAGCAATGACGAAGGTCTAAGTTTGTCCACCCTCAACAAGTTTCAATCAACATTCCTTTTATATGTGAAGCCATCACTTCCCATAAGATCATTACATGATCTTTCATGCTTTTGTTCTCTTATTATTCTTTCTTTAGATCATGGCATGAAGCAAGGCCCTTAACTAAAACACTCTTTATTATATGACTCACGAGCTCGAATACATTGGGGGTAGCACAGAGCCAAACTCAAGCCTAGAACACTAAGAACTTTATTCTACTAGAGAAACATAAAACCTAAAAAGGATCGAACTAAGAAAAAGGTAAAGGCAAAAGATGTGATGGTGATACGATACCGGGGCAACTCTCCCAAGCTTGGCACAAGCCAAGGGGATTACCCATACCCGTGCTTAGTTGTCTTCCTTCGAAGGTGATGGTGGTGGAGTTGTCCTATCTTTTGATTCCAAGAGGGCCATCAATCTTTGATTTACACCTTGGAGCTCTGTGATATGTTTCTCTAGCAAAACAACTTCACGGGTGAGATAAGTATTACGAACACGAGTTATTTCACATAACCTCAAGAGCTCGATCAAGGATGGAGGTAAAAGGTGGAGCTAGGGTTGGAGAAAATCCTCTTCCTCAGCTTCTTCCTTGTTGAGCACATATTGCCCTTCGTCCAACGCCGGATTCTCCTCCTTACCTTTGCCCTTAGTATCTTCAAGCAGCCTTTCCTTGGCTTCCATGACCTCCATTCTTTTCAGATAAACATTTACTTCTTTATAGACTTGAGGGAGATCGTTCTCCCCGACAGATTCCTGAGACGACATCTTTGCCCTAAATCTGTGGCAAAAACAGTCTCGAAATGAAAACAGAGGATATTTGCACGATACGAGGGTCAAACCTTTCGGGAGAATCTATAATGAATTTTCCCAACCAAAAGGAGTACTCCGCAAGAAAACGGAGTCCGGGAGGCACACGACATGCTCACAAGCCCCCCAGGCACGGCCAGGGTGGTAGGCCGCGCCTGGCAGGTTTGTCGCCTCCTCGTGCGCTTTCCGGACTACTTTAAATTTTCTATTTTTCTAAAAATTCCAAAACAGAGAAAAATTGCTACTGGAAAAGTTTTGGAGTCGGTTTACTTACCAAATGACATACCTCTTCGTTTTTGGAGTCTGAAACAGGCTGATAAATATCTCTTATGTACTCCTCCGGAGTTATGGTATTAATAATATTGCTTTCAACATTTACGGGAGTACCTGAGATATAATGCTTGATTCTTTGCCCATTTACCACTCTCGGAAAATTACCTTCCGTGTTGTTGATCTTGATGGCACCGGAACGATATACTTCCTCAACAATGTAAGGACCTTCCCATTTAGAGAGAAGCTTGCCTGCAAAAAATCTTAAACGAGAATTGTATAGCAAGACATAATCACCTACATTGAACTCACGTTTTTGTATCCTTTTACCATGCCACCTCTTAACCTTTTCTTTGAACAACTTGGCATTTTCATATGCCTGAGCTCTCCATTCATCAAGTGAGCTAATATCAAATAACCTCTTCTCACCAGCAAGTTTGAAATCAAAGTTGAGCTATTTGATTGCCCAATAAGCCTTATGCTCTAGCTCA
This sequence comes from Hordeum vulgare subsp. vulgare, assembly GCF_904849725.1. Taxonomy (NCBI): domain Eukaryota; kingdom Viridiplantae; phylum Streptophyta; class Magnoliopsida; order Poales; family Poaceae; genus Hordeum; species Hordeum vulgare. Next base: position 511,894,484 of record NC_058524.1, on the reverse strand, counting down.
ATAGGTAAATGACATGCTTTACCGTAAACCATTTTCTATGGCGACATGCCCATGGGATTCTTATAAGCAGTTTTATAAGCCCATAGTGCATCATCAAGCTTCTTAGACCAATTCTTTCAATACCTATTGACAGTCTTTTGCAGAATTAGTTTAATCTCTCTATTACTTAGCTCTACTTGACCACTTGACTGAGGATGATAGAGAGATGCAACTCTATGGTTGACATCATACCTAGCAAGCGTTTTACAGAAAGCACCATGAATGAAATGTGAACCACCATCAGTCATTAGATATCTAGGGACTCCAAATCTAGGGAAAATAACTTCCTTAAGCATCCTAATAGAGGTGTTGTGATCAACACTACTAGTTGGGATAGCTTCTACCCACTTAGTAACGTAATCAACAACGACTAGGATATGAGTATACTTGTAGGACTTTGGAAAAGGTCCCATGTAATCAAAACCCCAAACATCAAATGGTTCAATGGCAAGTGAAAAATTCATAGGCATTTCCAGACGTTTATTGATATTACCTATTCTTTGAGATTCATCAGAAGACAAGACAAACTTACGGGCATCCTTGAAGAAGTAGGCCAATAGAAACGTGATTGCAATACCTTGTGTGCAGTTCTATCTCCCGCATGGTGTCCTGAGTAAGCCTCGGAGTGACACTTCTGTAGGATCTGTCCTTATTCATGCTCAGGTACACAATGTCTAATAACACCATCTACTCCTTCTTTATAAAGGTGAGGGTCATCCCAAAAGTAATGTCTCATATCAAAGAATAATTTCTTCTTTTGCTGGTATGTGAAACTAGGTGGTATATATTTGGCAACGATATAATTTGCATAATCAGCATACAACGGTGTACTACGTGCAACATTGATGACATTCAATTGCTCATCAGGAAAGCTATCATCAATAGGTTGTGGGTCATCAAGAACATTCTCCAACCTAGACAAGTTATCTGCTACGGGGTTCTCAGCACCCTTCCTATCAACCACATGCAAATCAAATTCTTTTAGCAAGAGAACCCATCTGATAAGTCTAGGTCTAGCATCTTTCTTTTCCATGAGGTACTTAATAGCAACATGATCAGTGTGAATAGTAACCTTGGAATCAACAATGTAAGACCTGAACTTTTCACATGCAAATCAGACTGCTAAAAATTCCTTTTCAGTAGCAGCATAGTTTCTTTGGGCGCTGTCTAGAGTTTTACTAGCATAGTGAATAACATTCAACTTCTTATCAACTCTTTGTCCTAGAACAACACCACCAGCATAATCACTAGCATCACACATATTTTCAAAAGGTAAGTTCCAATCAGGTGGTTGAACAATAGGTGCAGTTATCAAGGCCCTCTTAAGTGTTTCAAAGGCTTCCTCGCAATCATCATAAAAAACAAAAGGAATATCCTTTTGCAAGAGATTGGTAAGAGGCCTAGAAATCTTAGAAAAGTCCTTAATGAACCTTCTATAGAAACCAATATGACCAAGGAAACTTCTTATACCTTTGATATCCGTAGGGCATGGCATTTTCTCGATCACATCAACCTTAGCCTTATCGACTTCAATACCTCTTTCAGAAATTTTATGTCCTAAGACGATGGCTTCATTAACCATAAAGTGGCATTTCTCCCAATTCAAGACAAGGTTGGTATCTTTACATCTCTGCAAAACTCGATCAAGGTTGCTGAGGCAATCATCAAAAGAAGACCCGTAAACGAAGAAGTCATCCATGAAAACCTCAACAATCTTTTCAGAGAAGTCAGAGAATATAGCCATCATACATCTTTGAAAGGTAGCAGGTGCATTACATAAGCCAAAAGGCATACGTGTGTAAGCAAAGGTACCGAAAGGGCAAGTAAAAGTGGTTTTCTCGTGATCAGATTGTGCAACAGGTATTTGGGAGAAACCAGAATAACCATCTAGAAAGCAGAAGTGTGTGTGTTTAGACAATCTTTCTGGCATTTTGTCAATAAAAGGCAAAGGGTAATGATCTTTCCTAGTGGCCTTATTCAATTTCCTAAAATCAATCACCATCCTATAGCCAGTAATAATCCTCTATGGGATCAATTCATCTTTATCATTAGGGACAACAGTGATACCTCCTTTCTTGGGGACGCAATGCACCGGACTTACCCAATCACTATGAGCAACATGATAGATAATACCTACTTCCAGGAGCTTTAGTATTTCTTTTCTTACTACCTCTTTCATCTTAGGATTTAATCTCCATTGATGATGAGCAAATGGTTTGGAATCAGGATCGGTTTTAATTTTCTGCTCGCATAGAGTGGGACTAATGCCCTTAAGATCATCAAGAGTATATCCAATAGCAACACGGTGCTTTCTGAGAGTTTTCAATATTTTCTTTTCTTCATGCTCTGAAAGGCTAGCACTAATAATAACACGATATATCTCTTTTTCATCAAGATAAGCATAATTAAGAGTATTAGGTAACTGCTTAAGCTCAAACACAGGATCACCCTTTGGTGGGGGTCGATCTCCAAGCAGTTCAACAAGCAAATTATTCTTAAGGATAGGATGTTGTTCAAAGATAACTCTACTATCTCATTCCTTTCATCCATATGCATATCATTTTCATGCTCAAGCAAATATTGCTCTAAAGGGTCAGTAGGAGGCACAACAATAGAAGCTAGAGAAATAATTTCATCCTTACTAGACAATTTCTTTTCATGAGGTTGTCTACCAAACTAGGAGAAATTGAACTCATGTGACACACCTTAAAAGCCAACAGTGATAGTTTTCTTCTCACAGTCAATATGAGCATTGGCAATATTCAGGAAAGTTTTGCCAAATATGATGGGCCAAAAGCTATCTTGTGTGGTAGCAAGAACGAGAAAATCAGCAGGATATTTAGTTTTACCACACAAGACTTCAACATCTCTAACAATTCCCAAAGGGCACATAGTATCTCTATTGGTAACGTGAATAGTGACATCAATAGGTTCCATCTCGACAGGTGCAATCTCTTCTTTAATTTCATCATATAAAGATTGAGGTATTGCACTAAGACTAGCACCCACGTCACATAAACCATGATAACAATGATCTCCTATCTCAACAGAAACAACAGGCGTGCCAACAACACGCCTATGTTTGTCTCTAGCATGAGGTTTAGCAATTCTAGGAGCATCTTCACAGAGGTAAATATCATGGCCATCAACATTGTCGGACAGGAGATCTTTAACAATAGCAATGCTAGGTTCAACTCTAATTTGCTCAGGGGGTGTAGGTGTTCTAATGTAGCCCCTACGTATCACAGTTGAAGCTTTAGAATGATCCTTTATTCTAACAGGGAAAGGTGGTTTCTCAATGTAAGCACTAGGAACAATAGGATCATTATAAGCGATGACTTTCTCTTCAACTGGATTGGGTTTAACTACATTGACTTCTAAGGGAGGATGATATTTAAACCACTTCTCTTTAGGTAGATCAATATGAGCAGCAAATGATTCACACAATGAAGCTATTATCTCAGAGTCAAGTCCATATTTAGCGCTATAATCACAAAAAGTATTTGTTTCAATAAAGGATTTAACGCAATCAAACTTGAGATTCATACCTGACTCCTTACCTTCATCAAGCTCCCAATATTCAGAGTTGCGTTTAATTCTTTCCAATAAATTCCATTTGAAGTCAATATCTCTCTTCATAAAAGAACCTGTACAAGAAGTGTAAAGCATGGTTCGATTATCATGAGAAAGCCGAGCATAAAAGTTCTAAATAATAATTTATCTCGAGAGCTCATGCTTGGGGCATGAATATAACGTTGATTTAAGCCTCCCCCAAGCTTGAGCGATACTTTCTCTATCACGAGGCCAAAAATTATAGATATAATTCTAATCACGATGTACCAAATGCATAGGATAAAACTTTTGATGAAATTCCAATTTCAGTCGGTTTTAGTTCCATTATCCAGTATCATCACATAGCCTATACCATGTCAATGCTTTATCCCCCAAAGATAAGGGAAAGACCTTCTTCTTGACCTCATCCTCGGGAAAACCTGCAAGCTTAAATAAACCACAAACTTCATCTACATAGATTAGATGCAAGTCGGGATGTGATGTTCCATCTCCTATAAAAGGATTAGCCAGCAGTTTCTCTAGCATACCCGAAGGAATTTCATAACTAATATTTTCAGTAGGTGCAGCACGTTGAGGGGCAACACCTTGTGCTTCCATTCGAGGTGAAGATACCCCGAACAAGCTCCTCAAAGGATTAGTTTCCATAGTGACAAGTGACAATAAATTCGAGCACACTATATAAATCTTTCCTTACCAAATTCCACTTACCAAAGGATTTTCACTCCCCGGCAACGGCACCACAAAAGAGTATTGATGACCCACAAGTGTAGGGGATCTATCATAGTCCTTTCGATAAGTAAGAGTGTCGAACCCAACGAGGAGCAGAAGGATCTGACAAGTGGTTTTCAGCAAGGTATTCTCTGCAAGTACTGAAATTATTGGTAACAGATAGTTGTGTGATAAGATGATTCATAGCAAGTAGCAAGTAACAATAGTAACAAAGGTGCAGCAAAGTGGCCCAATAACTTTTGTAGCAAGGGACAAGCCTGGACAACCTCTTATAGGAAGTGAAGCGCTCCCGAGGACACATGGGAATTTCTGTCAAGCTAGTTATCATCTTGTTCATATGATTCGCGTTCGCTACTTCGATAGTTTGATATGTGGTTGGACCGGTGCTTGGGTGCTGCCCTTACTTGGACAAACATCCCACTTATGATTAACCCCTCTCGCAAGCATCCGCAACTACGAAAGAAGAATTAAGACTAAGTCTAACCATAGCATTAAACTGGTGGATCCAAATCAGCCCCTTACGAAGCGACGCATAAACAAGGGTTTAAGCTTCTGTCACTCTAGCAACCCATCATCTACTTGATACTTCCCAATGCCTTCATCTAGGCCCAAATAATGGTGACGTATTATGTAGTCGACGTTCACATAACACCACTAGAGGAAAGACACTATACATCGCATCAAAATATCGAACGAATACCAAATTCACATGACTACTGATGACCCACAAGTATAGGGGATCTATCGTAGTCCTTTCGATAAGTAAGAGTGTCGAACCCAGCGAGGAGCAGAATGATATGACAAGTGGTTTTCGGCAAGGTAAAATCTGCAAGCACTGAAATTATCGGTAACAAGTGATTGTGTGGTGAGATGATTTGTAGCAAGCAACAAGTAACAAAAGTAGCAACGGTGCAGAAAAGTGGCCCAATCCCTTTTGTAGCAAGGGACAAGCCTGGACAAAGTCTTACAGGAGGAAAAACGCTCCCGAGGGCACACGGGAATTTCTGTCATGGTAGTTTTCATCATGTTCATATGATTCGCGTTCGTTACTTTGATAGTTTGATATGTGGGTGGACCAGCGCTTGGGTACTGCCCTTACTTGGACAAGCATCCCACTTATGATTAACCCCTCTCGCAAGCATCCGCAACTACGAAAGAAGAATTGAGACAAAGTCTAACCATAGCATTAAACTAGTGGATCCAAATCAGCCCCTTACGAAGCAACGCACAAACTAGGGTTTAAGCTTCTGTCACTCTAGCAACCCATCATCTACTTACTACTTCCCAATGACTTCCTCTAGGCCCAAATAATGGTGAAGTGTTATGTAGTCGACGTTCACATAGCACCACTAGAGGAAAAACAACATACAACACATCAAAATATCGAACGAATACCAAATTCACATGACTACTATTAGCATGACTTATCCCATGTCCTCAGGAACAAAAGTAACTACTCACAAAGCATAATCATATTCATGACCAGAGAGGTAATATGTAGCATCAAGGATCTGAGCATAAACTCTTCCACCAAGTAATCCAACTAGCATCAACTACAAAGAGTAATTAACACTACTAGCAACCTTACAATTACCAATCGGAGTCGCGAGACGGAGATTGGTTACAAGTGATGAACTAGGGTTTGGAGATGAGATGGTGCTGATGAAGATGTTGATGGTGATGAGTCCCCTCCGATGAGAGGAGTGTTGGTGATGACGATGGCGACGATTTCCCCCTCCGGGAGGGAAGTTTCCCCGGCAGGATCGTCCTGCCGAAGCTCTAGATTGGTTCTGCTCAAGTTCCGCCTCGTGGCGGCGGCGTATCCTCGAAAAAGCCTCCTCCTATTTTTTTCCGGACGAAACCCTTCATATAGCAGAAAAGGAGGGCAGATGGCCAGCTGGGTGCCCACAAGCCCCCTAGGCGCGACCAGGGGGGTGGCCCCGCCTAGCAGGCTTGTCGCCACCTGCTGGCGCCCCTCTGGGACTTCTTCGGCCCAGTATTTTTCATAATTCCTGAAAAAATCATCGTTGATTTTTACGGCGTTTGGAGTTGCGCACAATAGGTATCTCAACTTTGCTCCTATTTCAGGCCAGAATTCCAGCTGCCGGCATTCTCCTTCTTCATGTAAACCTTGCAAAATAAGAGAGAAAAGGCATAAGTATTGTACCGTGAAGTGAAATAACAGCCCAAGAAGAGATAAATATCAACATGAAAGCGTGATGCAAAATGGACGTATCAACTCCCCAAGCTTAGACCTCGCTTGTCCTCAAGCGAAAGCCGAGCTCAATAAATATGCCCACATGTTTAGGGAGAGAGGTGTCGACAAAAAAAATACGAACATGCATGCATCATGATCATGATCAGAACAGCAATACCAACATATAATCTCTGATGCTAAAGTGACAATTCCTTCACAAAGTAAAGTATGGATCCAGAACCTTACCGAGAAATAACAACCGATAGCCTTTAGTCATTGAAGCAATTGGAATTTATCACAACATCAGAAAGATAGGGGCTTATAGTTTTGCCTCCCAACTGCTTACCTCAAGGGTAATGTCAACAACAATAATTCATGAATGCTTACCTCCAAGTTGACATATGAATATAGATCTTCCCCTAGCATATGATGTTAGCCAAGATAAAGGCGAAATAAGTTATTGGTGTAGATCACCATGACTCTTTCAAGGGCCAAAAGTAAAGGTACAAGATAGGCCCTTCGCAGAGGGAAGCAGAGGTTGTCATGCGCTTTTGAGGTTTGGATGCGTGTCCTCTTAGTGCGGAGGAACATCACTTTATATTGCCTCATGTGATAAAGAACTTTATTATGCAGTCTGTCACTTTTATGTCTTCCTCATCATAGGTTCGTACAAAGCTTATTTTTCAGACACTAATAGATCATACATATTAGGGAGCATTTTTTATTGCTTGCACCGATGGCAACTTACTTGAGGGATCTTATTCAATCCATAGGTAGGTCTGGTGGACTCTCATGGCAAAACTGGGTTGAAGGTTTGTGGATGCACAAGTAGTATCTCTACTTGGTGCGGGAGTTTTGGCTAATATGAGGTGGAAGCAATCGTCACATGCTAAGGGATCTCTAATCATATAACATTGTTCGGAACCAAGCAAACACAATTCATTATGTTGTCTTCCTTGTCCAACATCTACTTCTAAGCATGTAATAGTTTAGTGAGTGTTCACAATCATAGATGGTGTCAAAGATGATGTATTTATATGCGAACCTCTCCTTCTTTATCACTTCCAATTAATTGCAACAATGACCAAGGTCTACGTTTGTCTACCCTCAACAAGTTTCAATCAACATTATTTTTATGTGTGAAGCCATCACTTCCCATAAGATCATTACATGATCTTTCATGCTTTTGTTCTTTTCTCACTCTTTTGATCATGGCAAGAGGCAAAGCCCTCAACTAAGACACTCTTTATTATATGGCTCACGAGCTCGAATACATCGGGGGTGACACAAAGCAAAACTCAAGACTAAAACACTAAGACTTTTAATCTACTAGAGAAAAATAAAACTAAAAAGGAACAAATTAAAACAAAGGTAAAGGCAAAAGATGTGATGGTGATACGGTACCGGGGCAAATCCCCCAAGCTTGGCACAAGCCAAGGGGATTGCCCATACCCGTGCTTAGTTGTCTTCCTTTGGAGGTGCTGGTGGTGGAGTTGTTGCAACATATGTTTGATCCTCTGTCTTCCAAGGCATAGGTGCTCCATCATTGAAAGATGATCGAGTCTCCGGAATCCTCAAATCTGCAACCAACTGTATTGATTTAAATCTATACTCATACTCACAATTTTGGTTCTGCAGGTCATAGATCTGGGCCTGGAGTTGATCAATCCTGTCATAGAGCCTGGAGAGATGCTTCCCAATGTCATTGGCATCGATCCTGTGCTTGCTGGTGAACTCCGTAATCATCACGTGGTTGGCGTTGATTCCACGCACCACCATCCCTTGGCACTTGAAGACCTGTTGCTCCATTGCTTCGAGCCTCGTCTCCACGCTTCTGGTCTTCTTGGGCCCCTCAACATCACAGATGTGCAACATCCCCTCATGCATCTCGATAGATTGAGGGTGTTGCAGCACTTCCATGAGGTAAGGATTCATGACCTTCTCGAAGATCTTGTCCTTCGGAGCTATTGGGGACGTCATAGCGATCTAGATCTGCAACAGAAACTGGCTTGAAACGATAACAGAGGAAATCTGTGTGATACAAGGGTCAGACCTTTCGGGAGAATATATATTGATTTTTTCCAGACCAGAAGGAGTAGTCCGCACGAAAACGGAGTCCGGGAGGCACACGAGGTGGCCACAAGCCCCCCAGGCGTGGCCAGGGGGTGGGCCCGCGCCTGGCAGGCTTTTCGCCTCCTCGCGCGCTTTCCAGACTACTTCCAATTTTTCTATTTTTTTAAATATTCCAAAACGGAGAAAAATTCCTATTGGAAAAGCTTTGGAGTCTGTTTTCTTACCGAATCACATACATCTTTGTTTTCGGAGTCTGAAACAGGCTGATAAATATCCCTTAGGTATTCTTCCGGAGTTATGGTATTGATGATATTGCTTTCAACATTTATGGGAGTACCTGAGATATAATGCTTGATTCTCTGCCCATTTACAACTCTCGGACAATTACCTTCCATGTTGTTGATCTTGATAGCACCGGAACGATATACTTCCTCAACAATATAGGGACCTTCCCATTTAGAGAGAAGCTTGCCTGCAAAAAATCTTAGACGAGAATTATATAGCAAAGACATAATCACCTACATTGAACTCACGCTTTTGTATCCTCTTACCATGCCACCTCTTAACCTTCTCTTTGAACAACTTGGCATTTTCATATGCCTGAGTTCTCCACTCATCAAGCGAACTAATGTCAAATAACCTCTTGTCACCAGCAAGTTTGAAATCAAAGTTGAGCTCTTTGATTGCCCAATAAGCGTTATGCTCTAACTCAAGAGGTAAATAACATGCTTTACCGTACACCATTTTGTACGGATACATGCCCATGGGATTCTTATAGGCAGCTCTATAAGCCCACAGTGCATCATCGAGCTTCTTAGACCAATTCTTTCTAGACCTGTTGACATTCTTTTGCAGAATCAGTTTAATCTCTCTATTGCTTAGCTCTACTTGACCACTGGACTGAGGGTGATAGGGAAACGCAATTCTATGGTTGACATCGTACTTAGCAAGCGTTTTACGGAAAGCACCATGAATGAAATGTGAACCACCACCGTCATTAGATATCTAGGGACTCCAAATCTAGGGAAGATAACTTCTTTAAGCATTCTAATAGATGTGTTGTGATCAACACTACTAGTGGGGATAGCTTCTACCCACTTAGTGACATAATCAACATCAACTAAGATGTGAGTATACCCGTTTGATTTTGGAAAAGGTCCCATATAATCAAAGCCCCAAACATCAAATGGTTCAATAACAAGTGAATAGTTTATAGGCATTTCCTGACGTTTACCGATATTACCTACTCTTTGACATTCGTCACAAGACAAGACAAACTCACGGGCATCCTTGAAGAGATTGGGGCAATAGAAACCTGATTGCAATACCTTGTGTGCAGTTCTATCTCCCGGATGGTGTCCTCCGTAGGCCTCGGAGTGACACTTCTGTAGGATCTGTCCTTGTTCATGTTCAGGTACACAACGCCTAATAACACCATCTACTCCTTCCTTATAAAGGTGAGGATCATCCAAAAGGTAATGCCTGAAGTCAAAGAAGAATTTCTTCTTCTGCTGGTATGTGAAACAAGGTGGTATATATATTTGGCAACGATATAGTTTGCATAATCAGCATACCACGGTGTACTACGTGAAGCGTTGATGGCATTCAATTCCTCATCGGGAAAGCTATCATCAATGGGTTTTGGGTCATCAAGAACGTTCTCTAACCTAAACAAATTATCTGCCACTAGGTTATCAACACCCTTCGTGTCGACAACGTGCAAATCAAATTCTTGTAGCAGGAGAACCCATCTGACAAGTCTAGGTTTAGCGTCCTTCTTCTCCATGAGGTACTTAATAGTAGCGTGATCAGTGTGAAGATTGACTTCGGAATCAACTATGTAGGACCTGAACTTTTCACATGCAAACACGACTGCTAAAAATTCCTTCTCCGTAGTAGCATAGTTTCTTTGGACATTGTCTAGAGTTTTACTAGCATAGTGAATAACATTGAACTTCTTATCAACTCTTTGCCCTAGGACAGCACCAACAGCATAATCACTAGCATCACACATGATTTCATAAGGTAAGTTCCAATCAGGTGGTTGAACAATAGGTGCGGTTATCAAAGCCCTCTTAAGTATTTCGAAGGCTTCCTCACAATCATCGTCAAAGACAAAAGGAATATCCTTTTGCAAGAGATTGCTAAGTGGCCTAGAAATCTTAGAGAAGTCTTTAATGAAACTTCTATAGAAACCAGCATGACCAAGGAAACTTCTTATACCTTTGATATCCGTGGGGTATGACATTTTCTCGATCGCATCAACCTTAGCCTTATCGACTTCAATTCCTCTTTCAGAAATTTGATGTCCTAAGACGATGGCCTCATTAACCATAAAGTGGCACTTCTCCCAATTCAAGACAAGATTGGTGTCTTTACATCTCTGCAAGACTCGATCAAGGTTGCTGAGGCAATCATCAAAGGAAGACCCGTAAACGGAGAAGTCATCCATGAAAACCTCAACAATCTTTTCACAAAAGTTAGAGAATATAGCCATCATACATCTTTGAAAGGTGGCAGGTGCATTACACAAGCCAAAAGGCATACATCTATAAGCAAAGGTACCGAAAGGGCAGGTGAAAGTGGTTTTCTCCTGATCAGATTGTGCAACTGGTATTTGAGAGAAACCAGAATAACCATCTAGAAAGCAGAAGTGTGTGTGCTTAGACAATCTTTCTAGCATTTGGTCGATAAAAGGCAAAGGGTAATGATCTTTCCTAGTGGCTTTATTCAACTTCCTAAAATCAATCACCATCCTATAGCCAGTAATAATCTCATGTGGGATCAATTCATCCTTATCATTAGGGACAACGGTAATGCCTCCCTTCTTAGGGACGCAATGCACCAGACTCACCCAATCACTGTGAGCAACAGGATAGATAATACCTGCTTCTAGGAGCTTTAGTATTTCTTTTCTCACTACTTCTTTCATCTTAGGATTTAATCTCCGTTATTGATCAGCAACTGGTTTGAAATCAGGATCAGTTTTAATCTTGTGCTGGCATAGAGTGGGACTAATGCCCTTAAGATCATCAAGAGTATATCCAATAGCAGCACGATGCTTTCTCATAGTTTTTAGTAACTTCTTTTCTTCATGCTCTGAGAGGCTAGCACTAATAATAACAGGATATATCTCTTTTTCATCAAGATAAGCATACTTAAGAGTATCATGCAACTATTTAAGCTCGAACACAGGATCACCCTTTGGTGGGGGTGGATCCCCAAGCAGTTCAACAAGCAAGTTATTCTTAAGGATAGGATATTGTTCTAAGACAACTCTATCTATCTCATCCCTTTCATCCATATGCATATCATTTTCATGCTCAAGCAAGTATTTCTCTAAGGGATCAGTAGGAGGCATGGCAATAGAAGCTAAGGCAATAGTTTCATCCTTACTAGGCAACTCCTTTTCATGAGGTTGTCTACCAAACTTGGAGAAATTGAACTCATGTGACACACCTTCAAAGCCAAAAGTGACAGTTTGCTTCTCACAGTCAATATGAGCATTGACGGTATTGAGAAAAGGTCTGCCAAATATGATGGGACAAAAGCTATCTTGTGCGGTAGCAAGAATGAGGAAATCAGCAGGATACTTCATTTTACCACATAAGACTTCAACATCCCTAACAATTCCCACAGGGCAGATAGTATCTCTATTGGCAAGCTGAATAGTGACATCAATAGGCTCTATCTCAACAGGTGCAATCTCATCTTTGATTTCATCATATAAGGATTGAGGTATTGCACTAACACTAGCACCCACGTCACATAAACCATGATAACAATGATCTCCTATCTTAACAGAAACAACAGCCGTGCCAACAACAGGCCTATGTTTGTCTCTAGCGTGAGGTTTATCAATTCTAGCAGCATCTTCACAGAAGTGAATATTATGTCCCTCAACATCATCGGACATGAGATATTTGATAATAACAATGCTAGGTTCAACTCTAGTTTGTTCAGGGGGTGTAGGTGTTCTAATATAGCCTCTACGTATCACAGTTCAAGCTTTAGAATGATCCTTTATCCTAACAGGGAAAGGTGGTTTCTCAATGTAAGCACTGGGAACAATAGGATCATTATAGGCAATGACTTTCTATTCAACTGGATTGGGTTTAACTACATTGACTTCTAAGGGAGGGTGATATTTAAACCACTTCTCTTTGGGAGATCAATAGGAGCAGCAAATGATTCACACAATGAAGCTACTATCTCAGAGTCAAGTCCATACTTAGCGCTAAAATCACTAAAGGTATTTGTTTCAACAAAGGACTTAACGCAATCAAACTTGAAATTCATACTTGACTCCTTACCTTCTTCAAGCTCCCAATCTTCAGAGTTGCGTTTAATTCTCTCCAATAAATTCCATTTGAAGTCAATATCTCTCTTCATAACAGAACCGGCACAAGAAGTGTCAAGCATGGCGCGATCATCATGAGAAAGCCGAGCATAGAAGTTCTGAATGATAATTTCTCTCGAGAGCTCATGGTTGGGGCATGAATATAACATTGATTTAAGCCTCCCCAAGATTGAGCGATGCTTTCTCTGTCACGAGGCCAAAAATTATAAATATAATTCCGATCATGATGTACTAAATGCATAGGATAAAACTTTTGATGAAATTCCAATTTCAACCGATTGTAGTTCCATGATCTAGTATCATCACAGAGCCTATACCATGTCAATGCCTTATCCTTCAAAGATAAAGGAAAGACCTTCTTCTTGACCTCATCCTCGAGCAAACCTGCAAGCTTAAATGAACCACAAACTTCATCTATATAGATTAGATGCAAGTCTGGATGTGATGTTCCATCTCGTGTAAAAGGATTAGCCAGCAATTTCTCAAGCATACCCGAAGGAAATTCAAAGCAAATATTTTCAGTAGGTGCAGCAGATTGAGGAGCAACTCTTTGTGCTTCCGTTCGAGGCGAAGATACCCCGAACAAGCCCCGCAAAGGATTAGTTTCCATAGTGACAAGTGACAATAAATTTCAGCACACTATATGAATGTTTCCTTACCAAGTTCCACTTACCAAAGGCGCTTCACTACCCGGCAACGGCGCTAGACAAGAGTATGATGGTACACAAGTATAGGGGATCTATCATAGTCCTTTCAATAAGTAAGAGTGTCGAACCCAAGGAGGAGCAAAAGGATATGACAAGTGGTTTTCAGCAAGGTAAATCTGCAAGCACTGAAATTATCAGTAACAAGTGATTGTGTGGTGAGATGATTCGTAGCAAGCAACAAGTAACAAAAGTAGAAACGATGCAGCAAAGTGGACCAATCCCTTTTGTAGCAAGGGACAAGCCTAGACAAAGTCTTATAGGAGGAAAAACGCTCCCAAGGACACACGGGAATTTATGTCATGCTAGTTTTCATCATGTTCATATGATTCGCGTTCGTTACTTTGATAGTTTGATATGTGGGTGGACCAGCGCTTGGGTACTGCCCTTACTTGGACAAGCATCCCACTTATGATTAACCCCTCTCGCAAGCATCTGCAACTATGAAAGAAGAACTAAGACAAAGTCTAACCATAACATTAAACTAGTGGATCCAAATCAGCCCCTTACGAAGCAACGCATAAACTAGGGTTTAAGCTTCTGTCACTCTAGCAACCCATCATCTACTTACTACTTCCCAATGCCTTCCTCTAGGCCCAAATAATGGTGAAGTGTTATGTAGTCGACGTTCACATAACACCACTAGAGGATAAACAACATACAACACATCAAAATATCGAACGAATACCAAATTCACACGACTACTATTAGCATGACTTATCCCATGTCCTCAGGAACAAAAGTCACTACTCAAAAAGCATAATCATATTCATGACCAGAGAGGTAATGAGTAGCATCAAGGATCTGAACATAAACTCTTCCACCAAGTAATCCAACTAGCATCAACTACAAAGAGTAATTAACACTACTAGCAACCTTACAAGTACCAATCGGAGTCGCGAGACGGAGATTCGTTACAAGTGATGAACTAGGGTTTGGAGATGAGATGGTGCTGATGAAGATGTTGCTGGTGATGAGTCCCCTACGATGAGAGTAGTGTTGGTGATGACGATGGCGATGATTTCCCCCTCCGGGAGGGAAGTTTCCCCGGCAAGATCGTCCTGCCGGAGCTCTAGATTGGTTCTGCTCAAGTTCCGCCTCGTGGCGGCGGCGAATCCTCGAAAATGCCTCCTCCTGATTTTTTTTTCGGACGAAACCCTTCATATAGCAGAAGAGGGGGGCCAGAGGGCCAGCTGGGTGCCGACAAGCCCCCTAGGCGCGACCAGGGGGGTGGTCGCACCTAGCAGGCTTGTGGCCACCTGCTGGCACCCCTGTGACACTTCTTCGGCCGAGTATTTTTTATAATTCCCGAAAAAATCATCGTTGATTTTTACAGCGTTTGAAGTTGCGCAGAATAGGTATCTCAACTTTGCTCCTATTTCAGGCCAGAATTCCAGCTGCCGGCATTCTCTCTCTTCATGTAAACCTTGCAAAATAAGAGAGAAAAGGCATAAGTATTGGACCGTGAAATGAAATAACTGCCCAACAAGAAATAAATCTCAACATGAAAGCATGATGCAAAATGGACGCATCAACTACTTATAACAAGACTTATCCCATGTCCTGAGGAACAAAAGTGACTACTCACAAAGCATAATTATGTTCATGACCAGAGAGGTATTGAATAGCATCAAGGATCTAAACATATAATCTTCCACCGAGTAATCCAACTAGCATCAACTACAAAGAGTAATTAACACTACTAGCAACCTTACAAGTACCAATCGGAGTCACGAGATGGAGATTGGTTACAAAAGATGAACTAGGGTTTGGTGATGAGATGGTGCTGATGAAGATGTTGATGGTGATGAGTCCCCTCCGATGAGAGGAGTGTTGGTGATGACGATGGCGGCGATTTCCCCCTCCGGGAGGGAAGTTTCCCCGGCAGGACGATCCTGCTGGAGCTCTAGATTGGTTCTGCTCAAGTTCTGCCTCGTGGTGGCGGCGACTCCTCCCGAAAGCCTCCTCTTTATTTTTTCTGGAATGAAACCCTCCTTATAGCAAAAGATGGCAGCGAGAGGGGCAACATGGGGCCCACAAGCCACCTAGGCGCGACCAGGAGGGTAGGCGCGTCTGGCAGTCTTGTGGCCTCCTGGTGGCTCCCTCTGGTACTTCTTCCGTCCAGTATTTTTTATAAATTCCAAAATAATTCCTCGTTGATTTTCATGGCTTTTGGAGTTGCGCAGAATAGGTATCTCAAACTTGCTCCTTTTTCAGGCCAGGATTCCAGCTGCCGACATTCTCCCTCTTCATGTAAACCTTATAAAATAAGAGAGAAAAGGCATAAGTATTGTACCGTGAAGTGTAATAACAGCCCATAAAGAGAAAAATATCAACATAAAAGCATGATGCAAAATGGACGTATCAAGCATCTGGTCCTACATTTATCTTGTGCTGACATAGAGTGGGGCTTATGCCCTTAAGATCATCAAGTGTGTATCCAATAGCAACCATGTGCTTCTTTAGACTTTTGAGTAACCTCTTTTATGTTCTGAAAGGTTAGCACTAATAATAACGGGATATATCTTCTTTTTATCAAGATAAGAATATTTCAAAGTACGAGGTAATGTCTTTAACTCAAACAAGGGATCTCCTTTTGGTGGAGGTGGATCCCCTAAGATATAAACACACAAGGTGTGTTTGTGGATAGGTGTTTGTCTAAGGAACATATCATCTATATTATTTCCTTCTCTCATATACATATCATTATCATGGTCTAGCAAATATTGTTCTAAAGGATCTGTAGGAGGCACAACAATAGAGGCAAGACCAATAATTTCATCTTTACAATATAACTCCTTCTCATGTGGTTATCTACCAAATTAAGAGAATTTAAATTCATGAGACTCATTACCAAAGCTTACTTTAAGTTTCTCTATGACACAATTAATTTCAGCATTAACAATGTTCAAGAAAGGTTTGCTAAATATGATGGGACAAAAGTTATCTTGTTCAGAACCAAGTACTAAGAAGTCCATGGGGTATTTGACTTTTACACACAATACTTCAACGTCTCTAACAATCCCAAGCGACAAGATAGTATCTCGGTTTGCAAGTTTAACAGTGCCATCAATATTTTCAATATCAACGTTTCATTCATAATTTCTTTATATAAGGTAAAAGGTATAGCGCTAACACTAGCACCCACGTCACATAATCCATGGTAGAAGTGATCTCCAATCTTAATATAAACCACATGCATGCCAAAATCTAGTTTGTTTTTATCTAGCTTGTCGTGCCCATTTCTAGCAGGCTTTGCAATTCTAGCATCTTCACTAGAGAAGTAAATAACATGCCCATCAATATTATAAACCAAGAGATATTTAACTATAGAAATATTAGGCTTGTCATTTATTTGTTCAGAATGTTTTGGTGTTCTAACATAACTTTTGTTAACCACAGTTGTAGCTTTAGCATGTTCCCTAATCCTAACAGGAAAATGCGGTTTCTCTATATAAGATGTAGGTACAACTGGATCAACATGGTAAAAATTGCTTACTCATTAACTTTAATGGGTTCCTCTAACAACTTTTCAATAGGTGGATGATATTTAAAGCACTTACCCTAGGGAGATCGACATGAGTAGCAAATGATTCACAGAATGTAGCAACTATCTCGGAGTCAAGCTCATATTTGTTGGTAAACATATGAAAAGTATCGGTATCCATAAAAGATTTAACATAGTCAACCTTAAGCTTTATACCTGCATCTTTACCTTTGTTGAATTCCTAGTCTTTAGATTTACGTTTAATTCTTTCTAGAAGATCCCATTTGAATTCAATAGTCTTCTTCATATAAGATCCAGTAGAAGATGCATCGAGTTGTACTTGATGAACATGAGAAAGTCGAGCATAATTTTTTTATAATCATTTCTCTCGATAGCTCATGATTGGGGCAGGTGTGCATCATATATTTAAGCCCCCCAAGCTTGAGCAAAGCTTTATCCTTCACGTGGCCAACAACTATAAATAAAATTCCGACCACGATAAACTAGATGCGTAGGATAAAACTTTTGATGAAATTCCAGCTTCAAGCGATTCTAGTCCCATGATCTAATATCGTACAATAGCCTATATCACTCTATGCTTTTCCCTCCAAAGATAAAGTGAAAACTGTCGGGACCCCGATCCTAAGCCATAGGAATCCAGCCTGTAACACATCGCATCCCTTTGCGGTCTCACGCACGGTTAACTCCACGGCTACAGCCTTACCTTAGCCGGGACCGTTTGCGTATTTTGACTCATGTATGCAATAGTGTCGCTAGCATTCCAATGTCAAAGAACCCGGATCGACAAGTCTAGTCATAAACCAAAGTGGCAATAGCGCACAAGGACAGGTATACATGACCCAACAAAGCAGGTGTCGGTCACCAACGAATGTAGACGAGTCGTAGCAAGCTACAAGGACTCCATTACATCGCGTGACATTTCCCCAAAGGGGACAGACACAGCAGCTAAGAAGGACACATGCCGGTCAACCAATGTGTCCGGAGCAGTAGCGAGCTACCAAGGCTCGTTGGATCACAAAGGGGCATTTCCTTGTAAGGAGTGCTACTAAAGTTCACGACTAGGTAATCGAACCCCATACATATCAAGTACGACACACATACGCATGGCATACCGATATGTATAGATACATCATTGGCATCACAACATAACCATAAATATACAAGCTTTATTTAAGAGGCTCGGAAGAGCCACACACATAATATTACACTTTAAGGGTCTCACGAACCATAATAGCAGTCATTCAGTTACAAGCCAGCGAAAGAGTTTAAAACTGTCTAAGTACAGACATGTGCAACTAGAAGGCACATGGCCTGACTATACTATAGATCCAACGTTGGGCCAGATCGTAGCTGGGACACCAGCTACTCGTCGTCGTCGATGTCTACGAAGAACCCTCCATTAGGGTCATTAGCAACCTCTGCAACATTTATTATACAAACATGAGTACGAAGGTACTCAGCAAGACTTTAGGATAACTAATTACTCATGCAATGTATCAACAGGGTATGGTGGGGTTTCATGCGGAAAGCCAGCATTTGACTCGTGGCTAGACAACTTGCATTTTTAAATAATTTTGACAACTTGATTTCTCGCGCACGAGTCCACTAACACCACAACAATACACCATCGTGGGATCATTCCGTCTCCATAAGGAAATGCCTTCCACGACACTCACGCTTATCTTGACAATTTTATGAGTAGCCATTGAAGTTATCTATGAACAACATATGTCTCCAAGTAGTCCATATCGGCGGACGCGGCTATTCGAATAGATCATAACCCTGCAGGGGGGGTACTTCGTCACACACGCTCTCACCACTTATCGCCATGTGCACGCCATGCACCTCGGCAACCTTCAAGCGGAAGCCCAGCGAGGGAGTCGGCCACGACCGTTAACCACACTGGTACCTAGTCCAGGTTTATCGCCTATCTGAGGTTAACCCGCACGGAAGTCCGGCCGAGGTTTCCGCCACGGCCTCAAATGATGTACGCAGGGTTCCCAAGCCCACCATCCGGGTGCCACTTGGTACACCGTGCCACTGCCTACCGCATCACAACCCACCTCTCAGGTCAGCACCATGCACAGCCTCCAGCATGACTATAAACACCAGAAACTACTTGCAACTCCTGGACCGAGTACTAAGCGATTAATAGGTCGAGCGGGGTCATATTTCAGGGCCCAGCATGTGGTAGTATCTAGTCTTGGATTACATACACGGAACTCAGTTCCTAAGGACGGTTCCAATGAAACAACCCGCCATGTACTCCTACACAGCCTTTCACCGGTACCTTTACCAAATCAGGTTCAACACACAACCTTTGCTTACCGAACACATTCTCACAATTCTGTTCATCTCCGAGATGACAGACCATACACAACTCTAAGCATAGCATGCATAGCAGGATAAGGCACATCATGGCTCAAGCAACTACCATGTATGCTAGGTTGCAAGGTTCGGCTATTTACTGTGACAAGGATAGGTCATGCAAAGGAAGTGGGTTCAACTAACGTGGCAAAAGCAGTTGAAGCATTTGATCCTAATGCAATAAGTAAGTGCAGGAGCAAGAACATGGGATTTATCGGGATGATCAAAATGGTTGCTTGCCTTGTTGCTCAGAGGAGTGACAATATCCGTCAGACGGATATTCGGTGGAATCCGGGGGAGCGGAGCCTACCGAAAGGAATGACAACAATCAATAACAAACATATGCAACCAAGATGATGCATGAGCATGGCATGAGAATGCAAGGTGATAAACTAATATGGCTAGCATGTATTAGGTTTGAAGTTGATTTGAATCAAATTCAAATATCACTTCAAACGAGGTATTCTCGGATACCATTTTAATTGATTCGACCTGATGCTCAGATCAACTTGATGTTAACATGCATGGAATGACATGTTAAGTTGATGGTTTGTAATTAGGATAGTATTTGATCATGTCAATCATAGTGAAAGTTAAATATTTTCCATATTCCATTTATAAAGTATTTATAAGAATTGACTTATTCATTAAACTACATGTTTGGGTTCTGTAACATTTTTAAACATGTTTGAAAATGGAATATTCAGATTCCTTGAATTTTTCTGATAGTTTTTCATATATAAATTATTTTCATTGGAGTTACATATTAATTTTTATGGATTTTTGAAGTTTTAAACATTTCTGGAATTATTTCTATACCGGAAAATCCTTTTACTGCATCAGCATGACATCAGCAGGTCCAACTGGCCGTTGAAAGTCAAACCTGACCAGTGGGACCCACTGGTCAGTGTGTCTGGTCAATTTTAGATTAGGATTAATCTTATTTAGTTAATTAAACTCACTGGACCCACATGTCAGTGACTTATCAATTTAATTGATTTATTTTTATTATTTCTAAACTATCCAGAGGTTGGCCCCACACGTTAGTGGCTCAGGCCAGCTGAGATCCACCGGTGGCGAGGTCGTCCGCGCCGGCGGGGAGCCTCCGGCGACCACCAGTACGGTGGAGGGCGTTGGAAACTCGCCTCCGACGGCCAAACTCACGGGAGAGACCACGGGAAGAACGGCCACTCGACGGCACGCACGATGGGACAAGCCCCAGGTGCTGGGGTGGCCGGATTCAACGCCGGCGACGAGCTTGGCGGTGACCAAGTTCGGCCATCGTCGAAGCCATCGAATACGGGGTCAAAACGCGTGGGGCTGGGCACCTAAAGCATCTACGTGATGTCCTGAGGCTGCTGGTGGCCTCAGACGGACCAACACTTCACCGGAGGGCTACCGGCGATGAGCTGCAGCGGCGGTCCTCGTCGGGCTCCGATGGAACTAAGCCTAGAGGAGGGGATCGACGGGAAGATCTTAGGGGAAAGATGCGCAAGCTCACGAGGAGTGCTGAGAAGGGCTTGGACGGCTCGGGGAAGCACGGAGGGCGACGAATCGAGCAGAGCTCGCCGGCGGCCGAAGGTTGAAGGCGACGGTGCCGTGGCCGTTGCAGGGCTCGAGGAGGCTTCGGCTTCTGCACGGAGGACCAGTTCGTCGAGGCGGAGCTAACGGCACACTCAGAATGGATATCCTATGGCTAGGGGCACGGGCAGCTCGAGCTCGAGCTCCTGACAGTGGCGGCAGAGGGGATCGAGGGAACCGAGAGGAGAGGGGGAAGAGTGAGCACAGGAATGGATAGCTACGGGCTCGGGAATCTTATCCCCGTGCTTGCCAGCGCGAAGCGGCGGCCACGCAGGCGCACAGGTGCATGGAGGCGCGCGGCGACGCGGCGGCCACCTCCTGCTCCTACTGGCGAGGAGGAAGACGACAGGGGAGCTGGGCTGGGCCAGGTAAGCGTCAGGTAAGAGTTTTCCCATTTTTTTTTCTGATTTGTTTCTGTTTTGCTATTTCATTAACTTGCTATTTATTTCAGCTCCCAAATAGTTTGTAAAAAACTATTTTAAACACACCAGAATATTTGTTGGAACATTTCCAACCATTCCCAAAGTTTTCAATATTTTTGAAAGTTTAAAGTTTCTGATTTCAAATTTAAAACTTGAAACCAGTAGCTTTTTGCATTTATTTAAAATGCTTAAAGTGTCAAGAAAAAGGTTTTCTTCATTGCTTCTATACTTTCATGATTTATCAGAAAGTTTGAACTTTTCTTGAGGCCATTTTGGGTTCATTGGTTTTAACTAGTTTGAGATTTCCTTTATTTAAAGAAGTGGCTAGGGTTTTGAGTTTTCCTTCACCACTTACTTTATTCTTGTTGAAATTTCCTAGATGCAATGCAAAGATAACATGAGCACAAAGCTAACTTGCTTAAAGTGTCAGGGATGTGACAACTCACCCCCACTCAAAAGAATCTCGTCCCGAGATTTGGAAGTCGTCGGGAATAACGCAGGATACTCAAGTCGGAGACGATCCTCTCATTCCCAAGTTGCCTCTTTTTCAGAATGATTTGACCATTGAACTTTAAGAAACTTGAGGTTTCGACGTCGAGTGGTACGCTCAGCTTGATCAAGAATACGCACGGGGTATTCTCGGTATGAAAGGTTATCTTGGAGATCAAGCGTTTCGTGGTCCACTTCACGGAGAGGATCCGAAAAGCAACGCCTGAGTTGCGAGACGTGGAAGACATCATGAACCTTGGAAAGATGCGGAGGAAGTTCCAACTGGTAGGCAACTTCTCCTTGTTTGGCAAGAATGCGAAAAGGACCAATGTAACAAGGAGCCAACTTGCCCTTGATACCGAATCGATGGGTACCCTTCAAAGGTGTAACCCGAAGGTAAGCCTTCTCGTCAACTTCAAAGGTCACAGTCTTATGATGACGATCATATTGGCTCTTTTGACGAGACTGGGCTGTTTTCAACTTTTCACGAATAATGCGAACCTGATCTTCTGCATCCTGGATCATATCCGGGCCAAAGAGTTGCCTCTCCCCGGTTTCTTACCAATTAAGAGGTGTTTGACATCTTCGTCCATAGAGAACTTCAAAAGGAGCTTTGCCCAAGCTTGATTGATAACTATTGTTATAAGCGAATTCGGCGAATGGAAGACACTTCTCCCAATTCATACCGAACGATATAACACAAGCTCGGAGCATATCTTCTAGGATTTGATTCACTCTTTCTACTTGACCACTTGATTGGGGATGGAAAGCAGTGCTAAAAGATAAGTGAGTCCCCATGGCATTCTGAAAACTTTCCCAGAAGCGAGAAGTCAAGATACTCCCACGGTCCGAGTTAATCTCCAGGGGAACACCATGAAGAGACACTATTCGAGAGACATATAACTCTGCTAGCTAGCTAGCAGTTATACTCTCACGAACGGGAAGAAAATGAGCCACTTTGGAAAGACGGTCAATGACCACAAAGATAGCATTATTTCCTTTCTTGGTCTTGGGAAATCCGGTAATGAAATCCATACTAACTTTATCCCATTTCCATTCAGGAATAGCTAGAGGTTGAAGGGTGCCAGTAGGCCTTTGATGTTCTGCCTTAACTCGACGACAAACGTCGCAGTTAGCAACGAACTCAGCAATTTCTCTCTTCATCCTAGTCCACCAGAACCTCTGGCGTAGGTCCTGATACATCTAAGTACTACCGGGATGAATGGTGAGAGGAGAATCATGAGCCTCCTTAAGGATCAATTGCCGCAGACGTTTGCTCTTAGGAACCACTAAACGATTCTGGAAGAACACAACACCTTGATCGTTCATGGAAAATTCTTTATCGTTTCGCTAAAAATATTCTCCTTGATCCGTGATATACCCTTGTCACGCTTTTGGCCAGCTATAATTTGATCCTTAAGAGTAGGCTTCGCCACCAGGGTAGAAAGGAATCCTTGAGGAACAATATGAAGATTCAACTTCCGAAAGTCCTCATAGAGATGTGGTTGACCTTGTTGTAGCATCAAATTGTTACAATAAGATTTACGACTTAGTGCATCGGCCATAACATTGGCCTTCCCCGGGGTGTAAGTTATCCCTAAGTCGTAATCCGAGATCAACTCAACCCACCATCTTTGCCTGAGATTCAAATCCGGCTGGGTGAAGATATATTTCAGACTTTGGTGATTAGTGAATATTTCGCAATGATTACCCAAAAGGTAATGTCGCCAGGTTTTTAGTGCATGGACCACAGCTGCAAGCTCAAGGTCATGTGTGGGATAATTATCCTCATGTGGACGCAACTGTCGAGATGCGTATGCGATCACATGACGATCTTGCATGAGAATGCAACCTAATCCTTGTCGCAAGGCATCGCAATAGATAACAAAGTCCTTCGAAAAATCTGGTGGTAGCAACACACGTGCGGAAGTTAGGCGTCTTTTCAGTTCCTGAAAACTATGCTCACACTGTGGTGTCCACTCGAACTTTTTATCCTTATTGAGGAGTTCAGTTAGAGGATTTGCAACCTTGGAGAAATTCTCGACAAAGCGACGACAATAGCTCGCTAGACCAAGAAAACTCCTAACTTGCTTAACCGATTCAGGTTGAGTCCAATCAAGGACAGCTTGAACTCTCTCGGGATTGACAACAATACCCTTACCAGAGATTACATGACCTAGATAGGTCACTTCTGGTAACCAAAATTCACATTTTGAAAACTTGGCATAAAGGCGATGCTCTCGAAGTTTCATCAATACCAGCCTTAGATGCTCGGCATGTTCTCGTTCGTTCTTCGAGTAGATGAGAATATCATCGAGGTATACCACGACGAATTAATCCAAATACTCCATGAAGATTGAATTCATCAGACGAGAGAAGGTGGCTGGGGCATTGGTTAACCCGAAGGACATGACAGTGTACTCGTATTGGCCATAACGAGTAACAAAAGCCGTTTTTGGAATGTCCCCGTTCTTGATCTTGATTTGATGGTATCCCAACCTCAAATCCATTTTGGAGAAGACTGAGGACCCAGCGAGCTGGTCGTACAGGTCGTTGATCCTCGGGAGTGGATACTTGTTCTTTATGTTGACCAGATTAACTGGTCGGTAGTCTACAACCATCCGATCCGTTCTGTCTTTCTTCTTGACGAAGAGGACGGGGCAAGCCCAAGGAGAAGAGCTAGGACAAATGAAACCTTTATTCAAGGCCTCATCTAGTTGCTTCTTAAGTTCGGCTAGCTCCAGGGGTGCCATCTTATATGGTCTTCTGGCTATTGGGACAGTTCTCGGAACAAGATCTATCACAAACTCTACATCTCTGTCAGGTGGAATTCCTGGCAGTTCCTCTGGAAAAACATCCGGGAAGTCACGGACTACCGGAATGTCTTCTAGTTCCGGAAGAGGGTTGGCATTTAGGGAATAGAGTTGGCATTTGGCAACTCGAGTAGAGACATTTACTATCTCACCCGAGGGATGGGTAAGCTGGACATTTCTAGAATGAGTATCAATCTTGGCATAGTGAGCTGACATCCAGTCCATACCCAAGATGATATTAATATCCAAAGATTTCAAGGCTATCAATGAGGCTAGAAAAACTAGCCTGTCTACTAGAATTTCATTGTCATAGGTTATCCTAGAGGTTTGCCATTTACTACCAGGAGTTTGGACAACCAATGGAATTGGCATATCACAAAAAGACATGTTATGCAACTGTGCATAACTTTATGAAATGAAGGAATGAGAAGACCTAGTGTCAAAGAGAACAGACGCTGGGTGATGATTAACAAGGAGCGTACCCAGCATGACGTCGGGATCCTCTGCAGCTTCTTCTGCTGACACATAGTTCACACGGCCACGTGCAGGAGTTGGCTTCACATAGTAAGCTTTGCCCGACTTGGCTTGCCCGACGGACTTTCCGGGTTGCTTGGCACCCACATTTTGAGGACACTCACGGGAGTAGTGCCCTGGTTCTCCACACTTGTAGCATATCACTTGGTTGGCACGTGGTGCAGCATTGCTAGCTGGACCACCATAAGTTTTTGCTGGAGGGTTGGTCTGATTCGTCTGAGGCGCCACGTAGGATGGCCTCGGAGTGTATCTTGGTGGCAGAGAACTATTCGGAACCCACAACCTGCGTTTGGGAAACGCGGAACCAGAAGACAAGCCAAAGTCACGTGAGTGCTTCCTTGTGGCTTGAAAGTCAGTATGACCAGTCTCGGTACTGATCGCCTTGTTGAACAGGGCTTGAAAGCTTGCACACTCGTGGAGGCGCAGATCACGACGAAGCTCAGGGCTCAGACCCTTACGGAATCTTGCTTGCTTCTTGGCGTCAGTAGACACCTCCTTTGTTGCATAGCGGGCGAGGTTACCGAACTCATGGCTATAGGCATCCACGGTCAACTTGCCCTGAGTGAAGGCACAGAACTCCTCTCTCTTTCTGTCCATCAGGCCCTCTGGAATATGGTGCACACGAAAGGCTGCACTGAAGTCTGCCCATGTGGCTACTGGTTCAGCAGGACGCATAGCTTCAAAGTTCTCCCACCACAGATTGGCGGGTCCTTCCAGGAAATATGCCGCAAAGGTCACCTTGTCGGCCTCAGAAACATTCGCAGAGCGAATCTTGCGTGCGATGCTGCACAGCCAGTCATCAGCGTCGAGGGGATCGACGGAATGATGAAACTTTGGAGGATTCAGCTTCACAAAGTCGTTGAGGGACACTGCAGCATTCCTAGGCTGGCGAGCCGTATTCTACTCAATACGCTCTAACAGTCGGTTGGTCTCCCTTTTGTTTCTCTCTGCCTCAAGCATAACTTCCGCCAGAGAGGGCGGGTGAGGCAGGTCTTCCTGCGACGCTTGACTACCCTCGCCTTGCTCATGAGCAGGGGCATGGTTCAACCTGGTGAACACCATCCTGACAAACAAACTCACACCTTAGACCAATATCATATCAATACTAGCTATGGATTAAGAATGTACTGAACACACGGAATGCGGAAATGAATATCCGAACAGCATGGTAACAAGCAACTGCTATATATACACCATGGTTCATACACACCCTTACATAGTTTTGTACAACCTTAACCGAAGAGCAAACTACTGAAATTATGAAACTACTCATCAGAGGCTTACAAGATTCCTATACATTATTTATCTAGGCCTCCGGAATTCATTTCACATCACAGGCATACTTCACAAGTCACGCAGGACTGTGAACGTACGGCTACTACCATACTATCCTTCCGCTCACACCTCAGGCATCCGCATAGAACATCTCATAGAGATTACCTCCATGACCTGGAAGCTCAACCTGCGGATCAGGAAACACTCTAGCCTGAGATCCCTGGGATCCATAAAGACACGGATGTGGCCTTGGTCCCCTGACTGGTGGTAAGAGGGGTCCCCGAAGAGGGGTGAGTCCTCCTATAGCTGGCCAGTCAACGTGGGCCGGAAGATGGGTCCTAACAGGGTTCAGCATCTCCATATCTCCGTTCCCTGTCTGGACTACCAGTGCCAGCTGTGTCAAAGCCGTCCACAGACGGGCACGGGTAGCATAAAGCTCCATGCGGAGAGCACGAGCATCCCTGTCTCTGTTCTCTAG
Source organism: Hordeum vulgare subsp. vulgare (assembly GCF_904849725.1). Lineage (NCBI taxonomy): Eukaryota > Viridiplantae > Streptophyta > Magnoliopsida > Poales > Poaceae > Hordeum > Hordeum vulgare. Next base: position 511,867,342 of record NC_058524.1, on the reverse strand, counting down.
CATCTCAACAGTGGACTGCAGTAGTGGATCCTCCATAGAAGAACCAAAATAGACTCCGCTGAGGTATCCCTCTTCACCAGGCTGAGAGGTCGGAACATAGCAGAACTCTGAATTCTGCAGCAGTGCATGTCTCGCTCTCATAATGGTCAGCATTAAATAGGCAGCATCTTGTACTGCCATGTCAATAGTGACTCCCAACCCATAGGACCAATGGATTGGCTCCTCAGCTCCAGGGTAGTCTGGAAATACCCTAACAGTGCAGATGTACTAGCTCTGGTTGAAGTCTCGGTGCTGTTCCTCCACTCTGTACTCGGGGTACCAGCGGTAACCGCACGACGACATCACCCTGACCAGCATGGCCGTATGACCCAGTACATCAATGCACCTGGTCACACGTACCACCTGACGAGAAGGACGGCCAGGCATCTGTAAATAGAGAGTAATGCAAAAGCATTAGAGCTCCGAATGCAAAATTGGCAGCATAACGGCTGTAAATGCTGAAAAACAAATTTTGAGACAACCCAAAATGGAATAGCGTAACCACTCAACTATCAAGTTCAACTCTCTGATCATCAAACTTACTTCCTTTTTCCTAGGAATGAAGAAACCCAAATATCTCTTGACCCGTAGTCCTATAATCTACCAATCAGAAACACGAGCCTAGAAGAAGATGAGTAACCTAGTCCTTAATTCCCGCAGAAAACACGAGGATCACCAGAATAGAATAACTTGAGAAGAGAAAAAGAGTCTTACGTTCCCTTCCACAAACAATTCTCTTATATATAACTAAAGCAATTCTAGACTCAACTTCGACCAGTTTGGCTTAGTAATCCTATAGTCAGTCAGGCTCTGATACCAACGTTGTTGGGACCCCGATCCTAAGCCATAGGAATCCAGCTTGTAACACATCGCATCCCTTTGCGGTCTCACGCACGGTTAACTCCACGGCTGCAACCTTACCTTAGCTGGGACCGTTTGCGTCTTTTGACTCACATATGCAATAGTGTCGCTAGCATTCCAATGTCAAAGAACCCGGATCGACAAGTCTAGTCATAAACCAAAGTGGCAGTACCGCACAAGGACAGGCATACATGACCCAACAAAGCAGGTGTCGGTCACCAACGAATGTAGACGAGTCGTAGCAAGCTACAAGGACTCCATTACATCGCGTGACATTTCCCCAAAGGGGACAGACACAGCAGCCAAGAAGGACACAAGCCGGTCAACAAATGTGTCCGGAGCAGTAGCGAGCTACCAAGGCTCGTTGGATCACAAAGGGGCATTTCCTTGTAAGGAGTGCTACTAAAGTTCACGACTAGGTAATCGAACCCCATACATATCAAGTACGACACACGTACACATGGCATACCGATATGTATAGATACATCGATGGCATCACAACATAACCATAAACATACAAGCTTTATTTAAGAGGCTCGAAAGAGCCACACACATAATATTACACATTACGGGTCTCACGACCCATAATAGCAGTCATTCAGTTACAAGCCAGCGGAAGAGTTTAAAACTGTCTGAGTACACACAGGTGCAACTAGAAGGCACATGGCCTGACTATACTACAGATCCAACGTAGGGCCAGATCGTAGCTGGGACACCAGCTACTCGTCGTCGTCGATGTCTACAAAGAACCCTCCATTAGGGTCATTAGCAACCTCTGCAACATTTATTAAACAAACATGAGTACGAAGGTACTCAGCAAGACTTTAGGATAACTAACTACTCATGCAATGTATCAACAGGGTATGGTGGGGTTTCATGCGGAAAGCCAACATTTGACTCGTGGCTAGACAACTTGCATTTTTAAATAATTTTGACAACTTGATTTCTTGCACACGAGTCCACTAACACCACAACAATACACCATCGTGGAATCATTCCGTCTCCAGCAAGAACATGGGATTTATCGGGATGATCAAAATGGTTGCTTGCCTTGTTGCTCAGAGGAGTGACAATATCCGTCAGACGGATATTCGGTGGAATCCGGGGGAGCGGAGCCTACCGAAAGGAATGACAACAATCAATAACAAACATATGCAATCAAGATGATGCATGAGCATGGCATGAGAATGCAAGGTGATAAACTAATATGGCTAGCATGTATCAGGTTTGAAGTTGATTTGAATCAAATTCAAATATCACTTCAAACGAGGTATTCTCGGATACCATTTTAATTGATTCGACCTGATGCTCGGATCAACTTGATGTTAACATGCATGGAATGACATGTTAAGTTGATGGTTTGTAATTAGGATAGTATTTGATCATGTCAATCATAGTGAAAGTTAAATATTTTCCATATTCCATTTATAAAGTATTTATAAGAATTGACTTATTCATTAAACTACATGTTTGGGTTCTGTAACATTTTTAAACATGTTTGAAAATGGAATATTCAGATTGCTTGAATTTTTCTGATAGTTTTGCATATATAAATTATTTTCATTGGAGTTACAGATTAATTTCTATGGATTTTTGAAGTTTTAAACATTTATGGAATTATTTCTATACTGGAAAATCCTTTTACTGCATCAGCATGACATCAGCAGGTCCAACTGGCCGTTGAAAGTCAAACCTGACCAGTGGGACCCACTGGTCAGTGTCTCTGGTCAATTTTAGATTAGAATTAATCTTATTTAGTTAATTAAACTCACTGGACCCACATGTTAGTGACTTATCAATTTAATTGATTTATTTTTATTATTTCTAAACTATCCAGAGGCTGGCCCCACACGTCAGTGGCTCAGGCCAGCTGAGATCCACTTGCGGCGAGGTCGTCCTCGCCGGCGGGGAGCCTCCGGCGACCACCAGTACGGTGGAGGGCATCGGAAACTCGCCTCCGACGGCCAAACTCACGGCAGAGACCACGGGAAGAACGGCCACTCGACGGCGCACACGATGGGACAAGCCCCAGGGGCTGGGGTGGCCGGAATCAACGCCGGCGACGAGCTTGGCGGCGACCAAGTTCGGCCATCGTCGAAGCCATCGAATACGGGGTCAAAACGCGCAGGGCTGGGCACCTAAAGCATCTACGTGATGTCCTGAGGCTGCTCTTGGCCTTAGACGGACCAACACTTCACCGGAGGGCTAGCGGTGACGAGCTGCAGCGGCGGTCCTCGTCGGGCTCCGATGGAACTAAGCCTAGAGGAGGGGATCGACGGGAAGATCTTAGGGGAAAGATGCGCAAGCTCACGAGGAGTGCAGAGAAGGGCTTGGACGCCTCGGGGAAGCACTGAGGGCGACGAATCGAGAAGAGCTCGCCGGCAGCTGAAGGTTGAAGACGACGGTGCCGTGGCCGTTGCAGGGCTCGAGGAGGCTTCGGCTTCTGCAGGGAGGACTAGTTCGTTGAGGCGGAGCTAACGGCACACTCAGAATGGGGATCCTATGGCTAGGGGCACGGGCATCTCGAGCTCGAGCTCGAGCTCCTGTCAATGGCGGCAGAGGGGATCGAGGGAACCGAGAGGAGAGGGGGAAGAGTGAGCACAGGAATGGATAGCTACGGGCTCGGGGAGCTTATCCCCGTGCTTGCCAGCGCGAAGCGGCGGCCAGGCAGGCGCACAGGTGCGTGGAGGCGCGCGGCGACGCGGCGGCCACCTCCTGCTCCTACTGGCGAGGAGGAAGACGACAAGGGAGCTGGGCTGGGCCAGGTAAGCGTCAGGTAAGAGTTTTCCCATTTTTTTTCTGATTTGTTTCTGTTTTGCTATTTCATTAACTTGCTATTTATTTCAGCTCCCAAATAGTTTGTAAAAACTATTTTAAACACACCAGAATATTTGTTGGAATATTTCCAACCATTCCCAAAGTTTTCAATATTTTTGAAAGTTTAAAGTTTCTGATTTCTAATTTAAAACTTGAAACCAATAGCTTTTTGCATTTATTTAAAATGCTTAAAGTGTCAAGAAAAAGGTTTTCTTCATTGCTTATATACTTTCATGATTTATCAGAAAGTTTGAACTTTTCTTGAGGCCATTTTGGGTTCATTGATTTTAACTAGTTTGAGATTTCCTTTATTTAAAGAAGTGGCTAGGGTTTTGAGTTTTCCTTCACCACTTACTTTATTCTTATTGAAATTTCCTAGATGCAATGCAAAGAAAACATGAGCACAAAGCTAACTTGCTTAAAGTGTCAGGGATGTGACAAAAACATTCTTCTTAACCTTGTCTCCAGGCAAACTTGCAAGCTTAAATAATCCACAAACCTCATCGACATATATCAAGTGATAATCAGGACGAGATGTATCATTATAAGTATTAACCATCAAGTTCTCTAGCATACCCAAAGGAATCTCATAATAAATATTTTCAGTAGGTTTAGTAGGTTAAGGAGAAACTTTTTCAACTTCCGTTTGAGGATAATATGCCCCAAACAAGCCACACAAAGGGTGACCGTGCATACTAACAAGCAACAGTAAATTTCAGCATGTACCAAATTTTTGTCCATACCAATTTCCACTTACCAAAGGCGCTTCACACCCCGTCAACGGCACCAAAAAATAGTATTGATGATCCACAAGTATAGGAGATCAATCGTACTCCTTTCAATAAGTAAGAGTGTCAAAGCCAACGAGGAGCAGAAGGAAATGACAAGCAGTTTTCAGCAAGGTATTCTGTGCAAGTGCTGTAAGTAACACTGATAGATAGTTATATAGCAAGATAATTCGTAACAAGTGACAAGTAATAATAGTGGAAGTGTGCATCAAGGTAGACCAATACTTTTTATAGCAACGGAAATGCTGGAAAGTACTCTTATATGAGGTAAGCGTTCCCGAGGACACGTGGGAATTACTATCTAGTCATGTTCATCATGTCAAGTTAATTCACGCCCGTTACTTTGATAATTTGGTATGTGGGTGGACCAGTGCTAAGGTGTTGTTCTTACCTAAAAAGCAACCCACTTATGATTACCCTCTGTCACAAGCATCCGCAACAACGAAACAAAAATTAAGGTAAATCCAACCATAGCATGAAACATGTGGATCCAAATCGTCCCCTTACGAAGCAACGCATAAACTGGGGTTTAAGCTTCTATCACTCTCGCAACCCATCATCTATTTGTGCTACTTCTTGAGCTTGCGTTGGTTTTTCCCTTGAAGAGGAAAGGGTGATGCAGCAAAGTGGAGATAAGTATTTCCCTTAGTTTGAGAACCAAGGTATCAATCCAGTAGGAGTATCAAGATGAGGCACCAATGAACCTGCGCAAAAACAAACAAACTTCCTCTCAACGCGATAAAGGGGTTGTCAATCCCTTCACGATTACTTGCAAGGTGAGATCTGAAAGTGATAAAAGGTAAATAGAAAAAAGTGCAGCAAGGTATTTTTGGTGTTTTCGTATGTAGATCCGAAAATATGATGTGTAAAATTGACCCCGGGGCCATAGTGTTCAGTAGAGGCTTCTCTCATGATAGCAAGTATTACGGTGGGTGAACGAATTAGTGTCGAGCAATTGATAGAATCGCGCAAAGTCATGACGATATCTAAGGCAATGATCATACATATAGGCATCACGTCTGTGATAGCCTGGCTTATTAGGGATGATAAACTACTCATATCAATAAGGAATTCCTTCTTTTCCAGGATCCCATTCGAACGTGCTCAGCTTGGAGTAGTTCTAGGATGGGTGACCGACCGGGAAGTTGATCCCGGGTGCGCATTAGTGAGGACAAAGTGCGTAGAAAAGACTAGTATTGATATGTGAGGCCAGTCTAGATCCTGCTAGGAGTAACGACCGCCGGCGGGTGTGTCTGGGGCGTTACAAGTTGGTATCAGTGTCGACCATTGCGGTTGCACAGATGTTTGGGGACAGATGTGCGGTCATGTTGTTCATGACGTTTGTGACCCGTCGTGGCACACGACATGGTACATGTACTAGACTAGATACACAGACGTTTGTGCCAAGAGGGAACGCTCCTGTGGCTCGACGAGGATGTCGGTTCCTCTGAGTGGCGGTGTATGTGATAGCCTGGCTTATTAGGGATGATAGACTACTCATATCAATAAGGAATACCTTCTTTTTCGTGAGCCCATTCGAACAGAACCCCAGGTTAAGCGTGCTCAACTTGGAGTAGTTCTAGGATGGGTGACCGACCGGGAAGTTGATCCCGGGTGCGCATGAGTGAGGACAAAGTGCGCAGAAAAGACTAGTATTGATATGTGAGGCTAGTCTAGATCCTTCCAGGACTAACGACAATCGGCGGGTGTGTCCGGGGCGTTACAACGTCCGAGACAAGTAGACCAATACTGTCTGCATCTACTACTATTACTCCACACATCGACCCTATCCAACATGCATCTAGTGTATTAAGTTCATAACAAACAGAGTAACGCCTTAAGCAAGATGACATGATGTAGAGGGATAAATTCATGCAATATGATATAAACCCCATCTTTTTACCCTTGATGGCAACAACACGATGCATGCCTCGCTACCCCTTCTGTCACTAGGTGAGGACACCGCACGGTATGAACCCAAAACCAAGCACTTCTCCCATTGCAAGAATTATAGATCAAGTTGGCCAAACGAAACCCATAACTCGAAGAGAACTACAAGGATACGAAATCATGCATATAAGAAATCAGAGGAGACTCAAATAATATTCATAGATAATCTGATCATAAATCCACAATTCATCGAATCTCTACAAACACACCGCAAAAGAAAGTTACATTGGATAGATCTCCATGAAGATCATGGAGAACTTTGTATTGAAGATCCAAGAGAGAGAAGACGCCATCTAGCTACTAGCTATGGACCCGAAGGTCTGTGGTGAACTACTCACGCATCATCGGAGAGGCAATGTTGTTGATGAAGAAGCCCTCCGTGTCCGAATCCCCCTCCGGCAGGGCACCAGAACGGTCCCCAGATGGGATCTCGCGGAGACAGAAGCTTGCGGCGGCGGAAAAGTATTTTCGTGGCTCTCTTGGTTGGTTTCAGGATTTTTGGGAATTTATAGGCAAAAGAGGTAGGGCAGAGGAGGCAAGGAGGCCCACGATCCTGCTTGGAGCGCTCCCTAGGGCGCGCCTAGGGGGCTCGGGACCTCCCACGAGACCTCCTGCCTTGGTTCTCAAGTCTTCTTGGTATCTTCTGTTATGGAAAAAATCATCCCGCAGGTTTTATTCCGTTTGGACCCCGTTTAATATTCTTTTTTGAAAAAGGTCAAAACACGGAAAAAACAGAAACTGGCACTAGGCACCGAGTTAATAGGTTAGTCCCAAAAATGATGTAAAATGGCATATAAATGCATATAAGACACCCAAGTTGATAATATAATAGCATGGAACAATCAAAAATTATAGATACATTGGAGACGTATCAAGCATCACCAAGCTTAACTCCTGGTCGTCCTCGAGTAGGGAAGTGATAAAAACTGAATTTTTGATGTGGAATGCTACCTAACATATTTGTTCTTTGTAACTTGTTTATTGTGGCATGAATGTTCAGATCCGTAAGATTCAAAACAATAGTTTAATATTAACATGAAAACAATAATACTTCAAGCATACTAGCAAAGTAATGATGAACTTTTGAAATAACAAGGACAAAGAAGGTTATCCCTACAAAATCATATAGTCTGGCTATGCTCAATCATCCCCACACAACGAATTTAAATCATGCACAACCCTGGTATTGGCCAAGTAATTGTTTTCGCACTCTTACTTTCTCAAACTTTTTCAACTCTCACGGAATACATGAGCGTGAGCCATGGATATAGCACTATAGGTGGAATAGAGTGTGGTGGAGGTTGTCAGGCAAAAAGGAGGAGATGGTCACATCGACTCGGCGTATCAATGGGCTATTGAGATGCCCATCAAATGGTATCAATGTGAATGAGTAGGGATTGCCATGCAACGGATGCACTAGAGCTATAAGTGTATGAAAGCTCAAAAAGAAAACTAGTGGGTGTGCACCCAACTTGCTTTCTCACTGATGACCCACAAGTGTGGGGGATCTATCGTAGTACTTTCGATAAGTGAGAGTTTCGAACCCAACGAGGATAAGAAGGATCTGACAAGTGGTTTTCAGCAAGGTATTCTCTGCAAGCTCTGAAATTATCAGTAACAAATAGTTGTGTGATAAGATGATTCATCGCAAGTAGCAAGTAATAGTAGTGCAGCAAGATGGCCCAATCCCTTTTGTAGCAAGGGACAAGCCTGGACAAACTTTTATAGGAGGTAAAGCGCTCCCGAGGACACATGGGAATTTCTGTCAAGCTAGTTTTCATCATGTTCATATGATTCACGTTCGCTACTTTGATAGTTTGATATGTGGGTGGACCGGTGCTTGGGTGCTGCCCTTACTTGGACAAACATCCCACTTATGATTAACCCCTCTCGCAAGCATCCGCAACTATGAAAGAAGAATGAAGACAAAGTCTAACCATAGCATTAAACTATTGGATCCAAATCAGCCCCTTACGAAGCAACGCATAAACTAGGGTTTAAGGTTCTGTCACTCTAGCAACCCATCATCTACTTACTACTTCCCAATGACTTACTCTAGGCCCAAATAATGGTGAAGTGTTATGTAGTCGACGTTCACATAACACCACTAGAGGAAAAAGAACATACAACACATCAAAATATCGAACACAAACCAAATTCACATGACTACTTATAGCAAGACTTATCCCATGTCCTCAGGAACAAAAGCGACTACTCAAAAAGCACAATTATATTCATGACCAGAGAGGTATTGAATAGAATCAAGGATCTGAACATATAATCTTCCACCGAGTAATCCAACTAGCATCAACTACAAAGAGTAATTAACACTACTAGCAACCTTACAAGTACCAATCGGAGTCGCGAGACGGAGATTGGTTACAAGAGATAACTAGGGTTTGGAGATGTGATGGTGCTGATGAAGATGTTGATGGTGATGAGTCCCCTCCGATGAGAGGAGTGTTGGTGATGACGATGGCGACGATTTCCTCCTCCGGGAGGGAAGTTTCCTCGGCAGGACGGCCCTGCCGGAGCTCTAGATTGGTTCTGCTCAAGTTCCGCCTCGTGGCTGCGGCGATTCCTCTCGAAAGACTCCTCCTGATTTTTTTCTGGAACAAAACCCTCCTTATAGCAAAAGAGGGGAGCCAAAGGGCCAACAGGGAGCCCACAAGCCCCCTAGGCCCGGCCAGGGGGCTAGGCCGCGCCTAGCAGGCTTGTGGCCTCCTGGTGGCTCCCCTCTGGTACTTCTTCCGCCCAGTATTTCTTATAAACTCCAAAATAATTCCTCGTTGATTTTCACGGCTTTTGGAGTTGAGCATAGTAGGTATCTCAAACTTGCTCCTTTTTCAGGCTAGAATTCCAGCTGCCGGCATTCTCCCTCTTCATGTAAACCTTGCAAAATAAGAGATACAAGGCATAAGTATTGTACCATGAAGTGTAATGACAGCCCATAAAGCGATAAATATCAACATAAAAGCATGATGCAAAATGGACGTATCAACTCCCGCAAGCTTAGACTTTGCTTGGCCTCAAGCGGAAACTGAGATCAATAAACATGCCCACATGTTTAGAGAGAGAGGTGTCGACAAAACAAAATACGGACATGCAGGCATCATGATCCTAATCAGAACAGCAATATCATCATATAATCTCTTATGCTAAAGTGATAATTCCTTCACAAAGTAAAGTATGGATCAAGAACCTTATTGAGAATTAACAACCAATATACTTTAGTCGTTGAAGCAATTGCAATTTATCATAACATCGGAAAGAGTCGAATAAGAGCTTGTAAAGAAAATCAACATACTCAAGCATCCTTTCGTCTTCTACAATTGCTACAACTCATGTGGTACTCATGAGATCAAAGTTTCAGTCGGACACAGAGAAAGATAGGGGCTTATAGTTTCGCCTCCCAACTATTTACCTCAAGGGTAATGTCAACAATAATAATTCATGAGTACTTACTTCCAAGTTGACATATGAATATAGATCTTTCCCTAGCATATGACGTTAGCCAAGATAAAGGCGAAATAAGGAATTGGTGTAGATCACCATGACTCGTTTAGGGACCGAAAGTAAAGGTACAAGATAGGCCCTTCGCAGAGGGAAGCAGAGGTTGTCATGCGCATTTGAGGTTTGGATGTCTGACCTCTTAGTGTCAAGGAACATCACTTTATATTGCCTCATGTGATAAATAACTTTATTATGCAGTCTGTCGCTTTTATGTCTTCCTCATCACAGGTTCGTACAAAGCTTATTTTCCACACACTAATAGATCATACATATTTAGGGAGAAATTCTTATTGCTTGCATCGATGACAACTTACTTGAGGAATCTTCTTCAATCCATAGGTAGGTATGGTGGACTCTCATGGCAAAACTGGGTTGAAGGTTTATGGATGCACAAGTAGTATGTCTACTTAGTGTGGAAGTTTTGGTTGATATGAGGTGGAAGCAATTGTCACATGCTAACGGATCTCTAGTCATATAATCATTGTTTGGAACCAAGAAGACATAATTCATTATGTTTTCCTCCTTGTCCAACATCTACTTCTAAGCATGTAATAGTTTAATGAGTGTTCACAATCATAGACGGTGTCAAAGATGATATATTTATATGTGAACCTATCCTTCTTTATCATTTCCTATTAATTGCAACAATGACCAAGGTCTACGTTTGTCCACCCACAACAAGTTTCAATCAACATTATTTTTATATACGGATCCATCACTTACCATAAGATCATTACATGATCTTTCATGCTTTTGTTCTTTTATCATGCTTTTCTTTAGATCACGGCATGAAGCAAGACCCTTAACTAAAACACTCTTTATTATATTACTCACGAACTCGAATACATCGGGGGTGACACAAAGCAAAACTCAAGCCTAAAACACTAAGAACTTTATTCTACTAGAGGAAGATAAAACCAAAAAGGATCGAACTAAGAAAAGGTAAAGGCAAAAGATGTTATGGTGATACGATACCGGGGCAACTCCCCCAAGCTTGGCACAAACCAAGGGGATTGCCCATACCCGTGCTTAGTTGTCTTCCTTCAAAGGTGATGGTCGTGGAGTTGTTGCAACCTCGGTTTGATCCTCCGTCTTCCAAGGCACAGGTGCTCCATCATGGAAAGATGATCGAGTCTCCGGAATCCTCAAATCTGCAGCCAACCGTATTGATTTAAATCTATACTCATACTCACAGTTTTGGTTCTGCAGGTCATAGATCTGGGCTTGGAGGTGATCAATTCTGTCATAGAGCTTGGAGAGGTGCTTCCCGATGTCATTGGCATCGATCTTGTGCTTGTTGGTGAACTCCGTGATCATCATGTGGTTGGCGTTGAGTCCGCGTTCCACCATCCCTTGGCACTTGAAGACTTGCTGCTCCATTGCTTCGAGTCTAGCCTCCACGCTTCCGGTCTTCTTGGGCCCCTCAACATCACGGATGTGCAGCACCCCCTCACGCATCTCGATAGATTGAGGGTGTTGCATCACTCCCGCGAGGTAGGGATTGATGACCCTCTCGAAGAACTTGTCCTTCGGAGCTTTTGGGGACGCCATAGCGATCTAGATCTGTCTCCACAACAGCTCGAAACGAAAACAGAGGGAAAATTGCGTGATACAAGGGTCAGACCTTTCGGGAGAATATATAATGATTTTTTTTCCGACCAGAAGGAATACTCCGCAAGAAAACGGAGTCCGGGAGGAACACGAGATGGTCACAAGCCCCCACGCTTATAATTTTTCTGGACTACTTTAAAATTTTCTATTTTTCTAAAAATTCCAAAACAGAGAATAATTGCTACTGGAAAAGTTTTGGAGTCGGTTTACTTACCGAATCACATACCTCTTCGTTTTTGGAGTCTGAAACAGGCTGATAAATATCCCTTATGTATTCCTCTGGAGTTATGGTATTGATAATATTCATTTCAACATTTATGGGAGTACGTGAGATATAATGCTTGATTGTTTACCCATTTACCACTCTCAGAAAATTACCTTCCGTGTTGTTGATCTTATTGGCACCGAAACGATATACTTCCTCAACAATGTAAGGACCTTCCCATTTAGAGAGAAGCTTGCCTGCAAAAAATCTTAAACGAGAATTATATAGCAAGAAATAATCACCTACATTGAACTCACATTTTTGTATCCTTTTATCATGCCACCTCTTAACCTTTTCTTTTAACAACTTGTCATTTTCATATGCCTGAGCTCTCCATTCATCAAGTGAGCTGATATCAAATAACCTCTTCTCACAAGCAAGTTTGAAATCAAACTTGAGCTCTTTGATTTCCCAATAAGCCTTATGCTCTAGCTCAAGAGGTAAATGACATGCTTTATCGTAAACCATTTTGTACGGAGACATGCCCATGGGATTCTTATAAGCAATTCTATAAGCCCAGAGTGCATCATCGAGCTTCTTAGACCAATTCTTTCTAGACCTATTAACAGTCTTTTACAGAATTAGTTTAATCTCTCTATTACTTAGCTCTACTTGACCACTGGACTCAGGGTGATAGAGAGATGCATTTCTATGATTGGCATCATACTTAGCAAGCGTTTTACGGAAAGCACCATGAATAAAATGTGAACCACCATCAGTCATTAGATAGAGGTGTTGTGATCAGCACTACTAGTTGGGATAGCTTCTACCCACTTAGTAACGTAATCAACAACAACTAGGATATGAGTATACCCGTTGGATTTTGGAAAAGGTCCCGTATAATCAAAACCCCAAACATCAAATGGTTCAATAACAAGTGAATAGGTCATAGGAATTTCCCGACGTTTACTGATATTACCTATTCTTTGACGTTCGTCACAAGACAAGACAAACTTACGGGAATCCTTGAAGAGAGTGGGTTAATAGAAACCTGATTGCAATACCTTGTGTGCAGTTCTATCTCCCGCATGGTGTCCTCCGTAAGCCTTGGAGTGACACTTTTGTAGGATCTGTTTATGTTCATGTTTAGGTACACAACGTCTAATGATACCATCTACTCCTTCCTTATAAAGGTGAGGATCATCCCAAAAGTAATGTCTCAAATCAAAGAAGAATTTCTTCTTTTGTTGGTATGTGAAACTAGTTGGTATATATTTGGCAATGATATAATTTGCATAATCAGCATACCAAGGTGTACTACGTGAAACATTGATGACATTCAATTGCTCATCGTGAAAGCTATCATCAATAGGTTGTGGGTCATCAAGAATATTCTCCAACCTAGACAACTTATCTGCTACGGGGTTCTCAGCACCCTTCCTATCAACAACATGCAAATCAAATTCTTGTAGAAAGAGAAACCATCTGATAAGTCTAGGTTTATCATCTTTCTTTTCCATGAGATAATTACTAGCAGCGTGATCAGTGTGAATAGTGACTTTGGAATCAACTATGTAATATCTGAACTTTTCACATGCAAACACGACTGCTAAAAATTCCTTTTCAGTAGTAGCATAGTTTCTTTGGGCACTGTCTAGATTTTTACTAGCATAGTGAATAACATTCAACTTCTTATCAACTCTTTGTCCTAGAACAGCGCCAACAACATAATCACTAGCATCACACAAGATTTCAAAAGGTAAGTTCCAATCAGGTGGTTGAACAATAGGCGCAGTTATCAAGGCCTTTTTAAGTATTTCGAAGGCTTCCTCAAACTCATTGTAAAAAACAAAAGGAATATCCTTTTGCAAGAGATTGGTAAGAGGCCTAGAAATCATATAGAAGACCTTAATGAACCTTCTATAGAAACCAGCATGACCTAGGAAACTTCTTATACCTTTGATATCTATAGGGCATGGCATTTTCTCGATCGCATCAACCTTAGCCTTATCGACTTCAATACCTCTTTCAAAAAATTTATGTCCTAAGACGATGCCTTCATTAACCATTAAGTGTCACTTCTCCCAATTCAAGACAAGGTTGGTATCTTTACATCTTTGTAAAACTCGATCAAAGTTGCTGAGGCAATCATCAAAAGAAGACCCGTAAACAGAGAAGTCATCCATGAAAACCTCAACAATCTTTTCACAAAAGTCAGAGAATGTAGCCATCATACATCTTTGAAAGGTAGCAGGTTCATTACATAAGCCAAAAGGCATACGTCTGTAAGCAAAGGTACCGAAAGGGCAGGTGAAAGTGGTTTTCTCTTGATCAGATTGTGCAACTGGTATTTGGGAGAAACCAGAATAACCATCTAGAAAGCAGAAGTGTGTGTGTTTAGACAATATTTCTAGCATTTGGTCAATAAAAGGCAAAGGGTAATGATCTTTCCTAGTGGCCTTATTCAATTTTCTAAAATCAATCACCATCCTATAGCCAGTAATAATACTCTGTGGGATCAATTCATCCTTATCATTAGGGACAACGGTAATACCTCCCTTCTTAGGGACGTAATGCACCAGACTTACCCAATCACTATGAGCAACATGATAAATAATACCTGCTTCCAGGAGCTTTAGTATTTCTTTTCTTACTACCTCTTTCATGTTAGGATTTAATCTCCGTTGATGATCGACAACTGGTTTGGAATTAGGATCGGTCTTAATTTTGTGCTGGCATAGAGTGGGACTAATTCCCTTAAGATCATCAAGAGTATATCCAATAGCAGCACGGTGCTTCCTTAGAGTTTTTAGTAACTTATTTTCTTCATGCTCTCAGAGGCTAGCACTAATAATAACATGATATATCTCTTTTTCATCAAGATAAGCATACTTAAGAGTATCACGCAACTGTTTAAGCTCGAACACAGGATCACCCTTTGGTGGGGGTGGATCTCCAAGCAGTTCATCAGGAAAATTATTCTTAAGGATAGGATGTTGTTCAAAGATAACTCTATCTATCTCATTCCTTTCATTGATATGCATATCATTTTCATGCTCAAGCAGGTATTGCTCTAAAGGATCAGTATGAGGCACAACAATAGAAGCTAGAGCAATAATTTCATCCTTACTAGACAACTCTTTTTCATTAGGTTGTCTACCAAACTTGGAGAAATTGAACTCATGTGACACACCTTCAAAGCCAACAGTGACAGTTTGCTTCTCACAGTCAATATGAGCATTGACAGCATTGAGAAAAGGTCTACCAAATATGATGGGACAAAAGCTATCTTGTGTGATAGCAACAACGAGAAAATCAGCAGGATACTTAGTTTTACCACACAAGACTTCAACATCTCTAACAATTCCCAAAGGGCAGATAGTATCTCTATTGGCAAGTTGAATAGTGACATCAATAGGTTCCATCTGAACAGGGGCAATCTCGTCTTTAATTTCATCATACAAAGATTGAGGTATTGCACTAACACTAGCACCCACGTCAGATAAACCATGATAACAATGATCTCCTATCTTAACAGAAACAACAGGCGTGCCAACAACAGGCCTATGTTTGTCTCTAGCATGTGGTTTAGCAATTCTAGCAGCTTCTTCACAGAAGTGAATATCATGGTCATCAAGATTGTCGGACAGGAGATCATTGATAATAGCAATGCTAGGTTCAACTCTAATTTGCCCAGGGGGTGTAGGTCTTCTAATGTAGCCCCTACGTATCACAGTTGAAACTTTAGAATGATCCTTTATCCTAACAGGGAAAGGTGGTTTCTCAATGTAAGGATTGGGAACAATAGGATCATTATAAGCAATGACTTTCTCTTCAACTGCATTGGGTTTAACTACATTGACTTCTAAGGGAGGGTGCTATTTAAACCACTTCTCTTTAGGGAGATCAATATGAGCAGCAAAAGATTCACACAATGAAGCTACTATCTTATAGTCAAGTCCATATTTAGCGCTAAAATCACCAAAAGTATTTGTTTCAACAAAGGATTTAACGCAATCGAACTTAAGATTCATACCTAGATCCTTACCTTCATCGAACTCCCAATCTTCAGAGTTGCGTTTAATTCTTTCCAACAAATTCCATTTGAAGTCAATATCTCTCTTCATAAAAGAACCGGTACAAGAAGTGTCAAGCATGGTGCGATTATCATGAGAAAGCCGAGCGTAGAAGTTCTGAATGATAATTTCTCTCGAGAGATCATGGTTGGGGCATGAATATAACATTGATTTAAGCCTCCCCCATGCTTGAGCGACACTTTCTCTGTCACGAGGCCAAAATTATAAATATAATTCCGATCATGATGTACCAAACGCATACGATAAAACTTTTGATGAAATTCCAATTTCAATCGGTTGTAGTTCCATGATCCAGTATCATTACATAGCCTATACCATGTCAATGCTTTATCCCCCAAAGATAAGGGAAAGACCTTCTTCTTGACCTCATCCTCGGCCAAACCTAAAAGCTTAAATAAACCACAAACATCATCTACATAGATTAGATGCAAGTCTGGATGTGATGTTCCATCTCCTGTAAAAGGATTAGCCAACAGTTTCTCTAGCATACCCGAAGGAATTTCATAACAAGTATTTTTAGTAGGTGCAGCAAGTTCAGGAGAAACTCCTTGTGCTTCCGTTCGAGGTGAAGATACCCCGAACAAGCTCCTCAAAGGAATAGTTTCCATAGTGACAAGTGACAATAAATTTCAGCACACTATATAAATGTTTCCTTACCAATTTCCACTTACCAAAGGCGCTTCACTCCCCGGCAACGGCGCCAAAAAAGAGTCTTGATGACCCACAAGTGTAGGGGATCTATCGTAGTCCTTTCGATAAGTAAGAGTGTCGAACCCAACGAGGAGCGGAAGGATTTGACAAGTGGTTTCACCAAGGTATTCTCTACAAGCACTGAAATTATCAGTAACACATAGTTGTGTGATAAGATGATTCGTAGCAAGTAGCAAGTAAAAATAGTGCAGCAAGATGGCCCAATCCCTTTTGTAGCAAGGGACAAGCCTGGACAAACTCTTATAGGAGGTAAACTGCTCCCGAGGACACATTGGAATTTCTGTCAAGCTAGTTTTCATCATGTTCATAGGATTCGCGTCGCTACTTTGATAGTTTGATATGTGGGTGGACCGGTGCTTGGGTGCTGCCCTTACTTGGACAAACATCCCACTTATGATTATTCCCTCTCGCAAGCATCCGCAACTACGAAAGAAGAATTAAGACAAAGTCTAACCATAACGTTAAACTAGTGGATCCAAATCAGCCCCTTACGAAGCAACACATAAAATAGGGTTTAAGCTTCTGTCACTCTAGCAACCCATCATCTACTTACTACTTCCCAATGCCTTCCTATAGGTCCAAATAATGGTGAAGTGTTATGTAGTCGACGTTCACATAACACCACTAGAGGAAAAACAACATACAACACATTAAAATATCGAACGAAAACCAAATTCACTTGACTACTTATAGCAAGACTTATCCCATGTCCTGAGGAACAAAAGTGACTACTCACAAAGCATA
Source organism: Hordeum vulgare subsp. vulgare (assembly GCF_904849725.1). NCBI lineage: Eukaryota > Viridiplantae > Streptophyta > Magnoliopsida > Poales > Poaceae > Hordeum > Hordeum vulgare. Next base: position 511,850,006 of record NC_058524.1, on the reverse strand, counting down.
ATTATATTCATGACCAGAGAGGTATTGAATAGCATCAAGGATCTGAACATATAATCTTCCACCGAGTAATCCAACTAGCATCAACTACAAAGAGTAATTAACACTACTAGCAACCTTACAAGTACCAATCGGAGTCGCGAGACGGAGATTGGTTACAAGAGATGAACTAGGGTTTCGATATGAGATGGTGCTGATGAAGATGTTGATGGTGATGAGTCCCCTCCGATGAGAGGAGTGTTGGTGATGACGATGGCGGTGATTTCCCCTCCCGGAGGGAAGTTTCCCCGGCAGGACGGCCCTGCCGGAGCTCTACATTGGTTCTGCTCAAGTTCCGCCTCGTGGCGGCGGCGATTCCTCCCGAAAGCCTCCTCCTGATTTTTCTGGAATGAAACCCTCCATATAGCAAAAGAGGGGAGCGAGAGGGCCAACAGGGAGCCCACAAGCCCCCTATGCGCGGCTAGGGGGGTAGGTCGTGCCTAGCAGGCTTATGGCCTCCTGGTGGCTCCCCTCTGGTACTTCTTCCGCCCAGTATTTTTTATAAATTCCAAAATAATTCCTTGTTGATTTTCACGGCTTTTGGAGTTGCGCATAATAGGTATCTCAAATTTGCTCCTTTTTCAGGCCGAAATTCCAGCTGCCGGCATTCTCCCTCTTCATGTAAACCTTGCAAAATAAGAGAGAAAAGGCATAAGTATTGTATCGTATGTGAAGTGTAATAAAAGCCCATCAAGCGATAAATATCAATATAAAAGCATGATGCAAAATGGATGTATCACTCACGAAGACCTAGGGCAATTTTGAGGAAGCCCATCAATGGAATATACAAGCCAAGTTATATAATGAAAATTCCCACTAGCATTTGAAAGTGACAAAACAAGAGACTCTCTATCATGAAGAACATGGTGCTATTTTGAAGCACAAGTGTGGAAAAAGATAGTAGCATTGTCCCTTCTCTCTTTTTCTCTCATCATTTTTTTGTTTGGGATCTTTGCCCTCTTTTTTTTCTGGGCACTACAACAGAACAGAGCTTTGGTAACATCGCCTTGTGTTACTACAGACCCAAAAGTGTGTTACCACACTATATAGTAACATTATTTGAAATGTGTTCCGTTAGACCGCGTTACTAAGTGGTGTCAACTGTCACACATAATAATTGTTACCACATAAAAAACATGTTACAATTACATTCTAGTAACAAGTGTATTGTGTGTTACCAAACACACTGGTAACACATTTTTTTAAGTGTAGTAACACCATAGTAATATGTTTTCATAGACGTAGAACATTGATGGTAACATATTTTTGTAACTACAGTAACACAAATTGTAACACATTTTTTGAGGATTGAAACACAACCAGTAACATAATATCCAAATATCGTAACACTGTTATTTATAGTTATCAACTAGTCTAGTAACAAATGTTGTAACTATAGTAACACCATCTGTAACACTAATATATCAATATGGTAAATAATAAATGTATTTTTTTTATTAACCATAAAATGAGATACCCAATTTATGGAATATAATTTTATTTAATATTTATATGTAATTGCACAAATAGTTAATCATTTTATTATTATTTGGCATCATCAAAATAATATAAAATTTGAAGCACAACACATATATAAATTCAAAATATGAGCTATTTATTACGAATATACAAGAGTGTGTGATACATTTGCATTACAATAAAGATATCATTCATATCATTTCAAGCATACAAAACACAACTATGGAGAATATTACAGCAAAGCAGTTGCATCACTTGGAAGAAAGAAAAAGATCTTCTAGATGGTATTACATTTTTCAATATATCAATGTAAACCTATGACTATTGGTAACTAAAATCTTCAAATTTTAGTTCTTCTTGATCCCAGAATTCAATTGCAACTCAATTATCCTTCTCCTGAATCTGTAAAAGAAAAATGCACCTTAGATATATGTGACTAAATCTACACGAATATGTTTTCAAAATATGGAAGAGAAGATTTTAACTTATAAAAGCTAAAGGTGAGGCAATGAAGTATCCTGAAGAGAAAGCCTCACCAATTGTCTTGCAATCAGAAACTTCTCTTACCAACTCTTCACTATGAAGAACAGGTTGGTCAATGCGCACAAGGGCAAATTCAGCACCTAACTCAATATCACTAACCTTTGTTCTTTGATCAGTACTCTGAATAGTATCATACGCAACATTCTGCTTGTAGGGTATACTAAAGTTTTAAAAACTACTTTGAAATCAACCTATATTATAATCAATATTAGCATTGAACAATAATGATACTATATTTTGCATGAACAATATGAGGTCTTTTTAATGTCAGCCTAGTATAGATGCCCTAAAAAAGTACAGAAAGTCAATTCTCTAGGTGCCCCAAAAAAGTACATAAAGTAAATTGCCTGATAGCCAACTTCCTCGGTCATCAAGATTAAGTCATAATAGGAGACATCACACCTCATCATGGATCTTTGAAAAATTTGGGCTTCCTAATTCGCATCTTCATAGTGCAGGCATATGGTCAACATGTCCTTCGCCATCCTAAATATATAAAAATGTCAATTAAACTATTACAAGTAAAGACAAATTAACTAATGACATAACAGGGACAATATATATTGCCAATAGACATGAATTCCTAGCAGATAAATGAGGGAAGGAGAGGATCCACCTAGAACAAGATTGTAGTCTGAGGCACGGAAATCAAGCAATACAAGTTGTGGAACTCCGCTCAACAATTTGTGTCCCAGAACCGATGAAACCTACCAAAAGATACACAGTGGCATGTCAATGCACTATATGCTTATGTTAACTCAAGATAGAGAGAGGAGGTACAAGACCATGGGTCCAACCACACGCACACACGGATGTAACGTTGTCGACATATGAATTAGGACAGGTTTTAAGTTGAAAAATGTACAGATTATGCAAACGGATCATTATCCAAGCAACGGCTAAGATTCTGTTAAGCACTAGGTCCTGATGACGTTGACTGCTTCCTTAAACAAAAGGGAAAACATAAGTACATAGGATCATCATGTGATGGTGCAAGTCTTAAGCATTTTCTCTATTCCTAAATCATCCATTTGATTCTAATGGTTCAATTTATGCATCAGTACAACGAGAAATAATTGGTACAGGAAAAAATAACAATTCTCCACAAGAATGTTGCAGCTTCAAGTTGAAGCAATTGGTTTGAAAAATAATTTACCAGAGTAGTTATTCATGTCTTTTTTTTCATCCTTGACTACTATATATAAAAATACACATAATTAATAGACTGCTTTACTATTTTATATGAAACATTAAGTAACCGGTTTAAGGCATGTCATATTTCTCAAGAAGTCTGATCAAATTTAAACAATAGCCAATGAATCGGTCTAGCAGATGTGTAGAACACACACACATATCAATGGATCAATTGACCTGATTGGTGTATTAGGCATTGGCACAACGAAAATCTATAGTCAGACACAGCCTGTACATGTTTATGGGCCTTTTACATCAGTGGTTGCTTAATTATTTGTCTTCATATGGGCTAATTATGCAGTTAGCAGCGGCCATTAGGAATCCACAGTACACACTGTGCTAGGAACCGTTGAGGGCGATTGGCAGGGGTTGACCCTTGTACGTTCCTCCCTGTCTCCATTATAAATTTTGATGTAATGTTTGAAACTAAATTATATCACAGAACTTTGATCATATCTTGATATCTACTTGGTCTGGTGACATGCATGGAACTACACAGTGATTACATAATTAGGCATCAATCATTTCTATAGCATACGAATCAACAAATTACACATCAAATCAAGCATAAACGGACATGAGGCAAATTTCTACAACTAACACACCAACATCACACACCTAACAGAGCCATAATGGGTTCTTATATTACCTTTGATCTGCCTGCTGGAGATGGCCATGCTCGGACCTTCAGACTATCCACTGACCTGATGTTCATCAAATGAAAAAATAGATCAGTATACAAACACATATTGGTGGGGATTAGAGGGGATTAGCGTTCTTCTCTAGGGTTAGGTATGGGGATAGGGTATGATGGCCATGGGGCTTGAGAAGAAGCGCCTTGGGGGTGAGGCTGCTGTTAAATCCGATGAGGGAGGAGGAGGCGGTGCTGCCTCAATGAGACAACGGCCAGGGGCGGCGGCCATGTGGGAAGGTGAGGGTGCAGGGTGGATGACGCGATGCATAACTGGAGGAGTGGATCCACCTCAAGGAAAAGAGAAGGAGGATGGCGGAAAGGAGCTGACCTACGTCGCCGGGACCTCTCGCGCCTCTGTTCGTCTCCTCTGCCGCACCTCTGTTCATCTTCGCTGTCGCTCGAGGCAGATCGAGGAAGCGGCGCCGATGCGTTGGACAATTGAGGTGGGGGTGGGAGAGAGGCGTTGCCCGTGACGGCCGCCGCGCTGAATATGGATGGGTTGGAGACCCAATTTATTTAGCGTTTTGGAGGAAAACTAGGCGCGAACGATAGAGATTTTGCGCAAGGAATATCGGGAGCTAGAGGGAAAATTGGATCTACCATTTTTTATTCAAGGAGAACTCCAGGGAAATTTTTTACGTAATGTACTTTTGACATGAAAAAATAAAGTTTATTTTACATTTTATTTATTATTGATTGAAAGAGAAAGTAGATATTTCTAAATAGTAATGAATTTAAAAAATTGACTTACATAATATGTGCTAAATAACCTATAACATGGTTTCCCTCGGATAACTAGTTGATATAAAAACAAGTCATCGAGGTTGAAGTTGCGATGGACCTTGGACGATGAACGCAAATGGCGTTATCATGAACAACGATGATCAGTTGACAGATTCGCTCATGATCGGTCATCTCGACCAAGATCGCGTCATTCCTACACAGCTTTGTTCCCCCTGTGATAAAACTACCGGCATGGATGAAGCACCTTCATATTTTGCTTGGAGTGATGGGTCCCTGCTTAAATTTCCATGCTGTATGTATTTACCCAATTCAATATAAATAAGTAAAAAAAATCATCACAACAGAAAATACATGAACATAGAAATGAATAATTTACTCTGAAGATGAATTAGCTGACATGCACAGATGGATAATGTACCTCTGGTTCTGAAGTTTCTAATCGCTGCTCACTGATGTAGGCGACGGGTTAGCAACACGATTGCACGACTATACAAAGTTTCTAATCTGTCACTGTCGAACTGAATTCAGTCAGCACTATACAAAGTGTTCTAACTGAAGCCATTTACTAAACAACTTCTTAATCTGCAGATGATTAAATTGGAGAAAGAAAAATGTATTGGTAGTATTAATAATGATATTAGATGGCTAGCACGTGGCCCGGTTGATGCAGCAAAAAGGTATCGCGCTTACAACTCCACATGATATCGGTTTCGGCCTAAACGCTTAGACGGGGTGAGTCAAAATAGTGGAGTGATGGTACGTGCCAAAACATCTACATATGCTGCATCAGGTGATCTGACCCCTTTTTTAGGTGATGTGACTTACTATGGCAGGATAATTGATATTATTAAGTTGAGGACAATTTTTGGCGGATTTATGTAAGTGTGAATGGATTGATGTTTTTGTAAAAGGAATTAAAAAGGACAAGTATGGCTACACACTTGTTAACTTTTCACATTTGATGCACAAAGGAGACAAGATTGAACATGAGCCTTTTATTTTGCGTAACCAAGCCAATCAAGTCTTTTACCTAGAAGACGAACTGAACCCAGGTTGGTCAGTGGTGATGCAGAATAAACTACCTAGAGATAGATGTGACATTGGAAATGATGAATGCACATGAGACGTAGACGCTGAGTCATTCCATGTTTCTCACCTCATGGATATGTTGCAAAAGAAAAGGAAAGATCAATATTGGGTAAGATCGATATTGAGGGAACAATTGTGGATGCCACGAATAATGCTTTGATCGATGAAGAATAATGGACGAAAAGCATATAAAGGTATTCCTCTGTTCGAGCATCATTTTCATGATTATATATACACTATAGTTTTACGTGAAGTCAAAGCTGAGTTTGAAGGGCACTAAGAACCATTGTATGTTCTTGCAGATTGTTGGCTGAGCTCACCCTTCAAAACTTCAAAAGAATGAGATCTTCCACTCAACATATAAACCCAACTTTTGTTTTTATTTATTGCTTTTCAATTTCTTATGACCCATCTACTAATAATGATCCCCAGGATTTAACAAGAGCAGCAGATCATCATCATTATCCAGCATGCGTGCGTGAAGTTATTTTTCACGCGAGTGCTAGTCTCAGACAATAAGCCGCTGTCATGGCGACGACAACAGCAGCAGACAACAAAAAATCTGCATTCATATTCGTAGTAGGTTCACAGCAGGTCCTCATCGTATTTGAGATTCTGGTACTCTTTACATACAAACAGTTTTGTACAAACGATCATGATTTTTCTTGATATATATTTATAATATTGATGAGTGAGTTATCAAGATCCAAGTCAGATGGCTAGGCCAGCCACTCAAGTGATTCTTCGATCATTGAATTTAGTCTCTTGAGAGATGATATTATGCTGCATATTCTCTTGTGATCTGGTTTCTGATGGCCAAGCCTGATACCACGTTCTCTTGTGATCTTGTTTCTGATGGTCAAGCCGGATATTATTGTTCGCTTCTGATCTTGTGATCTTCAGGCCCTACTTGGGACATCGGATACATTTTCCGCCTGTTATTCTCTACAAGGGTATTTGGTTGTGCACGGGAGATATATACCAGTGTAAAGAAAATACAATCGAACTGTTGCTTGGATAGCATTCTAAACTGGTCAGTTTTCACACGCAACACCAAACAAGATGTTGCTCACACAAGCGAGCCTCTAGACCAGGATGCTCGGCACCACACCTTTGTCGTGATTGCGGCCACGTTCGTCAGTGCATCACCTCGCTTCATCGTATGGTAGTTGTCGGCGATAGCGTATCGCCCCTGCAGCCTTCACGGTTGCACGCCCTGTCATGGTTGCAGCCACGGTCATCGGAAAAATGCTTCGCCTTGCCTAGTGGTTATGGTTGCCGGCGGCGACGCCTCGCCCTGCCGCCGTCACGGTCGTCGCTTTGGTTCGTTGCCTCCTGAAGGGGATCGATGGCGAGCAGTCGAGCAGCAGCTGAATGATGGTTGATGGGGACGAGGAACTAGAGGGAGCGAAGCCAACAGAGCGATGCAACAACACGCGTGTCTTCCACATGACAACACGGATGCCTTGTCTGGTTGAGGGAGGCACATCAGGATTTTGCAGCCGCTGCCCTATCATAGCGTCTAGGCTCTCCAACAAAGGAGCGCGATCATGGCAATTTAAAATAGTGCATGTAGTGCATGGTTTGCATAAGAATAACACCTTGATAATTTAAAAGGCCCATAGTAAAAATGTTTACAAGAATAGTAAATAGACTGTTTCGCTAGAAATACTAGTTGAACATACATGTATGGAACTCTTAACTAGGGACGAGGCCCTGGTTCCCTTTTTCCCGATCGCATCGTCGATCCAATTCTTAAAACAAAATTTACGCTTTCGCTTGTTGTTGGTCGCCCACTCCTTTGTGAGTATTGACGTCAAATAATTAATTTCATATGATCATTTTAAAGTGTGCATTTCGTATTTATGGTCACTGAGTCATCCTAAAATTTGCCTAAAAATATGGTTAATATGATATTCACTACAACCACAACTAAAAATAGTTCGGTATTTACCTGCCAAACTCTTTTGTTTTTTCATACCATATTACCAAAGGATGGAGACACTATTTACCAGAACAAAATCATATTTATAAAATATCATGTTGGCACATGGGCCCTATGTGTCAAAGTATTTCTGATCTATGTATGTAGTTGATTTTAGGTTTTCTAGTTTCCCCTTTATAGAGCCTGTAACACTATGCATCGACCATGATTATGTGTTACTAACGCGTAACACATTTCAGTAACACATATTTATATGTAACCATATCAAAATCTATGTAACACATTCAACCAACACATATTTATATGTTACAATTACAATATTCGTGTAACACATTTTTAGGTCTTATATAGTTTGTGTTACTGCCTGTCATTGGACACAAAATGATGTGTTACAGAAATTTCCATTGTAACACATTTTTTAATCTGTTACATGATTGTGTTACTTAAAGTCTGTTTTCTTGTAGTGGCATCTTTGGCCTCTTTTTTATTTATTTCCTCACATGGGACAATGCTCTAATAATGATGATCATCACACTTTTATTTACTTACAACTCAATACTTAGAAAAATAATGACTCTATATGAAATGCCTCCGGCAGTTTACCGGGATGTGCAACGATCTAGCTTAGCGTATGACGTTGGAACATCTCGCTAGCTATCTTACGATCATGCAATGGCAAAATGAAAATGACGGCACATGTCATAAGAAAGAATGGTGGAAGTTGCATGGCAATATATCTCGGAATGGCTATGAAAATGCCATAGTAGGTAGGTATGGTGGCTGTTTTGAGGAAGTTATATGGTGGGTTTGTGCACCGGCGAAAGTTGCGCGGCACTAGAGAGGCTAGCAATGGTGGAAGGTGAGAGTGCATATATACCATGGACTCACATTAGTCATGAAGAACTCATATACTTATTGCGAAAGTTTTATTAGTAATCAAAACAAAGTGCTAAACACATAATCCTAGGGGAAGGGTTGGTAGGTGTTAACCATCACGCGATCCCGACCGCCACACAAGGGATGACAATCAATAAATCAATTATGCTCTTACTTCCTAACATAGTGGTTCACCATACGTGCATGCTACGCGAATCACTAACCTCAACACAAGTATTTCTAGATTCACAACACCCTACTAACATAACTCTAATATTACCATATCCATATCTCAAAACTAATTGTGAGGAATCAAACTTCTATTACTAATCAATGCACTTGAATATGAAAGTTTTTATTATATCCTCTTTGTATGCCTATCATATTTAGGACTAATTTCATAACACACGCCAATTACCAAGTTGCTTAGAGAGAGCACTCTCAAAATGATATAAGTGAAGATCGAGAGTTTTTAATTCTACAAAATATGACACCTCCGTGCTCTAAAAAGATTTAAGTGAAGCAGTAGAGCAAAATTATCTAGCTCAAAAGATATAAATGAAGCTCATGGGAGCTAAATTGCCTAGCTCAAAAGATATAAGTGAAGCTCATTGAGTATTCTAACAAATTCACGATGAGTGCATGTCCCTCTCAAAAGGGTGTGCAGCAAGGATGATTGTGATAAAACAAAAAGCAAAGATCCTATAATACACGACGCTCCAAGCAAAACACATATCATGTGGTAAATCAAAATATAGCTCCAAGTAACGTTACCGATGGATTGAAGACGAAAGAGGGGATGCCTTCCCGGGGCATCCCCAAGCTTAGGCTTTTTGGTGTCCTTGAATTTGGCTTGGGATGACTTGTGCATCCCCAAGCTTAGGCTCTTTACACTCTTTATTCCACTGTCCATAAGAACATCACCCAAAACTTGAAAACTTCACAACACAAAACTTAAACAGAAACTCGTGATATCATTAGCATAAGAAAACAAACCACCAACTTTTTAGGTACTGTAGTAAACTTAATTTCCATTTAGATTGATGTTATATTACTGTATTCTCACTTTTCCATGGCTCGTACGCCCCGATACTAACCATATTTCATCAAAATAAGTAATCAACACAACAAAAACAGAATCTGTCAAAACCAGAACAGTCTGTGGCAATCTGTATATTTTGTATACCTCTCCTATCCCAGAAATTCTGAAAAATTATGACAATTAGGGAAATTTGCATATAAATCAGCAGCAAAAAGAATCAACTCAAAATATCTTTCTGGATAGGAATTAAAAATAATTTCGTGAGCACAAAGTTTTTGTCTTTTCAGCATGATTAAACAACTATCACCAAAACTGATCATAAAGGTTCTACTTGGCACAAACACTAATTGAAACATAAAAAACACAATCATAACAGAATCATGATGGTGTGGACTCAGAAAAAATAGAAATTAAAAGAAAAATTAAATTTATTCATTGGGTTGCCTCCCAATAAGCGCTTTTCTTTAAAGCCTTTTAGCTAGGCATTGATAATTCAATGATGCTCACATAAAAGATAGCAATCGGACATGAAGAGAGCATCATGTGACATGTGACAAACATATATAAGTCTAACATACTTCCTATGCATATGCATTTTATAGGAAACTGAATTATCAAGACAAGCAATAACTACCATATGCAAGGAAGAAGAAAGAGACAATATCAATCTCAACACAACGAGAGGTAATTTAGTAACATGAAAGTTTCTACCACAATATTTTCCTCTCTCATAATAATTACATGTGGGATCATATTCAAATTCAACAATATAACTATATCATAGGATATTCTTTTCAAGATCCACATGTATGCAAAGTTGACACTCTTTATTATTGCAATCATTATTATAAAATATCATATTCATCATGAGGCTTAAACAAATTTTCAAGATCATAAGAAAAATCATCACCCCAATCATGATCATTGCAATAAGTAGTGGACATAGCAAAACTAGCATCCCCAAGCTTAGGGTTTTGCATATTTTCAACATAATTTACATTCATAGAATTTATAATAAAATCATTGCAATCATTATTTTCTTTAAAGGGGCTAACAAGTGTGGATGCAAGAACAATAATTTCACATTTAACATAAGGAACTATAGCAAGTTCATCTCCATAGGCATCATTAATATTGGCATCGTGGCCACAAGCATAGCAAGCATCATGTTTATCAAGGGGAGATATTTCAATCATATCAACGGAATCAAAATTATCTATAGGTTCATGCATATCATTATTATCCTCCAAAGAACCGGTCATTCTCTCAATAAAATCAATAACATAGGCATTAGAAGCAAAGTTCTCACGACATTAATTAAGTATGTCAAGATTTTCATATTTGTACAGAGTAATATCATACTTTTCAATCAAAGAAGCAACTTCATGAGCACCCTTAAAAACAACAAATTCTTCAATTTGTTCGATATCATAATAGCTATAAACACACTTTTCATAAGAAGATAAGATTTCATTATCATTAAATTCACATAGATAGGGAAGGTGTTTTTAGGGTTTTAGAGCAACAAGTATAATCATAAATTTTACATAGATTCAAAGCATAGAATAGCAAACTATTTATATGATGCCATAAGAGTCTCCCCTTTTCAGAAAAACGGTGACGCACAAAATGAGCATGCTCATCTAAAGATTTCCCATCAACCAAGCTAGTTGGGGTTTCAGCACGAGCACAAAGGGATCGAAGATGATCCAAGTAGAAAACTTTAAGTGGATCCATATCAATAGATACTTAGCAAGCAAATATGCAAGCATAATTAAGGCACATAACACACAAGCAAAGGAAAGGCAAACGAAAAAGGCAAATATTTTTGTAAATTTTATTTTAGAAGTGGGGGAGAGGAAAACGAGAGGCAAAAGGCAAATAATGTAAATGCAAGAGATGAGTTTGCGATAGGTACTTGGTAGATATGCTTCACTTGAATACTCCCCGGCAACGGCGCCAGAAATTCTTCTTGCTACTTCTTGAGCTTGCGTTGGTTTTTCCCATGAAGAGGAAAGGGTGATGCAGCAAAGTAGAGATAAGTATTTCCCTCAGTTTGAGAACCAAGTTATCAATCGAGTAGGAGTATCAATATGAGGCACCAATGAACCTGCGCAAAAACAAACAAACTTGCACCCAACACGATAAAGGGGTTGTCAATCCCTTCACGATTACTTGCAAGGTGAGATCTGAAAGTGATAAAAGGTAAATAGATAAAAGTGCAGCAAGGTATTTTTGGGTTTTTGTATGTAGATTTGAAAATATGATGTGTAAAATAGACCCGGGGGCCATAGTGTTCACGAGAGGCTTCTCTCATTATAGCAAGTATTACGGTGGGTGGACGAATTACTGTCGAGCAATTATAGAATCGCGCAAAGTCAGGATGATATCTAAGGCAATGATCATACATATAGGCATCACGTCCGAGACAAGTAAACCGATACTGTCTACATCTACTACTATTACTCCACACATCGACCGCTATCCAACATGCATCTAGTGTATTAAGTTCATAACAAACAGAGTAACGCCTTAAGCAAGATGACATGATGTAGAGGGATAAATTCATGCAATATGATATAAACCCCATCTTTTTACCCTTGATGGCAACAACACGATGCGTGCCTCGCTACCCCTTCTGTCACTAGGTGAGGACACCGCACGGTATGAACCGAAAAGCAAGCACTTCTCCCATTGCAAGAATTATAGATCAAGTTGACCAAACGAAAACCATAATTCGAAGAGAATTACAAGGATGCAAAATCATACATATAAGAAATCAGAGGAGGCTCAAATAATATTCATAGATAATCTGATCGTAAATCCACAATTCATTAGATCTCGACAAACACATCGCAAAAGAAAGTTACATCGGATAGATCTCCATGAAGATCCTGAAGAACTTTGTATTGAAGATCCAAGAGAGAGAAGAAGTCATCTAGCTACTAGATATGGACCCAAAGGTCTGTGGTGAACTACTCACACATCATCGGAGAGGCAATGGTGTTGATGAAGAAGCCCTCCGTGTCCGAATCCCCCTTCGGCAGGGCACCAGAACGGTCCCCGGATGGGATCTCGCGGAGACAGAAGCTTGCGGCGGCGGAAAAGTATTTTCGTGGCTCTCTTGGTTGGTTTTGGGATTTTTGGGAATTTATAGGTGAAAGAGGTAGGGCAGAGGAGGCAAGGGGGGGCCATGAGCCTGCTAGGCGCGGCCCCCCCTAGGGCGCTCCTAGGGGGCTCGTGACCTCCCACGGGACCTCCTGCCTTGGTTCTCAAGTCTTTTGGGTATCTTCTGTTATGGAAAAAATCATCCCGCAGGTTTTATTCCGTTTGGACTCCGTTTAATATATTTTTCTGAAAAAGGTCAAAAATAAGGAAAAAACAGAAAGTGGCAATAGGCACTGAGTTAATAGGTTAGTCCCAAAAATGATATAAAATGACATATAAATGCATATAAGACATCCCAAGTTGATAATATTATAGCATGGAACAATCAAAAATTATAGATACGTTGGAGACATATCAATTTGTTACTACACAATTCGTTCCCTTAGTCCCATAACATGGTTAACTGTCGTGTAATCGATGTTCACACGACACCACTAAGAGAAGAAACAACATACACATCATCAAAATATCAAACGAATGCCAACTTCACATGATTGCTTATAACAAGACTTCCCCCATGTCCCCAGGAACAATATTCACTACTCACACCTCATCAATATGTTCATAATAAGAGGTGTAATAAAGGTGATCAAGGATCTGAACATAATATCTTCCACCAAGTAATCCAACAAGCATCAACCATGTGATGTAATCAACACTACTAGTAACCCAGAGGTACCAATCTGAGGTTTTGAGACAAAGATTGAATACAAGAGATGAACTAGGATTGGAGATGAGATGGTGCTGGTGAAGATGTTAATGAAGATTGATCCTCCCACGAAGGAGGAAGCGTTGATGACGATGGCTTCGATTTCTTCATCCCGGAGAGAAATTCCCCTAGCTGAATCTCTATGCCGGAGAGAAAAAGGGCCTCTGCCCAGGTTTCCGCCTCGAGACAGCAGCACTTCATCCTGAAAGTATCCTTATGATTTTTTCTAGGTCAAAACACACCATATGGGACGCCACGAGGCAATAGGGCACGACCAGGTGGGTGGTCACACACTCGTGGCTCATGGCCCGCAAGTGGCCCCTCTGGTGTATTTTTTGGCCCAATAATTCTTAAATATTCCATAAAAATTCTTTGTAAAATTTCATATCATTTGGTGTCCAGTAATTGTGCACCCTCTTTCTTGGTTTTCACGTCCAGAATTCGAGTTTCCGTCAGTTTCTCTCTTCGTTGCGTACCTTGCATATTTAGAGAGAAAAGGCATAAGAATTGTATCATAATAAGGAATAATGGACAAGAATAACATAAATATCAATAAGAATTCATGATGCATATTGGACGTATCACTATCCCAGAAGGGAACATGCAATGAATAATCGAGAGCTTCTAGTCTCTCTTCATCACAAGCAGGATCGACAGCATGAGTGGTCAAGGCAAAAAATGCAATCTCTCGTGACAAATATTAATCGCATTCACAACCTCTCCACCAAGAACACATTGATAGTGATGGCTCCTTAGGATGATATTTGTGAGGATGGCTTCGTCAAGTATTTCATATTCTATACCCCTCCCCATCGCACGGAGAAGTGGCGCAAGACGCCATCTCTCGAAGACAGTGACTATTCTTCTTCAGCACCGCCCGTTCATACGTCTCCAATGTATCTATAATTTATGAAGTATCCGTGACATATTTGTCTATGTTTACAATACTTTTATATGGTTTTGATGCACTTTATATGATTTATTTACAACTAATTAACCCGGACTGATGCTGTTTTTAGCAGAATTACCGAGGTGTTGTTTTTCTACAGAAAATAAAAGTTCTAGTAATCACGCGAAACTTTTTTACGATTTTTCTGGGGGAAATAAGAAATAACGGAGTGAATAACCTCTGGAGGTGGAGAAACTTCTCGAGGACCCCACTAGACACCAGGCCGCGCCAGGGGCCTCTTGCGCGCCCTCGTGTCTAGTGGCCCCCTAGGCGTTGGTTGCTGCTCAATCTTGGCCCCAAATTTCCTTCTGGTTCAAAAATAATCTTCGTAAAGTTTCGTGGCAATTGGACCTCATCTCATATGGATTTTCTATGGAGGAAAAAATAGCAAAAAAACAGCAACTGGCACTAGGCACTATGTCAATAGGTTAGTCCCCAAAAATGATATAAAACATCCAAGAATGATAATATAACAACGTCGAACAATAAAAAAATGTAGATACATTGGAGACATATCAGCATCCCCAAGCTAAATTCCTGCTCGTCCTCGAGTATGTAAATGTTAAAAATAGAATTTTTTTTATTGTGGAATGTTGTCTCACATGTTCGTCATATTCTTTTTATTTTAGCATGGACATATGGACTTGTAGATGATGCAAAGCAATAGTCTATAATTTGACATGAAGATTTCCATACTCAAGCATATCAACAAGCAACTAAGTCTTTCAAAATATCAACGCTAAAGAACATTATCCCTATACCATCATGCTCCATCGCTGATCCATTCATGCAACACACTCAAATATTAACTACATCCAATGCTCAAGCGTGATAATGGTGTTCCTTAGTTGGTTCTTTATAAGAGAAGATGGAGGCTCAAATACGAAAATAAAATTTTCATAAAGTAAATAGATAGGCCCTTCGCAGGGGGACGCATGGGATTTGTAGAGGTGACATAGCTCAAAGCAAAAAACTTAGAGGTGCATTTTTTAGGGTGGCATGCTTTTCCTATCAATGAGAACGACTAAGAGTTTCCAATATCCTCCATGCTAAACAAATTATAGGCGGTTCACAAACTGGAAGTAAAGTTTGTTACTTTTCCACCATTCATTCACATTCCACGGCTAGCCGTATCCACGGGTGCTGTCCATACCAATACTTTCCCAGGAATTTATTATTTGACAACATAATTTTTTATTTTCTTTTTGTGACCAGGCATCCGTATTACCGCCATACTCTTGTGCAATGACAAGTGAATAAACACTCATCTTGAGAATAACCTATTTAGCATGGAAGATACCGACCACCCCTCGCCGCTTCATGAGCGGTACGGGCACACGAAACATGAGCGGTACAGACAAATTTACTTGGAACGGTGTTGAAATACCCATATAGGTAGGTATGGTGGACTCATTCGGCACAACTTTGGGTTTAGGATTTGGAGGCACAAGCAACATTCTCGCTTAGTACAAGTGAAGGCTAGCAAATAGATTGAGAAGCGCCGAACCAAGGAACAGAAATCATCATAAGTGAACATTAAACATAACTAACACTCAATAATGCAATACAAGTAGGATGTAATTTCACAGCATAATTATTGACTTCATGTGCATGCATAGGGAGTCACAAACCTTAACACCAATATTGTTACTAGAGCATAATTACGGATCAACATAACTCACATATTACTATCTGATGACCCACAAGTATATGGGCTCAATTGTAGCCTTTTCGATAAGTAAGAGTGTCGAACCCAACGAGGTGCAGAAGGAAATGACAAGTGGTTTTCAGCAAGGTAATGTCTGCAAGTGCTAAAATTGTAAGTAGAGAAGTAGTTTGATAGCAAGATAATTTGTAACGAGCAAGTAACGATAGTAGTAACAAAAGTGCAGCAAGGCAGCCCAATCCTTTTGAGGCAAAGGACATGCCAAAACGGTCTCTTATGATAAGCAAAGTGTTCTTGAGGGTGCACGGGAATTTCATCTAGTCACTTTCATCATGTTGGCTTAATTTGTGTTCGCTACTTTGATAATTTGGTATGTGTGTGGACCGGTGCTTAGGTGCTGTTCTTAATTGAACAAACCTCCTACTTATGATTAACCCTCTCGCAAGCATCCGCAACTACGAGAAAAGTATTAAGAATAAATTCTAACCATAGCATTAAACTTTTGGATCCAGTCGGTCCCTTACGGAATAGCACATAAACTAGGGTTTAAGGTTTTGTCACTCTCGCAACCCATCATCTAATAACTACTCCACAATGCATTCCCTTAGGCCCAAATATGGTGAAGTGTCATGTACTCGACGTTCACATGACACCACTAAGGGAATCACGACATACATATCATCAAAATATCAAACACATATCAAGTTCACATGATTACTTGCAACATGATTTCTTCCATGTCCCCAAGAACAAAAGTAACTAGTCACAAATGATAATCATGCTCAAGATCAAAGGGGTATTAAATAGCATAATGGATCCGAACATATAATCTTCCACCAAATAAACCATATAGTAATCAACTACAAGATGTAATCAACACTACTAGTCACCCACGAGCACCAATCTATAGTTCTGGTACAAAGAATGAACACAAGAGATGAACTAGGGTTTGAGAGGAGTTGGTGTTGTTGAATATGTTGATGAAGATAGCTCCGCTGGAGGGCAAAAGTGTTCCCCGGGAGGGAAGTTCCCCCGGCGGAAGTTTCCCCTCCGGGAGGGAAGTTCCCCCGGCAGAATCGCTCCGTTGGAGGGCAAAAGTGTTCCTGCCCAAGTTCCGCCTCGAGACAGCGGCGCTTCGTCCCGAATGTCCTATCCTACTTTTTCTAGGTCAAAATGACTTATATACCAGAAGAGTGTCACCGGAGGTGGGCCTGGGTGAGCACAACCCACCGGGGCGTGCCTGGGCTCCCTGGCTCGCCCAGGTGGGTTGTGCCCACCTGGAGGGCCCCCTATGGTACTTATTTTCTCCAATATTACTCAAATATTCCATAAAGAGTTCTCGTAAAGTTTTAGCTCATTTGGAGTTGTGCGGAATAGGGAGCGTGTCGTAGCTTTTTCAGGTCCAGATTTCCAGCTACCAGAATTCTCCCCTTTGTGTATACCTGGCATATTATGAGCGAAAAGGCATTATAATTACTCCAAAAAACATTATTATTCAATAAAACAACATATATAACAGTAGGTAAACATGATGCAAAATGGACATATCAACTCCCCCATGCTTAGACCTCGCCTGTCCTCAAGCGAAAACCAAAATCGAGAAACATATCCACATGCTTAGAGAGAGAGGTGTCGATAAAAACAAAAATACGGACATAGAAGCATCATGTAACTTATTATAACAGCAACAAACTTTAACATAAAACTTTTATCATAGGCTTCTCATGAACAAGTGACAATTCATCACAACATCGAAGTATAAAGCATAAACTCTATTGGAAACCAACAAACTATGTTCTCAGTCAACTTTGCAACTACAATTTATCATCTTTCCAGGAAGGGTCACATATCGGATCCTTTAGGCAAGTCCACATACTCAACCATCATTTAGTCTTCTATGATTTCTAACACTCACCGCGTACACATGAACAAAACGTTTCAACCGGACACATAGAAAGATAGGGGTTTATAGTTTCGCCTCCCAACAATTCACCTCAAGGGTGATGTCAACAATAATAACTCATGCTACCCATATTCAACTGGATATATGTGACTAGATTGTTCCTCACCACATGATGCTTTCCAAAGGAGAACATAAAAAGGAATAGAGAGAAAAACTTTGACTCTTGCATGAAAGTAAGTACATAAAAGTAAAAGATAGGCCCTTCGCAGAGGGAAGCAGAGGTTGCCATGTGCTTTTTGTTTGTATGCTCAACCCCTTAGTGCAAGAGAACGTCACATTATATTTCCCCTTGTGATGGCAACCATTATTATGGAGTCTGTCGCTTTTATTCTTCACCATCACAAGTTCATACAACGCTCTATTTTCCCTTACACTAAATGATCTCACACTTCTAGAAGAAATTTTTATTGCCCTTTTTGCACCGATGACCGCTTACTTCAAGGATCTTACTCAATCCATAGGTAGGTATGGTGGACTCTCAAACAAGATTTGGGTTTAAGGGTTTTGGATGCACAAGTAGTATCTCTACTTAGTGCGGAGTTTTTGGCTAGCAAAGATAGGGGCAAGCACCACATGTTGAAGGATCCATGACAATATAACTTCTATGTGAATATGAACAAACATAATTCATGACGTTGTCTTCCTTGTCCAACATCAACAATTTTGGCATATAATATTTTGATGGGTGCTCACAATCACAAAAGATTTCCTGGATAGTGGATTTGCATGTGAATCTTCTCTTCCCTTATTAATTCTTTCATGAGTTGCGTCATTGACCAATGCTATGTTTGTCAATCTACAATAAAATTTTCTACTTACACTTTTCCTTGTGTAATGTAATCACTTACCATAAGATTAGCATATGATCTTTTTCATTTATTTCCTTTCTTTTTATTGAAACAAGAAAGTAAACAAGGCAAAACTCAAACTAAAGTTTATTATATATCTCGCACACGAATGCATAGATTTATCACTAAGCAAACTCTTCGAAAGAAAGGATCGAACTAAACTTTTATTCATCTAAAGAAAACGATAACCATGGATCGAGCTAAGAAAATTAAAGGCAAAAGATAGTGGAGATGATACGATACCGGGGCACCTCCCCCAAGCTTGGCAAAAGCCAAGGGGAGTACCCATACCTGATAGTAAATTTTCTTTTGGTGATGAAGAAGGAGGTGGTGGTGATGAAGTAGAAGCGATCCGGTCCTTAAGGACCAAGAGACTCTCCAATCTTCGGATGACGCTCCGGAGGGAGGCGATGTGCTCCAGATGCAGAATATTTTCACGAGTGAGATACTTATTTTGTATACGAACCGTTTCAATGTTCCTCAAGGGTGCAATCTCAGTGGGGGTAACATGAGCATAATAAGGTTTAAGGATATCTTCCTCTTCCTCATCGGCAGGCAAGGCTTGCTCGACCATCGACACTTGATCTCTGGTGGCCTCCTTGCTCTTGTCCTCCTTGGCTGTGCCAACGGGATCCTCCCTCTTCAGCTTGATCTTCATCAACCAAGCATCCTCTTCCATATGATCATAGGGAGAAGAAGACATGATTCCTCGCTCAACAGATCTGACAAAAAACAACGAGAAAGTAAAATAGGAGATTTCTCCATGATATGGAGGTTAACAGGTTCGGGAGGTATATAAAGATTTTTATCTTGGGGAACAAGTAGAATGGAAGAAAAACGGAGTCCGAAAAGTACCCGAGGTGGGCACAACCCACCCTGGCGCGCCCTAGTGTATCGTGCCCACCAGGGTCACTTTTCTGGAAGTTTCTTGTTTTCTTAATTTTTTAAATATTCCAAAACTGACAAAAAATATTTTTGCGGATTTTTTGGAGTACGTTTACTTACCGTATCACGTACCTCCCTTTTTTCACGATTCTCGAGTGTTCCAAAAGGTTTCTTTTAAGTGTTCTTCCGGTGTCATAGTTTGGATAATATTGCTTTCAACATTAATGGGCGTAGCTGAGATATAATGTTTTATTCGTTGCCCATTGACAACCTTTGGGTTAGTACGTTTGACATTATTTATTTTGATAGCTGTGGATCAATAGACCTCCTCGATAACATAGGGTCCTTCCCATTTGGAGAGGAGTTTTCTTGCAAAGAGTCTGAAACGAGAGTTGTACAAAAGAACATATTCTCCAACTTTGAACTCACGCTTTTGGATTCTTTTGTCATGCCATCTTTTAATATTTTCTTTAAATAACTTTGCATTTTCATAAGCTTGGGTTCTCCATTCATCTCATGAGCTAATATCAAATAACCTCTTTTCACCAGCAAGTTTGAAATCATAGTTGAGTTCTTTGATTGCCCAATATGCTTTATGTTCTAACTCAAGAGGCAAATGACAAGCTTTTCCATAAACCATTTTATAAGGAGACATACCCATAGGATTTTTATATGCTGTTCTATAAGCCCAAATTACATCATCTAATTTCTTAGACCAGTTCTTATGAGACCTATTGATAGTCTTTTGTAAGATTAGTTTTATTTCTCTATTGCTAAGTTCAACTTGACCACTAGACCGAGGATGATAAGGTGATGCAATTCTATGGTTAACATGATACTTAGCAAGCATTTTATGGAAAGCACCATGAATAAAGTGTGAACCACCATCAGTCATTAAATATCTAGGGACTCTAAACCTTCGGAAAATAACTTCCTAAAGCATTTTAATAGAGGTGTTGTGATCAGCACTACTAGTTGGAATAGCTTCTGCCCACTTAGTAACATAATCAACAACAACCAAAATATGTGTATACCCATTAGAGGAAGGAAAAGGTCCCAAGAAATCAAATCCCCAAACATCAAATGGTTCAATAGCAAGTGAATAATTCATATCCATTTCTTGATGCTTAACGATATTACCTATTCTTTGACATTCATCACAAGATAAGACAAACTTACATGCATCCTTGAAGAGAGTAGGCCAATAAAAACCAGATTGCAATACCTTATGAGCGGTTTTGTCTCCTGCCTGATGCCCTCCATAAGCTTCGGAGTGACATTTCTGTAGGATTTGTTCGTGTTCATGCTCAGGTACACAACGTCTAATAATACCATCTACTCCTTCTTTATAAAGATATGGGTCATGCCAAAAGTAATGTCTTAAATCATAGAAGAATTTTTTTATTTTGTTGGAATGTGAGGCTAGGTGGTATGTATTTAGCAACAATATAATTAGCATAATCAGCATACAAAGGTGTACTATTAGAAACATTTATTGCAGCTAATTTTTCATCAAGAAAGCTATCATTAATAGGTTCTGGGTCATCAAGAATATTTTCAAGCCTAGACAAGTTATCAGCTACGGGGTTCCCTGCTCCTTTCCTATGAGTGATATGCAAATCAAATTCTTGTAACAGAAGAACCCACCTAATGAGTCTAGGTTTAGCATCTTTCTTTTCCATAAGATATTTAATAGTAGCATGATTGGTGTGAACAATAACTTTAGAATCAACAATGTTAGATGTGAATTTATCACAAGCGAACACTACTGCTAAGAATTCTTTTTCAGTGGTAGCATAATTTCGTTGAGCACTGTCCAGAGTTTTGCTAGCACAATGGATAACATTCAATTTCTTTTCAACTCTTTGTCCTAGAACAACACCAACAACATAATCACTAGCATCACACATCATCTCAGAAGGCAAGTTCCAATCAAGTGGTTGAACAACAGGTGCAGTAATTAAGGCTTTCTTTAGTGTTTCGAAGACTTCCAAACAATCATCATCAAAACACAAAAGGAATATACTTTTGCAAAAGATTCGTAAGAGGCCTAGAAATTTTAGAAAAGTCTTTGATAAACCTCCTATAGAAACCAACATGACCAAGGAAACTACGAATACCTTTGATATCTTTAGGACATGGCATTTTCTCAATTGCATCAACCTTGGCTTTGTCCACCTCAATGCCTCTTTCAGAAATTTTATGGCCCGAAACAATACCTTCGTTAACCATAAAGTGGCACTTCTCCCAATTCAAGACAAGATTTTTTTTGTTCACATCTCTGCAAAACTCGATCAAGATTGCTTAAACAATCATCAAAAGACTTCCCATAAACAGAAAAGTCATCCATGAAAACCTCAACAATCTTTTCACAGAATTCAGGGAATATAGCAGTCATACATCTTTGAAAGGTAGCAGGTGCATTACATAAACCGAAAGGCATACGTCTATAAGCAGAAGTTCCAAAAGGACAAGTAAAAGTGGTTTTTTCTTGATCAGGTTGTGAAACGGGTATTTGTGAAAAACCAGAATATCCATCAAGAAAGCAAGAAATGTGTGTGCTTAGATAGTCTTTCTAACATTTGATCAATAAAAGGCAGAGTGTAGTGATATTTTCTAATTTCTTTGTTTAATTTTCTAAAAACAATTAGCATTCTATAGCCTGTGACAATTCTTTGTCGAATAAGTTCATTCTTATCATTAGGAACAACAGTAATACCTCCCTTCTTAGGGACACAATGAACATGACTTACCCATCTACTATCAGCTATAGGATAGATTATACATGCTTACAGAAGTTTCAATATTTCAGTTCTTACCACGTATTTCATCTTCTGATTTAACCGACATTGGTGATCAACAATAGGTTTAGCATCAGGTTCCATATTAATCTTGTGCTAACATAGAGTGGGACTAATGCCCTTAAGATCATCAAGCGTATATCCAATAGCAGCTCAGTGCTTCCTTAGAACTTTCAATAATCTTTCTTCTTCATGTTCTGAAAGGTTAGCACTAATAATTACAGGAAATATATTTTTATCATCAAGATAAGCATATTTCAAAGTGTCTGGCAATTGTTTTAATTCAAACACATGATCACCTTTAGGTGGAAGGGGACCTCCTAAAGTTTCAATAGGCAAATTGTGCTTAAGCAGAGGTTGTTGTTTGAAAAAAGATTCTATCTATTTCATTTCTTTCACGCAGATGCAAATCATTTTTATGGTATAGTAAATATTATTCTAAAGGATCAGTAGGAGGTACAACAATAGAAGCAAGACCAATAATTTCATCCTTACTAGGCAAATCTTTCTTATGCGGTTTCCTACTAAACTTGGAAAAGTTAAATTCATGAGATTCATCACCAAAGCTAACACCGACATTTTGTTTCTTACAGTCTATTTTGGCATTGACGGTGTTCAAGAAAGGTCTACCAAATATAATGGGACAAAAGTCATCTTGTGGGGAGCCAAGAACAAGAAAATCAGTAGGGTATTTTATCTTCCCACACAAGACTTCAACATCTCTCAGAATCCCAATTGGTGATATAGTATCTCTATTGGCAAGTTTAATAGTAACATCTATGTCTTTTATTTCAGCAGGTGCTATTTCATTCTTAATTTCTTCATATAAGGAAAAAGGAATATCACTCACACTAGCACCTAGGTCACATAACCCATGATAACAGCGATCTCCTATCTTAACTGAGACAACAGACATGCCAACAACCGGTCTATGTTCATCTTTTTATCCGGTTTGTCAATTCTAGAAGCTTCATGACAGAAGTAAATAACATGCCCATCGATATTATCGACCAAAAGATCTTTAATCATAGCAACACTAGGTTCAACTCTGATTTGTTCAGCTGGTTTGTGTGTTCTAACATAACTTCTGTTAACCATAGTTGAAGCTTTAGTATCTTCCTTCATCCTAACAGGGAAAGGTGGTTTTTCAATATAAGCAGTGGGAACAACTGGATCAACATTGTAAATGATAGTTTCTTCTTTAGCTTTTACCGGTTCTTTAATTTCTTCTTTAATAGGTGGGTGATATTTAAACCACTTCTCCTTAAGGAGGTCAACATGAGTAGCAAAAGATTCACAAAAGGAAGCTACTATCTCAGAGTCAAGTCCGTATTAGTGCTAAACTTTTGAAAAGCATCGGTATTCATAAAAGATTTAACACAATCAAACTTAGGTTCAATACCTGACTCTTTACCTTTGTCGAGTTCCCAATCTTCAGAGTTGTGTTTAGTTCTTTCTAAAAGATCCAACCGGAATTCAATAGTCTTCTTCATAAAAGAACCAGTACAAGAAGTATCGAGCATGGATCGATCATTACGAGAAAGCCGAGCATAAAAATTCTGAATAATAATTTATCTCGAGAGCTCATGATTGGGGCATGAATATAACATTGACTTAAGCCTCCTCCAAGATGGAGCGATACTTTATGCTTCACGAGGCAAAAAATTATATATATAATTCCAATCACGATGAACTAGATGCATAGGATAATTTTTTGATGGAATTCCAATTTCAACCGTTTCTAGTTCCAAGATCCAATATCATCGCATAGCCTATACCATGTCAATGATTTTCCCTTCAAATATAAAGGGAAAACCTTCTTCTTAGCTTCATCTCCGGGTAAACCTGCAAGCTTAAACAATCCAGAAATTTCATCCACATATATCAAGTGCATATCAGGATGTTCGGTTCCATCTCCTGCATGAGGATTAGCTAGCAGTTTCTCTATCATACCCGAAGGAATTTCATATTCAATATTTTCGGCAGGTGCAGTAGGTTGAGGGGAAACTAATTGTGGTTCCGGTCAAGGTGAAGATACCCCGAACAAACCCATCAAAGGATTGTTTTCCATAGTATTAAGTGACAATAAATTTCAGCACGTAGTAATAATGTTTCCTTACCAATTTCCACTTACCAAGAGCGCTTCACTCCCCGGCAACGGTGCCAGAAAATAGAGTTGATGACCCACAAGTATATGATGTCAATTGTAGCCTTTTTGATAAGTAAGAGTGTCGAACCCAACAAGGAGCAGAAGGAAATGACAAGTGGTTTTCAGCAAGTTAATGTGTGCAAGTGCTAAACTTGTAAGTAGCGGAGTAGTTTGATAGCAACATAATTTGTAACAAGCAAGTAATGATAGTAGTAACAAAAGTGCAGCAAGGTAGTTCAATCCTTTTGAGGCAAAGGATAGGCCAAAATGTCTCTTATGATAAGCAAAGTGTTCTTGAGGGTACACGGGAATTTCATCTAGTCACTTTCATCATGTTGGCTTAATTCGTGTTCGCTAGTTTCATGATTTGGTATGTGGGTGGACCGGTGCTTAGGTGTTGTTCTTACTTGATCAAACCTCCTACTTATGATTAACCCTCTCGCAAGCATCCGCAACTACGAGAAAAATATTAAGAATAAATTCTAACCATTGCATTAAAGTTTTGGATCCAATTAGTCCCTTACGGAATAGAGCATAAACTAGGGTTTAAGCTTCTTTCACTCTCGCAACCCATCATCTAATAAGTACTCCACAATGAATTCCCTTAGGACCAAATATGGTGAAGTGTCATGTAGTCGACATTCACATGACACCACTAAGGGAACCACAACATACATATCATCAAAATATCAAACACATATCAAGTTCACATGATTACTTGCAACATGATTTCTCTCGTGACCTCAAGAACAAAAGTAACTACTCACAAATGATAATCATGCTCAAGATCAGAGGGGTATTAAATAGCATAATGGATTTGAACATACAATCTTCCACCAAATAAACCATATGGTAATCAACTACAAGATGTAATCAACACTACTAGTCACCCACCAACACCAATCTATAGTTTCGGTACAAAGATTGAACACAAAAGATGAACTAGGGTTTGAGAGGAGTTGGTGCTGTTGAAGATGTTGATGAAGATAGCCCTCCCCAGGATGGGATTGTTGTTGGTGATGATGATGAGTATGAGTTCCCCCTCTGGGAGGGAGGTTCCCCCGACGAAATCGCTCCACCGGAGGGCAAAAGTGTTCTTGCCCTAGTTCCGCCTCGAGATGGTGGCGCTTTATCCCGAAATTCTTCTCCTCCTTTTTTCTAGGTCAAAATGACTTATATACCAGAAGAGGGGCACCGGAGGTGGGCCTAGGTGAGCACAACCCACTGGGGCACGCCTGGGCTCCCTCGCTCTCCCAAGTGGGTTGTAACCACCTGGTGGGCTCCCTCTCGTACTTATTTTCTCCAATATTCCACTATAATTCCTCGTATATTATGAGAGTTGGAGTTGTGCAGAATAGGTAGCTTGACATAGCTTTTTCAGGTCCAGATTTCCAGCTGCCAGAATTCTCCCCCTTTGTTTATACCTTGCATATTATGAGAGAAAAGGCATTAGAGTTACTCCAAAAAACATTATTATTCAATAAAACAACATAAATAATAGTAGGTAAAGGTAATGCAAAATGGACGTATCACTATCTTCGTATCACATAACTATTGCAAAGAATCAAGTTTAACATCCAATGATCTTCATGAAAGTTTTTATTATATCTTTCCTGGACATTCATCACTTTGGAGCTAATTTTCATTTAAAGGAAATTGCCAATGCAAATGACAAGCTCTCAACGAAGTATAAGTGAAACACGAGAGCACAAGTTTCTTTAAAAAATTCAACTCCCAAAATTGTATAAGTAAGCAAGAGAGGATTTATTCAAAATTTCAGAAACTCTCGAAATAATCTATGTGAAGCATGAGAGTAAATTTCTTCAAAATAACGGAACCACCATGCTCAAAACGATATAAGTGAAGTACTTGAGCAATTCCATGGCTCAAAAAACAAGTGAAGCATAAAGAGCGATTCTAACAAATCATAGCATAATTTAGCTCTCTCAAAAGGGTGTGTCCAGCAAGGTTTATTATGACAAACTAACCAGCAAATAAATAAAATACAAAAATGATACAAGACGCTCCAAGCAAAACTCATAATATGTGACAAATAAAAATATAGCTCCAAGTAAAATTACCGATGGTTTCTTGAAGAAAGATGGGATGCCTTCCGAGGCATCCGCAAGCTTAGATGTTTAATACTCCTTAGATATTTCCTTAGGATGCCATGGGCATCCCCGAGCTTAGGTTTTACCACTCCTTATTCCATCCTCCGTCGTGATATCACTCAAAACTTGAAAACTTCAATCACACAAAACTTAACAAAATTTCGTGAGATCCATTAGTATTAGAAAACCAAACATTACTATAGGTACTGTTAAAACCCATTCCAATTTTGCTTTCGAATTATACCTACTGTATTCTAACTTTACCATGGCTTATGCCTCCCGATATAAACCATAGAGTCATTAAAATAAGAAAATAACGCAAAAAAAACAGAATCTGTTAAAAATAGAACAATCTGAAAAATTCTGAAAAATTAGGACAACGTATGTAAATTATATATTAATCTTGTGTAAAACATTCAAACACTTTTGACATTTCTGTAATTTTTAGAGATTTTTGTACTCGACGCAGAAGTTTCTATTTTACAGCAGAATTAAACCAACTAATATCCCACATGATGCCAAAGGCTTTGCTTGGTACAAACACTAAATAAAACACAAAAAACACAATTATAACATTATAATAATTGTTCAAACACTCAAGAACATAAATCAAAAGATGGAAATAAATTTCATTCATTGGGTTGCCTCCCAACAAGCGCTATCATTTTACGTCCCTAGCTAGGTATATAGGATAAATTTAAGTGATGTCATACTTAGAGATTGATCCATAGGTTGCCCTCATGATTGATTCATATGGTAATTTAATTTAGTTCCTAGGGAAGTGTTCCATGCCATTTCCTAGTGGAAACTGAAATTTAATATTCCCTTCTTTCATATCAATCATGGCTCCTATAGTACACAAGAACGATCTACCAAGAATTATTGGACATGATATATTGAACAAGAATAATAACATCATTAATTCTTCCCACAAGTTTTTTAATATTAGAATCCACCAAGTGCAAATTGAGAGAACACTCTTCAATATCGGTAATACCAAGTACATCACAAAGAGATTTCGGAATTGTGGAAACATTAGCACCCAAATCACATAACGCATAGAACTCAAAATTCTTGATTTTGATCTTAATGGTGGGTTCCCATTGAACATGTAATTTTCTTGAAATTAAAATCCCTAGCTCTAACTTTTCTTCTAAAGGATTTATCATCGCATCTGAAATATGTTTAGTAAAAGCTTAATTTTGTTCATGGACATTGGGTGAATTTATCATAGATTGCAACATAGAAATACACTCAATCAAAGAGCAGCTGTCAAAATTAAAAAAATTGTAATCCAAAATAGTAAGTGCATCGCTAGCTAAAGTTTTCACTTCTTCAATCCCACTTTTTTCATTTTTTCAATAAGATTTTCACCCTCCAAATCATGGGAACGCCTCCTAGCTAAACTTGACACTTATTCAGTTCCCTCATCATTAATTTTAACATTATTAATTAGGGAATCAATTGAAGAAACACAAATCATTTTAATCTCTTCATCATTTTTATGAAAGCAATTGGGAAGCGCTCTTTCTAAAAATTCTCTTTTAGCTCTAAGCATAGCGGTTCTTTTCTTACTTTAATATATGGAAACTTATAAAGCTTTAATTGATTCATTAATATCAACCTTAGGAAAAAAATATTCTTGAGATTTTCTACATTATGCAAAATTCTATCAATGGTTCTAGACATATCATCAGTTTTATTCAACTTTTATTCTATCGTGGTATTAAAAGCCTTTTGTTCATTGATAAATTCTTTAATATTACTCTCAAGATCACAGGGTATGCTAGCATTATTATTATGAGAATTACCATAGGAATTACCATAATTATTTGAAGAACTTCGAGGATACGTTCTAGGATTAAAATTGTTCCTATAAGCACTATTACTAAAGTTGTTTCGCGAGACAAAATTCACATCTACGAGATCATTATTTTGCTCAATCAAGGTAGACAAGGGCACATCATTAGGATCAATAGGAGCATGCTTACTAGTAACCAATTTCATAAGAGCATGAACTTTTCCACTCAATCCACCATTTTCTTCAATAGAATTAACCTTTTTACTAGTAGGAGCTCTTTAAGTATGACATTATGAATAATTAGCCATAATATTATCAAGCAATTTAGTAGCATCACCCAAAGGAATTTCCATAAAAGTACCACCCGCTGCGGAATCTAAAAGATTTCTAGAAAAAAAAATTCAATCCCGCATAAAAAAATTGTATGATCATCCACAAATTCAAACCATGAGTTGGGCAATTTCTTTTCATCAATTTCATCCTTTCCCAAGATTGGGAAACATGCTCATGCTCAAGTTGCTTAAAATTCATAATCTATTTTCTAAGATGCTCATGCTTAATTTTCGCGGGAGGAAAGTACTTTGTGATAAAAGCATATTTTCACTTGTTCCCACATCAATAATATTTCGTGGCAAAGATGAAAACCAGATTTTACCACGATCACTCAAAGAGAACAGAAATAATTTCAGCTTGACAATATCATTGTCCACATCTTTTTTATTTTGCATATCACATAATTCTATGAAAGTATTTAGATGGGACGCGACATCCTCATTAGGATTACCGGAAAATTGTTCTTTCATAACAAGATTCAACAAAGCGACATTAATATCATAAGACTCCGCACTAGTGGCAGGATGAGAAATAGGAGTGCTAATGAAATCATTGTTATTGGTATTGGAAAAATCACACAACTTAGTGTTCTCTTGAGTCATCATGACTACACAAGCAAGAACCCAAGCAGACAAGAGATTCGTCAAGAAAACTACAAGGGAAACATGGTAAATAAAAGGGAATTTTTTTGTGAAGTGGGGAGAAGAAAACGAGAGTCAAATGGAAAATAATGTAATTTTAAGGAGATGATATTTGTATGTAGGAACCTGATAGATCTTGACTCGATATTCCCCAACAACTGCGCCAGAAATCTTGACGTTCCTCGCAGGTGCGTTGGTTTCCCTCCGAGCTTAAAGGGTGATGTAGCACAACGACGAAAAGTATTTCCCTCAGTTAAGAAACTAAGGTATCAATCCAGTAGGAAGATTCACAAGACTATGTCAGGAGCACGTCCACACAAATAGCAAATCCTCACAACCCAACACGTAGAGGGGTTGTCAATCCCTCATGGGTAAAGTAAGGATAGATTGATAGATGCAAATAAGACTGATATCAAATAGAACGCAAGAATGTATTTTTGGTTTTTTTGATAACTAGTAAAAATGACCATGCGTTGCACCGGGCAAAAAATATCTCAAGGCCTTCCTATTAAATGAATACCCTACATCCTTGTACTAAAAGAACACTACACAATTGTGATTGATTCAATCTTTGAAACCTAGCTATCAAATCTACCTAGCAAACATGCTCGTGCGTTGCAATGGGAGAAGAAAATAACATTTTCAAATTTAATGAGAATTATATGTATTTGCAAAACACAAAATATCAACTAAATAAATGATCAAAGAATAAATGGGTTTTCTATAGATCAATGTAAGTTTCTGAAGGATGTTATATACATGTTGTTGAGAGGAAGATCTACGAGGATCTAGAGTCTTTCATGTTGCATGTCCAAAAATTCAACTGGACCCTCGGAACTATTGGTTTTCTTGTTTACGAAAGGTTAATTGTTGGCTTCTTCTTTGCTGACATTTCATTGTGTGTTGGAGATTGTGTTTAGTACATGACCATAGGGAGAAACCAAGATATGTGCTTGAACTGTTAATTTAAGTCCTTTCTACCGATGCGATCATCTACAGTTCTGAGTTACGACCACCTACATTTGTGTGTTTTCTAGTTTCCTTGTGCATTGCTGGTGAACAACTTAGTGTTATATTTCTTTTTCTTTTGTGACTTCATACTGTCGATGCAGTATCAGGTATCTAAAATAGTTAGTGTATATAGGCCACAAGCACAAGAATCCTGCTGCTTCATTATAACTACAGTATCTACTCCAAATACTAAATGATGGCATTACCTAGTCAAAAACTGAATGCAGCTAGTTTTGTTTATTCAATAAATAATTGCCCTGACTAAAATAAGGATCTTGACATTGGTTATATTTTTGTGGCAACTTAATGATAGGCTGCAATTATGAATCCAAAATTTATATGAGTGCTAGAACACAATCACTGTGCACACGACACAGAAAACAATTGGCATATACACAATACAAAAGAAATTAGAACTATATAGTACACGGGTGCAATCATGATACAGAGGTCATGGACTCCAAAGAAATCTGCAACAAATCAAAGGACAGTTAGAGGGCTGTGAGAGCTGCCTCACACAAGAAATAGGAATTTTCTTAGTCTATAGATTCAGTGAAGCAATTACAACGAAGCATAAGATTCCAACTCTATAAGACCACTCACATTGGCGCATACACTCTCAGTTTTGATAATAATAAACCAATAAATGGATTTTGTTTCTTATTATACCATGGGAAAGTTCGTATATCTCCAAAACAAGCAAAAGAAAAGAGTTTATACTATAGATTATATAAAAAGCATGTATAACTTTTTATATTTAATTAGTGTTGAGTAAGTGCTTGTGCCTTCTTTTTTGTTAGGGATGACTATAGAGACTTAAATTTTTCTGTCTTGAATCTTTGTGACGTAATTCGTGAGAATATTGGCACACATTATCAGCTAGGTATGAACTTTATGACACGTTAAACCAACATCACGGCACAACTTACAACATGCAACACATGCACTAAAATTTGTCAAATTATTTTGTAGCTGGGAACATGATGACGACGCAATAGACACGAGGAGGTGCTGGATGGAGATCTGATAAAACCAAATCTTCATGCTTTTAGTGATAAGGTAAGTAATATTAGGTAACATGGCTGCATTGGATCAGTTCTTAAGAACTCCTAGCAAGCACAAATATATTTATGTGATCATTTAGAAGGTCTGCCCAAGTTAACTTCGTTCGTGTTTAACCACATATCCGATTGCAATGACAGACGCCGAGTGGATGAAAACTTTAAAGAAATGCTCCAATGACACCATTATGAATTGCGCATCAGGTGGACAAAGAGGCCAATCAAACAAATATGGTGATGCCTCTTAATGTTTGTGTGTAGTGCAGCCTACAAAAGGAATACATGTAGAGTGGAGGTGATTAAGTATCTAGTTGACACAGTGTGCTTCCAGGAACTCTTAAAAACTTAATCCTAATTGTAGCAAGCTATCTTAAGCATATCCGCGTGAGAATTAGACCCCGACATCATCAGAAAATTATGAATTTGATAACGACATCACCAGCATAATGAAATTACAGAAGCGTGAATCTATATACATAGTTCCCAATGACTCTGGAAGTGAACTAAGTTTCTAGTTTCTCATAAAAAGGGTTTTATATGTCTAGTATAGATTAAATTGAATATTACATTAAATAGCGCCTAGAAATCATACCTTTATTTGATCAACTAAAACACATACTAACAGACTTCAAATCTGCAAGTTATTCAAATTCAGATAATCTATCGAGACAACACAATGTAAACCATGGTTAATAAATAGGCCATGGTTTTTCACAGGAAAGTCTGTTGGACCAATTACGATGAAAGCAGCAATAAAAATCAAACCTACATTACCAGTCATTGCACAAAGATAATCTTACTTAAGAGTATTATACTACGTAATGCATCATATACTAAGTTCAGGACATTGAGCATAAGCTAATCTTACTTCGGAGTCTGGCTAGAGAAAAGGTTTAAGTTGAAATGTTTACTCTTGTTGTGCTGTGAGGAGAAACACATGTGTATGGGGGCGATCTCTTCCTTGTTATGTTGTTGATGCCAAAGTCAAGAAGTTGCTGCTTGCAAGGCACATGAATGACAGGCATCAATTGCAGGCCATGCTGGTCTTTAACTTATATCCCAGTTTCACACCTTCCTTGATCAACCTGTCTGACACATGTGCAGTGCAATACAAATTGTTATGACAAAGAAAGCAGAAAAAATCAATTGTTAGTTCAAAAATCCTACAAGAACTCAAGCATACCACCTACATCTTTCTTGCTGATCTTCATGGTCTTATCCTACAACACGTTGAGGTAGCATGCGGCTGGGGCAACGGCTAGTCTCGGGAGCCTCATAGTTGCTCCCCGTACACTCCAACAACCTCCTCCTGATCCTGATCCTATCAAATCTCATCCACTCACCGACACCCCTAGGAGTAGAATGCGGCGAGGAGAAAATCTCCCACTCGCGGAAAGGAGCATCCGGAACCAGCGGTGGTGCTGGTCGCCGCCACGGCGTGAAGTTTCGCCAGTGATGGAAGGATGTGTGGGTGGGGGGCTTGGGGTAGGAGCTGGGGAGACAACGAGATGGGTTCCGACAACGCAATTACGGGGTGTCTCCGGCGGGGAGTTCTTGTGGCGCGCCAACGGTGCGAGTTTGGGCTCCATAACGGCGGGATGGAGTCCGACGGGGCGGGATTCGACGACGCGATGACTGGGCAGGTTTCGGAGGCGCAATGATGAGGCAGAGCGAGGCGGCCCGCGGTGGTGTGGCATAGGTTGGCGGCGTGCTAGATCCTGGAGGTCGAGATGGGATCTAGAGGCAGTTGTTTTTCCTATTATCTCGCCCATACCGATTCGTGTTGAATTATTATGTGGTCTGCGGGTCGATTAGCAAAAACATCAGGGACTTTCACGTAAAAGCGTCACGACAGACTTCTGATAGAAGCAATAGCCGCTTTAGTATTAGGTAAAGATATAGATCTGAAAACAAAAGAGCAAATAATGTTGAAAAGCAAATGGGGAAGTAGAGATTGCAAATAGATGATGTGAAGTAGACCCCAGGGCCGTAGGTTTCACTAGTGGCTTCTCTCGAGAAAATAACAAGCGGTGGGTAGACAAATTACTATTGCGCAATTGATAGAAGAGCCAATAATTATGATGATATTCAGGACAATGTTCATGTATAGAGAAATCACGTCCAAGATAAGTAGACCAACTTCTGCCAGCATCTACTTCTATTACTCCACACATCGACCGCTATCCAGCATGCATCAAGTGTATTGAGTTCATGGAGAAATAGAGTAACGCCTTAAGAATGATGACATGATGTAGAGAAGATTTGTTCATGTAGGAATAGACCCCATCATTTTATCCTTGATAGCAACAATACATGTGTGTCATGTCTCTTTCTTTCACTGAGATTGAGCACCGCAAGATCGAACCCATCGCAAAGCACCTCTTCCCATTGCAAGATAAAAGATCAAGTTGGCCACACAAAAACCAAATATCAGAGAAGAAATATGAGGCTATATAATCAAACATGCATATGTTTTCATAGATCTGATCATAAACTCACAATTCATCGGATCCCAACAAACACACCGCAAAAGAAAGATTTACATCATACAGATCTTCAAGAGACCGTTGTATTGAGAAACAAAATGAGAGAGAAAGCCATCTAGCCACTTCCTACAGACCCGTGTTTGATATGAACTACTCACGCATCATCGGAGGAGCACGAATGAGGCTGGTGAACCCCTCCATGATCGTGTTCCTCTCTGGAACGGGCTCTAGATTGGATTTTGTGGGTACGGAACTTGCGGTGGCTGAAACGATTTTTCATCGTGTCCTCTAGGGTTTTCTGAATATTGGGGTATTTATATAGCTCAAAGGCAGTGGAGAACATTCCCGACGGTCCCATGTAAAAGTCTGAGACCGACGCTCCACAAGATTCCGCTTTTATTCCATTGTTGCCCTGTGATTGTTTGTTTGTCACATTCATCGTCGCATCATTCACATCATCCGCATTGCATCGACACTCCATTGTCGCCAGTTTTCAAAACTTGCATCCGTTCGTAGTTGCCGTTTTCTTCGTTTCCATCGTTGACTGTTTCGAGATCAACTACACATGCACGCGCCCGTGGCATCATTCAAAATATTGTTTTTAAAAGTGTGTATAAAAGTTTCTCAGATTGGGTTGAAACTTGGCATGCAGTCTTATCTTAATGTAGGTAGGCCGCCTACGAAATTTCCTTGCAATGAGAGTCCGTTTGATACTCGAACGGTCGACCGTAGTGGCACCGTCATCGGTTTATCATCGGTCATTTTTTGGTGTTTAAAAATCTCGTTGCTGGACTACAAACCTCACTCTCTTCTTAGACCACCACCACTCTACACAGCCCACTAGCCCACCTAGCCCTAGGGCGCAGTCGAGACCCTAGTCCCTAACCCTATGGCAGTTGAAATCGCATGGAAAAATCCCCTAACCCTAGCCCCATTCCTATTTAACCACCTCTCGTGCCTAATTTGGACCTAACCCCTCTTCCACCTCGGGATCCGCACCCGCCAAAACCCTAGCCGCCGCCACCCACAGCCTCAGCCGCCTCCCACCTCGAGCGGGCCCACCGAGCCCATATGAGGCCCATCCAGGCCTGGATCGAACCCATCACCGCCGAGCTTCTCCGAGCCCCGCAGGAGCTCCTCCCATGGTCGCTCCGTCCCCGTGCCTCCCATGGTGCCGAGCCGCATCCGCCATGTCGCGAGCTTCCCTCCTCTGTTGCTTCGGACGAGCGCCGAGAGCCTCTCCGCCAACCACGCTCGGCGGAACGAACCCGTCGCCTGCTCACGCGCATGCATCGCGCCCCACAGCCTCGCCCGATCTGGATCCGAGCCGCGTGTGATTGCTTCTCCCTCTCGATGTCGTCGGCACGCAGCTCTGCCGGTGCTCCGTCCCTGCCACCGCATTCCATACATCCGGTCGCCGTGCCCTTCCCCGCTCCGGCCATCCTACCGCCGGCGTGGAGCCGCGCCGGCCCTGCCTTCCCTAATCCAGGCGGGATCGGGAGGAGGGCGACGAGACCAATCGCCACACCAGCGCCATCGCCTAGGCCACCAGCTCCTCGCACAAGGCCCAGCTCGCCATCCAAGGCCCAGCTGCGCTGTGCCTCGACGCAGGCCTAGCCACGACCGCGGCCTCACCTCCTCCCCAACCGGGCCAAGAGCCCGTGGTGAGTGCGAGCCCTCTATGTCTCGCCCTTGCACCATTTAGTTATCCTACGCTCACTGTCTGGTTTTAGGCCATTACCACAGGCGACACGTAGTTGTTTTTTTAGCCACCGAATTTGCTAATGGAAAAAAAACCATTGATTTTAAAACGCCTGTAACTTTTAAACCGTGTGTCAGATCAAAATAAGTTATATATGTAAAATGTGTAGAATTTCGTGTAGATTAATAGTTTCCAACTCTTCTGCATATTTAAAACTGTTAACCTTGCTATTTCCTTCGTTTTGCATGATGCCATGCTAAAATGGTTTAATTCGTAGCTAGTTAGCCGTAGCTCCGTTCTAGGTGAGCTATATATGTAAACCGACTAGAATGGCATGTAGTTTCACGTGAACCACTTTATTTTGTCGTTTAAAAAACTTATAATATGTTTAGGTCAGATCTGGACAGATTTCAAAGTTAACACATATAGTCTGTTTGGAGATGCTATATGATGTTTCCTTCCTCATTTAGAATGCCTAGATAAGTAGTTTATTTTTGCTTCACCTCTTGACATGTTTAAACAACATTTAATATTGTCGTGCACATAAACGGGATTGAACTAAATAATTCATCTGTGGAGTTTCGTCAATATGCAACTCGTTGCATATTGAGCTTCACTCAATGTGTAGTGTTCGATTATTGTGAATTGCCATGCCATGCCTTGCATAATTGAAATGGACATGCATCATATTAGGTTTTGCATCATAACGTGCATGTGTTGTGGCGTTATCTTGTGTTGATTCTTTTTTCCGGTTTGCTTCGTTTTGATAGAGTTCCGCAAGCATGTCGGAATGTGAGGATCCGTTTAACTACGTCGGTTCGTCTGCTTTACGGATTCGTTCTTCTTCCAAGTGGGATCTCAAGGAAGATGACCATTTCCCTAGATACCATTATTACCATTGCCATGCTAGTTGTTTCGTTTCTATCCCTATGTCTCGCTGCCTACCACCTGTTAAATGCCAGCCTCCCAACATTGCCATGAAAAAACTCTAACGTTTCCACAACCCAAAAAACCACTGTTTGACGATGTTACCGCTTGCTCAACCCTTGATAGCATTGCTAGTTGCAGGTGCAGTTTCTTCCATGTGAAAACATGGGTTCCTTGTTATATCGCCATATTAATTGCTATTTAATTTAATGCACCTATATACTTGGTAAAAGGTGGAAGGATTGGCCTTATAGCCTGGTCTTTTATTCCACCTTTGCCTCCTTAGTTTCAGCTACGGGTGTTATATTCCATAATTGAGCGCTCCTAACACGCTCGAGGTTGTTATGGGGACCCCCTTGATAATTCCTTTTAGTTTAAGATTGGTCTGGCAAGGCCCAACTTTGGTACTACATTTGCCTAATAACTAATGAACCGCATAAGGAGTAATTAACCCCAGGATACTTAATCAACAACCCAGGCCAGTGCTCCTCATCAGTGTTGGTCCAAACTGGGCGATGTCCGACGCCCCTTGGTTACACTGGGTTTCAGCCAACCCGATGTCTTCCCCATCCGATCGTGTCCTGAGAACGAGATATGCGGCTCCTATCGGGCCTGTCAGCACGCGGGGCGGCCTTGCTGGACTTGTTTTATCTTTTACGAAATATATTGTGCATCGGGATTCCGGTGATGCTTTCGGTTATCTGAGAGTTTAGGTTTTCCACTAAGGAATCCAAGGAGATCATGAGTTTCGTGATCAGGGCTTTCTATGCAACTGGTGGTAATTTGTGATGGATTAGTTGGAGCACCTGCGCAGGGTTAAATCTTTCGGAAAGCCATGCCCGTGGTTATGTGGAAAACTTGGGAACTTTGTTTAACATATGGTTCTAGATTATTTGAAGTAAACTTAATTAAAAACTTGCCAACTGTATGCGTAACCGTGACCGTCTCTTTTGTGAGCTCCTTCTCTGACCAAGGACACGGTGGGGTTATGTTTGTTGCCAGTAGGTGTTCAGGATCATTCGTTTGATCATCATTAGTTCACGTCTGATTATGCGTAGATCATCCCCACTTTTATTCTCGTACTCGTAAGTTAGCCACCTCAAATAAATGCTTAGTCGATTGCTGCAACCTCACCACTTAATCATACCTCACCCATTAAGCTTTGCTAGTCATGATACCTTTGGAAATGAGATTGCTGAGTCCCTGTGGTTCACAGATTACTACAACACCAGTTCTAGGTACACGTAAAATGTTACTTTGACTTGAGTGCGATGATTGTTCTATTTGGAGTTTCTTCTTCTTCTTCGATCTAGGTTGGGTTCCAGGCTGGGAGCCTCGGATAGCAAGCAAGGACGTCGTTCGTTTATTGTTTGTTTTCGTCTGTAGCCGGACCCAGCTCTTCTTCATGATATTTGATTATGTTGTTGTATTGACGTGATCTTGATGTAGCTTGTGGCGAGTGTAAGCCAATTCCGTATACTCACCTCTTCAATACATGTACTTGTAACGATATCCATTCTTGCAAAATGACAAGATGTGCTTCTATCCCTCTCGAAGCCCTCGTGCCAAAATAAGGATAGGATCACATCTTGGGCGTTACAAGTTGGTACCACAACAATACCAACCTAGGAGCCCCCTTGATTGATCGAACTTGGCCTAGTCGAGTCTAATTAAAAATGCTTTGAGTCTAGTTGTATATAGGAGAGTAGGATTATTTTTTCTCCTCATCTATGCTTTGGTGAGGAATCTTGACATAGGAATTTTAATTCAACTTCTCTTCTCACTCAATTTTTTCAGTATCACGCGGGTATTTTTGGAATCTATATAATGTCAATGTGATGGATTTCTGTGTTGGTGCCTCCTGTGTGACTTGATTTCATTCAGGGAGGTGAGCTCTAGGAGATTCTTGAGCACATCGTTATCATTCAGTTTTCTTAGTATCTCAGGACGGAGGATATTCGAAATTTCTTCAATACTAGTAGTGGCGAGAGGAGTCCGGCATCCCCAGTACTCGTGGAGAGCATTGTGATGCAATACCATACTTGGTATCGTTGTGATTACGAGGGTCTGAGATAGATGAGTTTCCGAGACCTCTGGTTGTGTGTTGACGGATGTGATACACTGGACGGGTAGTGTTATTGCTAGGAGTTGAGTGATGGATTTTACTCCTTGTATCCGTGGACCCGATTGCATGACCATAAACTTTTGGGAGTTCTTAGGTGGGAATTCAAGTAGTTGCCGATAGGACAATCCAACATATGCATGATGTGAGGTTGGGGTTTGACATCTAGTGGATTCATTTTTTGAAGGTCGTTTTTATAGAGGACAACCTTGAAATATGTCATCAGTATGCTTCGACAAGCCTTGTAGTTCGCTACGCCTAGGGAGCATATTCGAGCGTCATTTCAATATGACAATCCAATGTACGATCGCGCCCGTGCAAACCTTACCACGAAAATATTGGATGAAATGTCTCTCATGAATTTGTCCTAGCTTATTTTTCAAGCCTAATCCTTTGTTTTGTCAGAGTATGGTAATTCGAGTTGCTACGATGTCAAGTGGTGAGTTCATATCTTTTCCAAGTGGTGTTCTCATATATTTATGGGAATGCAAAAGATTTTGCTCATTCAAAATGTCTTATCAATTCTTTTCAAACCGGAGTGGTCATGTCAAATTCTTTCCCATGTTGGCAATTCTTATCAAGTTTTTCTTGTTTTCCATCTCTCTCTATTCTATCTCGAGTGCTCAGGATATGTCATAAGTTTCTTGTTTTCAATCCGTTCAATTATTTTGAGGTTCCCAACCATATCAAGTTTTCCTTATACCGTTGCAATCTCACTTTTCTAATCATTTGTTTCAATGGTGGTTTCTTTGAGTGGGCCCATAACCCACAGGTTTCCGAGGATCTTTACTAGCTCTTCTAATCTTTTTCGGAGATCTCTAATTATTTTCAATCATGACGTTAGTATGAATTCCATCAGTCATATTCCCTCTCCAAGACACTTTAAATCAATTTTTTTGTTGGCTCAACCTTTATTTCTTCATTATTCTGGACTGTCTCAATAACCCGTGGTGGTGTTTCTTGCCATCATTCCTAGATTGAAGACATAAGATGTGTTTCTCTCAAATCTTGGTCCATTCTCTTGAAGATTCATGGTTTTAGCTTGTTGCTATCATCTTGAACTAGCAAGTTGACCCGCGCATTTACACGGTGATACGTCCCAAACGTATCTATAATTTCTGCTTGTTCCATGATCTTTTAGGTGACATTGTTATATGTTTTGCTACACGTTTATATCATTTTACACACATTTGGACTAACCTACTAACTCAGTGCACCCAGTGCCAGTTTCTGTGTGCTGATGTCTTTTTTGCAGGGGCTTTTACCCAATTTTCCGAAGCCCGAAAGATCCAGAAAAATATATAAAAAAATCAGCGAAACAGAAGCTTCGGGATCACCGAAGGAGGGCCACACGGGGGCCATGGGCCTCCCAAGCGGACTGCTGGCACGGCCTGGCCCTAGGCCGCGCCAGGAGGTCGCCTCACCTCCTCTGGTGAGCCTCACCTCCTCTGGTGCCCTCCTTTGGCCTATATTTAGTGTTCTGTGAGGAAACCCTCGCAGACTTTCTGGAATCGCGAATTTCTCCATCGTTCCACCGCCGCAGCGCTTCCGAGATCGGGAGCATCAAGAGACCTCTTCCCGGCACCCTGTCGGAGGGAGGATTGACCTCCGGGAGCTTCTCCACCACCATGGACGCCTCCCGGACGTGTCGTGAGTAGTTTCCCTTGGACCATGAGTCCATGACCAGTATCTATGTGATGTCTTCTCTCCAATCTTGTGCTTGAATGGTTAGTCCTTGTGAGCTTCCCTACATGATCAAGGCATCTATGTAATTCTCTTGCTATTGCTATGCTCGGTTTGTTGGGATCCGATGGATTATGATATTATGTTCAGATTGATATGAGTTATATATTAGATTATCTTTTTATGTTATGTTACTTAGTGATTCATGCATGTTCTCCATTGCTTTTTATTGCTTTGGCCAAGTAATAGATTGTAACTCCAAGAGGGAGCGTTATGCATGATTTTGGGTTCGGGCCCCTCGATGTCTAGATTGAGTGACAGAAACATGATACTAGGGGATGTGCTTGTTGCCACCAGGGAGAAAACAACGGTGCTTGTGACCAAGGTTGCAAGGATTGTCTACCTTACGCATAGTTCGTTAATGCAGTTGTCTGTTGCTTTGAGTTTACACTTTGGGTGGGGCTCACAACTTAATACCGGAGAGATATTCTGGATAGATATCTCAAGGTGGATGATTAGTAAGTAGATGCTGATGAATAAACGGTCTACTTGTCTCGACGTATTGCCTATTACTATTGTGCCTCTAACTTTCAAGTAGCATAATTAGCATTGCAGTGCGATCATAATTTTGTCAATTGCCCAACTGTGATTTGTTTACCCTAGCATAGTTGTTTATCGTCTTTTGGGAGAGAGACATCACTAGTGAACGTCATGTGACTCCGCTCCATATCACCATCATTGCTTACACCTCCACTATTTACCGCTTTATATACTTTTCTGTTGCAATCACTATTACCTTCCCGCTTGTGTTTTGATCCTTTGGAAACTACAAGGCCAGAGAGATTGACAACCTCTCTGTACTCGTTGGGAGCAAATTTATTTGTTGTGTGTGCAGGTCCATGTCTTCTACTAGCGCCAGGGTGGAAGACACCTACTTGTTGAGCCTAGGAGTCCTCCTGGTTCGATAAACCTTACAATCTTCGTGTAAGGGCAATTTGCTGTTGACTACATCTCCACCTTCCACTTGGGGTCCAACGAGGGACGAGAAGTATATACATCACCTCGCCATCAAGCGAATTTCTTGCACCGTTGTCGGGGACTCCACTCTTCAAGATAGGGGAGTTGCACACTATCTTTTACCTTTGCTTTTTAGTCTTGTTAGTTTGTTATCTAGTTTTTGCTTTAGAGTCCTATACCAAAAAACACAAAAAAATTAGTTTCTTGGTTCTTGTTTCTTGCCGCTGCTATGGGTTCCACTGAGGACACCAAGTTGTGTGACTTCACTAGTCACGACAACAATGACTTTATCTGCACACCTATTGCTGCTCCCGCTAGTGAGTCCACGTCCTATGAGATTAAACCTGCTTTGCTGAACCTAGTTATGAAAGATCAATTCTCCGGTGTTGGAGATGATGAAGCTTTGCATTTGAACAATTTTGTTGAGCTCTGTGATATGCAAAAATATAAAGAAGTAGATGGTTATATTGTTAAACTTAAGCTTTTTCCTTTCTCCTTGAGAGGAGGAGCTAAAGTGTGGCTTCAATCTTTGTCTAGGAATAGCATAGATTCTTGGGATAAGTGTAAAGATGCTTTTATTGGGAAGTATTACCCGCCCGCTAACATTATCCAGTTGAGGAGTAACATTATGAATTTTAGACAACTGGATAATGAACATGTTGCTCAAGCTTGGGAACGTATGAAATCTCTTGTTAAGAATTGCCTTA
The DNA here is from genome assembly GCF_904849725.1 of Hordeum vulgare subsp. vulgare. NCBI lineage: Eukaryota > Viridiplantae > Streptophyta > Magnoliopsida > Poales > Poaceae > Hordeum > Hordeum vulgare. The sequence continues at coordinate 511,807,624 of NC_058524.1, read as the reverse complement.
CTCATGGTTTGACTACTTGGATGGTTATTCGAACTTTCTATGTAGGATTGAACTTTACCTCACAGAATCTGTTAGACTCGACCGTGGGAGGAACCTTTATGGCAACTACACTTGGTACTACCACAAAGCTATTGGATGAGATGATGACAAATTATTCTCAATGGCACAACGAGAGAGCTCCAACAGGTAGGAAGGTAAACTCTGTTGAGGACATCTCCACCCTTAATGGTAAGGTTGACATGATCATGACTCTACTTACTAAGCAATCTCCTATTGATCCTCATGACGTTCCTTTAAATTCTTTGGTTGCTCAAGAAAGAGAGCAAGTGGATGTCAATTTTATTTCTACGAACAACTTCAATAACAATGCTTATAGGAGTAATTTTTCTAGCAATCCTAGACCATTCCCATCCTACAACTATGGGAATAGCGACACTCCTAATGATAGAAGAATGCCTAATTATGAGATACTTTTAGTGATAGAGAAGGCTAAAAAGAATTATATGCACACCCAATATGAACAAAACAAAGTCTTCTCTAGACAACTAGATGAGCATACTTCTATTTTGCAAAACATTGGAAGACAACTTGAGAGCATGAATAGTGAGATTTCCAACCTCCAAATTAGACTTACCACCATGGAGACCCAAGTTTCCAATATGTCTCACACACAGTCCACTTTGATAAATCAAATGGCCGCCAAACCAGAAGTGATTGTACCTCAAGGAGAGGAAGAGAGAATTAAGAGCCTTCCTACACACACTACCATTGCTACTATACAAGTTGTTGAGGATCTCAAAACTTTTAGCACCCATCTCACTCCTAGTCCAAGTGGACCTATTAATGGTGATGCTAATACCTCAACTATAGGACAAGAAGGTCCTATGAATTTAGAGACTACCAAAAGAATGAGCCTAGATGACATTACTACCACTTCAATTAATGGTAGTAACCTTGATTTTGACAATTGTAGTCTCTCCGAAGTCATCACCTTTTTGCAAAGAATGGCTAAAGACCTCCACACTAGTACACTTAATATTTCCTTCACCGAGCATATTACCAATGCTCTTATCAAAGCTAGGGAGGAGAAGCTCATGCTAGAGACTTCTATTCCTACGAAGCTACAAGATGGTTGGGATTCTATGGTCAAAATTAAATTGAATAATATCTCTTGCTTTGCTTTGTGTGATGTTGGAGCTAGTGCCTCCGTTATGCCCAAAAGAATGATGATATGCTTGATTGGAAACCTTATGATCCATGTTCTTTTGGTGTTCGTCTTGTTGATTCTTCCATAAAGAAACCTTTAGGGAGAATTGATGATGTTCTTATTATTGTCAATGATAATTATGTGCCCGTTGATTTTCTTATTATGGACATTGAATGTGATCCTTCATGTCCAATTATTTTGGGACATCCGTTTCTCTGCACCGTTGGTGCTATCATTGACATGAAAGAGGGAACTATTAAATTCCAATTTCCTCTTAAAAGGGAATGGAACACTTCCATAGAAAGAAGATTAAGTTACCTTATGAGTCTGTTACACGGGCAAGCTATTCTTTTGGAGTTGATAACACTTGATCTTCTTGCATTATGCCTAGCTCAAAGGCATAAAAGAAAGAGCTTGTTGGGAGGCAACCCAATATGTTTTTTACTTTCTGGTTTAGTTGTCTTGATGTGTGTTACTACTGTAGCAACATCATTGTATCTTTATTTTTAAGCTTTGTGCGAAGCTATAGCCTCCGATTGCAAGAAAGTTCAAAAATTGTGACATGCTGTCGAGAAACACATTATGTCTGCTTGATGGGGAAAATCGCCAAACAACACGAGATCATCTTTTTGATATGAATTGTTTTGACATCATGCTCTATATAATTTTGTTTCTCGCATCTGTTCTGAGTTTTCTGATTTGAGTTGCATAAGTGCCCCTAATAAATTATTTACTACCTGTTGTTCTGTTTTTCACAGATTCCGCCATGTTTTCTGTTTTCATCGTTTTGCGAATCCTAAGTTTGATTTTTAGTTGCAAAAATATTTTGGTATTCATGATAGGCAGTAGATTTTCATGAGAATATTTATTTCCGGCAGGTATTGAATTATTTTATTAAGGGAACTAACTACTCTAATCAACTTATGATGAGTTTTGTATGAAGGGAGTTTTCAAGTATTGCAATGGGAGAGATGATGAAAGAAGATAAAGGACTATGAAACGGTCAAGCTTGGGGATGCCCCCATGCATCCCAAGAAATATTAAAGTATACTCAAGCGTCTAAGCTTGGGGATGACCCTGTGCCTCCCCTTCTCTATCAACAATCATCAGGTCATCCATCTCCATGCTATATTTTTATCACTTCATATGATATGTGATATGCTTGGAGCGTCCCGCTATTTTGTTTTTAGTTTGTTTTAGTTTTGCTTGCTGTTCATAACAAGTCGGAACCTAGCCTACCTTGTTTGGGAGACACACACGCTCCATTCCACTCTAGAACACAATATAGGTTTTCATGCTTATTCTTTTTGTGTGTTCTTCATCTTTTCGTAGCTACTGTCATGCTTAGCTCTTAGCTTTCATGCTTATCTTCTTAAGAGCTTTTATTTAGGTTGATTTTGGTACTCTCTTGAGTTATCATGCTTATATTGTTTAGAGAGTTGGCTTGTTGCACCGAGTTGTGTGTCTTGCATAAGTAGGTAACTGAGGTTGCTATTTAAGTATACTAGTAACTTGCAATAGTTTTGAGGTATTGATTTGAGTAATGTTTGGACTATTGGTGCCGAGAGCTTGAGCCTATTAGTGATAGGTGTCGTATTTTGGAAAATCCGTGGGTTTTTCAAAAACTAAAAATTAGTTGAGAACTCTAGCTACTAAATTGATCGCTAACCTCTCGAGGGGTTGGAATATATAGAGTACCCTCACGTTACCATGAGTCAAGGATGCGCAAGGATAACCAAATGCCCAAACATTCCTCCTTGGGGTACTTTTATTTTTGTGAATTTCCTAACTGGATAAAGAGTTATCGATAATAAGTGTATGAGTTCTTCGGACTAATGTGAGTATTCGATTGTTGCCACTTCCACCATCCATATTTTGCTAGCATCTCGGTATCGTGCATTGCCCTTTCTCATATTGAGAGTTGGTGCAAACTCCACCAGTGCATCCAAACCCATGACATGATACGCTCTCTCATACGTAAGCCTTATTATATATTTGCTCAAAACAACCACCATACCTACCTATTAAGGCATTTTCATAGCCTTTCCGAGATACATTGCCATGTAACATCCATGATCTCATGACTTGATCTTCATGTCATATATGCTTTTGCTTGATCATAGAGCCGCATGCTAGATGGGCCTTGCCCTCATTACTGCTACATGACGCACTAGTATCATTGCATATCCTGCTACACTGGTAGAGGCATACATTTGCATACATCATGATAGTTTTCACTTGTCTTTGTGTTGAGTACTTCTTATAAAGTGTGCTGATTTTTCTTTCTATTCATGTAAAATATAGAGTGTTGCCCTTAAGAGAGGAAAAGATCCCAAAGAGAACAAACAAAAGATCCCAAAGACGACAAATGAGAGATAAAATAAAGAGCCAAAGAGGCCACAAACAAAAAGAAAAAAAGTGAAATAAAAAGAGAGAAGGAGGCAACACTACTATTCCTTTTGAAAGATCCACACTCGCACTCCATTACTATATTGGTACTACATAGAGATCATCATTCATGCATAACTATGTGAGGATCCTTACACTATAGAACTTGGTTTGCATATTCTAACGATGAGCCTCCTTAAATGAGCTCTAGGTCTTCATGAACAAACAGGTTGGATGCACCCCCGCTAGTTCCATTGGAGAGCTTACCTTAGCTCATATTGCATCCGTTACATGGCAATCCCTACTACTCACATCATATCTATCATTTCGCTTTCTCTCGTCTATGGTTGTCCTCATTGATGTGAGCCTTTCACACCTTTTTGTCTTCCCTCCCCATCCTTATTCTATTTTCCATCCTAAGTGCCAACATATCTTGCTTATGCTCATCCATTGCATGAGTGCTCAAAGTCGAAAGGGAGAGGATCATTTTGACTTGTGCCTGACTAGTGGTCTGGGGATGAGTCAAAATAAGATTCCAAAGGAGACTAAGTGTGAGATTTAGTAGATTGAGTTCTCAATTAAACAAAATATTTTATCTCTAAACCCATCTCCCACTTCTTGCATGCAAGCACCATTTGGAGACATTCGAGTCATGGACAACAAGAGCTCTTGCACCTTTATGTTCTTACTTTGCTAAATTCAATACCATCTTGCTTGTTATTGTCTTGACTTGAATTGCATATCTCACTTGCTTTACTTTGAAGTTCTTATAAGTGTGTTAACATGTCACCACAGAAATTATTGTGTTATCATTTATCTACTCGAGGACGAGAAGAAATTAAGCTTGGTGATGTTGATAGGTCCCAAACGTATCTATAATTTCTGCTTGTTCCATGATATTTTGGGTGACATTGTTATATGTTTTGCTACACTTTTATGTCATTTTACACATATTTGTACTAACCTACTAACTCACTGCACCCAGTGCCAGTTTCTGTCTGCTGATGTCTTTTTTGCACGGGCTTTTACACAATTTTCCGAAGCCAGAAAAAATCCAGAAAAATATATAAAAAAATCAGCGAAACAGAAGTTTCGGGATCACCGAAGGAGGGCCAGAGGGGGGCCAGGGGCCTCCAAGGCGGCCTACTGGCGCGGCCTGGCCCTAGGTCGCACCAGGAGGTCGCCTGGGTGGGCCTCGCCTCCTCTAGTGCCCTCCTTTGGCCTATATTTAGTGTTCTGTGAGGAAACCCTCACAGACTTTCTGGAATCGCGAATTTCTCCATCGTTCCGCCGCCGCAGCGCTTCCGAGATCGGGAGTGTGGGGAGACCTCTTCCCGGCACCCTGTCGGAGGGAGGATTGAGCTCCGGGAGCTTCTCCACCACCATGGACGCCTCCCGGACGTGCCATGAGTAGTTTCCCTTGGACCATGAGTCAATGACCAGTAGCTATGTGATGTCTTCTCTCCAATCTTGTGCTTCAATGGTTAGTCCTTGTGAGCTGCCCTACATGATCAAGTCACCGACGTAATTCTCTTGCTATTGCTATACTTGGTTTGTTGGGATCCGATGGGTTATGAGATTATGTTGAGATTTTTATGAGTTATATATTTGATTATCTTTTTATATTATGTTCCTTAGTGATTCATGCATGTTCTTCGTTGCTTTTTATTGCTATTGCCAAATAGTAGATCGTAACTCCAAGAGGGAGCGTTATGCATGATTGTGGGTTCGGGCCCCTCGATGTCTAACTTGAGTGACAAATATGAGACTAGGGAATGTGCTTGTTGCCATGAGGGAGAAAACAACGGTGCTTGTGACCAACGTTGCAAGGATTGTTTACCTTACGCATAGTTCGGTAATGCAGTTGTCCGTTGCTTTGAGTTTACACTTTGGGTGGGGCTCGCAACTTAATACGGGAGAGATGTTCTGGATAGATATCTCAAGGTGGATGGTTAGTAAGTAGATGCTGATGAATAAATGGTCTACTTGTCTCGACGTATTAAGGACAGTAAAACTGAACCTAAACCAAGCTCTCTCAGCGATTTGCATTCTGGGCCATCCGTTTTCGCGACCTGAATGTTCTTGGCCGTCAGATCTCACGTAGAAAGCAACATGTCCCGAACTTAGTGAATTTTGGGCCAACGATCCTGTGGCCGCTTCTCCGGAGGACGAAATGAAGGCCTCTGGTGCACTGGGCCGCCAGCCCATTCCAACGAAAAACGAGGTCCACTAATGGGCTTGCGAGGCACCAACGGCGTCCAATCTATCCAGTCCCGACCGATCTGCATCCCTTTCTCGAAAAAAGAAAAACCGATCTCGATCTTGGTCTCCTTCGCCCGTCGGAGGCGACACCAACAGCAGCCGATGCCCCTCCACTCGCTCCTTCTGCCTTCGCCTCAACGTGTGTATCTGCAAGCAGTCGCCTTCCCCGCCGTATGCACTCGGACGACGCCCTCAAAACATCTGCGGGCTCCCACCATCTCGCCGGCCACAAATACTGCCAGTGCCCTGACTAGGCTTCCTCTCTGGAAAAGGGCGGTCGGCAAGGATGCCGGTGATGTACGGGTCGCGCTCGATAACTTCCAGGTTAAGCTTGTTGCAGTCGTCCCTCCGGCAGACCATCTTGTCATTGTAGTGCTGCTCTTTGTGATAGGGCATGAGCAGGACGTCTTCACGCACCTCGTCCAGACAGCGGCGGATGATCTTCAGGAATCTTGTGGCTGGAGCATAGGGCACATCTCTCTCCCTGCGATACAGCCAGATGAATACTGTTCTTACCGGTTTATTTCCTGAGATGGTAAAATACATCTATACATTATTTACAAGAGTATCATTCCTGTCTCCCAAGTACGCCCTTACCCATGATGGTGATGACCACTGTGACGACCTTCCTCTCTATTCAGGATGATGGTAGGAGATGGATTCACATGCCCCCCTATGCACCTCTCCACCGCCACACTCCATTTTCCTTCCTAAGGTTGTGTGTAATTTCACATTGATTTGTCAGGAGCATGCCCACATGTAGCAAGGTATGGCGCTGCAAAATCAATGTAGCATTCATTCTGGACATTACAGTTCGAAACACTTACTGATGATTTATTTTCCCCTCGCTTGCAATGCCAATTAACTATTGATTTTTTTCTTCAGGAGCAAGCTGCATAAGAAATTTCTTGGAATCAAGATACTCATCTTGAATTTAATAGTAAGGGGTTGAGCCTTGCACATACCAGAACAAGAACAATTTATTATCAAGATATTTGCTATGCAAATTTACAACGAGATCGTCAAGGATGTTCTACAACTCTGGGCCCCATCGCTTATTTGATGATCCCGAGGTTTGCAATTTTGTCCATGCGCATGCATGCACAAATTCACATGATTAAAAATAAAGTAACCATCATGGACAAGTTGGATGAAGGAATCGCCAAGGACAGACAGAATTTGAGGCATCTAATAACCATTTGTGAAGGCACTGCTACATATGCGTGGATGTATGTATATATAGCCTACCATCTGAGAAAGAAGAAGGTGATGTAGTCATATAGTTACCTAATGACCTTCCAAATAACTGCAGAAAAAAGACAGGTTGGGGAAACTGCACTAAACAAGGCAAGTTCACGTTCCCACGAAATCATTAGGCTGGTATGTATAACAAGAATCAATCCAGTTTTAGATTTAGTCTTTGTGCGGAAAGCATACATAAGAGATGATTAACCTTTATTTCGTCGTTTATATCTATATCCACACCGTGGAGAGTATGCTCCATGAAGCACCAGGTTGTGTTATATATTTTGTTGCTAACTGGGTAAGCTGACATTTCTGCTTTTGGAGCATGGTATGCTGATTATGCACGGTCTATCCGTACGAATTAACTTTGGTTTCACAGAATTTCGTTGACCTTGCTGCTAGCGAGCGTGCTGCACAAACACATGCTATTGGTGCAAGGTTGAAAGAAGGCACCATATTAATCGCAACTTGTTGAGTTTCACTACTGTCATCCAAAAGTTAGGGTTCAGATTTCTTCTCAAAAACAAAATTTCCACTTGTACATCACAAGTTTGGATAGCGCTCTTAGCAAGTTAATAGACACTTGCCTCCTAATGAATTTCACAAGAGAGTGCACACCAGAAGTTCTCCTGAACTGCATGATGAACATATTCTTGATAAGCTACTCTTAAGTGAAAAGCTAAGGTTTCATACTTCTAATTATTATACAATCTAAATGGTTGAAGTATAGGATGAATATATTCTTCCTAAGGAGATTTTTTTGTATTGCACAAGTGGCTACATCTTCTTTTGAAATGCATAAAATTACTGAAATGTCACACACATTATGTGAGTCATTCACATTGGTTTCTTGATTTTAGTAGGAAAATATGATGATAACAAGTTTAAACTTGCATTGCAGCTCAGAGAAGTTAATTTTCAAATCATAGGATCCTTTGATGACATTTCTTCCATACAAGCAATAAGCTTTGAAGTTGGTAGTGTCAACTATTAAGTGGCAACTAGGAAAAATTAAGTGGCAATGAACCTCTTTGATAATGAAAATCTATTATCTGTAACCTTTCCTATGTAGATTAGTTGTTGACTCTTGTGATTTGAGGCTCTTCTGTTAGTGTTTGGGATGGTACTTGCAGCGTACATGTGCTATTAGTTTGATTGACTGATGATTTTTTTCACGCTCATTTCAAAGTTGAATATTTCCTTGAACAAAGTATCCTGAGTTCTTGACATGGCTTGTGAGGCAGCTATTTTTATTTTTATATTGATCTATACCCTCCTTCAGAATATAAGATGATATCACATCTATTGTGATGAATAGACATTGAATTGTTTTTTCGATTGCAGTGGCTTTGTTTATACCTTCCCCACGGAAAAAGCAGCAGGCCAGGGCTTTACTGTAAATCAATTAATCTTGCCAATGTTTCTCTCATAGTTTGTCTATATTTATATGTTCACTTTCTTCAGTTCTTCAAGACTTGCATTGATTTCTTCTGCAGAAATTTGTGTGCTCTTGCTCCTGCAGGAAGGATTGATGGATTTGGCTGCTCTTGGCATGATAAAATTTAGGATATCTAGGTTTTCTGTTTACTTTTTCTTGATACAGTCTCACTATGTAATTGGTAATTAGAATTTAGAATCATGAAGTTCAGTCTATACATATTTAAAGAGATGGCCAATTGCATGAACGCCATAGAATTTCCGGTCAGCCACAAGGATTTTTCAAAAATGTGATGTTCAAATTCAAGAGTTAAACTCTTTGCAAGAGCACAGGTGCTAGCCTCTAAAGAGGATATAATGTGATAAATTTGTGTCACATTTTTTGCACCTTCTCTTGCCATTAGTGTGCAAATATTGTTGGTTTCATGTGGATATATATTTACGAAAACTTCTATCATTCTATTGTACAAATGTATGGGCACGACAAATTAACTTGTATCTTGTAGTTATATATATTACTAATGAACATTCTATACCTTCAATTTTTGCTTCCTTTTAGATGTCTTTGTGGTCACTAATGGTGCTATCATGTCTTTTTCCAGTATTACCTTGATGCATTTTTTTTATCATTGGAAGAGCATGCATGTGTTGTGTTGTGCTTTTATTTTCTTTTATAAGTTTCCCTTGCAATAAGATTTCCATGTATGTTATTGTATCAACCAAATTGTATGCGAGTATTTCCTGCGTGTGAAATTCTCAACTCATAGCTTTGTTTGTACAAAAGTAACTAACGCAATTGATGTGCAATATAGTTATACCATTATGAATATGATATTATACAAATTGACGGGCGCAGCAATGCGCGTCATCGATGATCTAGTTGCACATTACTATTGAACCTCTAACTATCAAGGAGAATAATTAGCATTGTGGTGCGATCATAATTCTGTCAATTGCCCAACTGTGATTTGTTTACCCTAGCATAGTTGTTTATCATCTTTTGGGAGAGAGACATCACTAGTGAACATCATGTGACTCTGGTCCATATCACCATCATTTCTTACACCTCCACTATTTACCGCTTTATATACTTTTCTGTTGCAATCACTATTACCTTCCCGCTTGTGTTTTGATCCTTTGGAAACTACAAGGCCGGAGAGATTGACAACCTCTCTGTACTCGTTGGGAGCAAAGTAATTTGTTGTGTGTGCAGGTCTACGTCTTCTGCTAGCGCCAGGGTGGAAGACACCTACTTGTTGAGCCTAGGAGTCCTCCTCGTTCGATAAACCTTACAGTCTCCGTGTAAGGGAAATTTGCTGCTGACTACATCTCCACCTTCCACTTGGGGTCCAACTAGGGGTGAGAAGTATATACATCACCTCGTCATCACGCGGCTTGAATTTTTAGTTATTTTTATTATTGTCATGTTACTTTTGAGATGTTAATATATTATTAGATATATAATTATAATTGGTGAAAACCCGATAGCTTAATTTTATGTAATTATTTTGTTTCTCGTGCAAATTTTGCCAATACACATGCCCCTAGTCAACTTTCATCCGCGAGTCTTTGTTTTTCGAAAGAATAATTACTATATTATGTCTATTCCTGCATTAAATATTTGTACTATTTTTCCAATAAATTATTTGTCTTGTGACCCGCTACTCATACCCAATTAATGAGCGACCACATAAATTTTATTCGGCAAAAAACAATGTTGGTGTTAAAATAGAAGGTCATAATTCCTTTGTTTTAATGCATAAAACTTTTTGCTAATTTGTAGCTTCTCTCTTGCCCTCCTCATCTTCCAATGTAAACTCATAATATATATTTTTCTTAGGTATTTTCCACCAACAACAAAATCAAAATATCAAGTACTCATACTTACATTTTTTTCCTTTCCACTACTATGGCATTTCACTCTTGGTTACTTTCGACATAAAGTATCCTTTATGGTTACATCCATGCTGACAATAATGTTTGGTGTTCTCCATACAACATGATCGGTTGCAACGTGGCACATTCACATAGATCTTTCATTGTTATTCTTGACGTTATGCATGCTTGGGAGGTATTTTCATACATGCATACACTTTTTAATCTGATGGATTAATTGTTTAATTCTTCACAGTTTATTACTTAGAGTTGTCTCTTCATATGTGCCACAACTCATACCCACCCAGCTAGTTGTCACTCTTTGATTTTAGAATAAAATTCACCCTTTCCCCGCAAAAAAATAAATATGATGTCGAATTTTATGCTAACATTAGTTTTCCATCATTACATTGTGTCTAATTCAATGAAAATTGAGCAATTATATTTGTTTTTTGTGACTCATCATCCTTAATACATGGCAAACTATATAGATGTTGTGTTAAAACAAAACTTTTATGCATGTGTATTACAAATTTAGAAAGAGCGTGGATGGACAAAGCAAGAAAATATAATCACCATTTTCCTTGGCAGTTACTTTCAATAAGTTTCCGAGGTAAGTTTCAGTCCCACTCATGTCCATCGGGAAGAATAGTTCTTTTTATTTGTTATGAACTTCTAATTCAAGTCTGCGCTTAATTATTTTTGCTAATTTTGTGAGTCAAAGAGACCTTAATTATTTGGCAGTATGTATGTATTTTATACAGCAAAATAGTGTTGGTTATGCTTTCACTTGGACCAGTGCCGGTCCTGAGATTTCATGGGCCCGGGGCAAGACAACATAAAAGGGCCCTAAAACCATATAAAATTTGGAGTATTTGTTTTACATTTTGATTGCAAATAAATACTCACGACACTAATCTTATGTTGCATTGTCATCTCAACTATCAAAATAATCAGGGTCATAAATATTCACAGTAAAAGTTGTCAATCGGTACCTATATTTTTGTATTATTTGGTGAATCAGTAGCACTATCGTGATTACTCAATATATTCTCATCATATATATTTTTGCTAGATTGTTGTTCAACAGTAACTAAAGCTAATTCCTTTGAATTCTGAGTTGTAGAAGTACTAATTTATGTTCTGAAAAATATCTCCTTGAGGGACATAAACAAAACAATCATTTCTTTTCTCGAATACAACACAATGCTTGTTTTTGTCCTTACCATATGGATACTAGCAATCTTGCTAATTAGCACACAGACGTATAAAACAAGAAATTAAGAAGGGTAATACGTAACCATATTTTGATGAACATATCTTATTTAAACTATGTACCTTCTCTCAAAATTGAGCATCGAACTCATAAAAAAGATGTATCTACCACACGTGGCAATTGATTTTTTTTCATCTTGTTCAGTTTAATACTTTTTTTCCATCTTGTTCAGTTTAATACCTTAATGGGATCCATTAGGCTGGTACTAATTGAACGGAGGGATCCAGTATAAACTTAATTTTTTTAAAGGGAAAGTACTAAGTTGAAATTGGATCAGTTTGTGTGCATAAAGATCTCCTCATCGGTAGTCTTGGTCTTTGCCTTGGTCTTTGCCCGATTGAATTATTTTATAGCTAACTAGCAAAAGGGCCCGTGCGTTGCAATGCAAAAAATAAATTTCCCACGCTCTTAATTTACAAAAGTTTGAAATTTACAACCCAAAATAAAACAATTCGAATTTAGTAAAATTGCACCAATCTGTCATTAATTTTACAAATCAATAGTTAATTAAAAAAGTCATGCAAGAAAGCCAAGAACAATAGAGATTCAATTTTTGACCCCAAGTAAAAAGAAATAGATCGGCGAACAAAATGGATCAATGATTTTTATTGATGTATACATTCAACACATCATCCTCATAATACGGTTTTAATTTATGGTCCCAAGGAAATGTTCCTCCTTTAATCGTGCATACATATCAAGAATCTTGCATACATATCACATTGCGCTTCAGATATAATCGGGAGGTACGCCTCCTACTTGTTGTGCTTCTGGTTGTTGCTGCTGGTATCCTTTGGTGAGCCCATCTCCTCCTCGCCCCCCTCCCCCCGCGCGCCCTCAGTCTTCCGTGCTCTTGCTGAGTTAATTTCTTCATGGATCGTTTGCCGATTCGTTTTTCCCTTCCTTCTTTCCCATCCTAATTCCAGAGCCGCTTGTTGATTCACTGGGCCATACGTATATAAACCGGTGAGATTACATGTAAAGGAGCAAGCTGGGATTATTTTGACTGTAAAAAGGACCCTCTCCTCTAGCACAACTGCGCAAGTGTGACGGGCCAAAAAGTTCACAGCGGGTCGGCGGCCCCCTGCTTCAGCGGCAGCGCCACCGCCACTGCCTTGTGTGCGGAGGCACCCTGGTGCCGGGAGAGCATGTTGAGCAAGAGCTTCTCGTCGGCGTCGCTGGTGTCGGACGGCAGCGGGGGCGGTGGTGGCAGCAGCTGCTCCACGGCGCGGAGTCGGCGGAGCCGGTGGAGGAGCCCGACGAGTGGAGGGGAAATGGTGGTGCTGCTGCTGGTCGGTGGTGCGTGGTGTAGCGACCCGACTCAAAACGAGTCAAGCCTCTGTGTATCTGTGCCATTCCCGGATCAGTATGCTGGCACACACAGTACATCAATGTATATATCAAAGTGCAATCACATGTAAATAGCGTAAAACTGATATATACCTTAAATATCTCAACGGAAGCAGTCAAGGGAGTGGAGTCCCAATAAACACCAACGGCAAGTTGAGTGTAGACCGTAACCCTGAATCGTACTCTTACTCGTCGAAGAAAAATATCTGCAACATAAGACGTTGCAGCCGTGTAGGTCAGCATAATGAATATGCTGGCAAGTCACATATGAGAGGGGGTAAAATATCATCTATACTATATGCATATATGGCAGGTGGTGTTGTAAGTTTTAGCGTAAAGCAAATTTTCTCCTACAACAAGAGGGGCTAAAAGCAAAATATTACTACGTTGTTGGTTGTTAATGAGATGGTTCCGCCAACCAGTTCTCATACCCAGGTTATCAATATTACCCACATCAAATATATAAATGGTGTTGAGAATTCCAGATAACTTCAGTTCCTTTGGCTCAAGTTGTCCATGACCGTGGACACGGCTAATCGATTAGGTTTGAGTACTTTGCAGAGTTTTGCACACGTTCCCCACAAGATTTGATCGCCTCCGAGTATGTCCTCGCACTTCAGAGTGTTTGAAGACCGGATGATCAAAACATGGTCTTTCAACGGGTCCCTCTGAATCCCTGTCGGTGCCCATCCAATCCTACCGTTCTTCTACATCTGCTGGCACCGCCTGTCCAGAATCGCCGCATTGTCCAACCAAGCCAGAGCCCATAATGACTTGTGGTTGTGCAGGTAAGCCTTGGGTCTTGAAAATATCCGTCCTTCCCTTTGAGCCTGGGTGAAGCTTTCCGCAAGATGTCATGGCCGTCTCCAGCATCCCGGGTCATCCACTGGTTTGTCTAGGGAGCCGATCAACCGTCCTTCACCCAGAGTTGCATTGCATCATGAGGTCTTGAAAAGTCTTGACTTAACCGGTCTTGGTTATTAAATTATTCTCGCATCACTCGTGATAAACTCTCAACCAGAATCCCGTCTACTCAAGCATAGCAATATGAAATTTGTCGTCCCGGGACAAGTAACGGGGTTGTTGGGTGCCTACCACATGATACTACAATATGTAACCATAATTTCCAAGTACCTAGTCAGCATGCAAATTGGGCATAGGATGGTAGAACTACGATGCATAAAACATAGGTGATACATGATCAAATGACTTGCCTGGTATTACTTGATGAAGATAGTTGCTCTCAAAATCCTGATAATTCTACTTGCCACACTCCGAGCAATCTATCGTATACGAATAGCATTCAGTAAACATTCATGCCAAAAAGGAAGAACCAAGAGAACATAAGAACAAAGCATGTCTTGGTGCAAAATAACAACGTATTAAGGTTTAATAAAAAGGTCCTAGCTGTGTTGTAAAGTGAAGGTGCATGAATGAGATCAAAAGAGGTAATGGACGATGAACTATTGCTATATAAGCTCGACTTGCATACACTATGGGAGATGATCAAAAATATTGGGAGAACAACATGAATGTTATTTGACAAATAGTATAAGACATACGAATTTATTTGTAGAAAGAATTTCTTGAAATGGAGCACTACAACACAAGTTATAGCGATTGAAGTACGAATTGAATTTGCATTCAAAAGGTCAAGATAATTTGAACTGAAGTACGATGGTTACGTACAAAAATATATGACATGAGTGTTTAGGGGTAAAAGGAATCAATTGAAAAGGTGGTATGATTTGCAAGATAAGATCAAATGAATGTTCGAATACAAATTTGAATCGCTCAAATTTGTAAGGTTCAAAGGTCGAAACTAATGATGCTACTGGATATAGGAGATCAATATGAACGTGTAGAAAAAAGAATTGCTAGATTTGAAATAGCGGATCAAAAGGTACAAATACTTCAATATAACATTGAATCGGCTTAGAACGATGTGAACACTTTTGGGCACTAATAGATAAATCTGATTTGATCAAAATTATAAGTTGAAAAGTTAAAACTAATGGTACAAACGGAAATATTACATTGATACGAATCCGACGCAATTGAATTCATCTAAACGGAGCTACGGATAAAAAGATATGATCAAAAGAAGTTTGAATATGAATATGAACAAATTTCGAAATTTGAAAATTTCAAAAAGTTGATATGATAGGTTCACCGGATGGGATCAAGACGAAACTCTAGGCATTGGTTTCTTCTAATTCGGATAAACGAGTAAAAAGTTATGGCTATTTGAAAAATCAGGGTCAAGCTGTTTTACGGAAGAAAAGTGCTATGTCTAAAAGAATTATAGTACTAATGTGTAAATACAAAGACTAATTAATATATCTAATTACTCTACCGTATACTAGTGTAGGAATACTAGTCTAGAAATAATAAACTACGGGAGTAAAAAAAATACGAAGAGAAATACCTTTAGAATGCAGAGTAAGAATTAATTCCAATGAGGAGACGACTTCGAGAAATCCCGCCGAAGAGAAAAGAATATTTTTATTTAATAAACCTAATCAAATCAAAAGATTGATTTAACCCGAAATAGATGATTTTTGGATGCTCCTATGGGTATATATTTATAGGTGGAAGGGAAGTTTTATGGTCCATAGATAGGCAATGTGGGACTAAACATATACGTATTGTGGAAAAAAAGAAAAAGAAAGGAAGAGGAGTGTCGCATGGGTCAAAGAGTTTTGGCCACCCGCGTCTGGCGCACTTCCGGCAGCCGATTTTTTTTATTTTAATTTTATTTTTATTAATTTTTGAAAAAAACAACGAAGAAAAATATATATTTATAAACGAAATTAAGAGAATATTTTATATAGACATATTATATATCAAAAAAATTAGAATAAAATTTCCTACAACATGAACATTTTATTTTTCACAAAATAAAAACTTTATAAAACTTTATTTTTTAAAATTCAATAAAATCCAAATTTTGTCTTTAAAATTTTTGGTAGTATTTTTTTTCTTCTGACTTTTATTTTTTTTGGGGTGTCATGTTACCTCCTCTCTTTCTTGCTTGCCAAGTATATTGTGAGCAAAAAAATTGTGGTTGAAATATTGTGCCAAAAATAAAATTCAAATCAAAAACCAAAGGAAAAAAATCAAATGCCACATTCATTCAAATTCTTTATAGTTGAAGAAGTCATGTCATCTTCTCTCACTCATTTTAAATGGATGAATTTGAATTCAAAATAAAATGGGAAAGTCATTTCATTCCCTCTCATTTTTTTTAGAAAAAAAAATATCAAATTCCACTCAATTTTAAACAATCAATCACATAGCATGCTAGAAAAATTCCTAATTATCTATTTGTTATAACATTCCAAAATTTATAATTTTGGGATGTTACACATGGTCATGGCACGGCGTGCCAAGAAGTTGACGGCGTGGAAGGAGAGGAAGAGGTCGTGCACGTGCTTCTTGGATCAAACGACATGGAATGTTCGTGTGACGTTGAGTTGAACTGTTCCAGGACCGATTTCAGACCCTCTGCTCCTCCATCCACAACCACACCCATCACCGCGTCAGCGAGGGGAGGAGGGGGAGGAGGGGCGGCCGGGAGGAGGAGGAGGGGGAGGCGAGTCAGGGAGGAGGAGGGGCGACGGGAGGAGGAGGGGGAAGGAGGAAGGGAGGAGGAGGAGGAGGAGGGGCGATCGAGAGAAGGAGGGGGAGGGGCGGCCGGGAGGAGGAGGAGGGGGAGGGGAGGGAGGGAGGTGGAGGAGGAGGAGGACGGGCGGCCGAGAGGAGGAGGAGGGGGAGGGGCGGCCGGGAGGAGGAGGAGGGGGAGGGAAGGGAGGGAGGGAGGAGGAGGAGGACGGGCGACCGGGAGGAGGAGGAGGGGGAGGGGACGGAGGGCCGCAAAGGACTGCGGGTTTGAAAGGGTGTTTTCGCAAAGATGCATGACGGACGAAACGTTTTTTCCACTTAAGAAAGGACTGCGGGTTGATTAACTGAAAACAGAGGGACTTTTTCATAAAAATGCCACGACGGACGACCAAAAACCCTGTTTGATTTATTATTAGGGCGAGTTATTGGTGGTCAGCAAGTACCGACGATCCCTAAATATCTTTCTCCATTAACAAATATTTCTTCCAATATTTCACTTACTTTTGGTTAGTCTATCTTATAATGTATTCAAAAGATATGGTAGGCATGAATATTAAACTCGACAGTAACAATAAACAATAGCAAGTAATTATAATTGGTGCCCATCTAATAAAAAAATTGAAATTGGTTCTAGACGCATAGCATCGAGCCAAGGTTTTGTGCTTTGTTTTGAAAAATGTATCTCCCTTCAACAAAATGGACGAACTTAAGAATTTTGGATAGTTTTCGGAAAATCTTGGACGAAAAGGACAATCCAAGATTTAAATTTTTAAACGAAAAATCAAAAATATGAACAAAAAATGAGTGAAATTGTACATTTTTTTTAAACTTGCAGTAAGGAATAAAAGGAGAATCAAATTGAACAACACCTATCCCTTGATACACCCACGAATAGCTCTAAACAGTTCAGTTTAGCCCGGATGAGCATGGTTGGATCCAGCAGCTTCCCGTCGGTAGTTTTAAAGATAAAAAAAAGTAGTATGCACCGAGAGAAGAGCTATCCACACATCGCCATGTTCCTCATCCATGACGCACGCACCGCCCTGCTACCTCACCACCCAAAACACAACGTTACTCGTCCATCCTCGCCGCTGAGCTTTTCTTTATCACCCACCGCCGCCAGGATCCCCTCCCACGACGCCCCTACACCGCATGCCATCGGATCTGTCGTACCACCGAGACCTCACCGCTCCAGCCCATCGGGATCACCCACTTTGTGCAACCACTGGGAATCCCAACACCGGCGTTAACGCCTGCCCTGCCTTGCTCGTTCATGAGCCAGCACCGGTCGTCCCCGCGCATGCCCCTCCCCTTTTTTGCATTTCCTTCGCCTCTCTTCTCTTTGATTGTTCTTCCTCCGAGAGGCTCGAGTTTGCCTTCAGCATTTTTGGTTGGTGATGCATGACTTTCTTGCCGGACCGGATTCATACCATGGTGTTGCATCCTGCTTTTCTTTGATCGACCGTTTCCTTTCCCTTGCTATTATCCTCGCTTCTTTTTTTGATTTATTTGGTTGCTTGTTGAATCATTAATGTGTACCTATATGAACCAGTGAGATTAGGTGTAAAGAAGCGATGTGGTATTATTATCTAGCCAAATCGTATAAATTTTTCGACATGATCCTAGGAAGGCAATGATTAATCCCATGAACACATCAGGCCGAGCCCAATATGGACGGTGCAGTAAAAGAGGGACTGTGGGTTAGTTCAGATTAGATATAGGGGGTTTTGCGTAAAACGTAAAAAAACGGTCCGACCTGACTAACAGAAGGACCGCGGGTTGATTACGAAAAAACAGAGGAATGTTTTTGCAAAACTGCTACAACGAACGACCAAAAACCCTATTCGCTTTATTATTAGGGAGAGATATCTTGATGGGATTCCGGAACAAGCCTCCCACCCCGGCCGCGGTAATTTCCTTTCCTGCAGCACCCACCCTGCGCAGTGGCGCTCTCTCACATGGTGGTGGCAAAATCAACAAATATGACCCTTAGACAGTAAGAATTTATAAACTGGACTACGTTTGAAAAAAATTCATTCAACTAACCCTTTTATGTGATGCCTGACACTTAGGCGCCACACTATACTGTGTGACGCCTTAGCCGTCGACGCCACACAAAAGGGCCACGCTGACGCTGTAGGGCCTACCCCGGCCGTGTGACGCTTAAGCCTCGGGCATTGCACATGATGCAGTGTGACGCCGAGCGCTTAGGCGCCACACATGCACAGCAGTGTCGAGCACAAGTACGGGACGGCGAGGGCGGGTAGTTGGACGGGAGCATGGCATCGCCTCTGCTCTTGCAGGAAACCCTGGCACCGGGCATTGAATTCTCGTGCAAGAGGTTGTTGACCGGAGCGGCGTCTGGCCCCAGAGCTTTCTCCAGGGCGCCACGCATGACCTGCTGATCCGTGAGGTGCTTTTCTAGTTGAAGAATCTGCATCAGGCAATCACGTGAGTCTGCTATACTAAAGGCAAAATCCAGCAGCAAAGGCAGCAAATAAATAGCAAAGCAAGCCTAGTGAGAGATTGGATAATAGAAGAAACATTTTCTTCAGCCAAGAAATCAGAAGAAGAAACATTTGTGAACCAAGTTCAGAGAAACAGAGAGAGAGTTCACAGAAACAGAGAGAGAGTATGTGCAACAACTTTTTGCTGAACAAAAAATACCATGCCATTTCATATTCTGGGAAGAAAAACAAGTACTATAAATCATCAAAGCTACCTACTGTCTAGCTAAAACTGAAAGAAAAAAGCGCCTAGCAAGCACGCGGATAAGAAGGAAATGCAGCTTATTATCTGCATTAAAGTATGGAGTTCCATACTAAAAAATAAAATACTACCTCAAAGGCGAGATGTCAACAGAAAATCAACGGAAAGTAGTAGAATTTTACGGCGATTTACCTCTTTTCTCAGGGAGCTTTGTGCTCCTCTCGCAGGCTGCGCCTCCTTACTCAAATCGCTCTTCACCTTAGTCTTCACGCCTTCCTGGTGAACAGAATCAGAGCAGGGTTGCTCAAAATCAAAGAACGAAACCGCATCAGACACATTGTTGAAGCTGCACATGAGTAGGAGGAGAAATCTCACCACTTGCTTAGGCTGGACAAATGTTTTGTCTGAAGCGTAGAGCGCATCTTTGCCACACATCTTGTCAAGATCGCTGCCGTTCACAAGCCATAGAGAGAAGGATCTCGGCATGAAAATTCTTGAGAACAAAGCCAAAGAAGCTGGTTGAGGCAAAATCTTTCGGCGCGAACGAACCAGTTGGAACGCCTGTGCGAGCCGAGGGACTTGATTGCCTTGGCGAAGGCCCGGTGGCCCTTCTTCTCGTGCGCCTCCACCTCCATTTCTCGACACCTCCCAAGAACTGCAACCAACACACGGACCAGACCACCGTGAGCGGTAGCAAGGCTACAAGCCACAAGCGGTAGGGGGCACGGGAGACAAAGAGGAAGAACTGAAGAAGAAGAGGAGGAGGAGGGGGAGGGGAGGAAGGGAGGAGGAGGAGGAGGAGGAGGGGCGACCGGGAGGAGGAGGGGGAGGGGCGGCCGGGAGGAGGAGGAGGGTGAGGGGAGGGAGGGAGGTGGAGGAGGAGGAGGATGGGCGGCCGGGAGGAGGAGAAGGGGGAGGGGCGGCCGGGAGGAGGAGGAGGGGCGGCCGTGAGGAGGAGGAGGGGGAGGGGAGGGAGGGAGGGAGGAGGAGGAGGGGCGGCCGTGAGGAGGAGGGGGAGGGGAGGGAGGGAGGGAGGAGGAGGAGGACGGGCGGCCGGGAGGAGGAGGAGGGGGAGGGGAGGGAGGGCTGCAAAGGACTGCGGGTTTGAAAGGGTGTTTTCGCAAAGATGCATGACGGACAAAATGTTTTTTTCCACTTAAGAAACGACTGCGGGTTGATTAACTGAAAATGGGAGGGACTTTTTTATAAAAATGCCACGACGGACAACCAGAAACCCTATTTGCTTTATTATTAGGGAGAGATAACGTAGGACCTCGTCTTGTTTGAAGGAAAGTACTAACTTATAATTAGGTCAGGTCATGTTTATATAGGTCTCCTTATATAGAGTACGCTAATTGGGCTTTGCCGGATTGCTATTTCTTTATTGCAAATAACGTGGGACCACGCAACGTATGAGTTTTATTTAACAAATCCGAACCGTTCAGTATCTTAACTTTTTATTAGTGAATCTTAACCATCCGTTTTCTATCATTTTAAGTATATAATAGAAGATTATTTTCGTTCATCAGAAATTCCTTCCATATCTACCCGATGCATTTCAGCGTTGTTTTCTTTTCTTGATCCTCCGGAGTCGACCATTTCAAAAGATTTCTTCGTTCTCAGCTTTCAGCTTTCGTTTTCAAATTTTTCTCAATTGTTGTCTCTTCGTTCATCTCTCAATTATTCCGATGCCTCATACATTTTTTCTGTTAGGTGGCTCAAGATCTCTTCATTCTTATGTTTTCCATTCATCTCTAATATCCCTGTTTGTTCTAATCTTACCGATGGCTTATTCAAGCATTCTCTAATCGAATCATGGTCTCTTTGTCCTCATCTAGCCAGTTCATTTGTATTATCCTATTTCGTTCCAAATTCTTATCGGTGGTTCTTTCAAGACTTCTTTAAGTTTGTGCTCTTATCTATCATCAATCTTTCATGAAGAATAAGTGGTATGCCAAATCCGTTGCTTGTCATCAATTTAACTTGATGAAGGATGGGCATAACATAATTCTTATTCTTGTTTCATCAAGATGATTTAAATTCTTCTTCCGAAATTGTTCATGATATCAATTTCTTTGTTCCAAGTGTTCTTATCTTTTATTTTCCGGAATTCCAAAGTTTTCTCAAGTATCTCTTTGGGGAAGCTTCATCTCTTTGCAAGGTCTTAATCTTATTGTTTTCAACTTTTCGTCAAAATTTGGCGTGCGGTCTTATTCTAATGTAGGTAGGCCGCCTGCCAAATTTCGTCAAAATCAGAGTCTTTTTTATACGTGAACGGTCGATCATAGCGGCACCATCATCGGTTTAATGTCACACATTTTTAGGTGTTTAAAAATCTCATTGCTGGACCGCAAACCACCCTCTCTTCTTAGCCCACCACCACTCTACACAGCCCACTAGCCCACCTAGCCCTAGGGTGCAGCTAAGACCGTCCGATCGCGATCGTGCAGTTGAAATCGAATGAAAAAATCCCCTAACGCTAACACCATTCCTATTTAACCACCTTCCCCTGCCTAATTTGGACATAACCTGTCTTCCACCTCAGGATCCGCACCCCCCAAAACCCTAGCCACCGCCACCCACAACTATAGCCGCCTCCACATCGAGCGGGCCCGCCGAGCCCATCTGAGTCCCGTCCAGGCCCGGATCGAACCCGCCGCTGCCGAGCTTCCCCGAACCCCGCAGGAGCTCCTCCCATACCCGCTCCGTCCTCACGCCTTCCATGGTGCCGAGCCACGTCCATCGTGTCGCGAGCTTCCCTCCTCCACTACTTCGGCACACCGCCGAGAGCCTCTTTGCCAGCCACGTTCGCCGTATTGAACCCGTCGCCTGCTTACGCGCACGCATCGCGCCCCACAGCCTCGCACGATCTGGATCCGAGCCGCGTACGCTGTCTTCTGCCTCTAGATGCCACCGGCATGCAGCGCCGCTAGTGCTCCGTACCTCTCGTTGTGTTCCCTGCATCCGCCTGCCGTGCCCTTCCCCGCTCCGGTCATCCTCCCGCCGACGTGGAGCCGGCACCGGTCCTACCTTACCTGATCCACGTAGGATTGGGAGGAGGGCGACGAGATCAGTCGCCTCACCAGCGCCATCACCTAGGCCGCTAGCTCCACGCACAAGTCTGAGCTTGCCATCGAAGGCCCAGCTGCGTTGCGCCCCGTCGCCGGCCCAGCCATGGCCGCGACCTCGCCTCCTCCCCAACCGGGCCAAGAGCCCATGGTGAGCGTCAACCCTCTATGTGTGGCCCGCGCACCATTTAGTTATCCAGCGCTCCCTGTCTAGTTTTGGCCCATTGCCAGATCCGTCCCGTAGTTGTTTTTTTACTTAACTTCTGAATTTGCTAATTTCAGAAAAACCATTGATTTTAAAACGCCCATAATTTCTAAAACGCGCGTCGTATTGAAATAAGTTATATATGTAAAACATGTAGATTTTTTTGTATATTAATATATTCCAACTCTCATGCATATTTAAAACTGTTAACCTTGCTGTTTGCTTCGTTTTGCGTGATGCCATGCTAAAATGGTTTAATTCGTAGCTAGTTAACTGTAGCTCCGTTCTAGATGAGCTATATATGTAAACCGACTAGAATAACGTGTAGTTTCATGTGAACCACTTTATTTTGTCTTTTAGCAAACTTAAAATATGTTTAAGTCAGATCTGAACAGATTTTGAAGTTAACACATGGGGTCAGTCCGAAGATGCTATATGATGTTTCCGGCCTCATTTAAAATGCTTAGATAAGTAGTTTATTTGTGCTTCATCTATTGCCATGTTTAAACAACATTTAACATTATCGTGTACCTAAACAGGAGTGAACTAAATAATTAGTATGTGGACTTTCGTCACTTGCAACTCGCTGCATATTGGGCTTCACTTAATATGTAGTGTTTGATTATTAGGAATTGTCATGCCATGCCTTGCATAATTGAAGTGGACATGCATCATATTAGGTTGTGCATCATAACGTGCATGTGTTGTGGTGTTATCGTGTGTTGATTCTTGTTTCCGGTTTGCTTCGTGTCGATAGAGTTCCGCAAGTGTGTCAGGATGTGAGGATCCGTTCGACTACGTCGGTTCATCTGCTTCATGAATTCGTTCGTCTTCCAAGCGGGATCTCAAGCAAGATGACCATTTCCCTAGATACCATTACTACCATTGCCATGCTAGTTTTTTCGTTTCTATCGCTATGTCTCGCTGCCTACCACGTGTTAAATGTCAGTCTCCCAACATTGCCATGAAAAATCTCTAACCTTTACACAACCTAGAAAACCACTATTTGGCTATGTTACCACTTGCTCAACCTTTTGATAGCATTGCTAGTTGAAGATGCAGTTGCTTCCATGTGAAAACATGGATTCCTTTTTATATCACCATATTAATTTCTATTTAATTTAATGCACATATATACTTGCTAAAAGGTGGAAGGCTTGGCCTTGTAGCCTGGTGTTTTGTTCCACCTTTGCCTCCTTAGTTTCGGCTACCGATGTTATATTCCATAATTGAGCGCTCCTAACACGCTCATGGTTGTTATGGGGACCCCGTTGATAACTCGTTGTAGTTTAAGACTGTTGATAACTGGTTGGTACTACATTTTCCTAAGAACTAACGAACAACATAGGGATTAACTAACCTGGGGATACTTAATCAACAACCCGGGTGTAACACCTTGTGTTTAACTCTCCTGACTGATTTGACTTTTCTAAAAAATTAGGACCAATTAAAAACTTTTTGTGAATGCTTGTGATGTTTGCTTGCTTGCCTATTGTTTGTGTTTGAATCAAATGATCCTGCTTCTCTCCAAACTCAACACCTTGACCCAAACCCTTGCCTAATGATCATGCCATGTGTGTAGGACCAAAAACTATTTTTACCAAATATTATTTTCATCAAAAAGAATTTCTTTGATTTAAGCTTTCAAACCCATGAGTTGGGATTTTTACTACAAGTCCTCAAGTTAGGGAAGTTATTTTGCATAAAATATTTTATTAAAATTCCATTATCCAAATGTCTTCCCAAAAACTCAGTGGACATATATATTCCATATATATGAGTTTCAACACATGGTCATGTTCAAAATATTGGGCAACCCCCTTCAAAACCCTTCCTGCCTATTTCAAGCTTTTGAAATATTTCTATTCTCAATAAATTCGTGTAAAATTCTAGCATGCCACATATGATATATGTGATGATCTTGCCAAGTTTCATCACAATCCCAGTTTATTTGATTCCCCTAATTATTCTAAAACCCTATTTGTCCATATCCAAATTTGAGCAACTCTACATTGCCAAGTGTCTCCAATTGTGCTCAAAATTGGTAGACATGTTCTTATACTCCAATAATGCATCCACACCAAGTGGTGCATCAAGGAGAATACAAGAACTTGTCCCAACCCCCTTAAAATCCTCTCTGTTGATTTCTGACTTTGGGAAGCTTACATTATAAAGTTTCTCCAATTGACCCCAAACTTTTTGGGCATGGTGTAATGCTCAAATAATGACACCACACCAAATATTGTATTTGTGGGAATTGATTTGAATAGATTTGTAAGCAGAAGGCCATTTCTACCCATTTCATGGGTTTTCAGCCTACACTGGAAACCTTCTCCACCAAATCTCAAATTTGGTGTCCAGGCTTATTTTCATCTATTATTTGATCCTGTTAAGTTTCATATCAATTGAAGTCCATCTCGTAGCTCTAACACTCATCAAACACCTTGTGTACACTCACCAAATTGGCTACTTTGACCCCTTCCACTATTACCCTTGAGCTTAAATCTTTACCATAGACTTCCCTAGTTAACTTTTTACTCCAATAGCTTTGCCATGGCCACTGGTCAATTATGGGAGAGAGACCCCTTGTAGCTACCCTTCATTTTCACCATGGCATCACCCTTTTTACCTCTTTTCCTATACTTCTGCTTAATCCAAAGCCCCCACATTCTTCCAGGGCATATCTATTATGTCAATGCATCATTTCAAACCAGGAGATGGCATGCTCATGTAGGAAAAATGAGCAGCACATCTACAAGTTGATTTCTGGCTGAATTGTAGATTTGTACAGCAAGTACTAGCTACCCTCCTTTTCTTGAGCTCAAACTTGGCAGTGTTGTAGTCCTTGCATAGCTAACACTTCTAGACATTATTTTTCCCCAAGACTCTCCATTTGAAGTTCAGTTTTATTAGACCTAAGTTTGTTGTTGCAAATTTAACCACAGTCAAAGACCATTCAAACCAACTCCACTAGAGACCAAACTCCTCAGTCACACTCCAGCTAGCATGCCCCACATCCCAGACATCCTTGACTTGTCAAAATGGCACCCTGGGCACAGGTGGCCATAGTGACCACCACCCCGACATGCAAAAGTCATGCTCTACACCTTGTTTTCTTTCTCC
Organism: Hordeum vulgare subsp. vulgare; assembly: GCF_904849725.1. Taxonomy (NCBI): domain Eukaryota; kingdom Viridiplantae; phylum Streptophyta; class Magnoliopsida; order Poales; family Poaceae; genus Hordeum; species Hordeum vulgare. Next base: position 511,781,855 of record NC_058524.1, on the reverse strand, counting down.
AGGATGTATCCAACCGTTGTTGCGTGTGTCAGAGCACCAGGGCATCACCTTGACTTATCCAAGCCCTTCCCGACGCTGGCTAGCCTCCAAGCTAAATCTGGGGCGCGTGGCCGCAATGCATAGGGAGCACCTAGAGCTCCCGAGACCTCCTGTGCGTGCCCTCTCCACTTAAGAGCTCCCCGAGCCCCTGCTAGGTTCCTCTCCTACCTGCTAACTGTTGAGGAACGTCGCATGGGAAACAAAAAATTTCCTACGCACACGAAGACCTATCATGGTGATGTCCATCTACGAGAGGGGATGAGTGATCTACGTACCCTTGTAGATCGTACAGCAGAAGCGTTAGAGAACGCGGTTGATGTAGTGGAACGTCCTCACGTCCCTCGATCCGCCCCGCGAACAATCCCGCGATCAGTCCCACGATCTAGTACCGAACGGACGGCACCTCCGCGTTCAGCACACGTACAGCTCGACGATGATCTCGGCCTTCTTGATCCAGCAAGAGAGACGGAGAGGTAGAAGAGTTCTCCGGCAGCGTGACGGCGCTCCGGAGGTTGGTGATGATCTTGTCTCAGCAGGGCTCCGCCCGAGCTCCGCAGAAACGCGATCTAGAGGAAAAACTATGGAGGTATGTGGTCGGGCAGCCGTGAGAAAGTCGTCTCAAATCAGCCCTAATTGCTCCATATATATAGGAGGAGGGAGGGGGACCTTGCCTTGGGGTCCAAGGGACCCTCAAGGGGTCGGCCGAGCCAAGGGGGGGAGGACTCCCCCCCCCCCAAACCGAGTTGGACTTGGTTTGGTGGGAGGAGTCCCCTTCCCTTCCCACTTCCTCCCTCTTTTTTTTTTCTTTTCCTTTGATTTCTTTTTCTTGGCGCATAGGCCCCCTTGGGGCAGTCCCACCAGCCCACTAAGGGCTGGTGTGTCTCCCCAAAGCCTATGGGCTTCCCCGGGGTGGGTTACCCCCCCCCCCCCCCCCCGGTGAACTCCCGGAACCCATTCGTCATTCCCGGTACATTCCCGGTAACTCCGAAAACCTTCCGGTAATCAAATGAGGTCATCCTATATATCAATCTTCGTTTCCGGACCATTTCGGAAACCCTCGTGACGTCCGTGATCTCATCTGGGACTCCGAACAACATTCCGTAACCAACCATATAACTCAAATACGCATAAAACAACGTCGAACCTTAAGTGTGCAGACCCTGCGGGTTCGAGAACTATGTAGACATGACCCGAGAGACTCCTCGGTCAATATCCAATAGCGGGACCTGGATGCCCATATTGGATCCTACATATTCTACGAAGATCTTATCGTTTGAACCTCAGTGCCAAGGATTCGTATAATCCCGTATGTCATTCCCTTTGTCCTTCGGTATGTTACTTGCCCGAGATTCGATCGTCAGTATCCGCATACCTATTTCAATCTCGTTTACCGGCAAGTCTCTTTACTCGTTCCGTAATACAAGATCCCGCAACTTACACTAAGTTACATTGCTTGCAAGGCTTGTGTGTGATGTTGTATTACCGAGTGGGCCCCGAGATACCTCTCCGTCACACGGAGTGACAAATCCCAGTCTTGATCCATACTAACTCAACTAACACCTTCGGAGATACCTGTAGAGCATCTTTATAGTCACCCAGTTACGTTGCGACGTTTGATACACACAAAGCATTCCTCCGGTGTCAGTGAGTTATATGATCTCATGGTCATAGGAATAAATACTTGACACGCAGAAAACAGTAGCAACAAAATGACACGATCAACATGCTACGTCTATTAGTTTGGGTCTAGTCCATCACGTGATTCTCCCAATAACGTGATCCAGTTATCAAGCAACAACACCTTGTTCATAATCAGAAGACACTGACTATCATCGATCAACTGGCTAGCCAACTAGAGGCATGCTAGGGACGGTGTTTTGTCTATGTATCCACACATGTAAATGAGTCTTCATTCAATACAATTATAGCATGCATAATAAACTATTATCTTGATACAGGAATTATAATAATAACTATACATTTATTATTGCCTCTAGGGCATAATTCCAACAGTCTCCCACTTGCACTAGAGTCAATAATCTAGCCTTCACATCACCATGTGAATTTACATTGTAATAAATCTAACACCCATACAGTTCTGGTGTCGATCATGTTTTTTGCCGTGGAAGAGGTTTAGTCAGCGGGTCTGCTACATTCAGATCCGTGTGCACCTTGCATATATTTACGTCCTCCTCCTCGACGTAGTCGCGGATGAGGTTGAAGCGTCGTTTGATGTGTGTGGTCTTCTTGTGAAACCTTGGTTCCTTTGCCAGGGCAATGGCACCAGTGTTGTCACAGAACAAGGTTATTGGATCCAGTGCACTTGGCACCACTCCAAGATCCGTTATGAACTGCTTCATCCAGACACCCTCCTTAGCCGCCTCCGAGGCAGCCATGTACTCCGCTTCACATGTAGAATCTGCTACGACGCTTTGCTTGGAACTGCACCAGCTTACCGCACCCCCATTAAAAATAAATACGTATCCGGTCTCTGACTTAGAGTCGTCCGGATCTGTGTCAAAGCTTGCACCGACGTAACCCTTTACGGCGAGCTCTTCGTCACCTCCATACACGAGAAACATCTCCTTAGTCCTTTTCAGGTACTTCAGGATATTCTTGACCGTTGTCCAGTGATCCACTCCTGGATTACTCTGGAACCTACCTGACATACTTATGGCCAGGCTAACATCCGGTCTAGTGCACAGCATCGCATACATGATAGAACCTATGGCTGAAGCATAGGGGACGGAGCGCATATGCTCTCTATCTTCATCAGTTGCTGGGCACTGAGTCTTACTCAATCTCGTACCTTGTAAAACTGGCAAGAACCCTTTCTTGGACTGTTCCATTTTGAACCTCTTCAAAACTTTATCAAGGTATGTGCTTTGTGTAAGTCCTATCAGGCGTTTTGATCTATCCCTATAGATCTTAATGCCTAGAATGTAAGCAGCTTCTCCTAGGTCCTTCATAGAGAAACTTTTATTCAAGTAACCTTTTATGCTCTCCAAAAGCTCTACGTTGTTACCAATCAGTAATATGTCATCCACATATAATATTAGAAACGCCACAGAGCTCCCACTCACTTTCTTGTAAATACAAGATTCTCCAACCACTTGTATAAACCCAAATGCTTTGATCACCTCATCAAAGCGTTTGTTCCAACTCCGAGATGCTTGCACCAGTCCATAAATGGATCGCTGGAGTTTGCACACCTTGTCAGCATTTTTAGGATCGACAAAACCTTCGGGTTGCATCATATACAACTCTTCCTTAAGGAAACCGTTAAGGAACACCGTTTTGACATCCATCTGCCAGATTTCATAATCGAAAAATGCAGCTATTGCTAACATGATTCTGACGGACTTAAGCATCGCTACGGGTGAGAAGGTCTCACCGTAGTCAACTCCTGGAACTTGTGAAAAACCCTTTGCCACAAGTCGAGCTTTATAAACGGTCACATTACCGTCAGCGTCCGTCTTTTTCTTAAAGATCCATTTGTTCTGAATAGCCTTGCGGCCCTCAGGTAGTATCTCCAAAGTCCACACTTTGTTCTCATACATGGATCCTATCTCGGATTTCATGGCTTCTAGCCATTTGTTGGAATCTGGGCCCACCATTGCTTCTTCATAATTTGCAGGTTCATTGTTGTCTAACAACATGATTGATAAGACGGGATTACCGTACCACTCTAGAGCAGCGCGTGATCTCGTCGACCTGCGGGGTTCAACAGAAACTTGAACTGGAGTTTCATGATCATCATCATCAACTTCCTCCTCAACCGGCGTCGCAACGACAGAGGTTTTCCCTTGCCCTGCGCCACCATCCAGAGGGATGAGAGGTTCGACAACCTCGTCAAGTTCTATCTTCCTCCCACTCAATTCTCTCGAGAGAAACTCCTTCTCGAGAAAAGTTCCGTTCTTAGCAACAAACACTTTGCTCTCGGATTTGAGATAGAAGGTGTACCCGACTGTCTCTTTTGGGTAACCTATGAAGACGCATTTTTCCGCTTTGGGTTCTAGCTTTTCAGGCTGAAGCTTTTTGACATAAGCATCACATCCCCAAACTTTAAGAAACGACAACTTTGGCCTTTTGCCATACCACAGTTCGTATGGTGTCGTCTCAACGGATTTTGATGGTGCCCTATTTAAAGTGAATGCAGCTGTTTCTAATGCATAACCCCAAAATGATAACGGCAAATCAGTAAGAGACATCATAGATCGCACCATCTCTAACAAAGTATGATTACGACGTTCGGACACACCATTATGATGTGGTGTTCCAGGCGGTGTTAACTGCGAAACAATTCCACATTGTCTTAAGTGAGTACCAAACTCGAAACTCAGATATTCACCCCCACGATCAGACCGCAGGAACTTGATCTTCTTGTTACGATGATTTTCCACTTCACTCTGAAATTGCTTGAACTTTTCAAATGTTTCAGACTTGTGCTTCATCAAGTAGACATAACCATATCTACTTAAGTCGTCAGTGAAGGTGAGGAAATAACGATATCCGCCGTGTGCCTCCACGCTCATTGGACCACACACATCGGTATGTATGATTTCCAACAAGTCACTTGCACGCTCCATTGTTCCGGAGAACGGAGTCTTAGTCATCTTTCCCATGAGGCATGGTTCGCACGTGTCAAGTGAATCAAAGTCAAGTGACTCCAAAAGCCCATCAGCATGGAGTTTCTTCATGCGCTTTACACCAATATGACCCAAGCGGCAGTGCCACAAAAATATGGCGCTATCATTGTTTACTCTAACTCTTTTGGTCTCAATGTTATGTATATGCGTATCGCTATCAAGATTCAATATGAACAATCCTCTCACATTCGGTGCATGACCATAAAAGATGTTACTCATAGAAATAGAACAACCATTATTCTCAGACTTAAAAGAGTAACCGTCTCGCAATAAACAAGATCCAGATATAATGTTCATGCTCAACGCAGGCACTAAATAACAATGATTTAAGTTCATCACTAATCCCGATGGTAGCGGAAGTGACACTGTGCCGACGGCGATTGCATCAACCTTGGAACCATTTCCTACGCGCATCGTCACTTCGTCTTTCGCCAGCCTTCGTGTATTCCGCAGTTCCTGTTTCGAGTTGCAAATGTGAGCAACAGAACCGGTATCGAATACCCAGGCACTACTACGAGAGCCGGTTAAGTACACATCAATAACATGTATATCAAATATACCTGATTTTTCTTTGCCCGCCTTCTTATCTGCCAGATACTTGGGGCAATTGCGCTTCCAGTGACCCATACCCTTGCAATAGAAGCACTCTGTTTCAGGCTTAGGTCCAGCCTTGGGTTTCTTCGGCGGATTGGCAACAGGCTTGCCGCTCTTCTTCGAATTGCCCTTCTTGCCTTTGCCGTTTCTCTTGAAACTAGTGGTCTTGCTCACCATCAACACTTGATGCTCTTTACGGAGTTCAGACTCTGCGACTTTCAGCATCGCAAACAACTCGCCGGGAGACTTGTTCATCCCTTGCATGTTGTAGTTCAACACAAAGCCTTTATAGCTTGGTGGCAGTGATTGAAGGATTCTGTCAGTGATAGCCTCTTGAGGGAGTTCAATCCCCACCTCAGCCAGACGGTTTGAGTACCCAGACATTTTGAGCACATGTTCACTGACAGACGAGTTTTCCTCCATCTTGCAAGCATAGAATTTATCGGAGGTCTCATACCTCTCGATCTGGGCGTTCTTCTGAAAGATAAACTTCAACTCCTCGAACATCTCAAATGCTCCATGACGCTCAAAGCGACGTTGAAGTCCCGGTTCTAAGCCATACAAGACTGCACATTGAACTATTGAGTAGTCCTCCTTACGCGCTAACCAAGCGTTCTTAACATCCTGATCAGCCGTAGCGGGTGGTTCATCTCCTAGCGCAGCATTAAGGACATAATCCTTCTTCCGAGCTTGTAAGATTAGCTTAAGATTACGAGCCCAGTCTACAAAGTTGCTTCCATCATCTTTCAACTTAGCTTTCTCTAGGAACGTATTAAAATTCAGGATGACACTTGCGTGAGCCATGATCTACAACACAAATATATTCAAAGTGGACTTTAGACTATGTTCAAGATAATTAGAGTTTAACTTAATCAAATTATATGCTAAACTCCCACTCAAAAATTACATCTCTCTAGTCATTTGAGTGGTTCATGATCCACTTACACTATCCCAAGTCCGATCATCACGTGAGTTGAGTATAGTTTCAGTGGTAAGCATCCCTATGCTAATCATATCAACTATATGATTCATGATCGACCTTTCGGTCTCACGTGTTCCGAGGCCATGTCTGCACATGCTAGGCTCGTCAAGCTTAACCCGAGTGTTCCGCGTGCGCAACTATTTTGCACCCGTTGTATGTGAACGTTGAGTCTATCACACCCGATCATCACGTGGTGTCTCGAAACGACGTACTGTAGCAACGGTGCACAGTCGGGGAGAACACAATTTCGTCTTGAAATTTTAGTGAGAGATCACCTCATAATGCTACCGTCGTTCTAAGCAAAATAAGGTGCATAAAAGGATTAACATCACATGCAATTCATAAGTGACATGATATGGCCATCATCTCGTGCTTCTTGATCTCCATCACCAAAGCACCGGCACGATCTTCTTGTCACCGGCTCCACACCATGATCATCCATCAACGTGTTGCCATCGGGGTTGTCGTGCTACTTATGCTATTACTACTAAAGCTACATCCTAGCAAAATAGTAAACGCATCTGCAAGCACATATGTTAGTATAAAGACAACCCTATGGCTCCTGCCGGTTGCCGTACCATCGACGTGCAAGTCGATATTTATATTACAACATGATCATCTCATACATCCAATATATCACATCACATCGTTGGCCATATCACATCACAATCATACCCTGCAAAAACAAGTTAGACGTCCTCTAATTTTGTTGTTGCATGTTTTACGTGGTGACCAAGGGTATCTAGTAGGATCGCATCTTACTTACGCAAACACCACAACGGAGATATATGAGTTGCTATTTAACCTCATCCAAGGACCTCCTCGGTCAAATCCGATTCAACTAAAGTTGGAGAAACCGTCACTTGCCAGTCATCTTTGAGCAAAGGGGGTTACTCATAACGATGAAACCAGTCCCTCGTAAGCGTACGAGTAATGTCGGTCCAAGCCGCTTCAATCCAACAATACTGCGGAATCAAGAAAAGACTAAGGAGGGCAGCAAAACGCACATCACCGCCCACAAAAACTTTTGTGTTCTACTCGAGAAGACATCTACGCATGAACCTAGCTCATGATGCCACTGTTGGAGAACGTCGCATGGGAAACAAAAAATTCCTATGCGCACGAAGACCTATCATGGTGATGTCCATCTACGAGAGGGGATGAGTGATCTACGTACCCTTGTAGATCGTACAGCAGAAGCTTTAGAGAACGCGGTTGATGTAGTGGAACATCCTCACGTCCCTCGATCCGCCCCGCGAACAATCCCGCGATCAGTCCCACGATCTAGTACCGAACGGACGACACCTCCGCGTTCAGCACACGTACAGCTCGACGATGATCTCGGCCTTGTTGATCCAGCAAGAGAGACGGAGAGGTAGAAGAGTTCTCCGGCAGCGTGACGGCGCTCCGGAGGTTGGTGATGATCTTGTCTCAGCAGGGCTCCGCCCGAGCTCCGCAGAAACGCGATCTAGAGGAAAAACTATGGAGGTATGTGGTCGGGCAGCCGTGAGAAAGTCGTCTCAAATCAGCCCTAATTGCTCCATATATATAGGAGGAGGGAGGGGGACCTTGCCTTGGGGTCCAAGGGACCCTCAAGGGGTCGGCCGAGCCAAGGGGGGGAGGACTCCCCCCCCAAACCGAGTTGGACTTGGTTTGGTGGGAGGAGTCCCCTTCCCTTCCCACTTCCTCCCTCTTTTTTTTTTCTTTTCCTTTGATTTCTTTTTCTTGGCGCATAGGCCCCCTTGGGGCTGTCCCACCAGCCCACTAAGGGCTGGTGTGTCTCCCCAAAGCCTATGGGCTTCCCCGGGGTGGGTTCCCCCCCCCCCCCCCCCCCGGTGAACTCCCGGAACCCATTCGTCATTCACGGTACATTCCCGGTAACTCCGAAAACCTTCCGGTAATCAAATGAGGTCATCCTATATATCAATCTTCGTTTCCGGACCATTCCGGAAACCCTCGTGACGTCCGTGATCTCATCCGGGACTCCGAACAACATTCGGTAACCAACCATATAACTCAAATACGCATAAAACAACGTCGAACCTTAAGTGTGCAGACCCTGCGGGTTCGAGAACTATGTAGACATGACCCGAGAGACTCCTCGGTCAATATCCAATAGCGGGACCTGGATGCCCATATTGGATCCTACATATTCTACGAAGATCTTATCGTTTGAACCTCAGTGCCAAGGATTCGTATAATCCCGTATGTCATTCCCTTTGTCCTTCGGTATGTTACTTGCCCGATATTCGATCGTCAGTATCCGCATACCTATTTCAATCTCGTTTACCGGCAAGTCTCTTTACTTGTTCCGTAATACAAGATCCCGCAACTTACACTAAGTTACATTGCTTGCAAGGCTTGTGTGTGATGTTGTATTACCGAGTGGGCCCCGAGATACCTCTCCGTCACACGGAGTGACAAATCCCAGTCTTGATCCATACTAACTCAACTAACACCTTCGGAGATACCTGTAGAGCATCTTTATAGTCACCCAGTTACGTTGCGATGTTTGATACACACAAAGCATTCCTCCGGTGTCAGTGAGTTATATGATCTCATGGTCATAGGAATAAATACTTGACACGCAGAAAACAGTAGCAACAAAATGACACGATCAACATGCTACGTCTATTAGTTTGGGTCTAGTCCATCACGTGATTCTCCCAATAACGTGATCCAGTTATCAAGTAACAACACCTTGTTCATAATCAGAAGACACTGACTATCATCGATCAACTGGCTAGCCAACTAGAGGCATGCTAGGGACGGTGTTTTGTCTATGTATCCACACATGTAAATGAGTCTTCATTCAATACAATTATAGCATGGATAATAAACTATTATCTTGATACAGGAATTATAATAATAACTATACATTTATTATTGCCTCTAGGGCATAATTCCAACACTAACCTCCCGGTCCCCCCTTGTGCTCCTCCCTCCTTCCCCGTCGCCGGAGCACCTCGGCCACGGACGACCCCTTCCCCTGCAGCTTGCCCCAGCTGAGGACCCTTCTCTGGCACCTCCTCGACGGAGCTAGCCTCCCGAAGGGGTGCGACACGTCACCCCGCGGCCGTCGGTGGCCAGGCCACCGCATGAAGTGTCCTGAGCCCTCTGGGCAAGCACCAGCTGCTCTGGATCGAGTCCTGCCTCTCCCCTCTGTGAGGGGGAGGTGGGAGAAGATCCTGACTAGGGAGCCCGCCAGTAAGTTGCCAGCCGGCCGGGCCTGGTGCTTTAAGTGGAGGCGCCTCCCCCTCTTAAGGCTCTCTGCTAGGGAAGTGCATTCCATGGAATGTGCGACCTGCGTGGCTCCTGCGCCCAGGCTGAGCTACTGGGCCGGCCCATCCGTCTATCTAGCGCCCCGAGCGCAATATAACTCTGTGATTCAGCCCCTCTCTCTTTTCTTTTACCTCAAACTTCAAAATTCTATAGTAAATTCATCTTAATCCCAAAAATGTTGATTCAAATTTCTGTAGGACCCTAAAATCCTTGCCTATCCAAATATATGCCTTCAACTTTTTTCACTTATACTTTCTGTATAACTATTATTCAAATACAATTTTGATTGATTCAAACTCCACTTTGTAAATTCCTACAGCATTCAAATCAACTCCAAATGGAGTGATTCCAAATTCCAGAGACTTATTATATCATGCCCTATTTTTGGAGCCTTAGCCAACATTTTTATATGGCACATTTCTGTTGCAATAAATAAATAGCCCCCTTTTGCTATTTATCCAATATTAGAAAATACCTAGTATATTCATATCAACTCCAAATCCAGTGAAACAACTTTCTAAATATTTCTAAAATCATGTTGTGTTAAATGAGTGCCTCCACTCATTTTTATCATAATGTTTTATGTAGGCTTCTTTGAGGATCACCTATTTCTCCTTTCATCCATTCAAAAATCCCTGATGGTCCAATCTCCTATAGCAAGCTTCACGTATTTTTCTTATGACCACAGAGGTCCAAGAAAAATAAAACTCCTATTTATATAGCACTTTTGTTTCTGCTTGTTGTTGGCTTACTGTGTTGTTTCCGACGATAGTTGATGGGTAGACAGCGTACTCGGAATTGGACCGGAAGACCTCGAAGACCCCGAGGACTTATGTGAGCAAAAGCAAGCAGCCCTTAGACCATGTTTGAGCAAATATTATATTGCATGCTAGTAGAGCAATTATTCTCGTTGCATATGATCATGAGTACTCGGTAAATCATCGATATGATGTTTCCGATGGCTCCTCCGGAGCACTTGCATTTTGAGCATGATCCTACCACCTATGAGGGTCACGCTAATACTATGTTGACAAGTAGAGCTAATCATAGTAGAAGCATGAGCATGATGATGGTAAATATCAAAGGTTTGTGAAAACCCCGTCGGGTGCCACTAATGCCCGAGGGTGATGATGAGTTAGGTGGCCACTTGTGAAGAAGTCGTGCACCGGGTATATTTTGGTGTGAGTGGTTTCAGAAACAGGATTAGATTTATGATGTGTCGATCGTCCGAACCCTACATGTACGACCACGATACCCCTTTATGGGACGAGGCCTTGATGATTACTTTGGCCGGTGCTAACAAAGAGCCACATTACTAGTGGAGGGAGTGATATGTGGTCACCCTCGTGATGAGGTCGTACCAGGTAGGTTGACTATGCCGTTTTTACGTGTTCCAGGCACACCGTTGGTCCCCGCATGGATGATACTGTCCAGAGTTGGTACTCGTAAGACGTACATCATGTGGGCTGGGTACCAATCGAGTGGAACTCTTTGTCTAGTATCGTCAGGGGAAAGGCATTGATCGGGTACTTACCTCGGGTATGCTATATACCGCGAGTCGTGGATGACACGGAAGTTTCCCGGACCTCGTGGGTACACGGTACAACCTTTGTAGAGTGTTAAACTATTCGAATAGTCGTGTCCACGGTCAAGGACAATTGGGTAATCCTGGTTAAACTATGTCCACTCGTTTCCGCATAAACCAAGTGTGTGTGTGTTCAAGGAGTTATGTGAAAGAATTGATATGAAGAAGTTTGGTGACTTGGCATATCAGGTGAACCCAAAGTGTTCATCCCTTAACAGATATGTTGATATCTGTAACCTGTTCTTCTGAATACCATGTAGCTTATGATGCATATCCATACCCGTCTATGATCATGTTATTTACCTTCAAAGCTTGCTTTCCGCAAATGCTGCACATCACTTATTATCATACCAACTGCATTATTCGCATCATGGGCTATTTGCGAGTACATTCAAAGTACTCATTGTCTTGCCACTGGTTATTTCGTTGACCAGGTATGAGAGATCAGGATATGGTGAAGGGTAAGTTGGTGACGTTCCTGCGAGCTAGGACGCTTCCCAGTCAGAATGCCAGTAGGTTAAGGCTGATGGCATGGGTTCACGCTTTCGACCAATATTTCCGCTATTGGTCAAGTTTGGTGTGTTGGCCCTCAAGGCCCTATATATGTAAGACTTGACCGCAATGGTCATTTATTGTATCAAATGGTATGTATGGATGTAAGACTATTGTTATTCAGTTTTTGTGTGTTCGGTGAGCATTGATCTCTAGGGTCACTGAGCACGTTCATTCGGCGAACTCGACTCGTAAGTCGGGGTCCCCATACTGGGCCAGTGCTCCTCGTGAGTGCTGGTCCAAACCGGGCGATGTCCGGCGCCCCTTGGTCACCTGGGGTTTTAGCCAACCCGATGTCTTGCCCATACGGTCATGCACTGAGAATGAGATACGTGGCTCCTATCAGGTTTATCGGCACGCCGGGCAGCCTTGCTGGACTTGTTTTATGTTTTACGAAATATCTTGTGTATCGGGATTTCGGTGATGCTTTGGGTTGTCTCACAGTTGAGGTTTTCCACTAAGGAATCCGAGGAGATCACGAGTTCCGTGATCAAGGCTTTCTATGCAACTTTTGGTAATTTGTGATGTATTAATTGGAGCACCCCTGCACGATTAAATATTTCGGAAATCCGTGCCCGCTGTTATGTGTTAAACTTGGAAACTTTGTTAACATCCAGTTCTAGATAAATTGAAGTAAACTTAATTAAAATATTGCCAACTGTGTGTGTAACTATGACCGTCTCTATCGTGAGCTCCTTCTCCTACTGAGGACACGGTGGGGTTATGTTTGTCGTAAGTAGGTGTTCAGGATCATTCATTTGATCATCATTAGTTCATGTCTGATTATGCATAGATCATCCACCCTTTTATTCTCGTACTCGTAAGTTAGCCACCTCAAATAAATGCTTACTCGCTTGCTGCCGCTTCACCACTTAACCATACCTCACCCATTAAGATTTTCTAGTCTTGATACCTTTGGAAATGAGATTGCCGAGTCCATGTGGCTCACAGATTACTACAACACCAGTTGCAGGTACATGTAAAGTTTTACTTTGAGGTGAGCGCGATGATTGTTCTATTTGGAGTTTCTTCTTCTTCCTATTCTTAGATCTAGGTTGGTTCTAGGCCCGCAACCTAGTATAGCAAGGATGTACGTCGTTCTTTTATCATTTTTTCGTCCGTAGCCGAACCCTGCTCTTCTTCATGATGATTGATTATGTTGTTGTATTGATGTGATCTTGGTGTAGCTTGTGCCGAGTGTAAGCCAATTCTATCTACTCATCTCTTCAGTACATGTACTTGTAACGATATCCATTCTTGTAAAAGGACGATATGCGCTTCTAGTCCTGTCGAGGCCTTCGAGCCAAAATAAGGACATGATCGCATTTTGGGCGTTACAGCCCACTAGACACCAGGGCGCGTCATGACCTGTGGTGCGCCGTGGTGACTAGTCGGCCACCTGGGTCTTGGCTGTTGCTCAATCTTGGCCCCCAAGTTTCCTTCTGGTCTCCGTAAAGTTTCGTAGCAATTGGACCTCATCTCATATGGATTTTCCGCGAAGGATAAAAATAGTAAAAAAACAGCAAATGGAACTAGGCACTATGTCAATAGGTTAGTCCCAAAAAATGATATATAATTTCTATAAAATGATTATAAAACATCCAAGAATGATCATATAACAACATAGAACAATTAAAAATTATAGATACATTTGAGATATATCACTCACCACGAGGTGTGAGTAATTCCTTAGTAGGCCTGCTCGATGGTGATGAGGTTTGGATGAGATTGATCATGTAACCGAGTTAAGTTTGATATGGCTTGATCCCTAGTATCCACTAAGTTCTGAGATTGATGGTACTATGACTGCTATGCTTAATGCTTGTCATTAGGGCCCGAGTGCCATGATTTTAGATATGTACCTATTATGCTTTCATGAATATAAGAGTGATTTGGATCCTATCTTGCAAGTTGGAATTACCTACTACGTGTCCTGATCCGCATAACCTAACGTGACAATAATTGAGATTCTTTTCGATGATTGTCGTAGTTTTAGGAGATCATGTATTCACTATGTGTTAATGCTTTGTTACGGTGCTCTATTAAAAGGAGGCCTTAATATCCCTACGTTTCTAATAGGACCCCGCTGCCACGGGAGGGTAGGAAAAAACATGTCATGCAAGTTCTTATCGTAGGCATGTATGACTATATACAGAATACATGCCTACATTATATTGATCAATTGGAGCTAGTTCTGTGTCGCTCTAGTGTGTAACTGTTACATGATTGATGTCATCCATATCCTTCCATCGTTGATCCACGTGCCTACGCTTTAGAAATACTGAATCTTGCTAAGTTACTATTGTTGATGTTACTGTCACACCCACTACTCAATTGCTATTGTTACTACTACTACCAAAATTGGTGCTATAATTATTATCGCTACTACTATTATTACTTTTCCTTGCCTCACATCCATCTAGCAAAGGCGAGGGGGCGCAAGTCGGCCATCCGTCGAATGCTATATATAGGCAAGGGGAAGGGTCCCTTGGATCATCTTCCTTGCTCTTGCTCTTCATTCCCTCTTATCGTTGTGGTACTGATGTCGCCCATGAGGAGGTTCTCCGCTCTTGAGAATGGAAAAGCAACGATGGAAGAGGCGGAAGTGCTGAAGCCAGCGATAGGGGGCGGGGGGAGCGAGGTCGCGCTTTCACGTTTGCTGCCATGCCTGGGGGACCTCCCAAGGAGCGTAGGCACCCTCCATCGGCGACCTATACCGACTCACGCAGTCGTGGAAGAAGCTCAGCCCGCGGACATGAACAAGGGGGCAAGGCGGCCGCATGCGGGGTAGGAGGAATGGCACATCCACCCGTCCGCCCCGGCTGTGGAGCCACTCCGCTGACACGGTCCACGAGTTTATCATGGGGATGGACTGTCAGCCCCGCACGTGGCGTCGGCTACACGACTCCTTCGTGGAGGAGATGGTGGAGTGCGTGACCCCTGGGCCTGTGGCTGTAGCCAGACGACTGCTACGACTGATCTTCTTGGGTGGCAACATAGTTCACTCCCTCCGGCTTCATGCCCTTGAAGTGGGGGTGGAAGTCGTTCGCTCTCGCTCGCGGCTTGAAGTAGGGCCATGTCCTCCATTCCAAGTTCGACTGGGACGCCACACTCTTGATGAAGATCTTTGGGGAAGCTGGTGACCACCTGCCTGTTGCATGGAGAGTGAAAGTGGTGGCAACAACAGCTCATTCGACGATGATGGTAACTACAGCACTTCCTCCGGGAGAAGAGGGGGCGATGACTACCAGGTATCCGTGTCAAGAAGGAAGACTCTCACTAGGCACAAGCGGCACCAAAGTGGGAGCTGTGGAAGCGGCGTTGCTCGTGCCTGCTCCTTCCTCTTTTGCTTTGTTTCTGCAATGAACCATGCTAGCCCCGTGGGGCTGTGTAAGAGGAATTATGGCCCTCGCTCCATAAGTTTAATGATGTCGAAAATGAGTTTCTTCTTAGTGCTTTTCATTAGGTTTGTCCCCTTCTGTGTGATCGCCTTAATGCTCTGTGTCACTAGGGCCCAGCCCCTGAGCAGGACTCAGTCGTCGCTGGTATGCAGGTGCGATGCGTGGGACAACGCGAGGAGGTGAGGGGTTCTAAGTCCAGTAAGAGCCACCAAGGCGCGATGCTGAGGAGGTCCCCCGTGACATGCAAGCGTCTCACGTGAAAGAAGAGGCTTCCGCCTGGAGCAAGGTTATGGGAAGAAGGAACACTGCCAAAGATTACCGAGCTACATGGGCGGTTAGCTTAACTTTCTGGAGCGCGTCGCGAGGCGACCGCTGCCTGCAAGAGGTTCACGTGGTCTGAGGGCACATCTTACCGAAGTTCACTGATGAAGAGATGATGTATATACTTCTCCTCCTCATTGGTTACCCCAAGTGGAAGGTTGAGATATAGTCAGCAGCAAGTTTCCCTTACATGGAGATTGTAAGGTTTATCGAACCAGGAGGACTCCTAGGATCAACAAGTAGGTGTCTCCGACCCTGGCGCTAGCAGAAGACGTGGACCTACACACACACAAATAACTTTTCTCCCAACAAGTACAGAGAGGTTGTCAATCTCTCCGGCCTTGTAGTTCGCAAAGGATCAAAACACAAGCGGGAATAGTAATAGTGATTGCAACGGAAAAGTAAATGAAAACGGTCAATAATGGAGGTGTAAACAATGATGGTGATATGGACCGGAGTCACATGATGTTCACTAGTGATGTCTCTCTCCCAAAAGACGATAAACAACTATGCTTGGGTAAACAAATTACAGTTGGGCAATTGACAGAATTATAAATGCACCGCAATGCTAATTATGCTACTTGAAAGTTAGAGGCACAATAGTAATGGGCAGTACACCAAGACAAGTAGACCATTTATTCATCAGCATCTACTTACTAATCATCCACCTTGAGATATCTATCCAGAACATCTTGCCGGTATTAAGTTGCGAGCCCCACCCAAAGTGTAAACTCAAAGCAACGGACAACTGCATTAACAAACTATGCGTAAGGTAAACAATCCTTGCAACCGTGGTCACAAGCACCATTGTTTTGTCCCTGGTGGCAAGAAGACATCCCCTAGTCTCATGTTTCTGTCACTCAAGCTAGACATCGAGGGGCATGAACCCACAATCATGCATAACGCTTCCTCTTGGATTTACAATCTACTACTCGGCCAAAGCAATAAATAGCAATGGATAACATGCATGAATCACTAAGGAACAAAATATAAAAGGATAATCAAATATATAACTCATAAAAATCTGAACACAATCTCATAATCCATCGGATCCCAACAAACCAAGCATAGCAATAGTAAGAGAATTACATAGATGCCTTGATCATGCAGGGCAACTCACAAGGGATAATCATGGAAGCAAAAGATTGGAAAGAAGACAACACATAGCTACTGGTCATGGACTCATGGTCGAAGGAGGACTACTCATGGCATGTCCGGGGAGCGTCCATGGCGGTGGAGAAGCTCCCGAAGGTCAATCCTCCCTCCGACAGGGTGCCGGGAAGAGGTCTCCCGATGCTCCCGATCTCGGAAGCGCTGCGGCGGCAGAACAATGGAGAAATTCATGATTCTAGATCTTCTCGAAGGGTTTTCTCTCAGAGTAGTAAATAGGCGAAAGGAGGGCACCAGAGGAGGTTGGACCCACCCAGGCGGCCTGTGGGCGCGGCCAGGGGATAGGCCACGTCAGGAGCTCGCCTGGACGGCCCCTGGCCCCCCTCTGGCCCATCTTCGGTGATGTGGAAGCTTCCGTTGCGCTGATTATATATATTTTTTTCTCAGGATTTTTCGGGTTTCGGAAAATTGGGTAAAAGCTCCTGCAAAATAGAAATCAGGTGACAGAAACGGGCATTGGGTGCACTGAGTTAGTAGGTTAGTCCAAATATGTGTAAAATGATATAAAAGTGTAGCAAAACATATAACAATGTCACCCAAAAGATCATGGAACAAGCAGAAGTTATAGATACATTTTGGACGTATCAACATCCCCAAGCTTAATTTCTGCTCGTCCTCGAGTAGATAAATGATAACACAATAATTTCTGTGGTGACATGATAGCACACATATAAGAACTTCAAAGTAAAGCAAGTAAGATATGCAATTCAAGTCAGGATAATAACAAGCAAGAGTTTATATCTAGTATTGAAATTAGCAAAGTAAGAACATAAAGGTGCAAGAGCTCTCGATGTCCATGACTCGAATGTCTCCAAATGGTGTTTGCGTGCAAGAAGTGGGAGATGCGTTGAGATCATAAAATATTTTATTTTTTTAATTGAGAACTCAATCTACTAAACTTCACACTTGGTCTCCTTCAAAATCTTATTTTGACTCATCCCCATACCACTCGTCAGGCACAAGTCAAAATGATCCTCTCCCTTTCAACTTTGAGCACTAATGCAATGGATGAGCTTAATCAAGATATGTTGGCACTTAGGATGGCAAAGATAATAATGATGGGGAAGGAAGACAAAAAGGTGTGAAAGGCTCACGTCCATGAGGACAACCATAGGCGAGAGAAAGCGAAATGATAGATATGATGTGAGGAGTAGGGATTGCCATATAACGGATGCACATATGAGCTAAGGTAAGCTCTCTAATGGAACTAGTGGGGGTGCATCCAACTTTTTTGCTCATGAAGAGCTAGAGCTTATTTGAGGAGGCTCATCATTGGAATATGCAATCAAAATTCTATGTAGTACAAATATAGCAATGGAGTACGAATGTGGATCTTTCAAAAGGAATAGTAATGTTGCGCCTTCTCTTTTTTTTTTCTTTTTTTGTGGCCTCTTTGGCTCTTTCTATTTATCTCTCATTTGTCCTCTTTGGGATCTTTTGTTTTGTCCTCTTTGGGATCTTCCCCTTACTTAAGGGCAACACTCTATGTTTAACAAGCATAAAAGAAGATCATCACACTTTATAAGAAGTACTCAACATAAAGACAAGTGAAAACTATCGTGATGTATGCAAATGTATGCCTTTGCTAGTGTAGCAGGATATGCAATGAAGCAAAAGCATGTATGACATGAAGATCAAGTCATGAGATGGTGGATGTTGCATGGCAATGTATCTCGGAAAGGCTATGGAAATGCCTTAATAGGTAGGTATGGTGGCTGTTTTGAGGAAAGATATAATGAGGCCTATGTATGACAGAGCGTATCATGTCATGGGTTTGGATGCACCCGCGAAGTTTGCACCAAGTCTCAAGGTGAGAAAGGGCAATGCACGGTACCGAAGAGGCTAGCAAAATATGGATGGTGGAAGTGCCAACAATCAAATCCTCACATTAGTCCGAAGAACTCATACAATTATTATCGGTAACTCTCTATCTAGTTAGGAAATTCACAAAGAGACAAGTACCCCAAGGAGGAGTGTTTGGCGGTTTGGTTATCCTTGCGCATCCTCGACTCATGGTAACGTGAGGGTACTCTATATATTCCAACCCCTCCAGAGGTTAGCGATCAATTTAGTAGCTAGTTCTCAACTAATTTTTAGTTTTTGAAAAACACACGGATTTCCCAAAATACGACACCTATCACTAATAGTATTAAGCTCTTGGCACCAATAGTCCAAACATTACTCAAATCAATACCTCAAAACTATTGCAAGTTACTACTATACTTAAATAGCAACCTCAATTACCTACTCATGCAAGACACACAACTAAGTGGAACGAGCCAACTCTCTAAACAAGATAAGCATGATAACTCAATAGAGTTCCAAAAGCAACCTAAATAAAAGCTCTTAAATAGATATAGCATGAAAAATAAGAGCTAAGCATGAGAGTAGCTAAGTAAAGATAGAGAACACACAAAAAAGATAAGCATGAAAACCTATGTTGTGTTCTAGAGTGGAATGGAGCGTGTTTCTCTCCCAAACAAGGTAGGCTAGGTTCCGAATTGTTATGAACATCAAGCAAAACTAAAACAAACTAAAAGGTAAAGAGCGGGACGCTGCAAGCATAGCACATAACATATGAAGTGACAAAAATATAGCATGGAGATGGACGAACTGATGATTGTTAATAGAGAAGGGGATGCACGGGGGCATCCCCAAGCTTAGACGCTCGAGTATCCTTGAATATTTCTTGGGGTGCATGGGGTCATCTCCAAGATTTAGCGGTTGACACTCCTGTATCTTCTTTCATCATCTCCCATCGCATACTTGAAAACTCCCTTCATACGAAACTCATCATAAGCTGATTAGAGTGTTAGTACCCTTAATAAAATAATCCATTACCTACAGGAAATAAATATTTTCATGAAAAGCTTATGTTTCTCATGATTTCCAAGAGGTTTTTGCAAACAAAATAAAGCTTATGATTTGCAAAATGATGAAAACGCAAAACGTGGCAGAATCTGTGAAAAACAGAACAACGGGTAGTAAATAAATTTTTCGGGGTACTTCTGCAACTCAAATCAAAAAACACAGAGCAGATGTGAGAAATAGAATTATATAGAGCATGTTTTCAAAACAATTCAGATCAAAAAGATGATCTAGTGATTTTTGGCGAATTTTTCCGTCAAGCAGACAAAATCTGTTTCTAGACAGCATGTCACAGTTTTTGAACTTTCTTGCAATCGGAGGCTATAACTTGGCACAAAGCTTAAAAATAAAGATAAGATGATTTTTCTAAATAAGTAACAAGCATCAAGACCACTAAAACTGGAAGTAAATACAAATTGGGTTTCCTCCCAACATGCGCTTTGTTTTATGCCTTTGAGCTAGGCATAATGCAAAAAAGATCAAGTATTATCAACTCCATAAGAATAACTTGCCCGAGTAACGGACTCATAAGGTAACTTAATCTTCTTTCTAGGGAAGTGTTCCATTCCCTTTTTAAGGGGGAATTGGAATTTAATGATTCCCTCTTTCATGTCAATGATAGCACCAACGGTGCGGAGAAAAGGACGTCCCAAAATAATTGGACATGAGGGATCACACTCAATGTCCATAATAAGAAAATCAACGGGCATGTTATTATCAATTATAGAAATAAGCACATCATCAATTCTCCCTAAAGGTTTCTTTATGGAAGAATCAACAAGCCGAACACCAAAAGAACATGGATCATAAGATTTCAAATCAAGCATATCATACATTCTTTTGGGCATAACGGAGGCACTAGCTCCAACATCACATAATTCAAAGCAAGAGATATTATTCAATTGAATCTTGACCATAGGATCCCAACCATCTTCTAGTTTTCTAGGAATAGAAGTATCTAGCTTGAGCTTCTCCTCCCTACCTTTGATAAGAGCATTGGTAATATGCTCAGTGAAGGAAATATTGAGTGTACTAGTGTGGGGCTCTTTAGCCATTCCTTGAAAAAAGGTGATCACTTCGGAAAGACTACAATTGTCAAAATCAATATTACTACCATTAATTAAAGTGGTAGTAATGTCATCTAAGATCATTCTTTTAGTATACTCTAAATTCAAAGGACCTTCTTGTCCTATAGTTGAGGTATTAGCATCACCATTAATAGGTCCATTGGGACTAGGAGTGTGATGGGTGCTAAAAGTTTTGAGATCCTCAACAACTTGTACAGTAGCAAGGGTAGTGTGTGTAGGAAGGCTCTTAATTCTCTCTTCCTCTTCTTTTTCTCTATCCCATATATCTTTAAGTTTGGCTATCATTCTTATGTTCTCATTAATTTGGACTTGGATAGCATTCATGGGTGTGGTGTTCCTTTCCTCAAGTGGGGAAGTTCTAATTTTAAGCATCTCTACATCATGAGCTATGTTGTCTACCTTCAAAGGGAGACTATCTATTTTTTTCTAGTTTTTCTTCTACATTCTTATTGAAGGCTTTTTGAGAAGTGATAAAGTCTTTAAGCATGCTCTCTAATTCAGAAGAGGAATTTTTGTGCTAGTATAATTGTTGTTGTTCCCATAGTTGTTGGATGGGAACGGTCTAGGATTGCTACCAAAATTACTCCTATAAGAAATGTTGTTAAAGTTGTTCCTTGAGATAAAATTAAAATCAACTTTCTCTGTTTATTGAGCAACCAAAGAATTTAATGGAACATCATGAGGATCAATAGGAGCTTGCTTATTGAGTAAAGTCATGATTATGTCAACCTTATCATTAAGAGAGGAGATCTCCTCAACAGAGTTTACCTTCCTACCTGTTGGAGCTGTCTCGGTGTGCCATTGAGAATAATTTGTCATCATCTCATCCAATAGCTTTGTGACAACACCAAGTGTAGTTGACATAAAGGTTCCTTCCGCGACCGAGTCTAACAGATTCCGCGTGGTAAAGTTCAATCCTGAATAGGAAGTTTGGATAATCATCCAAGTAGTCAAACCATGTGTAGGGAAATTCTTAACAAGAGATTTCATACGTTCCCAACCTTGAGCAACATGTTCATTATCCGGTTGCCTAAAATTCATAATGTTACTTCTTAACTGGATAATCTTAACAGGTGGGTAATACTTCCCAATAAAAACATATTTGCACTTATCCCAAGAATCCTAGGCAAGGATTGAAGCCACACTTTAGCTCCTCCTCTCAAGGAGAAAGGAAAAGGCTTAAGTTTAACAATATCACCATCTACTTATTTATATTTTTGCATATCACAGAGCTCAACAAAATTGTTCAAGTGCAAGGCAGCATCATCTCCAACACCGTAGAATTGATCTTTTATAACAAGGTTCAGTACAGCAGGTTTAATCTCATAGGACGTACCCCAAGTGGCGGGAGCATTAATAGGAGTGCAGATAAAGTCATTGTTGTGGTGAAGAGGGAAGTCACACAACTAGGTGTTCTTAGTGGAGCCCATAGGAGCAGCAACAAGCAAGAACAAAGCAACTATTTTTTTTGTCGTTTTTGGTATAAGGCTCTAAAGCAAAAACTAGAAAGCAAACTGACAAGACTGAGAAGCAAAGGTAAAGGATAGCGTGCAACTCCCCTATCTTGAAGACTGGAGTCCCCGACAACGGTGCTAGAAAATTTGCTTGATGACGAGATGATGTATATACTTCTCGCTCCTCGTTGGTTACCCCAAGTGGAAGGTTGAGATGTAGTCAGCAGCAAGTTTCCCTTACATGGAGACTGTAAGGTTTATCGAACCAGGAGGACTCCTAGGATCAACAAGTAGGTGTCTCCCACCCTGGCGCTAGAAGAAGACGTGGACCTGCACACACACAAAGGTTGTCAATCTCTCCGGCCTTGTAGTTTGCAAAGGATCAAAACACAAGTGGGAATAGTAATAGTGATTGCAACGGAAAAGTAAATGAAAACGGTAAATAATGGAGGTGTAAACAATGATGGTGATATGGACCGGAGTCACATGATGTTCATTAGTGACGTCTCTCTCCCAAAATATGATAAAAAACTATGCTTGGGTAAACAAATTACAGTTGGTCAATTGACAGAATTATAAACACACCGCAATGCAAAATATGGTATTTGAAAGTTAGAGGCTCAATAGTAATGGGCAGTACGCCAAGACAAGTAGCCTGTTTATTCATCAGCATCTACTTACTAATCATCCACCTTGAGATATCTATCCAGAACATCTCGCCGGTATTAAGTTGCGAGCCCCACCCAAAGTGTAAACTCAAAGCAACAGACAACTGCATTAACGAACTATGTGTAAGGTAAACAATCCTTGCAACCGTGGTCACAAGTACCGTTGTTTTGTCCCTGGTGGCAACAACACATCCCCTGGTCTCATGTTTCTGTCACTCAAGCTAGACATCGAGGGGCATGAACCCACAATCATGCATAACGCTCCCTATTGGAGTTACAATCTACTACTCGGCCAAAGCAATAAATAGCAACGGAGAACATGCATGAATCACTAAGGAACATAATATAAAAGGATAATCAAATATATAACTCATAAAAATTTGAACATAATCTCATAATCCATCGGATCCCAACAAACCGAGCATAGCAATAGCAAGAGAATTACATAGATGCCTTGATCATGTAGGGCAGCTCACAAGGGCTAATCATGGAAGCACAAGATTGGAGAGAAGACATCACATAGCTACTGGTCATGGACTCATGGTCCAAGGAGGACTACTCACGACATGTTCGGGAAGCGTCCATGGCGGTGGAGAAGCTCCCGGAGGTCAATCCTCCCTCTGGCAGGGTGCCGGGAAGAGGTCTCCTCACGCTCCCGATCTCGGAAGCGTTGCGGCGGCGGAACGATGGAGAAATACGTGATTTCGGATCTTCTCGAAGGGTGTTCTCCCGGAGGAGTAAATATAGGTGAAAGGAGGGCACCGGAGGAAGTGGGACCCACCTAGGCTGCCTATGGGCGCGACCAGGGGGTAGGCCACGCCAGGAGGACGCCTGGATGGCCACTGGCCCTCTCTGGCCCATCTTCGGTGATCTCGAAGCTTCTGTTACGTTGATTTTTTATATATTTTTCTCATGATTTTTCAGGCTTCAGAAATTTGGGTAAAAGCCCCTGCAAAATAGACATCAGCAGACATAAACTGGCACTGGGTGCACTGGGTTAGTAGGTTAGTCCAAATATGTGTAAAATGATATAAAAGTGTAGCAAAACATATAACAATGTCACCCAAAAGATCATGGAAGAAGTTGAAATTATAGATACATTTTGGACGTATCATTTGTTGGGGAACGTAGTAATTTCAAAATTTTCCGACGCCATACGAGGATCTATCTATGGAGAGACCAGCAACGAGAGAGGTTGTAGAGCATCTTCATACCTTTGAAGATCGCTAAGCGGAAGCATTACTAGAACACGGTTGATGGATTCGTACTCGCATCGATTCAGATCGAGGTGTGATTCCGATCTAGATGCCGAATCACGACACCTCCGTGTTCAACACACGTGAATCTCGGTGACGTCTCCAACACCTTGAACCAGCAAGGAGGAAGGAGAGGTTGAGGGAGAGCTCTGGCAGCACAACGGCGTGGTGGCGGTGGAGCTACGTGGGACTCCGACAGGGATTCGCCAAGAAACGCGGAGGACGAGGAAGAAGAGAGGTAGGGCTGCGCTGAGAGAGAGAGAGAGAGTTCGTCGTCTCAAAACAGCCCCAACTCATGGATATATATAGGAGGAGAGGGAGGAGGGTTCGCCATCTCCAGGGTTCCCACCCTAGGGGTGGCAGTAGCCCCATCTCGCGCCAGGAGGTGGCGGTCAGGGTAGGGAGAGGAGGGGTGGCGCGCTAGGTGGGTCTGGGCCCCCTCCTGCGCTAGGGTTGGCCCCCCTCCTCCCTGTTCCACGCCTTGGGCTCGGTGGGAGGTGCACCAGCCCACCAAGGGGCTGGTTCCCGCCCACACTTGGACCATGTAGCCTCCCGGGGCTGGTGGCCCCTCCCGTGGACCCCTGGAACCCTTCCGGTAGTCCCGATACGTTAACGGTGACGCCCAAAACATTTATTGTGTCCAAAATCTCACTTCCTATATATAAATCTTTACCTCTGGACCATTCCGGAGCTCCTCGTGACGTTCGGGATCTCATCCGGGACTCCGAACAACCTTTTGTAGCCATGTAAACTATTTCCCTATAACCCTAGCGTCATCGAACCTTAAGTGTGTAGACCCTGCGGGTTCGGGAGACGTGTAGACATGACCAAGACATCTCTCCGGCCAATAACCAACAACGGGGTCTGGATATCCATGTTGGTTCCCAGATGTTCCACGATGATCTCATCGGATGAACCATGATGTCAAGGATTCACTCAATCTCGTATGCAATTCCCTTTGTCTATCGGTATGATACTTGCCCGAGTTTTGATCGTCGGTATCCCTATACCTTGTTCAATATCGTTACCGGCAAGTCTCTTTACTCATTTCGTAACACATCATCCCGTGGCTAACCCCTTAGTCACAATGAGCTCAATATGATGATGGATTACCGAGTGGGCCCAGAGATACCTCTCCGTCACACGGAGTGACAAATCCCGGTCTCGATTCGTACAATTCAACAAACACTCTCGGAGATACCCGTAGTGCACCTTTATAATCACCCAGTTACGTTGTGACATTTGGTACACCCAAAGCACTCCTACGGTATCCGAGAGTTGCACAATCTCACGGTCTAAGGAAATGATACTTGACATTAGAAGAGCTTTAGCAGACGAACAACATGATCTAGTGCTATGCTTAGGATTGGGTCTTGTCCATCACATCATTCCCCAATGATGTGATCCCGTTATCAATGACATCCTATGTCCATGATCAGGAAACCATAATCATCCATTGATCAACAAGCTAGCCAACTAGAGGCTCACTAGGGACACATTGTGATCTATGTACTCACACATGTATTACGGTTTCCGGTTAATACACTTATAACATGAATAATAGACAATTATCATGAACTAGGAAATATAATAATAACCATCTTATTATTGCCTCTAGGGCATATTTCCAACATCATCCACTTCCTTATCCCATCTTTTATCCTGGGACAGATCAATGTAATCCCCAAGGGGTGCGTGAAATATTGTTGCCCTTTGCAACCATTGCCTTTGCAGTTTGAACCATGCGCCCACTTCTGAGGTCCCCTCGCGGGGTTCTCCCCCTTTCCCTTGTTTTCTTACGTGCTCCGTGTCGTAGGGGCCTAGCCCCAAATTGATCCTCAACCGTCACTAGTATATCAGGTTGTAGTTCCTGGACAAAGCCAAGAGGAGATGGGCTCTAGGAGCTAGTGAAGGCTCGTGAGGCCCGTCGCTCAAGAATCTCCCCTTGACTTGCAAGAAAACCGCATCAGAGAAAATGCTGGCAATGGCGAGGCTGCCCGGGGGGTGGGTTGTCATACTTAGTCCTTTTCAACGCCAGTAGTTTGCCACTTGCCAGGGACGCCTTGTGAGACCCTCGAGCGATCCATCTCGAGGAAAAATCATGCACACAAAAGCTTCATTTTGAATGATGCACGCTCGCTAGCTTGCATTTGGGTGTCATGTGAGGAGACCACACACCAAGGGCCTTGATGGGATAATGTGCGCGGGAGCAGGCCTGCGAGCCAGACCCCGGTCCCTTGGATTTTACAACGTTTCTAGGACTAATCTGAGCACATGCATCGTGTCTAGCCCCCGCTCGCGTGAGTCTCAAGGGGAAGCTGACGAGCGCGTGTCGCGGAAGAACGCCAGCAACTGCCGTGTCAAGCATGATTCACTGTGAGGTACGTGCGGCCCATGGGGTTCTCTCAGTTGACTATCCACGAGCGGAGCATGGGGTTTCCACTTGGGTGTGGGCATGATCATGGTTTGATCATTCTGCCAACACGGGGCATGGGGCTTCTGATGACCCAGAAGTATAGGGGATCTATCGTAGTCCTTTCGATAAATAAGAGTGTCGAACCCAACGAGGAGCAAAAGGATCTGACAAGTGGTTTTCAGCAAGGTAATATCTGCAAGCACTGAAATTATCGGTAACAAGTGGTTGTGTGGTGAGATGATTCGTTGCAAGCAACAAGTAACAAAAGTAACAACGGTGCAGCAAAGTGGCCCAATCCCTTTTGTAGGAAGGGACAAGCCTGGACAAAGTCTTATAGGAGGAAAAACGCTCCCGAGGACACACGGGAATTTCTGTCATGCTAGTTTTCATCATGTTCATATGATTTGCATTCGTTACTTTGATAGTTTGATATGTGGGTGGACCGGCGCTTGGGTACTGCCCTTACTTGGACAAGCATCCCACTTATGATTAACCCCTCTCGCAAGCATCCAAAACTATGAAATAAGAATTAAGACAAAGTCTAATCATAGGATTAAACTAGTGGATCCAAATCAGCCCCTTACGAAGCAACGCATAAACTAGGGTTTAAGCTTCTGTCACTCTAGCAACCCATCATCTACTTACTACTTCCCAATGCCTTCCTCTAGGCCCAAATAATGGTGAAGTGTTATGTAGTCGACGTTCACATAACACCACTAGAGGAAAAACAACATACAACACATCAAAATATCGAACGAATACCAAATTCACATGACTACTTATAGCATGACTTATCCCATGTCCTCAGGAACAGAAGTAAGTACTCACAGAGCATAATCATATTCATGACCAGAGAGGTAATGAGTAGCATCAAGGATCTGAACATAAACTCTGCCACCAAATAATCCAACTAGCATCAACTACAAAGAGTAATTAACACTACTAGCAACCTTACAAGTAACAATCGGAGTCGCGAGACGAAGATAGGTTACAACTGACGAACTAGGGTTTGGAGATGAGATGGTGCTGATGAAGATGTTGATGGTGACAAGTCCCCTCCTATGAGAGGAGTGTTGATGATGACGATGGCGATGATTTCCCCCTCTGGGAGGGAAGTTTCCCCGGCAGGATCGTCCTGCCGGAGCTCTAGATTGGTTCT
Organism: Hordeum vulgare subsp. vulgare; assembly: GCF_904849725.1. Lineage (NCBI taxonomy): Eukaryota > Viridiplantae > Streptophyta > Magnoliopsida > Poales > Poaceae > Hordeum > Hordeum vulgare. Next base: position 511,754,371 of record NC_058524.1, on the reverse strand, counting down.
GCTCAAGTTCCGCCTCGTGGCGGTGGAGAATCCTCCAAAAAGCCTCCTCTCAAATTTTTTCGAAAGGAAACTCTTCATATAGCAGAAGAGGGGAGCCAGTGGGCCAACAGGGAGCCCACAAGCCCCCTAGGCGCGGCCAGGGTGTAGGCCGCACCTACCAGGCTTGTGCCCCCCTGGTTGCGCTCCTCTGGCACTTCTTCCACCCAATACTTTTTATATATTCCCAAAAAAATCCACGTTGATTTTCATGGCTTTTGGAGTTGCGCAGAATAGGCATCTCAAACTTGCTCGTTTTTCAGGCCAGAATTCCAGCTGCCGGCATTCTCCCACTTCATGTAAACCTTGCAAAATAACAGAGAAAAGGCATAAGTTTTGTACCATGAAGTGAAATAACAGCCCAAGAAGCGATCAATATCAACATGAAAGCATGATGCAAAATGGACGTATCAACTCCCCCAAGCTTAGACCTCGCTTGTCCTCAAGCGAAAGCGGAGCTCAATAAATATGCCCACATGTTTAGGGAGAGAGGTGTCGACAAAACAAGATACGAACATACATGCATCATGATCATGATCAGAACAGCAATACCAACATATAATCTCTCATGCTAAGGTGACAATTCCTTCACAAATTAAAGTATGGATCAAGAACCTTACCGAGAATTAGCAACCGATAGCCTTTAGTCATTGAAGCAATTGCAATTTATCACAACATGAGAAAGAGTCAAATAAGAGCTTGTAAAACAAATCCACATACTCAATCATCTTTTCGTTCTCTACAATTGCTACGACTGACGTGGTACTCATGAGATCAAAGTTTCAGCTGAACACAGAGAAAGATAGAGGCTTATAGTTTTGCCTCCCAACTGCTTACCTCAAGGGTAATGTCAACAATAATAATTCATGAATGCTTACCTCCAAGTAGACATATGAATATAGATCTTTCCCTAGCATATGACGTTAGCCAAGATAAAGGCGAAACAAGGAATTGGTGAAGATCACCATGATTCTTTCAAGGGCAAAAGGTAAAGGTACAAGATAGGCCGTTCGCAGAGGGGAGCAGAGGTTGTCATGCGCTTTTGAGGTTTGGATGTGTGTCCTCTTAGTGCGGAGGAACGTCACTTTATATTGCCTCCTGTGATAAAGAACTTTATTATGCAGTCTGTCACTTTTATGTCTTCCTCATCACAGGTTCGTACAAAGCTTATTTTCCACACACTAATAGATCATACATATTAGGGAGGAATTTTTATTGCTTGCACCGATGACAACTTACTTGAGGGATCTTATTCAATCCATAGGTAGGTATGGTGGACTCTCATGGCTAAACTGGGTTGAAGGTTTGTGGATGCACAAGCAGTATCTCTACTTGATGCGGGAGTTTTGGCTATTATGAGGTGGAAGCAATCGTCACATGCTAAGGGATCTCTAATCATGTAACATTGCTCAGAACCAAGCAAACCCAATTCATTATGTTGTCTTCCTTGTCCAACATCTACTTCTAAGCAAGCAATAGTTTAGTGAGTGTTCACAATCATAGATGGTGTCAAAGATGATGTATTTATATGTGAACCTCTCCTTCTTTATCACTTCCTATTAATTGCAACAATGACCAAGGTCTACGTTTGTCTACCCTCAACAAGTTTCAATCATCATTCTTTTTATATGTGAAGCCATCACTTCCCATAAGATCATTACATGATTTTTCATGCTTTTGTTCTTTTCTCACTCTTTTGATCATGGCATGAGGCAAAGCCCTCAACTAAGACACTCTTTATTATATGGCTCACGAGCTCGAATACATCAGGGATGACACAAAGCAAAACTCAAGACTAAAACACTAAGACTTTTAATCTACTAGAGAAAAAGAAAACTGAAAAGGAACAAAGTAAAAGAAAAGGTAAAGGCAAAATATGTGATGGTGATACGATAACGGGGCAACTCCCCCAAGCTTGGCACAAGCCAAGGGGATTGCCCATACCCATGCTTAGTTGTCTTCCTTTTGAGGTGAAGGTGGTGGAGTTTTTGCGACATGGGTTTGATCCTCCGTCTTCCAAGGCATAGGTGCTCCATCATGGAAAGATGAACGAGTCTCCGGAATCCTCAAATCTGCAGCCAACCGTATTGTTTTAAATCTATACTCATACTCACAGTTTTGGTTCTGCAGGTCATAGATCTGGGCCTGGAGGTGATCAATCCTATCATAGAGCCTGGAGAGGTGCTTCCCCTCGAGTTTTTTTGTAATGAAACCCTTCATACAGCAGAAGAAGGGAGCAAGTGGGCCAACAGGGAGCCCACAAGCCCCCTAGGTGCGGCCAGGGGGTAGACCGCGCCTACCAGGCTTGTGGCCCCCTGGTTGCGCTCCTCTCGCACTTCTTCCGCCCAGTATTTTTTATATATTCCCAAAAAATCCACGTTGATTTTCATGGCTTTTGGAGTTGTGCAGAATAGGCATCTCAAACTTGCTCATTTTTCAGGCCAGAATTCCAGCTGCCGGCATTCTCCCTCTTCATGTAAACCTTGCAAAATAAGAGAGAAAAGGCATAAGTATTGTACCATGAAGTGAAATAACAGCCCAAGAAGCGATAAATATCAACATGAAAGCATGATGCAAAATGGACATATTAGCTTCCACTCGGTCGTGGGCATGGTCGTAGTTCAAACGTCCCGCCAGCACTGAGCATAGGGCTTCCACTAGGGCATGGGCGGGAACTCTGTTCCATAATCTTCGTGGCATGTACAACCCCATTTTGTTCACGTGTGTGGCGGGCATGGCAGAACTAGTGGAGGTGTCGGATGCTCCAGGCGTGGGGCTCACGAGCTCCTTCCTCGGTACTCGGGCGGTTTGCGCCAAGCTCTTGACGCATTTGAGTGCTCATGTAACCTGTGACATGGGGTGAAGCGCGTCGGGCGGCCGTCTCGAGGCCATTGCATGAAAAGGTCGGTCACCAACGACCCAAACAAGGTGACGTGTGTGGGTGTGACCCACCAAAGAGAGCTGGGTCACTCGGGTCTAGCGATGCTCCAGGGATAGACCTGCACATAGACGCACTGTCGAGTTCCTCCATGGAATGATCAAGGGAAAAGTCACCGGAAGCATGATGCCCGAGGTGGCGAAACACCAAATTAGCAGTCATACAAATAGGGTCGCGCCTTAACTTACATACTCGCGATGATTCCATGAAAGGGCGAGACACCAAGGACCTCTGTGAGGTGACGTGCGCGGGAGCATACCTGCGAGACAGATCTCGATCACTTGGATTTATCAATGCTGCATGGACGGATCTGAGCACACACGCCGTGTCGAGCCCCCGGTCATGGGACGGCCGATGGAAGAGTCAGGAGGATGCGATGATATCAGGTGGTGATGAGGCACCAAACACAAGGTTTGGGAAAATGCCATAAACTCAATGAAATATAACCAGATTCGCTACACGACCAAAAACTGAGGATGCTGCAAGGACGAACCCTTGCCAGCCTCAGGATAATGCAGCCCGAAGGGCGCCCTCAATTTGAACAAACCAAATTCACGTGGCAATCATGCTGCTGTGGAAGCGTCATGCTTCTTGGCAAAGCATGCCACGTGGGTTCACCTCTCAGGGACCGGTTGGCCCGTGAGGTCTTGAGGGATCGCGAGGGCTCGATGTCTCGCGAGGCGCCATCGCGAGCTGCGCCAGCCTTTAGAAGGTTGTGCTGACATTCCCCAAGCCAAAGGGCATGCCTACGTAGTTGGTGGTGACGCCGTGCTCAGGCCAACGCGCGATGGCCAGAAGAGGTCCCGGGAGCTGGCCATGTTGAGGCTCACGGTGTTGACGCACACGTGCACCTTACTGTTCTCCTCAAGGGCGGCAGATGAGTTGATGGCACGTACCGAACAACACTCGCCGCCCATGTCCCAAGCTTCTCGCAGCTTGTCAATCTCTTGGGTGATGAAATCTTGTGCCCCTCGCGCGTGGCACCGTATTCCTTGCTTGCGGGGGGGCGCATTGAAGCACGCCTCCAAGTGGTGCCCGAGCACCTCCCTCGTCACACTGGTCAGGTCAGACACTTTCTAGGTGGAAGCCCTCGAGCCTGGCCCTAGGGAGGTGCGAGGCACGCCTCCATATGTTGGGAGGAGACACGCGCCGTCAGCGAGCACGGGGCTCGCAGTGCTAGCATCAGGCGTTGTATTCTTTGCCTCGGTGGGGCCTTGGACGGGCAACGACTACTTGCTTCTTGGGGGCGCGGCCTCAAGGGGCCCATCACATCCCTCGTCATTGGAATGCTCAACCGTGGCAACTTTGTAGGCACGCTCGAGGGTGATGACACCGCTGCAGCCAATCATCTTGAGGATGTTGTAGCCGTGGTGGGTCGCCGCCATGAATATGGCAAGCGCCGGGTATCCCAGGATTGCATTATACGGGAGGCCGATGTGCGCCATGTAGAATTCAATGAACTCTATGTGGTAGTTGTCGCGCGTGCCGAAGGTGATAAGGAGGCGGACTTGCCCTAGGGGAAAGGTGGAGCCATCGGTTACCCCAGAAAATGGCCTGATAGGCATCAAGTGGTCGTAGGGAACCTAGAGTGTCTCGAAGGTCCCGACAGAGAGCACATCGAGGCTGGCACCTCTGTCGATGAGAGTCTTGGTGACTGAGACGTTCCTGATGGTGGGAGTGCACATCATGGGAAGTGCGCCCGTGGCCGCTGTGGACTTATGGCCATCCTTGGAGTCGAAGGAGATGGCGTACTACGACCATTTGAGGGGTTGCGCGGCCTCCGACCATAGGAGGGAAGTGTTCACCGCGTGAAAGAACTACTTGAACATGCAGTCCGACGTGAGGGCATGGCCTCCGCCGAGGATACACGCTATCGCGCGAGGCTCCTGATAGCCCCGAGCCACCTCGGCATGCTGGTTGTTGAAAGTGCGTTATATCGACTAGAGGGGGGTGAATAGGAGATTTTTATAATTTCATCACTTAGGAATTCATTGTGAGGAAAGTCCTCAGTCATGAACTGAGTGCAGCGGAAATAGTACAGGATCAGGTGTGCAAAAACGTCTACAACAAAGTACTCGATGAGATTTCAGAGATTTGGTTTGCACAGATTGCAAGTACAGAGTACACAGGTGAAGATTAACTCAAGTGAAGAATTTTAGGTTGAGGAAATTCAGGGAAAGTCTTCACACAAATTCTTCAAACAGTACAGATGAAAGTCTTCAACATACAATTGAGGAAATGACAGAGTTGAACAAATAGAACACGTAGCTCGATGAAGACACTTGTTGATGACCCGGTTCCAACTGATGTGATAGTTGTACGTCTGGTTCAGAGTGGCTTGGATTTGGAACCAAAGGACACACAGTCCCGGGACAAACAGTCCCTACCGTATTCTCCTTGAGCTAGGAACACACAATCCTCGCCCAACACTCGTGGTAAGTCTTTAGGGCAGACTTTGAAACCCTCACAAACTCGGTCACCCGGCGATCCACAATTGGCTGCTGGATGCTCTAGACCATGACACCTAACCGTCTGGTTGATACACAGTCATCAAAGGTAACAAGCGTTGGTTCCACAGAGGAACAACTTCTTCAGTGATACTCAATCACTTGGGTTTTTGGTTTGGATTTGGTGTTTGGGGTATTTCCTCACTCGATGATTTTCTCTCAAAGGCTCTAAGGAATTGGGTTGCTCTAAATGAGTAGCGTCAGATTCTCTCGGAGCAGCCGACCAAGTAGTGGTTGTGGGGGGGCTATTTATAGCCTGGGAGCATCCCGACATGATTTGACATAAATGCCCTTTAATAATATTGCCGTTGGGTGGATAAGATCGGTGAAGTGGCGGGTGACGCGGCAACGGTCAGAACTTTCAACTATGAAAGTCCTCATGTCTCTCATATTCCTCACTTTGAGGCTTTCGTAGATTTAGGCTTGGGTTGAGCATCATGAGGAAATTCGTTCCGTAGTTTTACCTCCACCCCCTTTAACAGTACGGTGTTCCTATGACTCAAGTGTAAAGAAAATGAAACAGAAGGAGTAAATCTTCTCGCTTCAAAGTCTTCAAAGTGTTTTCTTCAGGACACACCGAATTCATCATCTTCAATATCTTCGTGAGGAATATCAATTTCTTCGCGATCAAAGTCTTCAAGGAATGACCAAAGTCTTCACCCGAAGACATACCCTTTTAGGGGTTGATATTAATCGAATAACTGAAACTCCTGAGCGACTTATAGAGCATGTGTACACTCACAAACATATTAGTCTCTTAACCTATACGTCTTCAAACCACCACAATCACTAAGGGGCACTAGATGCACTTACAATCTCCCCCTTTTTGGTGGTTGATGACAATTAGGTTAAGTTTTCAACAGTGATAATAATATGGAATGTGAGTACAAAGTTTGAGGAATTTGAAGTCAAGATACACAGAAACTCTCCCTGAAGATGTGCATGTTTTGAGGAATTTGCTTTGAATAGAAAATGCACATTGATGATATATATCATGGCGATCTCCCCCTATATCTTGCAACTCATGCATGCATTTGACATATAGTGTGGGGAATTTAGAAATGCATGATGAAAAATGGTGTCTGACGAATTTCAGCATGCGTGCATTAATAAACTTTGAGGAATAAGCATGCGAGGAAAAACGTTCAAAAGAGCTAGAACACCGTCGGGCTTAAGTTACAACTCATTACATCGAAAACTTTAGAAGAACCAAGAGTTTGTAACTTAACAAAGTTTATAAGCCCATAAGTAGAATCCCGCTTGAAGACTAACTCTCATATTTCTCCCTCTTTGTCATCAGGTGATGAAAATGGACAATACTGAGGACTAACACCCTTGAAGAATTTCACTTTTGTGTTGATGTAGAGGCGTGAGCATCCTTGGAGGCACACTTCTTGGTTGGACCAGTTGCAGTATCCTCAGGTTCTTCATCTGATTCTGCAGTGCAGAACGAAGTTAATGAGCTGTCCTCCAAGTCAGGAACAGGAATTGGCTTGAATTTCTTCTTTGGAAGACCAGTCAAAGTCGTGAGTAAATTCCAGTTCTTCAAGTTCCTCAGGAGTCTTGAGGTGAGCAAAGGTGGCCCAAGTGCGATCAAATACCTCATGAAGATAATAGTGATTTTTCTTCACTGCATTTTGAGTCTCGTTGAGGGTTTTCACAATCGATCCAAACTAAAGTTTTACCCACTTGTGATTGAGGAGAAGCTCTCTGTTAGGCATCATCCTTGGGGCAGTTGGGCTTGGAGGTTTTGCTCTGCCATCAGATTCTTGAGTGGCAGTGTCATCATATGAGGAATAAGAGGCAACCTTGCGAAATTGACCATCCAGGGGTCGATTTCCTTCATCAATCATAGACTTGCCTTTGCCTTCAACAGGTTCAAAAGTGTTCTTGATGACTTTGAGAGGCGGCAGATAGCCGAGGAGATTCTGAAAGTCAGTTTGGTACTTGATGGAAGATCTATTTCTGACGAATCTCATGATCCAAGTTGCATAAATTTTCAGCTCAAATGGTGACAAAGCATTTTCAGCCAAAGTCCTGAAGAAGAAATCGTCAAGATTCATTTTGTTGCCATGAACAACGTGAAACAGGATATTATTCATGATCCCAAAAACATCTTCTTCCTTATCATGCCCCTTGATTGGTGCGATGGAATATGATAGTATTCTGTAAACTATCTTGGTCACATACATCAATTCCTTCACCAGGAATCTGGTCCTAGGAGGTTGACCTGGAGCCAAAGTTTTCATGAGGACTTCCATTATATGATTTGGTAGTTATCTTTCATCATAGAGTCTAATTGCTTCATCTGAAGGAATTGGTAGTGGACTAGCTCGAAGCAATTTTGTGGCTGGAGCTTTGTAGTGAGTGTGCTGTGTCATCCAGTCCAGACCCCATGATTTGACGTCTTTGGGGTCACCAGAGATGTGCAGTGTGGCATAGAGCTGAAGAATGATGTCGGTATTCTAATCACCAATAGATGTGCAGAATGGCAATAGCCCTGCATCGTGAAGAACACTGAGTATTGGGGTGAAGCAAGGAACTTCCTCCATGTCACAATGAGGAATATGGGTGTGATGAAATATCTTCCTTCTTCCACAGAGCACAGAAGCATAGTAGTTCAGTTGAGTTCTCGTCCTGAACTTTCTGTTCCTGATGCGAAGCCTATCGTAAGGGTTTTCTCCTGTGAAGAAATGGTGTTCATCATAGAAGTCTTTCTTCTGAAACTTTGGCCTTTTGGAGAAGGGCTGATGAGGCTTTGGTTGAAGATTATGATGTTGTTCATTTTGAGGAGTTGTGGCCACCACAATTGCAGTTTCAGGATTTACCACTACAATTGCAGTTTCAGCATTTTGAGCAGGAGCATGTTCTTCAGCTTGAGGAATTTGCTGGTCCGTGGGAGCAGATGCGGTTTTTGCTGCTGCAGTTTCCTTTTCAATTTCTTCAGCTGATGCAGCTGATTCTTGGTCTTGTGCTGATTCCACATGTGCGCTCTTTTATTCAGATCTAGTCAGAATCTCAATGGCTAAATGAGTTTGAGGAATTGGAGATGTTCTTGGCGAGTTTGGGTGAGCATCTTCCTAGAACTCGTCATGGATAACACGTGTGCTGCATCCAATGTCTTCATCACCCTCCTTTTCTTCAGCAGTCATTGGAGGTGTTGTGACTTGAGGAATTTCATCTCCTTGAATTTCCTCATCCATTGGTATGGATGCACCAGAGCGATTGTCATCCATTTCCTCATCCTATTCTGGAATGATGTCTTCTTCACCGAATGGAACAATCATATATGATGGTGCTACATTGAGGGCGTAGCATCCACTCGGGCTGATTATGAGGTAGGCATAGTCTTCATGCGTTTTGCCTCTGAAGACTCTGAAGTAGTTGAAGCTTTTCTCTTTTTATCTTCTTTTTCAGCAGCTTTTGTTTTCTTCATGTCTGCTGCAGACGAAGGTGTCACTTTCTTCACCTTAGAAGACTTAGGTGAAGGAGCATTTTCATCAAGCATTGCGTTGGCACTGTCTGGCATGGCAGATTCTTCAGCTGAAATATTCTGAGAAATTTCATCAGCAATTGGTTCTTCATTTTCATCATCCTCATCCATTTGCACAGTATAGGTTGGTTGAGGATTTGTTGGCTGCTTTGGACCGGCAACCCTGCTGTTGTATTCATCAATTGCAATAGTTGCGGCTTTGACAAATTGCACTTTGACACCCTTTTGATCAGCATGAAGACTTGTGTATCTGTTAGTGAGGGTTTTCAGCTCTGCTTGAGTAGAAACAAGTTTGTCACGCGACAACTTAAGGAGCTTCTGCTTCAAGTATTTCTCCTTTTTAATCTTGCAAGCCTATCTTGTTTGGTTTGTTGATCCTTCCATTTTGCTTCATTGATGAATGAAGCAACCATATGACTTACTCCAGGAGGAAGCTTCAAGTCATCAATTGGTATGTTTGGATCGACACACCAAATATCGATGAAGTTCAGCAGTACTTTAGGATCCAGTGCAAGGGGAATGGTGCTACGAGTGGCTTGTGCAAATCTTTCTTGCTTGTTCCTTATGCTGGCTTGAAGAGTTTCATCATCATATTCTTCACTTCCTTCTAATGCAGACGGAATGTTGACGACTTTGCTTGGACTTGGCCTGGTACCTCTACGAGCAGTCATCTTAGTCTTCAACAGACTAGGTGAAGATTTTGAAGTTGAGCCTCTGGCTGATGGTAGAGAGGAACCTAGATTCTCAATCTGATGTGACTGCAGAGAAGGTGAAGACTTGGCAGTTATTACAATTTTGTGAGGAATTAGCTCTTTTGATACTGCTAATGAGGCTTTTGGTTTGAGACTTGGTTTCTTCAACAGAGCCTTCTTCTGAGGTTTTTCTATAGCACATGCCTCAGCAGCACAAGAAGTGGCAGCTGTAGCTGCAGCAAAAGAGTCCTCATTGAATTTTGTGACATCATCTTAGCCTTTTTCTTCAGCTTTGACAAATACTTGTCTTTTTCATCAGGATAATCCTCAATTGTGGCTACACTTGAGGGATGTGCTGCTTGTTGATCTCCCTGTGGCAACCTTTTGCACAGACGTTCGAGGGCAAACTTCTTGGCATATTTTGGAGTGACATGTCTATATTCCTTCCACTCCTTCACACATGTGTGTTCAGTCTTTTGAAGCATTATCTTGTGTTTAGACATAGTCTCTTTACCATGAATTTCTTCATCTGGTGCAGTACTCAACATATGTCTCTTCAAGTATCTCAAAGGTCGTGTTCTGTTCCACCTTCTTGCCACCCTTCTGTTTTCTGTCTTCCTCCATTTTCTTCAGCTGAGATTTTTGCTGAGAAATTTGTATTCTTGATGATTCTGAGGACATAGGTAATGTTTCTTCTAGAAATGCTACAAGTGAGTTAAGTTGATGAGAACCTGGTGATTCATCACCTAACATTTTGTACCTGTGAACAGAGTATAGGTGCGAAGAATTTGGAGAGGTCATATGCGTTTTCAGATTTGAGGAAATTGAAAAATTACTTAAGTTGAGGAATCTGACCAGTGAGTTGAGGAATTTGACTAAGCATTTTGTTCTTGGGTTCCAGAGTTGTGCAGATTCGAAAATTTACACAATTGAGGAATCTCGTGAAGAAGTTAGTGGCTTAGTGAAATTCATCAAGTGTTCTAGACATCGGTGTGCACAGCTGAGAGATTTTCTCTGGAAAAACCGATTTCACAAATCTTAAGAGAGTAAAGATATCAATAGGGGCAGTAAAATAGGATTTTAATTACCCTGTGCGAAGAATACGGTGAAGTGAGGAGATAAAAGTAGAAGTTCTTCGGTCCAGAGCTTCAGTGTCCTAACTTGGCGACTGAAGACGGCTACGGCGGCGGCAGAGAAAGTTGTTCCGCTATCGGCGTGAGTCCGATGATGGCGAGGGCGAGGGAGTGGAGCTTTTCCTCACTGGTGCAAAGATGCTAGCGGCAATGCTAGGGTTTTGAGCTCGAGCGGAGAAGACGAGAGGGAGAGAAGAGTTTTGACTAAGGGGGGTAAGGGGATATTTATAGCTCAGGTGAAAACGGTCCGGGGCAAAACTTTTGGACCGAACTGCCCTCGCCCTTTCGTCTATGCATGACACGTGCTACCCACGATCGAAGCGGTGGAGATCATGGTTATCCGTTCGTGAGTAGTGGGTGCGATTACTGTGATAACGTTATTTTTTTCAATTTTGAGGATCTTGTTTCAAAGTCCTCAACAGACAAGGACTCAGTGAGGATTTGAACAAGTGTCAAACAGAACGCATATGAAGAATTGAGAATAGACTGGGTTGCTCTTAGCATAGAGGGGAGTCGGGTCCGATCACATTCACTTAGAAGAAATACTAACTTGAAGATTGAGCAATAAGTGAGTGTTGTTGAGGACAATGAAAGCTCATTAATATATATATATATATATATATATATATATATATATATATGGTCAAATGAAGATCATCACGAAAAGTTTTGAAGAAATTGAAAAATTTGAGAAATGTATGAAAAGTCTCAGATTCAAGAATTTCAACTTGAAGAATTTCCAACTTGAATAATTTCAAAGTTGGTTGGTGGCGTGACCCACCGTATAAGAATGATGATTTCAGGCGCCACATACAATTGTCATAGGGCCCTCAGAACCAAATTCTTCATTGATTTCTTCACACTTAGAGTGATATTCTTCATTGATTGAAGAAAATCGTTACTTTGTGTGTTGCACATCTAAGTCATCAATTTTGCATAACTGTTAGCATGTGTGCATGTTTACAAGACATTTTAAGATTCTAGGATATTTAGCTCACATCGCAAATTGCAAAACCTTCTCTCATCCAAGGGCTTTGTGAAGATATGTGCTAGTTGATCAGCAGTCTTCACATGGTCGATGATGATATTGCCCTTGAGGACATGGTCTTGAAGAAAATGATGACGAATCTGGATGTGCTTGGTCTTTGAGTTTTGTATTGGGTTGTAGGCGATCTTGAGTGCACTCTCATTGTCGCAGTTGAGGGGCACATTCTTCATGTTGATGGCGTAGTCTCTGAGGGTTTGCGTCATCCATACAAGTTGAGCACAACAAGATCTGGCAGCAATGTATTCAGCTTCGGCGGTGGAGAGTGATACACAGTTCTGCTTCTTTGAGGACCAGCACACTAATGATCTTCCTAGGAAATGGCATGTGCCTGACGTTGACTTGTGATTCACACGGTCACCAGCATAATCAGAATCAGAATATCCAACGAGGTGAAGATTTGAGCCCTTGGAGTACCATAATCCTAGTGTTGGTGTGTGAGCTAGACATTGAAGAATATTTCACAACCTTATGGTGTGATTCCTTTGGTTTTACTTGAAAACGAGCACACATGGAAACACTAAGCATAATATCTAGCCTAGATGCACATAGGTACAATAAAGAGCCGATCATAGAATGATATACCTGTTGATCGAAATCTTTACCATTTTCGTCAGTGTAGAGGTGTCCGTTGGTAGGCATAGGAATCTTGACGCCTTTGCATTCATGCATGCCAAATTTCCTCAGAACATCCTTGAGGTATTTCTCCTGAGATATGAAGATGACATTGCGTTGTTGACGAATTTGCAGAATTAAGAAGAATTACAGCTCCCCCTTCATGGACATTTTATATTCGTCATCCATCATCTAGGCAAATTCATCACTGTAACGTTTGTCAGTACAACCAAAAATAATGTCGTCGGCATATATTTGGCACAAAAATAGTTTGTTGTCATAGGATTTGAAAAGAGTAGGATCAAGTGAACCGGGTTTGAAACCTTTCTTCATGAGGAATTCCTTCAATGTATCATACCACGCCCGAGGGGCTTGCTTGAGGCCATATAGTGTCTTTTTGAGTTTGAAGACTTTGTCAGGGTTCTTTGGGTCTTCAAAACCTGGTGGCTGAGCAACATATACTTCTTCCTCAAGCCTACCATTGAGGAATGCACTTTTCACATCCATTTGATATAGAGTAATATTGTGATGGTTAGCATAAGCAAGTAATATTTGAATAGCTTCAAGTCTAGCAACAGGTGCAAAAGTTTCATCAAAGTCAACTCCTTCAACCTATGTGTAGCCTTGGGCTACAAGTCGTGCCTTGTTCCTCGCAACCTGACTATCAACATCTTGCTTGTTTCGGTAGATCCACTTGGTGCCGATGATATTGTACTTGCGAGGATCTGGTTTTTGACGAGTTCACATACGTCATTTAGCTTGAACTGAAGAAGTTCATCTTGCATGGCTTGAATATACTCAGGTTCCATGATGGCTTCAGGAACTTTTGAGGGTTCTATGCTAGACACAAATGAGGAATGCCCACAAAAGTTAACTAAATGTGAAACTTTTGAGCGAGTGAGAGGACCTAGAGCATTGATGTCATCGAGGATTTTTTCAAGTTCCACTTCATTTGCAATCCTTGGATGAGTTGGTTGAAGACTTTGGTTGGGCTGAGGAATTTGCTCTGTAGCGTTTTCCTCAGGTGCACCTGCTTGAATTTCCTCAGTGTTGGGGACGACTTCTTCAACACGGGGTTGTTCATTAGTAAGAATAATATCTTCAGTAGCCTTGTGCTTAATAGATTCCTCAAGAGTCAATTTATCTGGCACATGAGACAGCTGCTCTCTTTGCGAGCCGTTAGTTTCATCTAATCGCACATCTACAGTTTCAACAACCTTGTTGTGATAGGTGTTGAAGACTTTGTAGGTGTGCGAGTCCTTTCCGTAACCAAGCATAAAACCCTCATGTGCTTTACGTGGAAACTTTGAGCTATAGTGAGGATTTCTAATCCAACATCTTTTACCGAGGACTTTGAAATAACTTACATTGGGTTTGTTCTCAACGAGGAGTTCATATGAGGTTTTCTTGAGGACTTTGTGAAGATATACCCTGTTGATGATGTGGCAAGCAGTGTTAATTGCTTCAGGCCAGAAGCAGCGGGGAGTATGATATTATTCAAGCATAGTCCGTGCCATTTCAACCAGAGTCATGTCCTTGCGTTCAACGATGCCATTGTGTTGAGGAGTATAAGGAGCAGACAATTCGTGAGTAATACCAAGTTCATCAAGATAATCATTAAGACCAGTATTTTTGAATTCAGTCCCAATATCACTCCTGATGTGTTTGATCTTGACGCCGAAGTTCGTCGAGGCCCTTGAAGAAAACCGTTTGATAACTTCCTGCACTTCAGTTTTATACAGAATGATGTGTACCCAAGTATAGCAAGAATAGTCATCAACAATAACAAAGCCATATAAAGATGCTGCATTGGTTAGAGTCGCATAATGAGTAGGTCCAAACAGATCCATGTGAAGCAATTCAAACGGACGATTAGTAGTCATGATAGTCTTCGAGGGGTGTTTGTATCTAGTTGTTTTTCCACACTCACAAGCACCGCAGAGATGGTCCTTGAGGAATTTGACGGATTTGATGCCAATGACATGCTTCTTCTTCGCTAGTGTGTGCAAATTCCTCATGCTTGAAGGACCAAGTTGTCGATGCCATAGCCAGCCTTTTGAGGTTTTTGCTAGTAAGCATGTGGCTGGTTGAGGACCAGTGGAAAAATCAACAATATACAAATCCCCTCTCCTAAAGGCTTCAAAGACTTTGGATTTGTCAGATTCCGTGATGACTACACATCTATATTTTCCAAATATGACAATCATATCAAGATCACAAATCATTGAGCCTAACATGAGGTTAAACCTAAGGGATTTGACAAGCATGACTTTGTCCATGTGCCGGTGCTTGGAGATAGCCACTTTACCAAGTACCAATACCTTGCTTTTACCTTTATCAACATAAGTGACTTGCTTCAGTGGTGATGGAGTCAGTGGTATATTCATCAATAAGCGCTTATCACCAGTCATGTAATTTGTGCAACCACTGTCAAGAACCCACTATGTATTCTTGGGTTTGTCATCATGTAGATGAATTAGTACAACTTACCATCTCATATGCTTCAGACTTGAAGAATATGATATCAATTTCATCAGATAAGAATTTCATTATAAACAGTAAATTTGAGGATGAGTGAAGTGTTATCATTTCATCATTTTTAGCTTGCGTCCAATCAAACAATTTCCTCACGTCTCGAGCAAATTCTTCAGATGATGACTTTCATCTGGAGACCTGACTTGCAGAAGTAATTAGTTTAATTTCTTCACCACCCACATCTGAAGGGGCGGCAAAGAGTTCATCATCCTGCAAGCACCATATGAGAATGGAGGTATTGAAGCTAATGCACTTCTTTTCAGAGTAGGGGGGTTAGAGTACTCAAATGAATAGGCAGAGAAATTCTTTGAGGACGTATCAACATAATGATTTGAGGAATAACGCTCATATTCATATTCCTTGTAGTTTCCCTGCATATCAGAAGCATTAGTGCGAGTACGAGCATAATATTGACCATTTGAGGAATTTGATCCTCGTGAAGACTTTGGTCCACCTAAGGAATTTGATCTGGGGTTCTGGTTCTTCACAGGTGGTGTCATGAGGACATTCACCTGAAGATTTTCCCTGCAACTTTTGGGGACCCAGATTTTCCTCACGGGTGGTCCATTCCTGTAGTTAGTTCCACCATATCGAGCAAATACTTCACCGGATTGATTTTTGAACAGTTTATAGTTGGAGTCAAATGACTCATCAGAGGAATAGGACATTTCACATGCAAGTCCTGTTAGAGTGGATGGATCAATGGAAGGGAATTTAGCAGCAACCCATGAGGTTTTGGGGTACTACTCAGGTATCCAGTATGATCCATCAGCATTCAATTTCCTCTTAAAGGCAATGCCCTCTTTCCTCGGGTTCCTATTCAGAATCTGCTTTTTGAGCACGTCGCAAAGGGTTTGATGCCCTTTGAGACTTTTGTATATGCCTATCACATACAATTCCTTCAACCCTGCATTTTTATCAGTAGCATTTGTGGTTTACTCAAGTGAAGAATTTGATACCACGGGAATAGTTGAAGAATTTGTAGCGATAGAATCATTTGATGATTCTCGTGAAGAATTAGCACTTTCATGCTCGATGCATTTCAGACATGGTGGAATGAGTTCAACCTGAGCGGTACTGATCTGTTGAGCAAGCAATGAATCATTTTCCATTCGAAGATCATCATGAGACATTCTTAACTTCTCAAGATCAATCTTCCTTTGAAGAAATTCATAGGAAAGTTTCTCATGATCAGCCAAGAGTGTGCCATAACGATCTTGAAGACTATCAAAACTAGACTGAAGACTTTTCACATCTTCAGTGAGGACTTGAGTACGATTCATTTCATGATTCAACAGGTCATTGCTTTTTTCTAGCAGTTTCTGAAGCTTTTAATGAAACTTTGTTGCCTAGTGGCAATGTTGGCAAGTTTATAGTAACTGGGTTTTTGATAATCATCAGGTTCACAGTCACTAGCATCAGAGGAGGAAGTATGGTTTGGTACCTTTGAACCTTTTGCCATGAAGCAATAGGTTGGAGCGAAGTCATCAGCATATTCATCAGTGTAGATAGCGTTGTCATTTTCTTCAAGGTTGAAGATTGACTTGCTGACGAATGTGGTAGCCAGTGCAAGACTTGCCACACCACACCGTGAATCCACTTTAGAACCTTCCTCTTCATCACATTCCTGAGATTCTTCTTCAGAATACATTTCCTTGCCAATGAGTGCCCGAGCCTTTCTAAAACTGGTCTTCTTGTGCGATGAGGATTTCGAAGATGAGGATTCTGACTATTTCTTATTTTTCTTTGAGTCATCAGAACTTTCATCCTTGTATTTCTTCTTCCTTGATTCTTTCACCCAGTGAGGACAATCAGCAATGTAGTGACCAGATTTCTTGCTTTGTTGCAGGTTCTTTTCTTGTAGTCTTCAGATGAAGATTCTCATTTCCTCATATCTTTTCTTGAAGATTTTTCGAACTGGCCACACTTTGTGAACTTCTGGAATTTCCTCACGAGCATTGCAAGTTCCTGTCCAAGTTCTTCAGGGTCACCAATGTTGCAATCCGGTTCTTCTTCTTCAGATGAGGAAATAGCCTTAGCCTTCAGCGCACGAGGTCTTGAGTAGCTTGGTCCATACAGATCTCTCTTTTCTTCTTGTTGGTATTCATGAGTATTGAGTCTCTCAAGTATATCAGCAGGATCAAGAATCTTGTAGTCTCTTCGTTCTCGAATCATCAAAACCAGTGTGTCAATGATAGATCAAGAGATCGTAGGAATTTCTTCACAACTTCATGGTCAGTGATGTCTCTAGCTCCAAGTTCTTGGATTTCATTTGAGATGTCAGTGAGGCGATCAAATGTATCTTGGCAGCTTTCATTGTTAAGCCTCTTGAAGCGATTGAAGAGATTGCGAAGAACATCGACACGAGAGTCACGTTGTGTTGAGACTCCCTCATTGACCTTGGATAGCCTATCCCAGATAAGCTGTGTTATGCCCAAAGCACTCACTCTGCCATACTGACCTTTGCTCAGATGGCCACAGATGATATTCTTCGCTTACGAGTCAAGTTGCTTGAACTTCTTCACACCAGCGGCAGATATAGTAGCATCGATGGAAGGAATGCCATTTTCCACAATATACCAGAGATAATTTCAATTGCTTGAAGATGCATCTGCATCTTCGTCTTCCAATAGGGGAAGCCCTTTCCTTTGAAGGTAGGGCATCCTGCAGTAACCTTGATCATACCTGCAGTCGACATAACTAAAACTCCATGCGGTTAAACCAAAACTCACACAGAACAAGGGAGTACCTTGCTCTGATACCAATTGAAAGTGCGTTATATCTACTAGAGGGGGGTGGATATGAGATTTTTATAATTTCATCACTGTGGAAACTCCTTGCGATGAAAGTCCTCAGTCATGAACTGAGTGCAGCGAAAATGTTACAGGATCAGGTGTGCAAAAACGTCTACAACAATGTACTTGATGAGATTTTAGAGATTCGGTTTGCACAGATTGCAAGTTCAGAGTAAGCAGGTGAAGATTAACTCAAGTGAACAATTTGAGGTTGAGGAAATTCAGAGAAAGTCTTTAGACAAATTCTTCAAACAGTACAGATGAAAGTCTTCAACGTACAATTGAGGAAATGAGATAGTTGAAGAAATAGAACCCGTAGCTCGATGAAGACAGTTGTTGATGACCCAGTTCCAACTGTTGTGACAGTTGTACGTCTCGTTCGGAGCGGCTTGGTACTGAAACCAAAGGACACACAGTCCCTACCGTATTCTCCTTGAGCTAAGTACACACATTCCTCGCCCAACACTTGTGGTAAGTCTTCAGGGCAGACTTCCAAACCCTCACAAACTCGGTTACCCGGCGATAAACAATAGACTGCTGGATGCTCTAAACCATGACGCCTAACCGTGTGGTGGACACACAGTCCTTAAAGGTAACACGCGTCGCTTCCACACATGAACAACTTCTTTAGTGATGCTCAATCACTTGGGTTTTTGGTTTGGATTTATTGTTTGGGGTATTTCCTCACTTGATGATTTTCTCTCGAAGGCTTTGAGGAATTGGGTTGCTCTAAATGACTAGTGTTAGTTTCTCTCGGAGCAGCCGACCAACTAGTGGTTGTGGGGAGGCTATTTATAGCGTGGGAGCATCCAACATGATTTGACATAAATGCACTTTAATAATATGACCGTTGGGTGGATAAGATCAGTGAGGTGGCGCGTGTCACGGCAACGGTCGTAACTTTCAACTGTGAATGTCCTCATGTCTCGCATATTCCTCACTTTGAGGTTTTGGTAGATTTAGGCTTGGGTTGAGCATCATGAGGAAATGTGTTATGTAGTTTTACCTCGACCTTCTTTAACAGTACGACGTTTCTATGACTCAAGTGTAAAGAAAATGAAACATAAGGAGTAAATATTCATGCTTCAAAGTCACCAGAGTGTTTTCTTCAGGACACACCGAAGTCCTCATCTTAAATATCTTCATGAGGAATATCTATTTCTTCGCAATTTCTTCGCGGTCAAAGTCTTCAAGGAATGACCAAAGTCTTCACCCGAAGACATACATTTTTAGGGGTTGATATTTATCAAATAACTCAAAATCCTCAATGACTTATAGAGCTTGTGTACACTCACAAACATATAAGTATCTTAACCTATAAGTCTTCAAACCACCAAAATCACTAAGGGGCACTAGATGCACTTACAGTTGTTGTCCTTCCTCTTGGGCAGCGACGACAACGACGGAAGAGCGGTGTTGTCCTGAGGGCGTAGCTTGCGAGGCCTTTCTTGGGGCGCCCTCATGAGTTGTCCTTGTAAGGCTGCTTGTGCTAGCCCTAGCGACAGTTGCCATTACAGTTGTCCCACCTGCCGCCGTCACGGTCACCGCCGCGGCCGGCTGCGGTCATTGCAGCCTCGACGCTAGACACGGTCATCACGGAGGGACTTGAGCTCTTGTAAGTCTTCAGTGTTGTGGGTGCGCACATTGTGGAAGACATAGAGCGGGCTACAGTTATTCTCGGGCACATAATGGCGGCGGTCGTGCTTTTTCTTAGGCTCTGCCGCGAACATGACAGGGCCCTTGTGTATGATCTCCTTGCCCTTTGCCTTGCTGTCGTCGGGCGAGGCTTCGGGGTTATTGTGAATGAATGATGAACCACAAGTATAGGAGATCTATCGTAGTCCTTGTGATCAGTAAGACTGTCAAACCCAACGAGGAGCAGAAGGAAATGACAAGTGGTTTTCAGTAAGGTATTCTATGCAAGCACTGAAATTATCGGTAACACATAGTTTTGTGATAAGTTAATTCGTAACGTGTAGCAAGTAACAAATGTAACAAAGGTTCAGTAGGGTGGCCCAATCCTTTTTATAGCAAAGGACAAGCCTGGGCAAACTCTTATATAAAGCAAAACGCTCCCGACACTACTAGGAAAAGGGCTATAGATAATATAGACACTAATGACGCATCAGACAAGTGGTGCGCCACTACTATATAGCAGTGACGCACCATGTGCAGGTGCACCATTAGTGTGATGGGTGCGCCACTACTAACAAACTTTTTTTTCAAAAATACTAATGACGCACCGTGACAGAGTGCGCCATTACTAGTTTAACTAGAAATGGCACACCACTCACCCAGTTCACCACTAGCATAATTCTCAGGCCAAGCCCAAAGCCACCGATGCGGTTGCCTTCCATTTTTTTCCTCCCAATTCCCCACCCCGTCCCGTCCCGTCCCGCCGAACAGCCCCAAACCCCAAAGCCCTACCAACCCATTCCCCCGGCCGCCGCCGCCGCCGCCGTCCATGGCGCCCGCCCGTGCCGCCAAGCGCCCCAAGCTCGAGCCCTCCGCATCCGCCTCCACCTCCGCCGCGCAGCATCAGCATGAGCGGGGCAACGACGACTACATGCCGGGCAACATCGTGGAGATCGAGCTCTGCAACTTCATGACCTACGACCGCCTCGTCTGCCGCCCGGGCCCGCGCCTCAACCTCGTCGTCGGCCCCAACGGTTCCGGCAAGAGCTCCCACGTCTGCGCCATCGCGCTCGCCCTCGCCGCCGGCCCCTGCATCCTTGGCAGGGCCTCCAGCGTCGGGGCCTTCGTCAAGCGCGGCGAGGAGTCCGACCACGTCCACCTCTCCCTCCGCTCCCAGTCACAGGCCAGCAACATCCACATCACCCGCAAGATCGATACCAACAATAAGTCTGAGTGGCTACTCGACGGTCTCTACTACGTTCAGGGGAGAAGTGTATGGGCCTGTTCTCCTTGAGGTTTGTTTTGTTAGTTGTATGCCTACCAACTGCTTCTTTCTCTGCATCCAAGATTCTTATCATGCTACTTTCTTTGGTTGATTTCAGGTCAATGTTCATAGTAAAACTCACGCTGGTTACTTGGAAAGCCACGTTCCAAACTATATATGGAGGGTACTTATACTATGATAATTTTTCCTGTTTAGTTGCTAAATCCTGGTGTGCGTTCTACTTATTGTTTTCCTTTACCTCCGCATTTCCACTGAATATGCCCCCTCAATTCATAATATGTTCGGCTAGCATACCTAGGAGGCACAAAATTGAAGTAATACTTGACAGGACTTGGAATAGTCCTATACTCCTATGATATCGAATGTTACTTCCATTTTGTGCCTGCTAGGTAGTCATATATTATGAACTGGAGGTAGTATAAAGCAAGGAGCCTTTGATCGAACCGATGCAGGTTTCTCACATGTCCTGTGAACGATTAATGTGCAGAGTAGACTGATTGTCCAGTTACTGAAGATGATTAGTGTCCAATAAGACGACATGCCTGGAAACTTCTTCGAGATATTATTCCTTTCCTTGATGTCTGTATTTCTTTTGCGGACCTTCTCAACTATCTTATTGATTTCCATGTGAAAGCATTATATCTGCAACAAATTAACTGCCATTTCGGTGTGTGTGCCAGTCATTCATTACACAGAATGCTTCCGACCGTGACCTCTTGGTTAGACAACTGAAGGAATATGGTACTCCTATTCTGAACTACACAGGGGGCAATAGCATCATGTGTGAGCCATTGAACATTACCCCGGAGGTCAGCACCTATATGCCAATCAAAGTTACTCCCTCCGTCCCGTAATGTAAGACATTTTTTGACTCTAGTGTATTGTCAAAAACGTCTTACATTATGGGATGGAGGGGCATCGATGTTTATTACTTCTTGTTTCTCTCCTGTTTGTATTATGAGAGCTATTTTGTTTTGAAATCTTTGCGCGTGTTACAACGTGTGCATTAATACTTAAAGCTAGGTCCTCTCTTTCATCATTTCTACCCTTTTCTCTAATTGTTTATGCATGAACAATTCACTTCACCACACAAATTATCATCTCTCATCTTAGGTAGACACTTAATGTGACTATGTGAGGACATCATACTAAAGTAATTGTCTTTGACTTCATCAATATTGGATCTTTCTTTATCGTTCTGCCCAGTTAAAATGTGCTCAGCAAAAATAATGCCGAGAGGTTAAAATTTCAGTGTCATTTTGACAGATGAAGCAACTTGGGATCACATCAAGACTCGATCAAGAATTTGAGGCTCCTCCTGTTGTAGAAAATGTTTTGATTACTCAGGCTTTAGTGGATCAATCAGTATAACACTGCTTGTATCCAGTTCATGAATCTGCACCAAGTTGCACTGGTTATGGCTTTAAATAAATTTTCTTCTTTTCTATGTCCATGCAGTATATAGGTACAAATCAAGTGGATAAAAGCGCAGATGATGTGGTAAAGTTAGGTATTAATGACCTTTGGACTCCATGTAACCATTATCGATGGAGCAGATCAAGATATGGTGGCCATTTGTCAGCAAATGTAGATTCAATCTACCCGTCACGCCTCTTCATGTGCGGTATGTGTTACGATCTCAGGTTTGATAAGTTATTCCATTATATGGTTCACATATGTCTAACGCTTGTCAGCTTTTCTTCCAGACGTGAATGTTAGTGACATTGAAATGCTTCGATCTGAAAAGGATCAACATGCAAAAAATGTTGAAGGCATGGAGGAGGCCTTAAAAGAGCTCTAGAAAGATCAAAGAAAGTTAGAAGATGAAGACTCAGTATTTGGCACTTGCCGGTCAACTTTCCTACTTTGTCTATCGCTCTTGCCGGTCAACTTTCCTACTTTGCAGTATTTGGCACCATGACGGGTGGCTGCCTTCAGTATTCACCCAAGATCAAGTTCACCATACATATAATCTTGGAAAGTCAGTTTCTACCCCAAAGATAGCTTGTTCTGCCAAACCAAACTATTGTAATTGCAACTCAGTCCTTGAAATCCAGCAGTATATTATCACCAAAATAATCCAGAAGTACATTTGGAGCTTCACTGAGAAGTTATACGTGCAAACACATTTGTTGAATATCTCCAGGCCTTCAAACAGTCAATATTTTATCTTGACACTTGTTGCAGTTGATCAGCTGAAGCAGGGTTGCTTGGCCAATTTATCTTTTTGAAATAGATCTCGATTGAATAGTTGATATTCCTTGACATTGATTGATGAATAGTTTAGCACACGGTGTCACGTTGTTTCATAATGGTTGTTTTTTAAATTTACCATCAGGCCAAAGAATCACTCAAGAGCACAGGCAGGCGCTGCAAAAAGCACACTAGTGGCGCTTCGTCAACTAATGCCCATTAGTAAGCCAGAGCTTATGGGTAAATATGCCCCTCTGGGAGGCATACTAATGGCGTACCATGGGCTATACTAATGGCGCATTGTCTGATGCGCCATTAGTATACCAGATACTAATGGCGCACTTGTGGTGCGTCATTAGTAAAAAATTCTAATGATGTGATGCTAGTGGCGCATCTGTAGTGCGTCATTAGTAGCCAAAACAGGTGCGCCACTAGCAGGCCTTTTCCTAGTAGTGCGAGGGCACATGGGAATTTCTGTGAAGCTAGTTTTCATCATGATCATATGATTCGCGTTCGTTACTTTGATAATTTGATATGTGGGTGGATCGGTGCTTGGGTGCTGCCCTTACTTGGACAAACATTTCACTTATGATTAGTCTTACTCGCAATCATCCACAACTACGAAAGAAGAATTAAGATATATCTAACCATAACATGAAACATATGGATCCAAATCAGCCCTTTACGAAGCAACACATAAACTAGGGTTTAAGCTTCTGTCACTCTAGCAACCCATCATTTACTTATTACTTTCCAATGCCTTCCACTAGGCCCAAATAATGGTGAAGTTTCATGTAGTCGACGTTGACATAACACCACTAGGGGAGATACAACATACATCTCATCAAAATATCCAACGAATACCAAATTTACATGATTACTTATTACAAGACTTATCCCATGTCCTGAAGAACAAACGTAATTACTCACAAAGCATATTCATGTTCATAATAAGAGGAGTATTAATGATCATTAAGGATATGAACATATGAACTTTCAGCAAGTAAACCAACTAGCATCAACTACAAGGAGTAATCAACACTACTAGCAACCCACAGGTACCAATCTAAGGTCTTGAGACAAAGATCAGATACAAGAGATGAACTAGGGTTTGGAGAGGAGATGGTGTTGATGAAGATGTTGATGGAGATTGACCCCCTCTCTATGAGAGGATCGTTGGTGATGACGATGGCTTCGATTTCCCCCTCCGGGAGGCAAGTTTCCCCGGTAGAACAGCTCCGCCGGAGCCCTAGATTGGTTCTTCCCAAGTTCCGCCTCGAGACGGCGGCGCTTCGCCCCAAAAGTTCTGATATGTGTATTAACAGCCCATAATGCAATAAATATCGATATAAAAGCATGATGCAAAATGGACGTATCAATGAACACGCGGCTCTCTTCGGCCTTGGCGCACTTGTCAGCGATGTTGAACAGCTCCAAAGCAGAGCTCAGACTATCATTGATGGCGATCTTCTCGCACATCCGGACATCCTTCATGCTGTTGGTGAACGCCATGATGATGGCTTCATCCAAGGCATGCGAGATCTTGTTGCACACCTAGACTGAAGCGCTGGATGTACTTGCATAGGGTCTTTCCAGGGCGTTGTTTCACACGCGGCAGGTCGTTGATGGAATGGGGGCGGCCATGTGTGCCCTTTAAGTTGGCGACGAACTACTCGTAGAGCTCGCTCCATGAAGAGATCGACTCCTTGGGAAGGTTCACGAGCCAGGAGCTCATGCCATTCTTGAGGGCTAAGGGGAACCAATTCGCCATGACCTTGTAGTCGTCGCTCAACGCCTCGATGCCTAGCACATTGAGCTAGAGGAACTCCGTGGGGTATGGGATACCATTGTAGCGTGGGGACAGCTCACGCTTGAACTTGATGGGTCAAACCACACGATGCGGCTCACGAGTGAAAGTCCGGCAACCCACACCGCTCGAAGGGATGCCGCATGCGTGGGCGGCCCGCTTCTCGCGCCCGGCCGCCATGACATCTTGGACGATGCAATCCTGGCGCTATCGCTGCTGCTCAAGGATCATGCTCGTGTTGGGCGGTGTGCGTCTGACGACCTGGCAACGAGCCTCGACTTGTGCGTCTGGAGGTGCTCCGCTGGGTTGGTCAAGCAGGCGCGCATCATGCCAAGGCTCGACTGGGTCATTGCGCACGAGAGGTGGCAGAGGCGCTCCATGCACCACGTCCCTAGCGTGAGACGGTGGATGGAGAAGGAAGTGAGAGGGTGCAGGGGCTTCTCCGGCGACGGTGATGAGCTCGATGATGCAATGTAGCCAATCTTCATAGCCAGCGTCCTTCAGGCGCTAGCGAAGCAGCTCGCACACCATGAGCAACACATCATGCGTCTTCATGTGCCCAAGGCGGGCGTGGGAGGAGGAAGCCGTGATGATGCGGCCATCCTGCTGCACGAATGTTGGAATTATGCCCTAGAGGCAATAATAAATATAGTTATTATTATAATTCCTGTATCAAGATAATCGTTTATTATCCGTGCTATAACAAAAATATAGTTATTATTAGACATAGCCGCATTCACTTTAAATAGGGCACCATCAAAATCCGTTGAGACGACACCATACGAACTGTGGTATGGCAAAAGGCCAAAGTTGTCGTTTCTTAAAGTTTGGGGATGTGATGCTTATGTCAAAAAGCTTTAGTCTGAAAAGCTGGAACCCAAAGCGGAAAAGTGCATCTTCATAGGTTACCCAAAAGAGACAGTTGGGTACACCGTCTATCTCAAATCCGAGGGCAAAGTGTTTGTTGCTAAAAACGGAGCTTTTCTCGAGAAGGAGTTTCTCTCGAGAGAATTGAGTGGGAGGAAGATAGAACTTGATGTGGTTGTCAAACCTCTCATCCCTCTGGATGGTGGCGCAGGGCAAGGGGAAACCCCTATCGCTGCGACGCCGGTTGAGGAGGAAGTTAATGATGATGATCATGAAACTCCGGTTCAAGTTCCTATCGAACCACGCAGGTCGACGAGACCACGTGCTGCTCCAGAGTGGTACGGTAATCCCGTTTTGTCAACCATGTTGTTAGACAACAATGAACCTGCAAATTATGAAGAAGCAATGGTGGGCCCAGATTCCAACAAATGGCTGGAGGCCATGAAGTCCGAGATAGGATCCATGTATGAAAACAAAGTGTGGACTTTGGAAGTATTACCTGAGGGCCGCAAGGCTATTCAGAACAAATGGATCTTTAAGAAGAAGACGGACGCTGACGGCAATGTGACCGTTTATAAAGCTCGACTTGTGGCAAAGGGTTTTTCACAAGTTCAAGGAGTTGACTACGATGAGACATTCTCACCCGTACCGATGCTTAAGTCCGTCAGAATCATGTTAGCAATAGCTGCATTTTTCGATTATGAAATCTGGCAGATGGATGTCAAAACGGTGTTCCTTAACGGTTTCCTTAAGGAAGAGTTGTATATGATGCAACCCGAAGGTTTTGTCGATCCTAAAAATGCTAACAAGGTATGCAAGCTCCAGCGATCCATTTATGGACTGGTGCAAGCATCTCGGAGTTGGAATAAACGCTTTGATGAGGTGATCAAAGCATTTGGGTTTATACAAGTGGTTGGAGAATCTTGTATTTACAAGAAAGTGAGTGGGAGCTATGTGGCGTTTCTAATATTATATGTGGATGACATATTGCTGATTGGAAACCACGTAGAGTTTTTGGAGAGCATAAAGGATTACTTGAATAAAAGTTTCTCTATGAAGGACCTAGGAGAAGCTGCTTACATTCTAGGCATTAAGATCTACAGGGATAGATCGAAACGCCTGATAGGACTTTCAGAAAGCACATACCTTGATAAAGTTTTGAAGAGGTTCAAAATGGAACAGTCCAGGAACGGGTTCTTGCCAGTTTTACAAGGTACGAGATTGAGTAAGACTCAGTGCCCAGCAACTGATAAAGATAGAGAGCATATGAGCACCGTCCCCTATGGTTCAGCCATAGGATCTATCATGTATGCAATGCTGTGCACTAGACCGGACGTTAGCCTAGCCATAAGTATGGCAGGCAGGTTCCAGAGTAATCCAGGAGTGGATCACTGGACGGCGGTCAAGAATATCCTGAAGTACCTGAAAAGGAGTAAGGAGATGTTTCTCGTGTATGGAGGTGACGAAGAGCTCGCCGTAAAGGGTTACGTCGGTGCAAGCTTTGACACAGATCCGGACGACTCTAAGTCGCAGACCGGATACGTATTTATTTTTAATGGGGGTGCGGTAAGCTGGTCCAGTTCCAAGCAAAGCGTCGTAGCTGATTCTACATGTGAAGCGGAGTACATGGCTGACTCGGAGGCGGCTAAGGAGGGTGTCTGGATGAAGCAGTTCATGACGGATCTTGGAGTGGTGCCAAGCGCACTGAATCCAATAACCTTGTTCCGTGACAACACGGGTGCCATTGCCTTAGCAAAGGAACGACGGTTTCACAAGAAGACCAGACACATCAAACGACGCTTCAACCTCATCCGCGACTACGTCGAAGGGGAGGACGTAAATATATGCAAAGTGCACACGAATCTGAATGTAGCAGACCCGCTGACTAAACCTCTTCCACGGGCAAAGCATGATCAACACCAGAACTGTATGGGAGTTAGATTTATTACAATGTAATTCGCATGGTGATGTGAGGGCTAGATTATTGACTCTAGTGCAAGTGGAAGATTGTTGGAATTATGCCCTAGAGGCAATAATAAATATAGTTATTATTATAATTCCTGTATCAAGATAATCGTTTGTTATCCGTGCTATAATTGTATTGAATGAAGACTTATATACATGTGTGGATACATAGACAAAACACCGTACCTAGCAAGCCTCTAGTTGGCTAGCCAGTTGATCAAAGATAGTCAGGGTCTTCTGACTATGTACAAGGTGTTGTTGCTTGATAACTCGATCACGTCATTAGGAGAATCACGTGATGGACTAGACCCAAACTAATAGACGTAGCATGTTGATCGTGTCATTTTGTTGCTACTGTTTTCTGCGTGTCAAGTATTTGTTCCTATGACCATGAGATCATATAACTCACTGACACCGGAGGAATGCTTTATGTGTATCAAACGTCGCAACGTAACTGGGTGACTATAAAGATGCTCTACAGGTATCTCCGAAGGTGTTCGTTGAGTTAGTATGGATCGAGACTGGGATTTGTGACTCCGTGTGACGGAGAGGTATCTTGGGGCCCACTCGGTAATACAACATCACACACAAGCCTTGCAAGCAATGTAACTTAGTGTAAGTTGCGGGATCTTGTATTACGGAACGAGTAAAGAGACTTGCCGGTAAACGAGATTGAAATAGGTATGCGGATACTGACGATCGAATCTCGGGCAAGTAACATACCGAAGGACAAAGGGAATGACATACGGGATTGTATGAATCCCTGGCACTGAGGTTCAAACGATAAGATCTTCGTAGAATATGTGGGATCCAATATGGGCATCCAGGTCCCGCTATTGGATATTGACCGAGGAGCCACTCGGGTCATGTCTACATAGTTCTCGAACCCGCAGGGTCTGCACACTTAAGGTTCGACGTTTTTTATGTGTATTTGAGTTATATGGTTGGTTACCAAATCTTGTTCGGAGTCCCGGATGAGATCACAGAAGTCACGAGGGTTTTCGGAATGGTCCGGAAATGAAGATTGATATATAGGATGACCTCATTTGATTACCGGAAGGTTTTCGGAGTTACCGGGAATGTACTGGGAATGACGAATGGGTTCCGGGTGTTCACCGGGGGGGGGGGGGGGGGGGACAGCCCACCCCGGGGAAGCCCATAGGCCTTGGGGGTGGCGCACCAGCCCTTGGTGGGCTGGTGGGATAGCCCAAGAAGGCCCTATGCGCCATAGATAGAAAATCAAAGAGAAAAGGAAAAAAAGAAAAAAAAGGAGGTGGGAAGGGAGAGAAGGACTCCACCTTCCAATCCTAGTTGGACTAGGATTGGAGGAGGACTCCTCCTCCCCTTGGTGCGTAGCCCTTGGGGCTCCTTGAGCCTCAAGGCAAGCCTCCCCTCCCTCCTCCTATATATATGGAGCTATTAGGGCTGATTTGAGACAACTTTTTCAAGGTAGCCCGACCACATACCTCCACGGTTTTACCTCTAGATCGCGTTTCTGCGGAGCTCGGGCGGAGCCCTGATGAGATTAGATCACCACCAACCTCCGGAGCGCCGCCACGCTGCCGGAGAACTCATATACCTCTTCGTCTCTCTTGCTGGATCAAGAAGGCCGAGATCATCGTCGAGCTGTACGTGTGCTGAACGCGGAGGTGCCGTCCGTTCGGCACTAGATCGTGGGACGGATCGCGGGACGGTTTGTGGGACGGTTCGCGGGGTGGATCGAGGGACGTGAGGACGTTCCACTACATCAACCGCGTTCACTAACGCTTCTGCTGTGCGGTCTACAAGGGTACGTAGATCGGAAATCCCCTCTCGTAGATGGACATCACCATGATATGTCTTCCTGCGCGTAGGAAAATTGTTGTTTCCCATGCGACGTTCCCCAACAACGAAAGGGTGCAAGGAGGAGTCGTGCTGCTTGCGGGTAACAGGGTTGATGGCGGCGGTAGCCGCATCGCTGGCGAAGTGTTGGCGACCGTTGCGGCCAGCAGGCGCGATCAGGGCGAGGCGGGCCGCCGGAGCTCGGCACACACACGACGAGCGTTGGCCATAGGGTTGGTGGAGCTGGAGCCGGAGAACAGTGTTGCACCCCTACCTGATGATCCAAAGAGGTTCTAACTCTGTGGTGCACTGGTTCCCCCACCCTGCTCTACCTCAAAACCTCGCGGTGATACTCCGATTGCTGAAGTTAAGGAAGAAGAACTTCGGACATGGCAGTTTAGTCTGGTTTAGGCCACCTTGCGGTATAAAACCCTACTTCTGCTTATCTAAATGTGTTGAGGGTGACAAAGAGTACAAAGGCGGGTTATGGCTAGCTCCGAGTCGATCCCTTTCTATGGCGGCAGCGTGCACTGTCTTATACTGGCCCTTGGTCCTCTTCCCCGGAAACACAAGGCAGGAAGGGTTGCCACAACGACCAGTTTGAAGGGGGACTGGACTATAACTTATCCTAGAAAAAGTAGTCTTCGCCTGCAAAAGCCTTCCGCCATGACGCGCTGGTGGGATCCGGGATGATCTCCCTCCTGGCGAGCCCCCAGCCTTGTGTTGGGTAACGTAGCATAAATTCAAAAAAATTCCTACGCATATTCAGATCTTCCTATGGAGAGACCAGCAATGGGAGAGGGGTGAGTGCATATTCATACCTTTGAAGATCTCTAAGCAGAAGCGTTACTAGAATGCGGTTGATGGAGTCGTACTTGCGGCGATTCAGATCGCGGTGTGATTCCGATCTAGTGCCGAACTACGGCACCTCCGCGTTCAACACACGTGCAGCCCGGTGACGTCTCCCACACCTTGATCCAGCAAGGAGGAGGGAGAGGTTGGGGAAGATATCCAACAGCACGACGGCATGGTGTCGATGAAGAGACGAGGTCTCCCGGCAGGGCTTCGCCAAGCACCAGCACAGAGGAGGAGAAAGAAGGGCAGGGCTGCGCCGAGGGAGAGGGAAAACTGTGTCTCCAAAAGCCCAAAAGTGCCCACTATATATATGAGGAGGGGAGGGGGGTGCCACCCCTAGGGTTCCCACCCTAGGTGGTGCGGCAGCCCCCCACATGGGAGGTGCGGCGGCCAGGGCAGGGGGGAGGGGTGGCGCACCCCTAGGTGGGCCTTAGGCCCACCTGCGCCTAGGGTCCCCCCCTCTCCACCTCATGCGCCTTGGGCAGAGTGTGGGGGGCGCACCAACCCACCTAGGGGCTGGTTCCCTCCCGCACTTAGCCCATCTAGCCTCCTGGGGTCGTTTCCCCCTTCCGGTGGACCCCCGGGGCCACCTCCGGTGGTCCCGGTGGTCCCGGTACGTTACCGGTGACGCCCGAAATACTTCCGGTGTCCGAAATCATTCGTCCTATATATCGATCTTTACCTCCGGACCATTCCGGAGCTCCTCGTAACGTCCGGGATCTCATCCAGGACTCTGAACAACTTTCGATAACCTCGTATAACAATTCCCTATAACCCTAGCGTCATCGAATCTTAAGTGTGTAGACCCTACGGGTTCGGGAGACAGGTAGACATGACCGAGACACCTCTCCGGCCAATAACCATCAGCGGGGTCTGGATACCCATGGTGGCTCCCACTTGCTCCACGATGATCTCATCCGATGAACCACGATGTCAAGGATTCAATCAATCCCTTATACAACTCCCTTTGTCTGTCGGTATAGAACTTGCGCGAGATTCGATCGTCGGTATACCTATACCTTGTTCAATCTCGTTACCGGTAAGTCTCTTTACTCGTTCCGTATCACGTCATCGTCTGAGTAACTCCTTAGTCACATTGAGCTCATGATGATGTTCTACCGAGTGGGCCCAGAGATACCTCTCCGTCACACGGAGTGACAAATCCCAATCTCGATTCGTACCAACCCAACAGACACTTTCAGAGGTACCCTTAGTGCACCTTTATAGTCACCCAGTTACGTTGTGACGTTTGATACACCCAAAGCACTCCTACGGTATCCGGGAGTTGCACAATCTCATGGTCGAAGGAAAAGATACTTGACATTGGAAAAGCTTTGGCATACGAACAATACGATCTAGTGCTACTCTTAGGATTGGGTCTTGTCCATCACATCATTCTCCCAATGATGTGATCCCGTTATCAATGCCATCTAATGCCCATGACCAGGAAACCATGATCATCTATTGACTAACGAGCTAGCCAACTAGAGGCTTGCCAGGGACACATTGTGATCTATTTATTCACACATGTATTACTGTTTCCTGTTAATACAATTATAGCATGCACAATAGAGGATTATCATGAACAAGGAAATATGATAATAACCATTTTATTATTGCCTCTAGGGCATATTTCCAACACCTTGGTCTTCTTATACCAAACGGGAAACCTTTGGAGATTGATTTGGAAACCAACGAGCTTGCCCTACACCCTTATCACAAAAGAGGAAAATCCTCCTCATCCGTGCCTACTAGCATGGCTCATGGCGCCGCTCGGCGTGGCACGCGTCACCGACGTGAAGATGCAAAATCGCGCGACCCCGCCGAGCTACCCTTGATTAGTCCACCTCGCGAGGGCCTCGGAGGCATATTCGGGAGGGGACCTTGTGAGGGGCTTCGTGTGGCACACGGATGCTTTCTGACATGCGCCTCGTGAGGCTAGGCCCTTGCAAGGGTCTTGCCCGCAAAGTCCAATGGTGGACTATGCTAGACCCATGCCATGTGTCGCCTCCTCGGCCACAGTCAGACAGTCCTGGGTACCCCAGTCCCGTGGATCCGAAAGTCCTTTCAAAGAACATTCAAAGATTCTATGCTATTTATCTCACACTGCAACTTGCAAAATCTCTTTTCATCCAAGGGCTTAGTGAAGATATCTGCTAGTTGTTCTTGAGTCTTCATGTGGTCGATGAAGATGCCGTCCTTCAACACATGATCACAAAGAAAATGATGACGAATCTCGATGTGCATGGTCTTTGAGTGCTGAATGGGTTGTGAGAAATCTTAATGGCACTCTCGTTGTCGTAGTAAAGAGGCATATTCTTCAAGTTGATGCCATAGTTCTTTAGGCTTTGCTTCATCCACATCAATTGAGCATAGCAGGAAGCAAGAACAATGTACTAAGCTTCAGTAGTAGATAATGACACGCGGTTCTTCTTCTTCAAGGACCAAGAGATTATGGATCTTTTGAGGAAATGGCATGTGCCTGATGTTGACTTGTGGTCCACACAATCACCAGCATAGTCAATGTCAGAATATCCAATGAGATCAAGATCCGACCCCTTGGGGTACCATAATCCAATCGTTGGTGTGTGAGCTAGATATCAAAGAACATTGTTGGGGAAATCATTAACTGGTAGCTACTCGATTGGCTAGAGAGTAAGGGATTAATAGGCTAATTGGCAATCTAATCAGAAATTTAATCAATTAATCAGATGATTTAATAGTTTATCGGCTATTCGGTGACCCTGTGAGTATAAATTACTCACCAAGTTAACTGGTTAATAGGACGAATTCTTGAACATCATCAAAGAATATGATTGACAACCTTACAGTGTGATTCCCTTGATGTTGCTTGGAAACAGGCACACATGCGAACACTAAGCATAATATCCGGCCTAGATGCATAGTGGTACAATAAAGAGTCAATCATGGAGTGATATACCTTCTGATCAAAATCATTATCATTTTCCTTAGTGCACAGGTGGCGTTAGTGGGCATATGAGTCTTGGCACCTTTGCAATCTTGCATGCTTATCTGCAATATTTTATTCCGTTTGCACTCCGAAGATTTTATTCCGTTTGCACTCCGTTTAATATTCCTTATCTGCAATATTCAAAAATGTGGAAAAAATAGAAACTGGCACTAGGCTCTAAATTAATAGGTTAGTCCCAAAAATAATATAAACAACATATAAATGCATATAAAACATCCAAAACATATAATATAATAGCATGGAACAAACAAAAATTATACATACATGAGAGACGTATCAGCATCCCCAAGCTTAATCGTGCTCGTCCTCCAGTAGGTAAATGATAAAAACAGAATTTTTGATGTGGAATGATACCTAACATATTTATCCATGTAATATTCTCTAATGTGGCATGAATATTCAGATCCATAAGACTCAAAACATAAGTCTATATTGACATAAAAACAATAATACTTCAAGCATACTAATAAGGTAATTGCTTCCTTTCGAAATGGCATGGTCTTAGAAAGTTATCCCTACAAAATCATATGGTTTGGCTATGCTCCATCTACACCACACAAAGTATCTAAATCATGCACAACCCCGGTGAAAATCAAGCAATTGTCTTACACTTTTTATGTTCTCAAACCTTTTCAACTCTCACGCAATACATGAGCGTGAGTCATGGATATAACACTATATGTGGAGTAGAGTGTGCTGGAGGTTGCAAAAAAAGGAAGAAGATATTCTCACATCAACAAGGCATATCAATGGGCTATGGAGAGGCCCATCAATAGATACTAATGTGAGTGAGTAGGGATTGCCATGCAATAAATGCACTACAACTATACGTGTATGAAAGCTCAAAAAGAAAACTAAGTGGTGGTGCAAAAGATGTATACCACTAGTTATATGAAAGTGAAAGTATAGGAGACTCTCTATGAAGAACATGGTGCTACTGTGAAGCAAAAGTGTGGAAAAAGATAGTAGCATTGTACCTTCTCTCTTCCTCTCATT
Source organism: Hordeum vulgare subsp. vulgare (assembly GCF_904849725.1). NCBI lineage: Eukaryota > Viridiplantae > Streptophyta > Magnoliopsida > Poales > Poaceae > Hordeum > Hordeum vulgare. Next base: position 511,720,166 of record NC_058524.1, on the reverse strand, counting down.
TTTTTTTCTTTTTTACCTTTTTTGAATGGGATTCTATGGCCTCTTTTTTTGTGGGCTTCACTCGCCTCTTTTATTTTTTGTAAAGTCCGGAGACTCATCCCGACTTGTGAAGGAATCATAGATTCCATCATCCTTTTTTTCACACGGGACAATGCCCTAATAATGCAAATCGTCACACTTTTATTTACTTACAACTCAAAGATTACTAGAACAAAAGTATGACTCTATAAGCAATATGGAAGTGATGGTGCATGTCATAAAAATGGGACGGTGGTGTTGCATGGCAATATATCTCGGAACGGCTATGAAACTTCCATAATAGGTAGGTATGGTGGCTGTTTTGAGGAAAATATATGGTGGCTATTCTGAGGAATGTGGGTTTAATGTACTTGTAAAAGTTGCGCGGTACTAGAGAGGTTAGCAAAGGTAGAAGGGTGAGAGTGCGTATAATCCATGAACTCAACAGTAGTAAAAAAGAACTCACATACTTATCAAAAAGCCTATTAGTTATCGAAGCAAAGTATTAGATGCATGCTCCTAGGAGAAGGGTTGGTAGGATTTAACCATCTCATGATCCCGACCTCCACACAAAGGTTGACAATCATTGAACAAGTCATGCTCTGACTTCATCACATAACGGTTCACCATACGTGCATGCTACGAGAATCACACGATTTAACACAAGTATTTTTTCTAATTCACAATTACTTACTAGCACGACTCTCATATCACCATCTTCAAATCTCAAAACTCTATGCAAGAAATCAAACTTCTCATCATATCCAATGCACTTAATATGAAAGTTTTATTTATATCCCTCTTGGATGCCCATTATGTTAGGACTAAATTCATAACCTAAACCAATTACCATGATGTTTAAAGAACTCTCACAATAATATAAGTGAAGTACGAGAGTTTTAATAATTCCACAACACCGTTGTTCTCTAAAATATATAAGTGAAGTACTAGAGCAACATTGCCTAGCTCAAAAGATATAAATGAAACATAAAGAGTATTCTAATAAATTCACGATTCAGTGTGTGTGTCTCTCTCTCAAATGATGTGTGCATCAAGGATGATTGTGGCAAAATAAAAAGTAAAGACTCATATCATACAATACGCTCCAAGCAAAATATAGCCTCAAGTAAATTTACCGATGGATTCAAGACGAAAGAGGGGATGCCTTCTGGGGCATACCCAAGCTTAGGCTCTTTGGTATCCTTGAATATGCCTTAGGGTGCCTTGGGCATCCCCAAGCTTAGGATCTTGCCACTCCTTATTCCGAAATCCGTCAAATCTGTACCCAAAACTTGAAAACTTCACAACACAAAACTCAACAGAAAACTCATGAGATCCGTTAGTATAAGAAAAATAAATTACCATTAAGGTATTGTTGTGAACTCATTCTTTATTTATACTGATGTAATATTTACTGTATTCTAACTTCTCCATGGTTCATACCCCCCGATACAACCCATAGATTCATCAAAATAAGCAAACAACACAAAGAAACAGAATTTGTCAAAAACAGAACACTCTGTAGCAATATATTTACTTAGAAAACTTCTGTAACTCCAAAATTCTGAAACATTAAGACGATCTGGGCAATTTTTAAGCCAATCTTGTGTAAAAAATTCAAATCAAAATCACGTTCGAGTGAATTTATAAATTTCCTGGACTAAGAGCTAAAGTTTCTGTTTTTCAGCAAAATCAACTTGCAAACACCATAGACCATCCCAAAGGTCTAACTTGGATCAAGCACTAACTAAAAAAATAAAGCACAATATATGCATCACACAAAAACAAAAACAAAAACAAAAGAAAAACAAATAAAATTGGGTTGCCTCCCAACAAGCGATATTGTTGAACACCCCTTGCTAGGCATAATGCAATAGATCGAAGTGTTATCATCTTTGCTATGCAATCCATAGGTAACTCTCATTATAGATTAATAAGGTAATCTTAATTTATTTCTAGGAAAGTGTTCCATGCGTTTCCTTAATGGGAATTGGAAGATGATATTACCTTCTTTCATGTCAATAATTGCACCAATCGTTCTAAGGAAGGGTCTACCAAGAATAATAGGACATGTAGGATTGCATTCTATATCAAGAACAATGAAATCTACGGGCACATAATTCCTATTAGCAACAATAAGAACATCATTAATCCTTCCCACAGGTTTCTTAATTGTAAAATCCTCTAGATGCAAATTTAGAGAACAATCATCAAATTCATTGAATCCTAACACATCACATAAAGTTTTTGGAATTATATAAACATTAGCACCCAAATCACACGAAGCATGACACTCATAATATTTAATTTTAATTTTAGTAGTAGGTTCCTGCTCATCATAAAGTTTTCTAGGTATAGAGACCTCCAACTCAAGTTTCTCTTCAAGAGATTTCATCATAGCATCCACAATATGTTTAGTAAAAGCTTTATTTTGACTCTAAGCATGTGGAGAATTTAACATGAATTGAAACAAGGAAACAAAATCAATTAAATATCAACTATCATAATTAAAATCATTGAAATCCGAAAGAGGGGCTCATTGCTATTTAAAGTTTTGACCTCTTCCATCCCACTTTTATCAATCTTATCACTAAGATCTATGAACTCCGAATCATTGGGGCGCCTCTTAGCTAAAGTTGACTCATATCAAGTCCCATATTTTTCAAGTTTTTTGCTAGAAAACAAAGATTCAATAGGTGTCACACCAATCACTTTTAGATCTTCATCAATATCATCACGAGAAAACACCTTTTCAAGCCATTCACACTTAGCACGTATTCTAGCGGTTCTTTCTTTACAGTCATCAATAGAAATTCTCATAGATTTTAAAGACTCATTAATATCAGGCTTGGGTGGAATAGACCTAATTTTCAAAGAATCAATCTCAAGAAAAACTATATCAACGTTCCTAGCCAAATCATCAATCTTGAGCAATTTTTCTTTAATCATAGCATTGAAACCTTTTTGAGAGATAATGAATTCTTTAATATTATTCTCAAGATCAAAGGGAATCTTATTATAATTTCCATAGGAATTGTTTTAGGAATTACCATAATTATTAGAGGGATTACTAGGGAATGCCCTAGGATTGAAATTACCCCTATACGAGTTATTGCCAAAATTGTTCCTACCAACAAAATTCACATCCATAGATTCATTATTATTTGCAATCAAATAAGACAAAGGCATATCATAGGGATCAATAGGATCACTCTTAATAGCAAACAATTTCATTAATTTATCCATCTTTGCACTCAAAGTATTTATTTCTTCCATAGCATGCACTTTTTTACTAGTAGGAGATCTTTCGGTATGCCATTGAGAGTAATTTGCTATGATGTTATCTAGGAGTTTAGTAGCTTTTCCTAATGTGATTTCCATAAAAGTACCACCCGCGTCTGAAGCTAAAAGATTTCTAGAAGGAAAATTCAATCCCGCATAAAAAAATTGTATAATCATCCATAAGCTCAAACCATGCACGGGGCAATTCCTAATCATTAATTTCATCCTCTTCCAAGATTGTGCAACATGCTCATGATCAAGTTGCTTAAAATTCATTATATCAGTCCTAAGGGAGATAATCTTAGTGGGCGGAAAGTACTTAGAAATAAAAGCATCTTTACACTTATTCCATGAATCAATACTATTTCTAGGTAAAGATGAAAACCAAGTTTTGGCACGATTTCGTAATGAGAAAGGAAATATCTTTAATTTAATAGTTTAATTATCCACATCTTTCTTATTTTGCATATCATACAACTCAACGAAATTATTTAGATGGGATGCGGCATCTTCACTAGGAAGGCCAGAAAATAGTTCTTTCATAACAAGATTGAGCAAAGCGGCATTAATTTCACAAGATTCTGCACTAGTGGCGGGAACAATCGGAGTACTAATAAAATCATTATTTTTAGTAGTGGAAAAATCACATAACTTGGTATTGTCTTGAGCCACCGCGACAAGGCAAGCAACCTAGCACACAAGCAAGCAAACAAAAAGACAAACGTAAAAAAAGGGTGAATAAAAAGGCAAATATTTTTGGTATTTTCTGGAAACCTTTTAGAAATGGGGGAGAGGAAAATGAGAGGCATATGTCAAATAAAGTAAATGCAAGAGATGATTTGTGATAGGTACTTGGTAATCTTTCCATGTATCCTCCCCAGCAACGGCGCGAGAAATCCTTCTTGCTACCTCTTGAGCTTGCGTTGTTTTTCCCTTGAAGAGGAAAATGTGATGCAGAAAAGTAGATAAGTATTTCCTTCAGTTTGTTCATAACCAAGGTATCAATCCAGTAGGAGGAACAAGAGAGACTCCAATAGTAGTACCTACACAAATAATCAAACACTTTCACCAAACGCTATAAAGGGGTTGTCAATCCCATCAGAGTTATTTTCAAGGATGAGACGTGATAGAGATAGATATAAAATATTGACAGATCTGAAAGTAAAACTAAAGTAAATAAATTGCAGAAAAATATTTTTGGTATTTTAGGTTTATAGATCTGAAAATATGATATGGAAAATAGACCCGGGGGCCATAGGTTTCACTAGAGGCTTTTCTCATAAAGGAAAATAATACGATGGGTGAACAAATTACTGTCGATCAATTGATAGAAAAGAAAATAATTGTGAAGATATCCAGGGCAAAGATTATGCATATAGGCATCACGTTTGTATCAAGTACAACGAAACGATTCTGCATCTACTACTATTACTCCACACATCGACCGACTCCTGCCTGCATCTAGAGTATTAAATTCATGAAGAACAGAGTAACGCATTAAGTAAGATGACATGATGTAGAGGGATAAACTCAAGCAATATGATGAAAACCCCATATTTTTACCCTTGGTGGGGCAGTGTAACAATACAATATGTGCCTCGCTACCCCTACTGTCATTGGGTGAGGACACTTCAAGATTGAACCCAAAACTAAGCACTTCTCCCATTGTAAGAATTTTCAATCTAGTTAGCCAAACAAAATAAATAATTCGAAAAGACTTGCAAAGATATGAAATTATGCATATAGGAATTCAGAAGAGACTCAAATAATATTCATGGATAATCTGAACATAAACTCACAATTCATCGGATCTCGACAAACACACCGCAAAGAGTACTACAGCGGATAGATCTCCATGAAGATCATGAAGAACATGGTATTGAAGATCAAAGAGAGAGAAGAATCCATATAGCTACTAGCTATGGGCCCGTAGGTCTGTGGTGAACTGCTCACACATCATCGTAGGGGCAATGCAGTTGATGTAGATGCCCTCCGTGATCAAGTCCCTCTCCGGCAGATTACCGGAAAAGGCTCCTAGATTGGATCTCTCGGGAACACATGCTCCCAGCAGGATAAAAGTATTTTTGTGGCTATATTTGGTGGTACGGGAATATTTGGGAATTTATAGGCCAAGAATTAGGGTTAGGAGGCCTGCAGGGGGCCACAAGCCAGGGGGCGCGGCCACACCCAGGGCGCACCCTGCAGGCTTGTGGCCTCCCGGCAACTCCCTTGCCCCTTACTCCAAGTGTGTCTTCTGGATCAAGAAATGTTTTTCCGAAGATTTTATTCCGTTTGGACTCCGTTTAATATTCCTTATCTGCAATAATCAAAAATGTGGAAAAAATAGAAACTCGCACTAGCCTCTAGATTAATAGGTTAGTCCCAAAAATAATATAAAACACCATATAAATGCATATAAAACATCCAAAACATATAATATAATAGCATGGAACAAACAAAAATTATACATACGTTAGAGACGTCTCAACATCCCCAAGCTTAATCATGCTCGTCCTCGAGTAGGTAAATGATAAAAACAGAATTTTTTATGTGGAATGCTACCTAACATATTTATCCATGTAATATTCTCTAATGTGGCATGAATATTCAGATCCATAAGACTCAAAACATAAGTCTATGTTGACATAAAAACAACAATACTTCAAGCATACTAATAAGGTAATTGATTCCTTTTAAAATGGCATGGTCTTAGAAAGTTATCCCTACAAAATCATATGGTTTGGCTATGCTCCATCTACACCACACAAAGTATCTAAATCATGCACAACCCCGGTGAAAAATCAAGAAATTGTTTTACACTTTCTATGTTCTCAAACCTTTTCAACTCTCACGCAATACATGAGCGTGAGTCATGGATCTAACACTATATGTGGAATAGAGTGTGGTGGAGGTTGCAGGGGGACGTATCAACAATTATACAAACAAACATGACGAAAAATTGTGTCTAACGGAATTTAGCATGCGTGCATTAATGAACATGAGGAATAAGCATGCAGAAAGCAGTTCAAAAAACGCGAGACCACCATAAGACTTTAGAATAACGAGAGTTGTAATTTAAACAAAATATCCCGTATATATATATATATATACCCATTTGAAGACTAATTCAAATCCCCCCCTTTGTCATCAAGCGAAAAAGGATGAAAATTGAGGACTAATTCCCATGAAGAATATCATCGTGAAGGTGGTGGAGGAGCGCCGACGTTATCGGTGTCGTTTGTCGATGCAGGGCGTGCAACAGCGTCATCGAGGTCCTCAGCTTCATCCTCAAGCACGGTGAAGAAAATGAGCTTTTAACTAGCTAAGGAACTTTAACCTTCTTTAATTTCTTCGAAGGTGGCCATGACCAGTCGAAGTTATGCTGAACTTTTTATATTTTCAAGTTCTTCACGAGTCTTGGGATGGGATAGAATGGCCCAAGGGTGCTGGGAATCAAATTTTTCATCAATTTCTTCACACTTAGTGGGTTAGTCTTCATTGATTGAAGAAAAACATTACAACGTGTGTTGCACATCTAAGTCATCAATTTTGCATAAGTGTTAGGATGGTAGTCCTTTCACAGAAGATTCAAGGATTCTAAGATATTTAGCTCACACATCAACTTGCAAAATCTCTATTCATTGAAGGGCTTAGTGAATATATCAACGAGTTGTTCTTGAGTCTTCGCATGGTCGATGATGACGTTGCCCTTTCGTACATGATCACAAAGAAAATGATGACAAATCTGGATGTGCTTTGTCTTCGAATGCTGAATAGGGTTGTGAGAAATCTTGATGGCACTCACATTGTCGTAGTACAGAGGTACATTCTTCACGTTGATGCCATAGTCCTTAGGGGTTTGCTTCATCCATAGAAATTGAGCACAGCAGGAACTAGTAGCAATATACTCATCTTAAGCAGTAGATAATGACACACAATTTTGTTTCTTTGAGGACCAACGCACTAGGGATCGTCCAAGGAAATGGCATGTGCGTGATGTTGACTTGCATTCCACCTGATCACTAGCATAGTCAGAGTGAGATTATCCAATAAGATCAAGATTTGAACGCTTGGAGTACCACAATCCAAGCGTTGGTGTGTGGTCTAGATATCGAAGAATATGCTTCACAAGCTTATGGGGTGATTTCTTTGGTGTTTATTGGAAATGGTCACAGATGCAAACACTAAGCATAATATCTGGCCTAGATGCACATATATACAATAAATAGCCAATCATGAAGTGGCATGCCTTCCGATCAAAATTGTTACCATTTTGGTCACTGCGGAGGTGGTCGTTAGTCAGCATTGGGGTCTTGGCTCCTTTGCAATCTTGCATGCCGAATTTCTTCAGGACATCCTTGCTCTTTAGAGACGAAAATACCATTGCGTTGTTGACAAATTTAAATACCTAAGAAGAATTTCAACTCCCCCATCATGGACATTTGATATTCTTCAGTCATCATGTAGCCAAATTCATCATTGTATCACTTGTCAGTGCAATGAAAGATGATATCATCCACATATATTTGGCACCCAAATAGTTCATTGCCATATGATTTTTTGAAAAGAGTTCGGTCGAGTGAACCGAGTTTGAAGCCTTTCTTCATAATGAATTCCTTCAGAGTGTCATACCACGCCCATGGGGCGTGCTCAGGCCATATAGGGCCTTGTTGAGTCTGAAGACTTGGTCAGGATGCTTAGGTTCTTTAAAACCTGGAGGCTGAGCAACATATACTTGTTCCTCAAGATTCCCATTGAGGAATGCACTTTTCACATCCATTTAATATAATATTATATTGTGAATTTTAGCATAGTAAAGCAATATTCGAATAACTTCAAGTCTAGCAACATGTGCAAAAGTTTCATCAAAGTCAATTCCTTGTACATGTGTGTAGCCCTCTACTACAAGACGAGGCTTATGACTTGCCACTTGACCATTTTCGTCTTTCTTGTTCCGGTAGACCCACTTAGTACCGATGATGCTGTACTTGCGAGGATCCGGCCACTTGACAAGTTTCCACATGTTGTAGATCTTGAATTTATCCAATTCATCTTGGATAGCTTGAATCCACTCAGTCTCCATAAATGCTTCATCAACCTTGTTGGGATCTATGATAGACATGAAAGCAAAGTGCACATAATAGTTAGAGAAGTGTGAGGCTTTTGAGCGAGTGAGGGGATGTGGTGCATTGATGTCATCGAGGATTTTGTCAATCTGCACTTCCTTCGCTACTCTTGGATGGTCAGGTTTATGACTTTGTTGGGGCTCAGGATTTTCTTCAGCACCATTTTCCTGAAGTGCACGAGCATGAATTTCTTCCCAGTTCACGATGATTCATAAGCTGGTAGAGGACCTTCTATGGGTATGATATCGTTAGTATCCTTGAAACTAAGGCCAACTCCAACACGCGACCCCATCATGTCCGCGCGCGTCCGTTTGGGGTAAAACGGACGAAGCAGACGGCCGAGCGCGCGGGAGCAAACGAACTTTTGTCTATTTTGTGACCGCTTTTGACCCATCCCCGGCGCAAGTTTGTGCTGCCTTTGGGGTAAAACGGACAGCGTGCGGACAAACGGGATGCGCGTGCTTGTCCGCCCCTGGCCCGCCCGTTGGTGGCACGGGCCTCCTTTTTCTATTCCCACCCCCACCCACGAAGCTGGCCTCACACGCGGTGGTGTATGTTATTAATATAAGGCGGACATGATGCAGCACGGGCCTCCTTTTTCTACCCCCCACCCACGAAGCTGGCCTGACACGCGGTGGTGTATTTTATTAATATAAGGCGGACGGGATGCAGCACGGCCTCCTTTTTCTATTCCCCCCCACCCACGAAGTTGGCCTGACACATGCTGGTGTATTTTATTAATATAAGGCGGACATGATGCGGCCGCGCGCTGGGCGCACGGCTAGCGCATCCCAGGACAGGCCTGGACACGACCCCATCACCCTACATAAACGAACAGAATTCGAGCAAAATGGACGTCCGTTTGGGGTCGCGTGGTGGAGTTGGCCTAATTGATTTATCATGAGGCTTTTCATCTTGCACAGGAGGAAGGTGCTCTCATTACGAGTTGTTAGTTTCATCGAGCCACACATATACAGTTTCAAAAACCTTGTTGTGGTAGGTGTTGAAGTCTTTGTACGTGTGCGGGTCCTTTCCATAACCAAGCATAAAATCATCATGTGCTTTCGGTGCGAATTTCAAACGATGATGAGGATCTCTAATCCAACATTTTACACTGAAGACTTTGGAATAACTGACATTGGGTTCCTTGTGAGTGAGGAGTTCATATGAAGTCTTCTTAAGGAATTTGAGAATATATACCATGTTGATGATGTGGCAAGCAGTATTGATTGCCTCACGCCAGAAGCGACGAGGGGTCTTGTATTCTCCAAGCATAGCGCGAGCCATATCAACAAGAGTCTTGTTCTTGCGCTCCACGACACCATTCTGATGAGGTGTATATGGGGCAATTAAATCATGAGTAATACCAACATCATCGAGATAGTCATTCTGACAAGTGTTTTTGAACTCGATCCACTCTCACTCGTGATGTCCTTGATCTTGACGTCGAAATTCATCGCTAACGTTGAAGAAAATAATTTGAAGACTTCATGCACTTCAGTTTTGTACCAGATACTATGAACCCAAGTCTAACATGAGTAATCATCAACAATGACAAAGCCATATAGAGATGCAACATTGGTTAGTGTGGCATAATGAGTGGGGCCAAAGATATCCATGTGAAGCAATTCAAAGGGACGAGTGGTAGTGATCATAGTCTTCGAGGGATGTTTGGATCTGGTCATCTTTCGAGACTTGCAAGCCCCACACAAATGATCATTGAGGAATTTGACACCATCAATGCCCATGACTTGCATCTTCTTCACGAGTGTGTTTAGATTCCTCATGCTAGCATGCCCAAGTCGTCAATGCCATAGCCAGTCTTTTGAAGTTTTCCTCAATGCAAACATGTGGCAGGTTGGGGACCTATAGAGAAATGAACAATATACAAGTCTCCTCTCCTAAAGCCTTCAAAGACTTTGCATTTGTTGGATTCCGTGACAAGTATGCAACGATATTTCCCAAAGATGACAGCCATATCAAGATCACAATGCATTGAGACAAACATGAGATTGAATCCAAGGGCTTCGACAAGCGTGACTTTGTCCATGTTTCGGTCCTTTGAGATTGCAACCTTACCTGGACCCACCTTCTTTTTTTCCTTTATCTGAGTAGGTGATATGCTTCATATGAGATGGAGCTAATGCAATGTACATCAAAAGACACTTGTCACTAGTCATTTGATTGGTGCGTCCACCGTCGACGACCCACTCGGTAGCTTTGGGTGATTCGTCCTTGGCACCTTTTTGCATGAAGCAATAGGTGGGACTGGAGTCATCATCGGAGTCATCACCATTTTTGACGATATTATTTTCTTCAATGTTGAAGATGTACTTCCTGAAAAATGTGGTAGCAAGAGCTAGGCTTGCCACACCAGAGTCTGACTCATTCTCAAATCCTTCCTCTTCCTCGCATTCCTCAGATTCTTCTTCACAATACATTTCCTTGCCAATAAGTGTCCGAGCCTTTCTGGAATTGTTCTTCTTGTGTGATGAGGACTTTGAAGACGAGGACTTTGAAGATGAGGACTTTGAAGATTTCTCCTTTTTCTTCGAGTCATCAAAATATCATCCTTGTATTTCTTTTTGTTTTATTCCTTTACCCAACAAGGGCAATCAGAAATGTAGTGGCGAAACTACTTGCACTTGTGACAAGTTCTTTTCTAGCAATCCTCATATGAAGATTTTGATTTCTTCGCATCACTTTTTTAGGATTTTCAAATAACCTCTTGTGGAAAACTTATGGCATTTCCTCACAAGCTTTACAAGATCCTCACCAATTTCTTCAGGATCACCAAGACTGCAATCAGATTCTTCTTCTACACATGAGGAAATTTCCTTTGCCTTGAGTTTACGACATATTCTATAGTTTGGCTCATACATATCTCTTTTCTGAGATTATTGGAATTCATGAGTATCGAGCCTCTCAAGAATATCGGCAAGATCTAGTGACTTGTAGTGTCCACGCTCTTGAATCATCAAATTAAGTGTCTAAAATGAGGAATCAAAAGATCTCAGCAATTTCTTCACCATCTCATGGTTGGTGATGTCAGTGGCACCAAGAGCATGGATCTCATTTGAGACATCAGTGAGGCGATCGAAGGTTTGATGAACATTTTCTTTGTCGAATCATTTGAAGAAGTTGAAGTGATTGTGAAGAACATCAACCCGAGAGTCATGTTGAGTTTTGATTCCTTCATTGACTTTGGGCAGCTTGTCACAGATGAGCTTTGCAGATCCCAAAGAATTCTCTGCCATACTGACCTTCGATTAGATGGCCACATATAATATTACTTGCTTGAGAGTTGAGTTGCTTGAATCTCTTCACATGAGCAGTGTTGACAGATGGGGTGACATAGGGAACACCATTTTCCACAACATACCAGATATCGTTGTCAATTTCTTCAAGATGCATGCGCATCTTGTTATTCCAGTAAGGGTAGTCCGTCCCTTCAAAGGTAGGACAACCGGTAGAGACCTTGATCATACTTGCAGTCGACATAACTAAAACTCCAGGTGGTTAAACCAAAATCACACAGAACAAGGGAGTACCTTGCTCTGATACTAATTTAAAGTGCGTTATATTGATTAGAGGGCGTTGAATAGAAGATTTTTTAAAAATTCGTCGCTGAGGAATTACTACTTGAGGAATTTTCTATGTGACGAAATACTTTCTTTCTAATAAGTACACATGTGTAAGCATAACATAGGAGTAGCATAGTTCTCATGATGAAATGAAACAAACATAAAGGACAAGTAGCGTGTAAATAGGATAAGCACGCGAAAAACAAGGTGACTAAAGAATTTGAGATGAGGAAATTGAGAAAGTATTTTGTCAAAGTCTTGAAATACTAACGACCAACTTCATCAGCAAATATTTGAGGAAATGAAGGGGTTGAGGAAATAGAACCAGGAGCTCGATGAAGACAATGGTTTGATGACCCAGTTCTAATTGCTATGACAGTCATACGTTTGGTTTGGAGCGGCTTGATATTTAAACCAAACGACACACGGTCCCAGGACACAGATTCCTTACCGTATTCTTCTTGAGCTAAGGTCACAGAGACCTTGCCCAACGCTTATGGTAAGTCTTCAGGGCATACTTCCAAACCCTCACAAACTCGATCACCCGACAATCCACAATTTTCTCTTGGATGCTCTAGACCATGATGCCTAACCGTCTAGAAGATACACAGTCTTCATAGGTAACAAGTGTCGGTTCCACATAGGAAAAGTCTCTTCAGTGATTTTCAATCACTCTGGGTTTTTGGTTTGTGGGTTTTGGGTTTTCCCTCACTTACTAATTTCTCTCAAAGTACTCGGAGGATGTGTTGCTCTCAAATGACACTTGTCAAGTTCTCTCTTGGAGCAGCCAACCAACTAGTGGTTATGGGGGGCATCTATTTATATCCAGGGTGCAACCCGACATGATAAGACATAAATGCCCTCAATGATATGACTGTTATGTGGAGAAGATCTTAGGGACAGTTGGCGGGAAGCACAACAACAGTCAAAACTTTGAACTATGGAAGTCCTCGGATCTATCAAGTTCCTCACTTGTAGGCAATTCGCACTGGCGAAATCCTAACTCCTTAGTCAGAGCAATTTCCTCACAGACCAGAAGAGCTACGTCTTTGTAACTAAAGAATTTGACTACAGTACAAGAGATATCCAAAGGCTTCACTGAAGGATTGGATATGTGTAGGATTTGACATGAGCATCACTTGTAATTTTTTCCTTTATATTACCTCGACCCCTTTAATAGTACAGTGCTCCTATGACTTAAAAGAAGGGAAATGAAATTACAAAAACAAGTCTTCACGCTTCATTGTCCTTGCATCAATATCTTCAAGGACACACGAATTTCCTCACTTTCAAAGTCTTCACGAAAATATCAAAGTCTTCACTTGAAGACATTTATTTTTAGGGGTCAACTTTGTTCGGATATATCAAACTCCTCATTGACTTATAGAGCCTGTGTACACGCACAAACATATTAGTCCCTTAACATATAAGTCTTTAGTACACCAAAATCACTAAGGGGCGCTAGATGCACTTACAATCTCTAATCCAACATTTGCACCGAAGAGTTTAAAATAACTTAGATTTGTTTCCTTTCAGTGAGGAGTTCATATGAAGTCTTCTTGAGGAATTTGTGAAGATATATCCTATTGATGATGTGGAAGGCAGTATTGATTGCCTCTTGCCAGAAATGACAAGGGGTCTTGTTTTCTTCAAGCATAGTGTGAGCCATGTCAACAAGAGTCGTGTTCTTGTGCTCCATGATGCCATTTTGCTGAGGAGTATATGGGGCAGATTGCTCATGAGTAATACCGAGTTCATCAAGATAGTCATTAAGAGTAGTGTTCTTTAACTCAGTCCCACTCTCACTCCTGATGTGCTTGATCTTGACATCAAAATCCATTGCTTCCCTTGAAGAAAATCATGTGAAGACTTCATGCACTTCAGTTTTGTACCATATAATATGCACCCAAGTGTAACGTGAGTAGTCATGAACAATGACAAAGCCATATAGAGATGAAGCGTCAGTTTTGTGGTATAATGAGTGGTACCAAAGAGATCCATATGAAGTAATTCAAAGGGACGAGTTGTGCTCATGATAGTCTTCTAGGGATCCTTGCATCCGATCATCTATCTAGACTCACAAGCTCCACAAAAATGATCCTTGAGGAATTTGACACCCTCGATGCCTATGATGTTCTTCTTCTTTATGAGTGTGTGCAGATTCCTCATGCAAGCACATCCAAGTCATTGATGCCATGCTAGCCTTGTGAAGATTTTGCAAGTAGACACGTGGTAGGATGAGGACCTATAGACAAATCAACAATATACAAGTCTCTTATCCGAGAGCCTTTGAATACTTTGTATTTGTCAAATTCCATTAGCACAATGCAACACTATTTGCCAAAGATGACAACCATATCAAGATAACAAAGCATTGAGACAAATATGAGGTTTAATACTAGGAATTCAGCAAGCACCACTTTATCCATGTGTCAATCCTTTGAGATTGCAACCCTACTATCAGGGCCGGTTTTTCTCGGATTTTAATTTCCCTTCAAAATGACCCTTGTGCATACCATCCCCAAGAATACTTTTAGCCGGTACACAATTCCTTGATACAAATGGCCAAGCAAAAATCAACTTTTTAAGTACAAGACCACGATGGTCTACAGAGTACATGAAAAGGTTGCTATTGGTTGATGGTGGAAGCGGTTCAGGGATCTCCAGCGTCTATGCGACTCCATTTCCCACAGGAATAGCTAACCTGGCTAATACCTACCTCACACGACTGCTGTCTTCGGTGCCTAGGTTCTAGGGCTACCATCGGGATCCTCCTTTCCAAGCACGCAATCTGGCCAAGACAATAGCCAAGGACAAGCCAGTGAGTACTTTGAATGTACTCACAAACATCACGAAATCAGACATAAAATAGTTGGTGGTTAATATGCACTTGAAATGATTCAATTATATTCCATTAGTCATAATCCAACTTGTTAAATCCACGCACACAAATATTTCAACCATACTGATAATTTAACAAGCAACTAATGGAAGAAATATTTATTGGAACATCGGGCGGTAGTGCTCCTGAATATTTCCAAGGAGAGGAAAATAGTCCGATCGGGTGTTTGGAGCGACGCCTCGAAAGGATATGACATAAAGAATGCGCCAGTCGGGCGCCTGAGCGACACCACATAAAGGGTTTATAAGAAATAATAACAAGCATGCCGCAGTCGGGAATCTGAGCGACACCACATAAAGGGCTTATATGAAATAATAACAGTGAATATCCAGGAGGTAGAACCGTCCCAGGGATAATCAACACTCATGTACCATAAAGATTATTCCATGATAAAATAATAATTATGATCATCCACCATACTTCACGGTTTTCTCATGTTTATGTTAACTTCCCCCGAAGACCGACCCACAGACCGACACTTGACGTGACAATGACCAGACTCGATCTACTGTCGACTTAGGAGATTCAAGTTATTCCCTGCATAATTAGCACAACAAAGTGTCTCATGATTCCAAACAGAATCACCACCCAGAATCACCACCTTTCATACCCCAACATGCCTCAGTGACCATCCTCGTCATTCGAGATGTCAGTCCCCACTGTCGTGTCTTCCTGAGACACCGACTCTTTTCGGATTCCATCCGATAGGCATTCATGGTAGAAAGGAGTGACTACTAACAAATGCATCTCATTATGCAACAGAATTAATTCTATCTCGGTACTCATGTGTATGATTATATCACCACATGAAATATCATTACTACTTTAACATAACAACAATATTCCTCCATCACAACAATTCACACACAACCATAATATACCCAAGTTCAAAATTATTGTCGTCCAAGTGTAGAGAGGTAGGTTTCACTCCAAAACTTTTGAAAGTTTTTGCTCCTCTCTCCATATCCTATTTTTGGGAATATTCTAACTAAAACATAATTTTAAAATGGTACAAAAAGTTGTCTTAGAAAATTTTCAAATAAATACTAAAATAAACTAGATAAAATTTAAAATAGGTGAGAAAAAGAATCAACTCATTTGGAGTTTTATTTTAGAAATTAGGACGAGTCAAAGTTTGGTCAAAGTGTTGTTTTTAATATTAACGAGAAAAGAAAACAATTCGGCAGGAAATGCATAAGCACAATGAGAAGACGTACTCGCCGAAATGCGTGTACACTTATCCAGCGCATGCGTGACTCGCGGATCACTAACAGTGGGTCCATCGAGCCCACTGGTCAGGTTTGACCAGTCGCCTGTGCCTTTTCCTCCTATGGCCGAATGGAGGCGGGGATCCGGCAATCGTCGCCACGATTGGCGACTCCTGGATATCTTTCGAGGGTGGGAATTGGTTCCCCGCAAGCTACCGGTGTTCCTGGAGGTCGAACGGGCTGCTGAGATGGAGGGGGTCGCCGACAGCGAGCTCCGAGGTGGACAATGTTTGCGGGAGTAATGGGGACTCGGCTTAAGGTGGCTCCCCGTCGCGTTTGAGCGGTGGTATGGCTTCACGGGGTCAGTGTGGTCCAACCAGCGGGGAGAACGACGCACGACCGACCCTGCTGGCCTTGAATTTCAAGCAGGGAGTCGACGGATGGACTTGGACCGGAGGTGAGAAAGATGGCCTCCCCCTATCGATTGGCTGCTAGGGGGGCTTGAGAGGGATCACATAAGTTGTGCTGAGAGTCTGGACGAGCTTGGGGTCCCTTAAATAAGTGGGAGAGGTTGGTTTTGCGGCGGCAATGGATAAGCTCGGCGACCGACCACCACTGGCGCTGCAGGTCACGTGGTGATGGCTGACGGAGACCGGGGCTCTCGTACGAACAAAGGAGCCATACCAGTGGCTAGCGGCTGCGCTGAGGTGGCTCGGGCGGCGCTACCATGGCAGGGGCTAGCTGCAGCCGCCGGCTAGCCGCTAAGGCAGCTCTAACGACGGCACCGCGGGGCTTCCAGGGGACGGCCAAATGGCTCTAGCGAGCTGGAGGGGGTGGGGTGCGGCTCTAGGAGCGAGCAAGGGCCAAAGGGGCAGGGGTAGGTGGATGCGGCAGCTCGGGCGTTGCGGCTGCAATACGCGTGCTCTGCTCGCGCCCAGAGCACGCACGCAAGGCGTTCTACGGAATGCCTTGACATGCGAGGGGGGCCTAATGCTACTGCGTTTAGCAGGGTTGGGTTTAGGGTTAAGGCCAAGCTATGGGACATGATGGCTTGGGCATTGGGACAACTCCACAACGCAAGGTTAGAACTAGGCCAATAGTGTGCATGCACTCAGGGTGTTTGATAGAATGCCAATGGCATCTAGGTGGCTTTGCTGGGCACCACAATATCCGGTTCAAGGTCTCCTTGGAAGCTAAGAATGATGGCATAGTTAGTTTCTGAAAATCAGAAACTTGTAGTGCATAAATTTGAGAAAACAATTTTGGCCAGAGACTTAACGAGGTTGAAACAGGGGCTTAAACTATGTCACTCGGGTTGATCTCATGGACTTATGGTTTTCGTAGGGCCTACTATCATCAGTAAAAATCTCAAGGGAGTTGGGGCGAAATAAAGCATGGTTGTAGTACAAACTTCAAATCTGGTCCAGAACAGAAAAGGGGTCGGGGTGCTCAAAATTTTCAAAAGACCAACATGTATTTTTGCATAAAAGTGATATACATACCTCCCTTGGAATCTCCATTTTTTGTGGAATTTTTGAAAGAGTAGATCCAAGGGTTGCAGTTCAAAACATCAAATTGGACTAGAATAGAAAAGGAGATAATGTGCTCAAATTTTTGAAAAAACTTGGCTAGGTTTTTGCATACAATTGATCCACAAACATCATAGGTCATCCACAAATTTTTGTGAAATTTTCAAATGAAGTTACCAAATGGTTGCAGTTCAAATTAGGCCCTTAAAGGAAACAAATTTTTTTTTTGAATAAATGAAACTTAAAAAAAGGCCTTCCCTGGATTTTACAAATGAAAGGAAAAATAGTGCGGAAAGCACTCAAGTCATATCATATTTTTCAAAAGCTCCTACTTGCGGAAGAAATTTTATAATTCAAAGAAAAGAAATGGTATGAAGTCAATAGAATTCCAAAAATAAAAATTTAATAATCATAGCCAAACTTTTGTAAATAAAATCATCGTTAAATTTTTGGGGTGTTACAAAGTCTACCCCCCTTAAGAAAAATCTCGTCCTTGAGATTTGCCAAGGACGTTGTAAAATATTTACTCCTACCACACTGCAAGATCAACACAAAAATAAGTACTCTATATGCAATATGACGGGGTAATGACGATAATTGGCGGAACTGTGGTGTGGTATCATGACAAGTTGATGGATATACTTCTCGCCCCTCGTTGGTTACCACAAGTGGAAGGTGGAGATGTAGTCAGCAGCAGATTTCCCTTACACGGGCACTGTAAGGTTTATCGAACCAGGAGGACTCCGAGGATCAACCAGTATGTGTCCGTTGCTCTGGCGCTAGCAGAAGACATGGACCTGCACACACAACAAATAACTTTGCTCCCAACGAGTTCAAAGAGGTTGTCAATCTCTTCGGCCTTGTAGTTTGCAAAGGATCAAACACAAGCGGGAATAGTGATAGTGATTGCAACAAAAAAGTAAATAAGAGGAGTAAATGGTGGACGTCTAAACAATGGTGGTAATATGGACCAGAGCCACATGATGTTCACTAGTGATGTCTGTCTCCCAAAAGACGATAAACAACTATGCTCGGTAAACAAATTACAGTTGGGCAATTGACAGAATTATAAACGCACTGCAATGCTAATCATGCTACTAGAAAATTAGAGGCTCAAAAGTAATGGGCAGTACGCCAAGACAAGTAGACCATTTATTCATCAGCATCTACTTACTAATCATCCACCTTGAGATATCTATCAGAACATCTCGTTGGTATTAAGTTGCGAGCCCCACCCAAAGTGTAAGCTCAAAGCAACGGACAACTCCATTAACGAACTTTGCGTAAGGTAAACAATCCTTGCAACCATGGTCACAAGCACCGTTCTTTTTTCCCTGGTGGCAACATCACATCCCCTAGTATTATGTTTCTTTCACTCAAGCTAGACATCAGGGGGCATGGACCCACAATCATGCATAACGCTCCCTCTTGGAGTTACAATCTACTACTCAACCAAAGCAATAAAAAGCAACAGAGAACATGCATGAATTACTCAAGAACATAATATAAAAGGAGAACCAAATATATAACTCATCCCAATCTGAATATAATCTCATAATCCATCAGATCCCAACAAACCAAGCATAGCAATAGCAGGAAAATTATGATGCCTTGATCATGTAGAGCAGCTCACAAGGGCTAAGCATTGAAGCACAAGATTGGAGAGAAGACATCCCATAGATACTGGTCATGGACTCATGGTCCAAGGAGGATTACTCACGGCACGTCCAGGAGGCGTCCATGGTGGTGGAGAAGCTCCTGGAGGTCAATCCTCCCTCCGACAGGGTGCCAGGAAGAGGTCTTCTAACGCTCCCAACCTCGGGAGCGCTACGGCGGCGGGACGATGGAGAAATTCGTGATTCTGGATCTGTTCTGAGAGTTTCCCGTCCGAGAGGCAAATATAGGCCAAAGGAGGGCACCAGAGGAGGTGGGCCCCACCCAGGCGACCTGGTGGCGTGGCCAGGAGGGAGGCCGCCTGGGCAGGCCCTGGCTCCCCTCTGGCCCACCTTTGGTGGTCGTGAAGCTTCCGCCACGCTGATTTTTATATTTTTTTCTCGGGATTTTTGGGGCTCTGTAAATTGGGGTAAAAGTCCGTGCAAAAAAGACATCAGAAGAGAGAAACTAGCACTGGGTGCACTGATTTAGTAGGTTAGTTCAAATATATGTAAAAAGGTATGAAAGTGTAGCAGAACATATAACAATGTCACCAAAAAGAGCATGGAACAAACATAAATTATAGATACGTTTGGGACGTATAAACATCCCCAAGCTTAGTTCCTGCTTGTCCTCGAGTAGGTAAATGATAACACAAATAATTTCTGTGGTGACATGCTAACACACATATAAGAACTTCAAAGTAAAGCAAGTAAGATATGCAATTCAAGTCAAGACAATAACAAGCAAGAGTCTAGATTTAGTATTAAAAATAGCAAAGTAAGAACATAAAGGTGCAAGAGGTCTCGCTGTCCGTGACTCGAATGTCTCCAAATGGTGTTTGCATGCAAGAAGTGGGAGATGGGTTTAGAGCATAAAAATATTATATAGTTTAATTGAGAACTTAATCTACTAAAACTTCACACTTGGTCTCCTTCGGAATCTTATTTTCACTCGTCCCCACACCACTAGTCAGGCACAAGTCAAAATAATCCCCTCCCTTTCGACTTTGAGCACTCATGCAATGGATGAGCGCAAGCAAGATATGTTGGCCCTTAGGATGGCAAAGATAATAAGGATGGCGAAGGAAGACAAAAAAGGTGTGAAAGGCTCACATCAATGAGGACAACCATAAGCAAGAGAAAGCCAAATGATAGATATGATGTGAGGATTAGGGATTGCCATGCAACGGATGCACATATGAGCTAAGGTAAGCTCTCCAATGGAACTAGCGGGGGTGCATCCAACTTGCTTGCTCTTGAAGACCCAGAACTCATTTGAGGAGGATCGTCATTGGAATATACAAGCCAAGTTCTATAGTGTAAGGTCCCCACATAGTTATGCATGAATGATAATCTCTATGGAGTAGAAATATAACAATGGAGTACGAGTGTGGATCTTTCAAAAGGAATAGTAGTAATGCCCCCTTCTCTCTCTTTTTTTTTAATTTTTGTGTGGCCTCTTTGGCTCTTTCCATTTATCTCTCATTTGTCCTCTTTGGGATCTTTTCATTTGTCCTCTTTGGGATCTTTTAATTTGTCCTCTTTGGGATCTTTCCCTCACTTAAGGGCAACAATCTATGTTTTACAAGAATAAAAAGAAGATCTTCACACTTTATAAGAAGTACTCAACATAAAGACAAATGAAAACTATCATGATGTATGCAAATGTATGCATGTGCGAGTGTAGCAGGATATGCAATGAAACTAGTACATCATGTAGCAATAATAAGGGCAAGGCCTAACTAGCATGCGGGTCCTCGATCAAGTAAAAGCATGTATGACATGAAGATCAAGTCATGAGATGGTGGATGTTGCATGGCAATGTATCTCAGAAAGGCTATGGAATGCCTTAATAGGTAGGTATGTTGGCTGTTTTGAGGAAAGATATAATGAGGCTTATGATGAAAGAGCGTATCATGCCAAGGGTTTGGATGCACTGGCAAAGTTTGCACCAACTCTCAAGATGAGAAAGGGCAATGAACGGTACCGAAGAGGCTAGCAAAATATGGATGGTGGAAGTGCCAACAATCGAATACTCGCATTAGTCCGAAGAACTCATGCACTTATTATCGGTAACTCTCTATCTAGTCAGGAGATTCACAAATAGACAAGTACCCCGAGGAGGAGTGATTGGGGGTTTGATTATCCTTGCGCATCCTCGACCCATGATAACGTGAGGGTACTCTATATATTCCAACCCCTCTAGAAGTTAGCGATCCATCTAGTAGCTAGAGTTCTCAACTAATTTTTTTGTTTTTGAAAACACACATGGATTTCCCAAAATACGACACCTATCACTAACAGGATCAAGCTCTTGAAACAAATAGTCCAAACATTACTCAAATCAATACCTCAAAACTATTGCAAGTTACTACTATACTTAAATAGCAACCTCAATTACCTACTCAGGCAAGACACACAACTCAGTGCAACAATACAACTCTCTAAACAAGATTAGCATGATAACTCAAGAGAGTTCCAAAAGCAACCTAAATAAAAGCTCTTAAAAAGATAAAGCTTCAAAACTAAGAGCTAAGGATGACAGCAGCTATGAAAAGATAAAGAACACAGAAAAAAAGATAAGCATGAAAAAATATGTTGTGTTCTAGGGTGGAGTGGAGCGTGTTTCTATCCCAAACAAAGAAGGCTAGGTTCCAACTTGTTATGAACAACAAGAGAAACTAAAACAAACTAAAAATTAAAGAGCGGGACGCTCCAAGCATATCACGTAACATATGAAGTGATAAAAATATAGCATGGAGAAGGACGAACTGATAATTGTTGATGGAGAAGGGGATGCACGGGGGCATCCCCAAGCTTAGACGCTTGAGTTTCCTTGAATATTTCTTGGGGGTGCATGGGGGCATCCCCAAGCTTGAGCGCTTGACACTCCTGGATCTTCTTTCATCATCTTCCTTCGCATACTTGAAAACTCCCTTCATACGAAACTCATCATAAGCTGATTAGAGTGGTTAGTGCCCATAATAAAATAATTTATTCTCTAATGTAAATAAGGATTTTCATGAATATATAATCTTTATCAAGATTTCCAAAAGGTTTTTGCAAATAAAAATCAAGCTTAAGATTTGCAAAATGATAAAAACGCAAAACATGGCAGAATTTGGGAAAAACAGAACATTAGGTAGTAAATAATTTTTTCGTGGGACTTCTCCAACACAAATAAAAAAACTCATAACACACACCAGAATTAAAATTATATAGATCATACTGTCAAAAAAATTCAGATAAAAAAGATGATCTGGTGATTTTTGGCTAATTGTTCCGTCAAGCAGATAGAATCTGTTTCTGGACAGCATGTCACAACTTTTAAACTTTCTTGCAATCAGAGGCTAGAACTTGGCACGAAGCTTGAAAATAAAGATACAATTATGTTGATACAGTAGTAACAAGCATCAAGACCACTAAGACTTAAAGTAAAAAACAAATTGGGTTGCCTCCCAACAAGCGCTTTCTTTTATGCCTTTGAGCTAGGCATGATGCAAAAACAATCAAGTATCATCAACTCCATAAGAATAACTTGCCCGGATAACGGACTTATAAGGTAACTTAATATTCTTTCGAGGGACGTGTTCCATTCCCTTTTTAAGGGGAAATTGTAATATAATGGTCCCTTCTTTCATGTCAATGATAGCACCAACGGTGCGGAGAAAAGGACGTCCCAAAATAATTGGACATGAGGTCACACTCAATGTCCATAACAAGAAAATCAACGGGAACATAATTATCATTGACAACAATAAGAACATCATCAATTCTCCCTAAATGTTTCTTTATGGAAGAATCAACAAGATGAACACCAAAAGAACATTAATCAAAAGGTTTTAAGTCAAGCATATCATACATTCTTTTGGGCATAACGGAGTCACTAGCTCCAACATCACATAAAGCAAAGCAAGAGAAATTATTAAATTTAATCTTGACCATAGGATCCCAACCATCTTCTAGTTTTCTAGGAATATAAGTCTCTAGATTGAGCTTCTCCTCCCTATCTTTGATAAGAGCATTGGTAATATGCTCGGTGAAGTCAATATTGAGTGTACTAGTGTGAGGGTCTTTAGCCATTCTTTGCAAAAAAAATGATAACTTCGGAATGCCTACAATTATCAAAATCAAGATTATTACCATTAATTAAGGTGGTGGTGATGTCATCTAAGCTCATTCTTTTGGTGGTCTCTAAGTTCAAAGGACCTTCTTGTCCTAAAGTTGAGGTATTAGAATCACCATTAATAGATCCATTGGGAATAGGGATGTGATGGGTGCTGATAGTTTTGAGATCCTCAACAACTTGTATAGTAGTGTGTGTAGGAAGGCTCTTAATCCTATCTTCCTCTTATTTTTCTCTAGACCATCTATCCTTAAGTTTGGCTAGCATTCTTATGTTCTCATTAATTTGGACTTGGATAGCATTCATGGGTGTGGTTTTCCTTTCCTCAAGGGGGGAGTTCTAATTTTAAGCATCTCTACATCATGAGCTATGTTGTCTACCTTCAAAGAGAGACTACCTAATTTTTCTAATTTCTCTTCTACACTCTTTTTGAAGGCTTTTTGAGAAGTGATAAAGTCTTTAAGCATGCTCTCTAATTCATAAGTAGAGTTTTTGGGGCTAGGATAAGTGTTCTTGTTCCCATAGTTGTTGGATGGGAATGGTCTAGGATTGCTACCAAAATTACTCCTATAATCATTATTATTAGAGTTGTTCCTAGAGATAAAATTAACATCAACTTGCTCCCTTTCTTGAGAAACCAAAGAATTTAAAGGAACATCATGAGGATCAATAGGAGCTTGCTTAGTAAGTGAAGTCATGATCATGTCAACCTTATCATTAAGGGAGGAGATCTCCCCAACAGAGTTTACCTTCCTACCTGTTGGAGCTCTCTCAGTGTGCCATTGAGAATGATTTGTCATCATCTCGTCCAATAGCTTCATGGCAACACCAAGTGTAGTTGACATAAAGGTTCCTCCCATGGCCGAGTCCAACAGATTCCGCGAGGTAAAGTTCAATCCTGCATAGAAAGTTTGGACAACCATCCAAGTAGTCAAACCACGTGTAGGGCAATTCTTAACAAGAGATTTCATACGTTCCCAAGTTTGGGCAATGTGTTCATTATCCAGTTGCTTAAAATTCATAATGTTACTTCTTAACTGGATAATCTTAGCAGGCAGGTAATACTTCCCAATAAAAGCATCTTTGCACTTATCCCAAGAATCTATGCTATTCCTAGGCAAAGATTAAAGCCACACTTTAGCTCCTCCTCTCAAGGAGAAAGTAAAAAGGCTCAAGTTTAACAATATCACCATCTACTTCTTTATATTTTTGCATATCACAAAGCTCAACAAAATTATTCAAGTGCAAAGCAGCAGCATCTCCAGCACTAGAGAATCGATCTTTCATAACAATGTTCAGTAAAGCAGGTTTAATCTCATAGGAGGTCGCCTCAGTGGTGGGAGCAACAATAGGAGTGCAGATAAAGTCATTGTTGTTGTGACTAGTGAAGTCACACAACTTGGTGTTCTCAGTGGAACCCATAGCAGCAGCAACAAGCAAGAACAAAACAACTAATTTTTTTGTGGTTTTTGGTATAAGACTCTAAAGCAAAAACTAGAAAGCAAACTAACAAGACTAAAATCAAAGGTAAAAGATAGCGTGCAACTCCCCTATCTTGAAGACTGGAGTCCCCGGCAACGGCACCAGAAATTTGCTTGAAGACGAGTTGATGGATATACATCTCGCCCCTTGTTGGTTACCCCAAGTGGAAGGTGGAGATGTAGTCAGCAGCAGATTTCTCTTACACGGGGACTATAATGTATATCGAACCAAGAGGACTCCGAGGATCAACAAGTAGGTGTCCGCTACTCTGGCGCTAGCAGAAGACGTGGACATGCACACACAACAAATAACTTTGCTCGCAACGAGTTCAGAGAGGTTGTCAATCTCTCCGGCCTTGTAGTTTGCATAGGATCAAACACAATCGGGAATAGTGATAGTGATTGCAATGGAAGAGTAAATAAAAGCAGTAAATGGTGGAGGTGTAAACAGTGGTGGTAATATGGACTAGAGTCACATGATGTTCACTAGTGATGTCTCTCTCCCAAAAGACGATAAACAACTATGCTGGGTAAACAAATTACAGCTGGGCAATTGACAGAATTATAAACGCACCGCAATACTAATCATGCTACTAGAAAGTTAGAGGCTCAAAAGTAATGGGCAGTATGCCAAGACAAGTAGACCGTTTATTCTTCAGCATCTACTTACTAATCATCCACCTTGAGATATATATCTAGAACATCTCGCTGATATTAAGTTGCGAGCCCCACCCAAAGTGTAAACTCAAAGCAACAGACAATTACATTAACGAACAATGCGTAAGGTAAACAATCCTTGCAACCGTGGTCACAAGCACCGTTGTTTTCTCCCTGGTGGCAACAACACATCCCCTAGTCTCATGTTTCTGTCACTCAAGCTAGACATCCGGGGCATGAACCCACAATCATGCATAACGCTCCCTCTTGGAGTTACAATCTACTACTCGGCCAAAGCAATAAAAAGCAATGGAGAACATGCATGAATTACTCAAGAACATAATATAAAAGGAGAACCAAATATATAACTCATCACAATCTGAACATAATCTCATAATCCATCGGTTCCCATCAAACCAAGCATAGCAATAGTAGGAAAATTACATAGATGCCTTGATCATGTAGGGCAGCTCACAAGGGCTAATCATTGAAGCACAAGATTGGAGAGAAGACATCACATAGCTACTGGTCATGGACTCATGGTCCAAGGAGGACTACTCACGGCACGTTCGGGAGGCTTCCATGGTCGTGGAGAAGCTCTCGGAGGTCAATCCTCCCTCCATCAGGGTGCCGGGAAGAGGTCTTCTGACGCTGCTGATCTCGGGAGCACTGTGGCGGCGGAACGATGGAGAAATTCGCGATTCTAGATCTGCTCTGAGGGTTTCCCGTTCGAGATGTAAATATAGGTCAAAGGAGGGCACCGGAGGAGGTAGGCGCCACCTAGGGGACCTGGTGGCGCGGCCAGGAGGGAGCCGTGCAGGGAGGCCGCCTGGGCAGGCCCTGGCTCCCCTCTGGCCCACCTTTGGTGCTCGTGAAGCTTCCGTCATGCTGATTTTTATATATTTTTCTCGGGATTTTTGGGGCTCTATAAATTGGGGTAAATGTCCCTGCAAAAAAGACATTAGCAGACAGAAACTAGCACTGGGTGCACCGAGTTAGTAGGTTAGTACAATTATGTGTAAAAAGGTATGAAAGTGTAGCAAAACATATAACAATGTCACCAAAAAGAGCATGGAACAAAATGAAATTATAGATACGTTTGGGACGTATCATGGTACTCGTGCTGCAAATAAAATCTAGGGCTGGGCAATTGAGACGTTGCTACTAATGGCTACGACGGTTTTTCGGAAAAGGAAAATTTTCAATTTCCGAAAAGTGCTTGTCGTACCCAAGTGCAGAGTGTTGTTTCTGGCTGATAGGTGGACTCAGGGCCCACTGTTGGTCTCTTCTTCTTCCTCCAGCTCTCTTCTCTCTTCTCACTCTCGCGCGCTTTGCGTGCTTTCTCCACTTGTGGTGCCTAGCGCGTAGGGCGTCTAGTGCCGTACTGCATAGTGCGCACCATGCACTCACTTCGCAGGCTATTGTGTGTCAGCACTGCTCGTGGATTTGCCTCCGTACACCAGCGATCGAGCGACGAGCGGCTCTAGTGGATTTCGCCCATTGTACACTGAGCTCGAGCTATAAAAACGACCACGCCATTCCTCTCTTCTACCTCAGACCTGGCCTCGCTCCTCCTTCCTTAGTTCTTCTTGAAGGAGCTCAAGGCGAGGCTCTAATGGCGGACTAGCTTCCGGTGACTATATGGCAAAGTGCATACACATATGGCCACAAATTGTACTATGAAAATAATGGCACAAAAACAATCTGCCAATTTATTTATGATAGTACCAGCTCTAATATTATAGGCATAATAACACTAAGGTGGGTTATGACTTAGTCTACTTCGTTTAAATCCAGGTGGGCAGGTCTTGTAGACGTCGAGGTTGATGGAACCACGGTGTCACAGTTGCTCAGGGAAGAAGGTGGGGCTACAAGGCTGGGGTAGCGGGGGTATCCATTGATGGGTGCTGCGGCTACCGTCCCATTGGAGGAAATTCCCAAAATGCAGCCAAGCTCCTCAGGGGAGATGGGTGCATGATTCGCTTCGGGAGCAAGGTTAGACCTCAGGAGCTCAATCGGTCTCCCAAACAGCACTACACGGTTGCTGGCGTCGGGCTTCGCTTCTCACCTCCTTGGGTCAAGATGAGGCAACTCTCCATGAGCTGCAATCAGGTCGAGAGTGACCTTCTCATTCAGTGCCTCTTGCGCTCTTATGTAGCACACGAGATGCAACAGGGCGGGGTCGGTCTCATGGTATCCGCTAGCGACTTGGAGTGGCCTACCATAACCTTCACGACTAGGGTAATCGTAGAACGAGCGGCATTTAACTCTTGGTGACAGGTGCCGGAGTTGAACTATTGCCTCTCGAGCTGCTAGCTGGATGGCTTGTGGCTCATAGGAAGTTGACCTTCCGGTGAACTGATAGGGGCGCTCTTGGGTGATATTCCTACCGTGGATGTGTACCATGGCCCATAAGTGATGAATGACAACACTTGTGTACTCTTGGTATACAACATACTCCGGAGGCTCTTCCATGGCAAAGACATGGCGGGTTAGGTTGGCATGGATGGCTACAAAACATCCTTGTTCAGCAACGGTGCTCTCATTGTGAACAATGGGGCCTGGCATCTTGGGAGGTGGTTGTCGCTATGATGTGTTCTGATGGCCAATCGTTCCCTTTGTAGAAAGGAAAACAGAGTCTTCCCTCGCAAGATTGCGAAAAGGACAACTTACTCGTTGGTCACTGTCGTGTGACCACAGGGCTAGTCTGGTAGGTTTGGCACCGACTGCCGAAAGGTGTCGGTTAACACTATTCAGGCTACTAGTTAGGACAAGCTTGGCTTTGGTTAGGGTACTGGCTTGGTTGGGTGGTTACCTAGGGTTTATTGACCCGGCTAAGATAGTATTAGCCAATAGTCAGCATGGCTTTGATATCAACGTTGTCAGGGCCGGTTTTTCTAGGACTTAATTTCCCTTCAAAATGAACCTTGTGCACACCAGCCCGAAGAATATTGTTAGATGGTACACAATTCCTTGATACAAATGTCCAAGAGAAAATAAATATTGAAGTACAAGACCACAATGGTCTATGGAGTACATCAAAAGGTTGCTAGTGGTTGATGGAGGAAGCGATTCGGGGATCTCCAGCGTCTATAGGACTCCATTTCCCATATGAACAGTTGACCTGGATAATTCCTACCTCATGCGGCTGCCGTCTTCGGTGCCTAGGTTCTGGGGCTACCGTTTGGATCCTCCTTTCCAAGCACGCAATCTGTCCAAGACAATAGCCACGCACAAGCCAGTGAGTACTTTGAATGTACTCGCAAACATCATGAAATCAGACATAAACTAGACGGTGGTTAATATGAAGCTGAAATGATTCCATGATATTTCGTTAGTCATAATCAATCTTCTTAAATGCAGGCACATAGATATTTTACCTATACTCAGAATTTAACAAGCAATTAATGAAAGAAAAAATTATTGGAACATCGGGCGGTAGTCCACCTGAATATTTCCAAGGAAAGGAAAATAGTTCGATCGGGTGTCTGGAGCGACGCCTCGAAAGGATAAGATATAAATCATGTCTCAGTCGGGCGTCTCTGCGACACCACATAAAGGGCTTATAAGAAATAATAACAAGCATGCCGCAGTCGGGCATCTGAGCGACACCATATAAAGGGCTTATATGAAATAATAACAATGAATATCTAGGAGGTAGAACCAACCCGAGGATATTCAACACTCATGTATCATAAAGATTAGTCCATGATAAAATAATAATTATGATCACCCACCATACTTCACGGTTTTCCCATGTTTATGTTAACTTCCCCTGAATACCAACCTCAGACCGACACTTGACCTGGCAACCAGTCATCCTTGACCATGGACACGACTACTCGAATAGTTTTGACTCTGTACACGGTGTACTCTTTACCCACATCCCACGGGTTTCAGTAGTCACTCAGACTAATCCCGCGTACGGTATGTACACACCCATTCCCCCCCCTGCGAAAACCGATATCACTCGGACTACGCTGCCAGGGGAAAACCATAAGACGAGGAGGCTCCAACCTCGACTAGCATGGAATCAAATTTACACCGTGCGCTACAATGGGAGAGCTCTTCCCCTCTCGGTCCCAGACCGTTAACACCCATGCCCCCTGACCAGATGACTGGATTTAGTCCAGTGCCCCGGATACCTTCATCCTGGCCCCTCTACTTGGTGTGTACCTGGTAATAGCTTTACTACCTACTGAACCATATTCCCTTTCAGGAAGACCTATGGCAGCACGAAAGGGTAAGGTGATACACTGACAAGACTCGATGTACGGTCGACTTAGGAGGTTCAAGTTATTCGCAACATAATTAGCACAACAAAGTGCTTCATGATTCCAAACAGAATCACCACCTTTCATACCCCCAACATGCCTCGTTGACCATCCTCGTCCTTCGATATGTCAGTCCCCACTTTCGTGTCTTCCCGAGACACCGATTCTTTTCGGATCCCATCCGGTAGGCATTCGTGGCAGAAAGGAGTGACTACTATCACATGCATATCATTATGCAACAGAATTAATTATATCCGGGTACTCATGCGTATGATTATATCACCACATGAAATATCATTACTACTTTAATATAACATAAATATTCCTCCATTCAAACAATTCATACACAACCATGATATACCCAAGTTCAGAATGCTTGCCTTCCAAGTGGAGAGAGGATGGTTGCACTCCAAAACTATTGAAAGTTTTTGCTCCTCTCTCCATATCCTATTTTTGAGAATATTCTAATTAACAAAAAAAAATGGTACAAAAAGTTGTCCTAGAAAATTTCCAAATAAATAATAAAGTAAACCAGATAAAATTTGGAAGAGGTGAGAAAAAGAATAAACTCATTTGGAGTTTTATTTTAAAAATTAGGGCCAATCAAAGTTCTATTTTTAATATAAACCAGAAAAGAAAACAATTCGACAGGAAATGCGTAAGCGCAATGAGAAAACGTACTCGACGAAATGCGCGTCCAGTTATCCAGCGCACGCATGACTCACGGGTCACTGACTGTGGGTCCATCGGGCCCACTGGTCAGGTTTGACCATTCGCCTGTGCCTTCTTCCTCCTCTGGCCGAATGGAGGTGGGGCTCCGGCGATCGTCGCCGACGATTGGCGACTCCTGGATCTCTTTCAAGGGCGGGAATGGGTTCCCCGCAAGCTACCAGTCCTCCTGGAGGTTGAACGGGCTGCTGAGACGGAGAGGGTCGTCGGTAGAAAGCTCCGAGGCAGATGGTGTTTGCGAGAGTAATGGGTACTCGACCTACGGTGGCTCTCCATCGCGTCTGAGCGTTGGTATGGCTTCGCGGGATCAGGGTGGTCCAACCAGAGGGGGTAATGGCGCAGGACCAACCCTACTGGCCTTGAATTTCAAGCAGGGAGACGGCGGCCGGACTTGGACTGGAGGTGAGGAAGATGGCCTCCCCCGGTCGATGGGCTGCTAGGGGCTTGAGAGGGATTGAAGAATCTCAGCTGAGGGTCTAGACGAGCTCGGGGTCCGTTAAATAAGGCGGCGAGGTTGGTTCCGTGACAGCAATGGATAAGCT
Source organism: Hordeum vulgare subsp. vulgare (assembly GCF_904849725.1). Classification (NCBI taxonomy): domain Eukaryota; kingdom Viridiplantae; phylum Streptophyta; class Magnoliopsida; order Poales; family Poaceae; genus Hordeum; species Hordeum vulgare. The sequence continues at coordinate 511,689,053 of NC_058524.1, read as the reverse complement.
CGGCGGCGGACCACCACTCGTGTTGCAGGCGACGTGGCGATGGCTCGCGGGGACCGGGGCTCTCGTACGAACGAAGGAGTCGTACCAGAGGCTAGCTGGCGCCCTGAGGCGGCTCAGGCGGCGCTATCGTGGCAGGGGCCAGTAGCATCCATCGGCTAGCCGCTAAGGCAGCTCTGGCGGCGTCACTACGGGGCTCCCACGGGACGACCGTGTGGCTCTGGTGAGCTGGAGGGGGCACTACACGGCTCTACGGGCAAGCAAGGGCCAAAGGGGTGGGGGTAGGTGGACGTGACGGCTCGGGTGCTGCGGCTGCAATACGTGCGCTCTGCTCACGCCCAGAGCACCCACGCAAGGCATTTGGTAGAATGCCTTGGCATGCTAGGGGGTCCTATTGCTACTGCGGTTTAGGAGGGTCGGGTTTAGGGTTAAGGCCAAGCTATGGGACATGATCGCTTGGGCATTGAGACAACTCCACAAGGCAAGGTTAGAACTAGGCCAATACTGTTCATGCACTCGGGGTGTTTGACAAAATGCCAATGGCATCTAGGTTGCTTTGCTGGTCACCACAATATCTAGTCCAAGGTCTCTATGGAAGCTAATAATGATGCCATAGTTAGTTCTTGAAAATCAGAAACTTGTTGGTGCATAAATTTGAGGAAAACAATTTTGGCCACAGACTTCACGGGGTTGAAACAAGGGCTTAAACTATGTCACTGGGGTTGATCTCGTGGAATTAAAGTTTTGGTAGGTCCTACTACCGTTAGTAAAAATCTCAAGGGAGTTGTGGCAAAATAAAACATCGTTGTAGTTCGAACTGCAAATCTGGTCCACAACAGAAAAGGAGTTGGGGTGCTCAAAATTTTCAAAAGACCAAAGTGGATTATTATTTTCATAAAAGTGATCTACATACCGCCCTTGACATCTCCCATTTTTTGCGGAATTTTCGAAAGATTAGATCCACGGGTTGTAGTTCAAAACACCAAATTGGACCAGAACAGAAAAGGAGATAATGTGCTCAAATTTTTGAAAACACTTGGCTAGGTTTTTGCATAAAATTGATCCATGAACATTATAGGTCATCCACAATTTTTTGTTAAATTTTCAAATGAAGGTACCAAATGGATGCAGTTCTAATTAGGACGTTAATGGAATTAAATGACATTTATGAATAAATGGAACTTAAAAAATATTTATAAAAAGGCCTTCCCTCGATTCGACAAATGAAAGGAAAAATATTGAGGAATGCACTAAAGTCACATCATATTTTTCAAAAGCTCCTACTTGGGGAAGAAATTTTTATAATTTAAAGAAAAGAAATGGATCTGAAGTCAACAGAAATTCCAAAAATAAAAATTTAAAATTATCATGGCCATTTTTTTGTAAATAAAATCATGGTTAAATTTTTGGGGTGTTACACCTACCTAGACCCAATACATTGTGTTTTCCTTTGTGAGCGTATGTGATATGCTTCACATGAGATGAAGCGAGTTCAGAGTCCATAAAAAATTTCTTGTCACCATTCATGTGATTAGTGCATCCACTCGCAAGGACCCACTCAGTAGCCTTGGGTGGTTTTTATTACAGCCCGATTAGTACAACTTACGAACTCACATACTTCAGAGTCAAGAATAGGACTAATCAAATTTGTTAGTTTTCAGGAATTTCAATGAAGCAGTATATATGCAGTAATGCAACGACGATAGGAATGAGTGATTCATTTCATCATGATTATCTTGCGTCCTTTCAAGCATTTCGTCACGTCTCCAGCAAATTCTTGAGACGTTCAAGTTCGTATGGAGACCTGTCCTGCATAAGAGACTAGTTTATTTTCTTCTCCACCCACATCTGGAGGGGTGGCAAAGAGTTCATCATCCTATGAGAACTATATGAGAATTTAGGCATTGAAGCTAAAGCATGTCATTTAAGACTAGGGGGGTTAGAGTACTCAAATGAATATGCTGAGTAATTCTTTGAGGATTTATGAACATAATAGTTTGAATAAAACACACATATTGTCGTGGTATTTGTGGGACAAATGACACGGGGTGGCTTAGTTCATGGTTTGGGGCCTATTGGCGCCGGCGGCGTCTGGGAACGGGTGGAGGCGCAACACACATGACCCCGATCTACCCAACTTCAGGGCCCTCCGGTGAGCTAAAACCCTAGTCCTACATGTGTGACTATATGAGAATCATAGTACAATCGTGCTCCTCGAGCTGTTCGTGAGGAGGGAGATGAAGCTCTCGCTACCTTAGTGGGGTGGGGTGTCTGTCTGTCTCTCTATCGTGTGTGAATCTGATCAGCCTCCCCCTCTTTGGGGGTCGAGGTAAGGCTTTATAGTGCAGCTTGAGATGTACACGGGTAGGGGTAGGAGAGGAGTTGGGGCCCGACCGCGAGCCTCTCCGGCTAGCTGCGGGGCCCGTCGGCTGCCAGGTGTTGTCCGTCGTGGGGTCCGCCACTCGTGTGTCTCGGCGGAAAACCCGTTGGCTCGGCAGGGAGTAGGTACGGGTGAGCGTGGCTACAGTGTCGTCTTGCCTGGTCAGCCTTGGCATTCTCCGGGGTCATGTAGCCTCGCTGCCCCCCCCACATAATTGCACCCACCTCCACGCCTAGTACGTCAGTGCGTACTGGTGCCACAAACACTTCTGCGCGATACGTCTAGTCTTGTCGTCGTACGGGAGTACGGCCGGATGGGACGAGAGCCGACCGTCTTGCTAGTGACGGGCCAGCCGGCCAGGCCGAATCCCGTGAGTCTGCCCGGTGCGCGTCGACCACATGGGACGGCTGCCGCTAGCTGGATAGGGGGGCAGGCGGCCCCAAACGTCTTGCAGAAGTGTTTCCTTCGCTTTGGTACACCCACATGACATATCCCCGTCAGTATCCCCCAAAACTGTTGGGGCCCAGACAATAGGGGGCAACGGTTTTTTCCCCTTGCATCGGGGCCGACGAGCCGATCGGAGCTGGCACGCGGCAATGTGCCTTCAAGCCGGTTGGAACGGCAGCCGGCTGAGATGAGAGTCGATCGCGGTCATGCCGGTTGTCGTGGCGCCTCGCGCACCGCGTCGTCGCTTTGGTCTGGTTGCCGGCCGAGGTGAGCCACAGGTGGGTCGGTGGCGAACGACGGGCCTACCACTACGCGCGCAGGCCGCTGCAGGCTCGGCCTCACACGTCTCCGCCCGCGTGTGGATTTATTATGGCCGCAGGCCACCGGTCGGGGTTCCCCGCGCGGGGATCGTGGGTTAGTTGGGGACGTGGGAGCAGCCGATCCTACGCCCCCACGTCTCCCCTCGGGCTTTAAAATGGGAAATGGGGGCGCCCGGTTTCGCAATTGCCTCCCCTCACCTTCGCCCCAGTTCGCCCTCGCGCCGGAGCTATCCGTCGCCGTCCTTCCCACTCGTGCCCGAAGCGCTCCCTGTCACGATCACCCCTCCTCACGCCCGTAGCACACACCACCACCGCTCTTTCCTCCTTTGAGTTTGGTGCCTCCCCCGGTCGATCCGTTGGGGGCATTTCTCTCGTTTACTCTTCTCCACTTCCCCGCCAGCATCCGACGAGATGGTCGGGATTCCCTCTGGCTTGTGGGAGGGCTCGATTGTGACGGAGGAGCACATCGACTACCTCCGGCATAAGCGAAAGCTTCCAGTTGCAGAGCTAGTCGAGGCCCGTGCGCCCAGTGATGAGCGCGTGTCGGAGCCCCGTACCGGCGAGCGTGTCGGCTTCAGGCTGCCAGCGAGCATCTTCCTCCGACAAATCCTCGACTTGTACGGGCCCCGGATGCATCATCTGGGGCCTAACTCCGTCTTGTGCCTAGCGTGCTTCGCCACCCTATGCAAGCCATATCTGGGCTTCTGGCCTTTCCCCGCCTTCTTCGCCAATTTTTTCATTTCCGTGCGCAGGTACATGGCATCGTGTCATATTCTTGCGGCAGCACGACAGGCCGTTCCCGCAGATGATGTGGAAGGAGTCGTTCAAGAAATGACAGCGTACCTTCTTCTACGTCCACGATGTTTTCTTGGGGCGAGATTGGGTCCAACCTCCCACCATTCGCCGACGTGCCGCTGACGATGGAGAACTGGACCTCGACGTGCGTAGCAACGAGCAGGTGGTGATGGTCAGCCGGCTGTAGGAGCTTAAGGCCTCCCAGGGGCTGGTGGCCTTAGACCTGGTGGCGGCCTTTGTCTCCCGCTGGGTGATGTCGCTGAAGGCGCGGTCGCACCGGATGTGCGACATGAGCGACCGCAAGGACCCGAGCCGGTTGTCGATGGTGCACGGGTGAACAGAATCACCAACTTATAGCTGGATGAGGAAATGTGGAGCTTCGGTATGCCGCAGTTCCATTGTGGCAATCGTGCACTAGTGGTAAGTCTTGGTCCAATTGGAACTATTGCTTTCTCTTCTGTAGTAGTATTTGACGCGCAGTCGTGTCCCTTCTTAGCTCTTCTTTCGACACAACACGCCATATCACCCGAATCCGGAGTGTTTCATCTCAGATTTGGACGTGTCTGACCCCGATGACTTTGACTAGGAGGGGGACGGCCCCGAGGGCCCCGAGGACTCGGACCCGTCGGAGGAGGTCGAGGAGGACGAAGGCAACGAGGAGGACGAAGAGCCGGCCATCACCGCTGCTGACGAGGCGGGATCATCGCGCAACCCTCCCTATGGGTTCGTGAAGGACTGGACGGATGATGATGACGATCTACAGGTGCTCGAGGTGCCGCGGACTATGACGGGGCCGCCTCGGGGCCATCATCGAGGTAGGAGCACGGAGCTGCTGGCTGGGGACGGCTGGCTGCCAGCCAGCCGGTCAGTCGCAAGATGGCGGAGGAGCGTCATAGGGACAAGCGGTCGACCAACTGCTCGGTCGGTGGCCCAGCAGCCAAGAAGGTTTGGTCTGCGTTGCTGCTGGTGGGTGCCCCTCCTCCGATGCGGGGGAGTCTCAAACAAGAACCGCTTCCATTCTTCCTTTATCGTCGCGTTGCGTTTGAACTCATGCTCATCTTACTTTGGCAGAGAGGCCATTCCGTTGCCTACATCAGAGGCGTCGGTCCTTGGGTCCGGCCCGCTCCCACCGCTTGTTGTGTAGCACGGGGAGCGAGTGCGGCTCGAGCGGGAGCTAGTGAACCACAAGTATAGGGGATCAATCGTAGTCCTTTCGATAAGTAAGAGTGCCGAACCCAACGAGGAGCAGAAGGATCTGACAAGTGGTTTTCATGAAGGAAATATCAGCAAGCACTGAAATTGTCGGTAACAAGTGATTGTGTGGTGAGATGATTCGTAGCGAGCAACAAGTAACAAAAGTAGCAACGGTGCAGCAAAGTGGCCCAATCCCTTTTGTAGCAAGGGGCAAGCCTGGACAAAGTCTTATAGGAGGAAAAATGCTCCCGAGGACACACGGGAATTTCTGTAATGCTAGTTTCATCATGTTCATATCATTCGCGTTCGTTACTTTGATAGTTTGATATGTGGGTGGACCGGCGCTTGGGTACTGCCCTTACTTGGTAAAGCATCCCACTTATGATTAACCCCTCTCGCAAGCATCCGCAACTACGAAAGAAGAATTAAGACAAAGTCTAACCATAGCATTAAACTAGTGGATCCAAATCAGCCCCTTACGAAGTAACGCATAAACTAGGGTTTAAGCTTCTGTTACTCTAGCAACCCATCATCTACTTTCTACTTCCCAATGCCTTCCTCTAGGCCCAAATAATGGGAAGTGTTATGTAGTTGATGTTCACATAACACCACTAGAGGAAAAACAACATACAACATATCAAAATACCGAACGAATACCAAATTCACATGACTACTATTAGCATGACTTATCCCATGTCCTCGGGAACAAAAGTAACTACTCACAAAGCATAATCATATTCATGGCCACAGAGGTAATGAGTAGCATCATGGATCTTAACATAAACTCTTCCACCAAATAATCCAACTAGCATCAACTACAAAGAGTAATAAACACTACTAGCAACCTTACAAGTACCAATCGGAGTCGTGAGACGGAGATTGGTTACAAGTGATGAACTAGGGTTTGGAGATGAGATGGTGCTGATGAAGATGTTGATGGTGACGAGTTCCCTCCGATGAGAGGAGTGTTGGTGATGATGATGGCGATGATTTCCCCCTCCGGGAGGGAAGTTTCCCCGACAGGATAGTCCTGCCGGAGCTCTAGATTGGTTCTGCTCAAGTTCCGCCTCGTGGCGGCGGCGAAACCACGAAAAAGCTCCTCTCTGATTTTTTTTCCTGGACGAAACCCTTCATATAGAAAAAGAGGGGGCAAGTGGGCCAGCAGGCTGCCCACAAGCCCTCATGGCACGGCCTGGGGGGGTGGCCGCGCTGTGCAGGCTTGTGGCCACCTGCACACCCCCCCCTTTGGCACTTCTTCGGCCCAGTATTTTTGATAAATCCAGAAAAAAAATCCTCGTTGATTTTTACTGCGTTTGGAGTTGCGCAGAATAGGTATCTCAACTTTGCTCCACTTTCAGGACAGAATTCCAGTTGCCGGCATTCTCCCTCTTCATGTAAACCTTGCAAAATAAGAGAGAAGAGGCATAATAATTGTACCGTGAAGTGAAATAACAGCCCAAGAAGCGATAAGTGTCAACATGAAAACATGATGCAAAATGGACGTATCAACTCCCCCAAGCTTAGACCTCGCTTCTCCTCAAGCGAAAGCCTAGCTCAATAAATATGTCCACATGTTTAGGGAGAGAGGTGTCGTCAAAACAAGATACGAACATGCATGCATCATGATCATGATCAGAACAACAATACCAACATATAATCTCTCATGCTAAAGTGATAATTCCTTCACAAAGTAAAGCATGGATCAAGAACCTTACCGAGAAGTAACTACTCATAGCCTTTAGTCATTGAAGAAATTGCAATTTATCACAACATCAGAAAGAGTCAAATAAGAGCTTGTAAAGAAAATCCACATACTCAATCATTCTTTCTTTCTCTACAATTGCTACAACTCACGTGGTACTCATGAGATCAAAGTTTCAGCTGGACACAGAGAAAGATAGGGGCTTATAGTTTTGCCTCCCAACTGCTTACCTCAAGGGTAATGTCAACAATAATAATTCATGAATACTTACATCCAAGTTGACATATGAATATAGATCTTTCCCTAGCATATGACGTTAGCCAAGATAAAGGCGAAATAGGGAATTGGTGAAGATCACCATGACTCTTTCAAGGGCAAAAAGTGAAGGTACAAGATAGGCCCTTCGCAGAGGGAAGCAGAGGTTGTCATGCGCTTTTGAGGTTTGGATGCGTGTCCTCTTAGTGCGGAGGAACGTCACTTTATATTGCCTCCCGTGATAAAGAACTTTATTATGCAGTTTGTAAATTTTATGTCTTTCTCATGACCGGTTCGTATAAAGCTTATTTTACACACACTAATAGATCATACATATTAGAGAGCATTTTTTATTGCTTGCACCGATGACAACTTACTTGAGGGATCTTATTCAATCCATAGGTAGGTATGGTGGACACTCATGGCAAAACTGGTTTGAAGGTTTATGGATGCACAAGTAGTATCTCTACTTGGTGTAGAAGGTTTTGGCTAATATGAGGTGGAAGCAATCGTCACATGCTAAGGGATCTCTAATCATATAACATTGTTCAGAGCTAAGCAAACACAATTCATTAGGTCATCTTCCTTGTCCAACATCTACTTCTAGGATGTAATAGTTTAGTGAGTGTTCACAATCATAGATGGTGTCAGAGATGATATATTTATATGTGAACCTCTCCTTCCTTATCACTTCCTATTAATTGCGACAATGACCAAGGTCTATGTTTGCCTACCCTCAACAATTTCAATCCTCATTCTTTTTATATGTGAAGCCATCACTTCCCATAAGATCATTACATGATCTTTTATGCTTTTGTTCAATTCTCACTCTTTTGATCATGGCAAGTGGCAAAGCCCTTCAACTAAGACATTTTTTATTATATGGCTCACAAGCAAGAATACATCGGGGGTGACACAAAGCAAAACTCAAGACTAAAACACTAAGACTTTTAATCTACTAGAGAAAGAGAAAACTGAAAAAGGAAAACTAAAACAAAGGTAAAGTCAAAATATGTGATGGTGATACGATACCGGGGCAACTCCCCCAAGCTTGGCAAAAGCCAAGGGGATTGCCCATACCAATGCTCAGTTGTCTTCCTTTGGTGGTGATGGTGGAGGAGTTGTTGCAATCTTCGACTCCAAGAGGGCCATTAATCTTTGATTTATACCTTGGAGATCCACGATATGTTTTTCCAGCAAAACAACTTCACGAGTGAGACAAGTATTGCGAGCACGAGTTGTTTCACAAAACCTCAAGAGTTCAATCAAAGATGGAGACAGTAGGTGGAGGTAGGGTTGGAGGAAATCCACTTCTTCAACTTCTTCCTTCTTGAGCACAGATTGCACTTTGTCCCATGCCTGATCCTTCTCCTTAGATTTGCCCTTGGTTTCTTTAGGTAGCCTTTCCTTAGCCTCCATGACCTCCATCCTTTTCAGATTAGCATGAACTTCTCCATAGATTTGATGGAGGTTGTTCTCCCCCACAGATTCCTTGGACGACATCTTGACCTACATCTGCGGCAGAAAACAGGCTCGAAACGAAAAACACAGGAAATCTGCGTGATGCAGGGGTCAGACCAAACGGAAGTATATATAATGATTTTTTTCAGACCAGAAGGAGTAACCCGCACGAAAACGGATTCCGGGAGGCGCACGAGGTGGCCACAAGCCCTCACGGTGCGACCACGGGGTGGGCCCGCGCCGTGCAGGCTTGTCGCCTCCTCCCGCACTTTCCGGACTACTTCCAATTTTTGTATTTTTTTTCAAATATTCCAAAACGGAGAAAATTTCCTACAGGAAAAGTTTTGGACTCTGTTTTCTTACCGAATCACATACCTCTTCGTTTTCGGAGTCTGAAACAGGCTGATAAATATCCCTTACGTATTCTTCCGGAGTTATGGTATTGATAATATTGCTTTCAACATTTATGGGAGTACCTGAGATATAATGCTTGATTCTCTGCCCATTTACAACTCTCGGGCAATTACCTTCCGTGTTGTTGATGTTGATAGCACCGGAACGATATACTTCCTCAACAACGTAGGGACCTTCCCATTTAGAGAGAAGCTTGCCTACAAAGAATCTTAAATGAGAGTTATATAGCAAGTCATAATCACCTACATTGAACTCACGCTTTTGTATCCTCTTATCATGCCACCTCTTAACCTTGTCTTTGAACAGCTTGGAATTCTCATATGCCTGAGTTCTCCACTCATCAAGCGAGCTAATATCAAATAACCTCTTCTCACCGGCAAGATTGAAATCAAAGTTGAGCTCTTTGATTGCCTAATAAGCTTTATGCTCTAGCTCAAGAGGTAAGTGACATGCTTTCCCATACACCATTTTGTACGGAGACATGCCCATAGGATTCTTATAGGCAGTTCTATAAGCCCACAGTGCATCATCGAGCTTCTTAGACCAATTCTTTCTAGACCTGTTGACAGTCTTTTGCAGAATCAGTTTAATCTCTCTATTACTTAGCTCTACTTGACCAGTGGACTGAGGGTGATAGGGATATGCAATTCTATGGTTGACATCGTACTTAGCAAGCATTTTACGGAAAGCACCATGAATAAAGTGTGAACCACCGTCGGTCATTAGATATCTAGGGACTCCAAATCTAGGGAAGATGACTTCTATCAACATCTTGATAGAGGTGGTATGATCATCACTACTAGTGGGGATAGATTCTACCCACTTAGTGACATAATCAATAGCAACTAGGATGTGAGTATACCCATTGGATTTTGGAAAAGGTCCCATATAATCAAAGCCCCAGACATCAAATGGTTCAATGACAAGTGAATAGTTCATAGGCATTTCCTGACATTTGCTAATATTACCTATTCTTTGACATTCGTCACAAGACAAGACAAACTTACGGGCATCCTTGAAGAGAGTGGGCCAACAGAAACCTGATTGCAATACCTTGTGTGCAGTTCTATCTCCCGCATGGTGTCCTCCGTAGGCCTCGGAGTGACACTTCTATAGGATATGTCCCTGTTCATGTTCAGGTACACAACGTCTAATAACACCATCTACTCCTTCCTTATAAAGGTGAGGATCATCCCAAAAGTAATGTCTCAAGTCAAAGAAGAATTTCTTCTTTTGCTGGTACGTGAAACTAGGTGGTATGTATTTGGCAACGATTTAGTTTGCATAATCAGCATACCACGGTGCACTAAGTGAAGCATTGATGACATTTAATTGCTCATCGGGAAAGCTATCATCAATAGGTTGTGGGTCATCAAGAACGTTCTCCAACCTAGACAAGTTATCTGCTACTGGGTTATCAGCACCCTTTCTGTCGACAACGTGCAAATCAAATTCTTGTAGCAAGAGAACCCATGTGATAAGTCTAGGTTTAGCGTCTTTCTTCTCCATAAGGTACTTAATAGCAGCATGATCAGTATAAATAGTGACTTTGGAATCAACTATGTAAGACCTCAACTTTTCACATGCAAACACGACTGCTAAAAATTCCATCTCCGTAGTGGCATAGCTTCTTTGGGCACTGTCTAGAGTTTTACTAGCGTAGTGAATAACATTCAACTTCTTATCGACTCTTTGCCCTAGGACAACACCAATAACATAATCACTAGCGTCACACATGATCTCAAAAGGTAAGTTCCAATCAGGTGGTTGAACAATAGGTGCAGTTATCAAAGCCCTCTTATGTATTTAGAAGGCTTCCTCACAATCATCATAAAAAACAAAAGGAATATCCTTTTGTAAGAGATTGGTAAGAGGCCTAGAAATCTTAGAGAAGTCTTTGATGAACCTTCTATAGAAACCAGCACGACCAAGGAAACTTCTTATACCTTTGATATCTGTGGGGTATGGCATTTTCTCGATTGCATCAACCTTAGCCTTATCGACTTCAATACCTCTTTCACAAATTTTATGTCCTAAGACGATGCCTTCATTAACCATAAAGTGGCACTTCTCCCAACTCAAGACAAGATTGGTGTCTATACATCTCTGCAAGACTCGATCAAGGTTGCTGAGGCAATCATCAAAGAAAGACCCGTAAACGGAGAAGTCATCCATGAAAACCTCGACAATCTTTTCACAAAAGTCAGAGAATATAGCCATCATACATCTTTGAAAGGTGGCAGGTGCATTGCATAAGCCAAAAGGCATATGTCTATAGGCAAAGGTACCGAAAGGGCAAGTGAAAGTGGTTTTCTCCTGATCAGATTGTGCAACTGGTATTTGGGAGAAACCAGAATAACCGTCTAGAAAGCAGAAGTGTGTGTGTCTGGACAACCTTTCTAGAATTTGGTCGATAAAAGGCAAAGGGTAATGATCTTTCCTAGTGGCTTTATTCAGTTTCCTAAAATCGATCACCATCCTATAGCTAGTGATAATCCTCTGTGGGATCAATTCATCCTTATCATTAGGGACAACGGTAATACCTCCCTTATTAGGGACGCAATGCACCAGACTCATCCAATCGCTATGAGCAACAGGATAAATGACCTGCTTCCAGGAGCTTTAGTATTTATTTTCTCACTACTTCTTTCATCTTAGGATTTAATCTCCTTTGATGATCATCAACTACTTTGAAATCAGGATCAGTTTTAATCTTCTGCTGGCTTAGAGTAGGACTAGTGACCTTAAGATCATCAAGAGTATATCCAATAGCAGCACTGTAATTCCTTAGAGTTTTTAGTAACTTCTTTTCTTCATGCTCTGCGAGGCTAGCACTAATAATAACAGGATATATCTCCTTTTCATCAAGGTAGGCATACTTAAGAGTATCAGGCAACTGTTTAAGCTCGAACGCAGGATCACCCTTTGCTGGGGGTGGATCCACAAGCAGTTCAACAGGCAAGTTATTGTTAAGGATAGCATATTGTTCTAAGACAACTCTATCTATCTCATCCCTTTCATCCATATGCATATCATTTTCATGCTCAAGCAAGTATTGCTCTAAGGGATCAGTAGGAGGCACGGCAATAGAGGCTAAGGCAATAGTTTCATCCCTACTAGGCAACTCCTTTTCATGAGGTTGTCTACCAAGCTTAGAGAAATTGAACTCATGTGACACACCTTCAAAGCCAACAGTGACAATTTGCTTCTCATAATCAATATGAGCATTCACAGTATTGAGAAAAGGTCTACCAAATATGATGGGACAAAAGCTATCTTGTGCAGTAGCAAGAACGAGGAAATCAGCAGGATACTTCGTTTTACCACACGAGACTTCAACATCCCTAACAATTCCCACAGGGCAGATAGTATCTCTATTCACAAGCTGAATAGTGACATCAATAGGCTCTATCTCAACAGGTGCAATATCGTCTTTGATTTCATCGTATAAGGATTGAGGTATTGCACTAACACTAGCACCCACGTTACATAAGCCATGATAACAATGATCTCCTATCTTAACAGAAACCACAGGCATGCCAACAACAGGCCTATGTTTGTCTCTAGCGTGAGGTTTAGCAATTCTAGCAGCATCTTCACAGAAGTGAATATTATGTCCCTCAACTTCTTCACACAGAAGATCTTTGATAATCGCAATGCTAGGTTCAACTCTAATTTTCTCAGGGGGTGTAGGTGTTCTAATGTAGCCTCTACGTATCACAGTTGAAGCTTTAGAATGATCCTTTATCCTAATAGGGAAAGGTGGTTTCTCAATGCAAGCACTGGGAACAACAGGATCATTATAGGCAATGACTTTCTCTTCAACTGGATTGGGTTTAACTACATTGACTTCTAAAGGAGGATGGAATTTAAACCACTTCTCTTTGGGGAGATCAATATGAGTAGCAAAGGATTCACACAATGAAGCTACTATCTCAGAGTCAAGTCCAAACTTAGCGCTAAAATCACTAAAGGTATTTGTCTCAACGAAGGATTTAACGCAATCAAACGTGAAATTCATACCTGACTCCTTACCTTCTTCAAGCTCCCAATCTTCAGAGTTGAATTTAATTCTCTCCAATCAATTCCATTTGAAGTCAAAATCTCTCTTCATAAAAGAACTCGTACAAGAAGTGTCAAGCATGGTGCGATCATCATGAGATAGCCGAGCATAGAAGTTCTGGATGATAATTTCTCTCGAGAGCTCATGATTGGGGCATGAATATAACATTGATTTAAGCCTCCCCCAAGCTTGAGCGATGCTTTCTCTGTCACGAGGCCAAAAATTGTAAATATAATTTTGATCACGATGTACTATATGTATAGGATAAAACTTTTGAGGAAATTCAAATTTCAACCGATTGTAGTCCCATGATCCAGTATCATCACATAGCCTATACCATGTCAACGCCTTATCCTTCAAAGATAAAGGAAAGACCTTCTTCTTGACCTCATCCTCGGGCACACATGCAAGCTTAAATAAACCACAAACTTCATCTACATAGATCAGATGCAAGTCTGGGTGTGATGCTCCATCTTCTGTAAAAGGATTAGCCAGCAGTTTGTCAAGCATACCCGAAGGAAATTGGAAGCAAATATTTTCACTAGGTGCAGCAGGTTGAGGGGCAACTATTTGTGCTTCCGTTCGAGGTGAAGATACCCCGAGCAAGCCCCTCAAAGGATTAGTATCCATAGTGAGAAGTGACAATAAATTTCAGCACACTATATGAATGTTTCCTTACAAAGTTCCACTTACCAAAGGTTCTTCACTCCCCGGCAACGGCGCCAGAAAAGAGTCTTGATGACCCACAATTATAGGGGATCAATCATAGTCCTTTCGATAAGTAAGAGTGTCAAACCCGACGAGGAGCAGAAGGATCTGACAAGTGGTTTTCAGCAAGGAAATATCTGCAAGCACTGAAATTGTCGGTAACAAGTGATTGTGTGGTGAGATGATTCGTAGCGAGCAACAAGTAACAAAAGTAGCAACGGTGCAGCAAAGTGGCCCAATCCCTTTTGTAGCAAGGGGCAAGCCTGGACAAAGTCTTATAGGAGGAAAAATGCTCCCGAGGACACACGGGAATTTCTGTAATGCTAGTTTCATCATGTTCATATCATTCGCGTTCGTTACTTTTATAGTTTGATATGTGGGTGGACCGGCGCTTGGGTACTGCCCTTACTTGGACAAGCATCCCACTTATGATTAACCCCTCTCGCAAGCATCCGCAACTATGAAAGAAGAATTAAGACAAAGTCTAACCATAGCATTAAACTAGTGGATCCAAATCAGCCCCTTACGAAGTAACGCATAAACTAGGGTTTAAGCTTCTGTCACTCTAGCAACCCATCATCTACTTACTACTTCCCAATGCCTTCCTCTAGGCCCAAATAATGGTGAAGTGTTATGTAGTCGACGTTCACATAATACCACTAGAGGAAAAACAACATACAACATATCAAAATACCGAACGAATACCAAATTCACATGACTACTATTAGCATGACTTATCCCATGTCCTCAGGAACAAAAGTAACTACTCACAAAGCATGATCATATTCATGACCAGAGAGGTAATGAGTAGCATCAAGGATCTGAACATAAACTCTTCCACCAAATAATCCAACTAGCATCAACTACAAAGAGTAATCAACACTACTAGCAACCTTACAAGTACCAATCGGAGTCGCGAGACGGAGATTGGTTACAAGTGATGAACTAGGGTTTGGAGATGAGATGGTGCTGATGAAGATGTTGATGGTGACGAGTCCCCTCCGATGAGAGGAGTGTTGGTGACACGATGGCGACGATTTCCCCCTCCGGGAGGGAAGTTTGCCCGGCAGGATCATCCTGCCGGAGCTCTAGATTGGTTCTGCTCAAGTTCCGCCTCGTGGCGGCGGAGAAACCACGAAAAAGCTCCTCTATGATTGTTTTCCTGGACGAATCCCTCCATATAGCAAAAGAGGGGGGGCAAGTGGGCCAACAGGGTGCCCACAAGCCCTCATGGCGCGACCTGGGGGGGTTGTCACGCCATGGAGGCTTGTGGCCACCTGCACGCCCCCCCTATCGCACTTCTTCGGCCCAGTATTTTTGAAAAATCAGGAAAAAAATCCTCGTTGATTTTTACGGCGTTTGGAGTTGCGAAGAATAGGTATCTCAACTTGGCTCCACTTTCAGTCCAAAATTCCAGTTGCCGGCATTCTCCCTCTTCATGTAAACCTTGCAAAATAAGAGAGAAAAGTCATAAGAATGGTACCGTGAAGTGAAATAACAGCCAAAGAAGCGATAAATATCAACATGAAAACATGATTCAAAATGGACGTATCAGGAGCCTCCTCGCCGAGGCGGCGAGTGACGCCAGTGCACCCATGGCTCCCGGGGCTCCTGCAGTGGGGGGCTCGCCGGCGCACGCGGAGGTGCACCAGGAGCCGCCGCCGGAGTTGATGGTACCGCTGTCTCGGGAGCGGGCGGCCGAGGAGGTGCCTCGCTCGGCGCCCTAGTCAGGGTGTCGGGCCGGGCATGAGGCTGAGGGTGGCGATGGCCGAGCCATGGTCGTTTCTGTGACGCAAGCGAATCCGGCCGCGTCGATAGCTCCTCGTGTTGTTGGAGGCGGCCGAGGTACTCGGTCGCTATCGCACGTGACGGAGTAGTGGGGGCAGCTAAGCGGCGCGCCGGCTGCAACCGGGGCGAGCTCCTCGACCACCGGGCAGGCCATGGTACTGTTGATGGTTGCAGACATGATGGCCCATTACAAACATGGGGTTTTCTCCTTCGCCCAATTGGCAGTGAGCAACCTCGTGCTCGTGGAGAGGGTGCTCCAGGTAAGTTTTTTCGCACAGGCTTGCCCCTCCGAGCATGGGGGACGATGTGGTGATGGCCGAGGTAAATACCTCGGCCACCGAAGACCGGGAGGTCCCAGCCGAGGTTCATGCCTTAGTCACCAGGACCGAGGAGGTCGATCCCTTCCCTACAAGGGAAGAGGGAGGCTTGGATTCGTCCGAGCTTCCTCCTCCTTCAGTGTCTTCTATGTTTCCTATAGCGTCGCGTGTGACAGGACGGGCTGCGGCCGAGTAGCCTACAATGATGGAGGAGACCCTATCCAGCTCATCCATCATGGAGGAACACCGCACCCTTATGGGTGCGATTCTGCAAAGTATGCGGTCCGTTGATAGCACACTGAAGGAAGCCTTCAGCGGTTTGCTGGTAGGCTTCGAAGTAAACCGATTAGTGTTAATTTTATTTATAAGCTTTTACATGCCTTATAGGTATGATAGCCCTTGATTCATGGGTGAGTTGAAAAACATATCCGTGGCTCAAAACAAGTCATGGTCTTTGCACAAAATCAGTTCGGGGACCCATGAACTATATCAGCTCAGTAGGGTACTTCGGCCAAATATCCCAATCCGTTAGCGTCGATGCTTATCAAACCCCATCTTGTTTTGCAGGCCTTGTCCTCGGTTGTATCTACCAATTCCCTCGAACTTGCCGAGCTAAACCGCAAACTCCAAGTGTCCAATGAGGAACTCAGCCGACTTTATAGTCGGCTAGACGAGAAGCAGGGTAAGCTTAATGCATGCCGCTGAGACTCTTGTCGTACTTTAGCCGTTTAGTACTGTCTGGCTTTTTGCATATGACATCGTGATTTCAGTATATGTCAGCAGCTATGGACATGGAGTTGGAGAAACTCAGGGCCGAATTGGAGAAGGCCAAGCAAGAGGCCGTCGTTTATAAGATCGTGGCGGAGCGGACAGCCACCGAGCTAAACTCGTTGAAGATCGAGAGCGGCGGGCAAGTCCGAGGAACAAGCGACCGATCTCACCAAGCTGTCCTCCGAGCTCAAATCGGAGCGGGTAGAGAGGCGTTTCTTTGTAGAAGAAGTGCGCTAGGCCAAGAACATTGCGGATGGTAAGCCATACTTATTACAAAGTGCCTTTGGTGGAAACATCTTTGCCTTTCTTACAAGGCAATGGTGTTCCCCAAGCGCCTTTACGAACCTCCCGTGGAGTGCAATAGATGCGGCCAAGCACTACGTGGTCCCGACGGGGACGTCGAGCACAGGCTTTTCTAGGCGCAGTTCGAAGTTCCCGAGTCCAACCCCCTTCTTTTAAATCAAATGAAGCAACTTATGCAATTGCACAGGATGGCGGAGCCGACCATGAAGGACCTCTGCATCCGACTGTGGCCTACCGAGCCTTTGTCAAGAAGTTACTTCGGCTTAGTGCAGAAATTGTATGACGTTGTGCCTCATCTCAAAGTCCAGAAGTGCTTTGTCTGCATAGAGGGAGCTCGGATGGCTTTTGCAAGGACCATGATGCACTGCCCAGGGGTGAATCCTCTTACGATGGCAACCGCACCTCCGCCTCGTGGAAAGGATCACCGGCGTCCCGAGATTTACTTGTGTGTCACGATGGAGGGTGCTTAGGCGATAGAATATGAGTGTTCCAAAGATGTAATTTATGAGTAGTGGTATTGTAGTGTGCTTTGGAACAATCTATCATTATGAAACTTGTCCTGATGTAATGCACTTTGGATTATTTTTTGACTCATGTTCGGTCGTTTAATGTAAAAGTTTCCAGTCATCGGCTTCAGGCCCCATCTAGAGACTACATGGGGTGTTTAGACATCCGCACTGTCACCCTTAGCCCATATATCAGTGCTCGAAGGAGGTAGTGTGTGAAGGAAACGAGGCAATTGGACTATTCGGCTTTAGTGCTTTCAGTTAGCCTTCAGAGCTTGAATTCGGGGGGCTACACCCCAGTTTTTTGTGGTAGTCGGATAAAACGGATATGGAAATAGTTATCACAAGGTTCGTAAAGGAACAAACCCCTCCGTATGACACGGAATAAAACCTCCATCGGTTTTTAGTACTTAAGCTCAGATTGCATACGAGTTCTCCCTTATTATGGCACTCAGTTTTCGGCTTTCTCCACTGAGGTATTTTTAGCCAGGCCATCTGGGAATACAATCGCAGTGGTTCTCCCTTTACCCTTTAGTCGAACTAGCGGAATGTAAGGGGTAATCACATGAGCGAGGAAACCCAACTATTGGCCCAAGACATAATTTGGAACTGATGCATATAAAGCAATATCCAAGAAACCAAACACTAATAAAAGTAGTGACGGGGTAGTGCTCAGGGCGGTATTTATCCATGCCCCCGGTCTATTAGCCGATCACACTTGATATTTATTAAACAAATCTACCTTTTGGCACCAATGAGAAGGACACATATATATGTAAAGATATTATGAAAGAGTATATGAATAATATTTACTATAATACATAATGCCATGGCAGTTGTTATAGGGAACTATTATTTTGGACAACATATTTCCAAGCGACTTTTTCTCCATGTCCTACCATGGGTGACTTGACGTTCGCCTGGCTTCCAGCTGCGCAATTTCTCCTGTACTTATTAGAAGGTGGGGTAATATCCTTCAAAGGTGGTTGTTGTCGGCTCGCGGACCTTGAATAAAGGGTCTTGATAAGTTGTCATGCTATAGGTGAGCTTGACGCTTGAGAGATCCTTAGCGGCATCTCATTCTTGTGTGTGAAGACATTTGGACTATAGTTTGGTTAAACCGAACTTATGGTCTCTGGTGGTGGGTCCCCATAGCTGCCCGTGGTATTTTGAGAATGAAATTTTGTCTACGAGGGACATACCTTATGTGTGACTGGGTCGTGCCGAGGGGAGCGTATCCCTATTTTTTTTTAGCCGGAGACGTCTCCGGGGGATCCGATTGAGCTTGGGCTCGCTTGCCCACGTGTCGTGCCTCGATGGTGAGCTTGTTGCTTGATGCGTCGTTGTTGTATTGGCATTCAGCTGCCAAGGCCGCTTTGTGCTCCTCAGCCCTGAGGGAGCGTTCTATATTACCATTGGCGGTGATAACACATCTGGGTCCGGGCATCTTGAGATTTAGTTAGGTGTAATGAGGCACAACATTGAAGCGGGTGAATGTCGTGCGACCGAGTAGTGCGTGATAGCCACTACGGAAGGGGACGATGTAGATGATCAAGTCTCCACTGCGTAAGTTATCGAGTGAGCCGAACACAACATCCAGCTTTACTGTGCCGGACCAGGGGGCCTCGACGCCTCGGATTACTCCTTTAAAGGTAGTGTTGCTAGGTTTGATCATTGATGGGTCTATGCCCATCTTTTTCACCGTATCTGAGTAAATCAGGTTAAGGCTACTTGCTCCGTCCATGAGGACTCTAGTGAGGTGATACCCATCTATGATGGGTTCTAGGACGAGGGCGGACGACCCTCCGTGACGGATACTGGTCGGATGATCCCTACGACCGAAGGTGATCCGACAAGCCGACCATGTGTTGCACTTAGGGGTTTGGGCTCTATGGCGTATACCTCCCGAAGGGCTCACTTCCTTACCTTCTTTGGTATGTGAGTAACATATATCATATGCACTGATTTAACTTCTGGGGGGAGCTGTTTTTGGCCCCTAGTGCTTGGACCGGGGGCTCTTCATCGTCCTCGCTTCATGGGCCCTTGCTTTCTTCCTCGGCTACTAGTTTGCCGACCTGTTTAAACACCCAACAATTTTGGTTGGTTTGTGTGGCGGGCTTGTCTTGGGTTCCATGGATTTGGCAGGGCCTTTCTATAATTTTATCTAATGGAGGCGGTCCATCCATGTTCCCTTTAAAGGGTTTGTTCCATTGTCCGGGTTTTGAGTTGCGGAAGCCATCATTTACAGCTGTGTCCTCGGCGTCACCGTTACCATGGCGGCATTTGGTCTTGTTTCGCCTTGGCTTGTCATTTCCATCCCGAACTTCATAGGTGTCGGGGTCGTCCGCATTATGGTCGCCCCGAGCTAGCCAATTGTCCTCGCCCGTGCAGAAGCGGAGCATGAGGGAATTGAGGGCGGACATTGTTCTTAGCCTTTCCTGGCCGAGCTGGCGACCGAGCCATTCGTCCCGGATATTGTGCCTGAAGGAGGCTAATCCCTCGGCATCCAGTTAGTCCACTATCTGGTTCCTCTTGGTTAGGAACCTATTCCAGAATTCTTTGGTTGACTCGCCCGCCTTTTGGACGACGTTGCAGAGGTCGGAGGAGTCCGGTGGCTGGACGTAGATTCCCTAAAAATTAGACGGGAAGGCTTCTTCAAGCTCTTCCTAACTCCCGATAGAATCTTCAGGTAAGCTATTTAGCCAGTGTCGTGATGTCCCTTTTAGATTTAGGGGCAGATATTTGATGGCGTGGAGGTCGTCTCTCTGGCCATATGGATGTGAAGAAGGAAATCTTCTATCCACGTGGTGGGGTCCGTAGTCCCGTCGTATTGTTCTATGTTCACGGGTTTAAACCCCTCCAGGAATTGGTGTTGCATGACCTCGTCTGTGAAGCACAGTGGGTGGGCGGCGCCTGTGACCCGGGCCATACTATGCCAGAGATTGGTTGTTGGTTGTGCCCGGTGTGATTGCCAGTCTCTATTGTTGTGGGTAAACCAAGGTCGGTCTCCCTCCCATCGTGTGAGAGAGTACCTTCTGGATCCATAGATGGATATGTTGTGACCCGTTTTGTTGTCCAAGTCATGGCGTAGGTCGTGTCTGCCCCTCGGCTAAACGTGTTCCTTTCTTTTCCTTTCCTGCGGGGAGGCCCGGATCCCGCTTTGTCGCGCCCTCGAGGTGGTCTATCAGGCTGGTCGTAGTGTGTGTTCCTGGGGACACGGGTTCTGGGGCCTCGTTATCGAACTGAGGCAACAAGCGCCGGCGTGGGTAGCTTTTGTTTTGAGCCGGCCACTCGGTTGCATATCCTTCTTCGGCTCCTAGTACTTTTGTCCATCTATTGTTGATGGTGTTTTCTTCGGCTTGGAGCCGTTGTTGCTTCGCCTGGAGGCTGCGTGTGGTAGCTATGAGCTTATGCTTGAACAGTTCCTGCCCCTCAGGTTCCTCGGGTACTGTGAAGTCTTCGGCCTCCAAGATGTCCTCCGCGTCATCAGGACTAGACTTCGAGCTTTTTCAGGACCTCCGGTGGTTGGTCCAGAGCTCCGAGGTTACCGGTGTCCTATTGGGTTGTGTTCTCCCCAGTGTTGTGTATGGTCGCCCTTCCTTTGTTTGCCTTGGATTGTTTATGCTTCCTTCAGCTCTTTGATGGATTTTCCCGGACTTATCACCGTTTTGTGGTACGGGGGTATGATCGCCGTTGTCGTTAGGTGTTTCCACCATGTAGACGTCGTAGGTGGAGGTGGTAGCCCATCGCCCAGTATTTACACGGGGGTCATCGGTCGTATAATCCATGTCTTCGACCTCCTCGGAGGCGTAATCCAACATGTCGGTTAAGTCTTCAACGGTGGCTACCAAATGGGCCATCGGTGGGCCGTAAAACTCCTCGTAATCCGCATTTGGACCAGTCCGAGTATAGATCGGGTCTGGGCCATCCGCAATTTTCAATGATTGGATCTGGTCCAGCGTCTCATTCAACATCGCGAGCCTATCCAGATCGATCTCTTGATGGTTTTCGGAGTTGACTTCCGTATCTTCCATGAGGTACTCTTGTTCGGCAATGGTCGTTTGTAGTTGCCGGGGCGTAGAGGTCGGGTCCGGGCTCGAAGCCAACTCTTCGAAGAGGGAACCGAGGTCATGGCCGGACAAGAGAATCGAAGTCAACGCTTCGGGATTTTGGATCTCATCAGACGAAATCGTGATTTTAGCTTGGAAAAGAACGCCCGGGAGTTGGTGGAGAATTCTAGGTTTCCGACCCTTATCTCCTAATCGGAGACGAAGCCTCCGATCTGGCCAAGGCGGCCGGTTGGTTTGGCGCGCAACGTGAAGCTGTCGAACGTGAGAACCTGCCAGGGGACAAAGATGTCCCCATTGTTGATTTGGTGCTTACGATTAAGTGGGACATCAATCCGTTCGGTGATCCTACATCATAACTCTCAATGAAAGCACCAATGCCCGCGTCAAAACCAGTGGATGTCGGGTTGGGGGTCCTGAACTATGGACCTTGGATCGATGGGTTGCAGGAGACGAAGGAGACAGTATTTACCTAGGTTCATGCCCTCTTGAGGAGTTAAAAACCTACGTCCTTCTTGATTATATTGATGGTGTATCCGTATTATCGAGTTGATCTACCTCGAGATCGTATGAGCTAAACCCTAGATGAGTCAACATGGCTATGCGGATGAAACCCTCTGGTTTATATAGACACCAGGGGTCCCTAGGGTTACATACAACCAACCTCTAGCTAGGATAGATGCATTGATCTAGCCTA
This sequence comes from Hordeum vulgare subsp. vulgare, assembly GCF_904849725.1. NCBI lineage: Eukaryota > Viridiplantae > Streptophyta > Magnoliopsida > Poales > Poaceae > Hordeum > Hordeum vulgare. The sequence goes on along the minus strand of NC_058524.1, from coordinate 511,666,868 downwards.
CTCAACTTGGATGACACGCTAATATTCGGAGCTTTCCTTCCTGAATACGAAGTCGGCATGTAGTCTAGTCTTCATTAATACGGCCCATATGGTCGGCCTCTAAGAGATGGGTCGACCATCCGAGTAACCCCTTAATCCAGGACTCCCTCACCCCTCTAGCCTCCGGTCTCATTCCGAAGCTTCGAGGTCTTATTTTTGTCAAGAAAAAACCATAAAAAAATTGGGGTATTTGGACTTGGTTTGGTACAATATTCCCAAAAGGCAAAAAACATGCAGAAAACAACAACTCGCACTTGGCACTTGGTTAATAGGTTAGCGCCCAAAGATAATATAAAATAGCAAGTAGATGCTTAAAAAGTATCCTAGAGTGATAATATAATAGCATGGAACACTAAAAAATTATAGATACATTGGAGACGTATCAAAGCACATATGAGATAGTGAATCAACACAACATTTTAAAATTGACGAAGTCACCACAAACAACTTGCTAGTCGATGATGGCTCCTCAAAGTGAATCATGTTTGCAAAAACATTTGTCATACACTAAGAGTTTATATAAATATGCTTACCTACTACTAATAAATTATAGACTATTATCAAGATAATTTTTGGATCCTATGATTTTAAAATCTTGACCATGATATTTAATGATATTATATGAGGGAGTCTGGTATTAAGGGGTCCTCGGGCCACTTACGTGTTCCCATGGGCCGGACTCCTGGGCTATTCTATCATCGTTATTGGGCTTCGGGTAAATGAAGTGAAGCTGCACTCAAGATGGACTCTTTCGAAGACTTGGCATGTACTCCATGATCACGTGGTAACCTGTGTGAGCCCTCCTTGATGTGTAACCAACATTATGTAACCCTAGCACCCCTGGTATCTAAATAAACCAGGGGCATTTAGTTCGTAGGGGAGATTAAGCTCATTATTGTTAGGGTTTAGATCACAACATCCATTCTGGAAGTAGATCAACTCTGTACTCTGTGCAACCTCATCAATATAACAAGAGAAGGACATAGGGTTTTACCCTAGCCCGGACCTGGGCATATGTCACCTCCCTTGTCTCTTGTTACCCATCGATCCAAGATCCACAGTCCAGACCCCCAACTCGAGATCTACCGATTTTGAGACCGACATTAGTGCATTCAATGGGAGCCCGTTGAGGCACTACGGATGGATTGATGGCTCGCCTCATCGTCAATAAGGATATCTACATCGGGATGTTTTCGCACCTAAACAGATCTTCGCGTTCGACAACATCGTGCTACATTCCAATCCGACTGGTTGCTTAGACCAGATCAGAAATCTTGACACTGGTGAGGAGATCAGGTTTGGGAGCATAGAGTTCGTTGTCGACTCCCGAGGAGACCTTATTCTGAAAACACCTTTTACCCCCGATGCCCTGACGTCGGAATGGCGGATCTCGTCCTCGATACGACTCTCGTCTGGGCTCCGGCCTCGAGGCCCGAACCAAATGACATATGCGGATCATCCTCGGGTGAACGCTACTCCTGCACGACATTGAGCGTTCCGATAACAGCAACACTACGGGTTGACCCCATTGACTCCGAAAACATGGACGCCGCGGATGTTACGGAACTTAGCGAGCTGCTTGGCCGAATTCAGGCAATGAGGGTATCCCACGACCAACCATCAATCTACGATCAGATCAGGATCAAACCCGACGATAGGGAAATCCTCAGCCTACCTATGACACACTTCATTGCCACCATTGAGAAACCAGCGGAAGGTTCGCCCTCTCAACCATCGGAGCTCAAAACCGTCTATATCCCGGTATCCGGTAACCTAAACTCCCACGGTAGTTGGGCAATCGAACTATGCCCGGTCTTAATCTGTTGTAATTGGCAAAAGGAGTCATGTTCGGACAGCCTAAAGCAGTCATGTTCGGCCAGCCTACCAGGCCTTGATCCCGGCGCGCCGGACTCCTCAATGGTGTCTGATGTAATTGGCAAAACAAAGAATTTGTGTCTTGTTGAAACACCAAGTTTTTCCCACCTACCTCCCAATATAAGCGACCTCTGAACATCTCAGAAAAGCCTAGTATACGGGACCTACATTGCGTCACGCAAGAGTCAGGAAAGACAATCCAACACTTCTCGGCCAGATTTCTCTTAACAATACATCAGATATCGGTCTGCAGTGACCAGGAAATCATAGAAATGTTCCAGCATAACTGCCACGGTGAGGGAATCCTAAACACCCTTGTTCGCTGTTGCATACAAAACTTTGTTGAGCTACTTACATTGATACACAAATACTATGCAACGGAAAGTACCTCGTAGTCTCAACAAATGCAAGTGGGCTCAATCCACACAGGCAGCCCAGAGGAGCTCGGAGGAAGCACACACCCTAACAAATGTCAATCGATCACGGGCCTGCTGGGAAGAAGAACAAGCCTTCCGATGAATCCCAAATCATGCTTGATAAACTATTCGACGGCCCTTTCCCTATACACTCCGCATTGACCAACACTAGCTCAACTCACAGCCTTCTAGCTTGTTGGTAGCCAAAAGCGGGGAAACAATCCTCGGAACCCGTTCTTTGCAAAAGCATCCATCTGAACTACCACACAACTGTTTTGACGTACTCACAATCTACAAGACGTTCTACTCAAATAATCAAAGGAAAAGAGATCTCCAAGAAATCAACTAGGTATTATAGGGGGCAGCAACAAATTCTTGGGCAAATACATCCATAACCTTCGCTGAGAAGGACCAGCCGGGAATGCATTCTAATCGAACACCTGTCGCCCTAGTTCTCAGCCCATTATAGATTGTTTCAAACTATCCAAAGTACTAATGGATGGCGGCAACGGCTGAAATCCCATTTACGAGGATACTTCGGATAAAAATGCAATTCGACAGATCTCGTGTCGAATAGAGCAACACAATCTTTCGAGGAATCATCTCTCGATGAGAAGCGTGATGCACATGCTGAGTTTCTCTCGATGTAGTATTCAGCACCTGCAGGAATTACATGTTCGAAGAACTCAACTTTCATATTGTACCCTTTGAAAGCGGTTATCACGCTCTTTTGGGATGCGAGGCCTTCACTAGATTTCAAGCCATGCCACATTATGGGTATGTGAAACTCAAAATGCTCGGGCCCAATGGCGTCATTACCCTTACAAGAGAATGTGACAGAGCTCTACGGGCCAAAAACAAAACTACAACGCTCGCCCTCGAGGCACTTTCCGAAGCCCTTGCGGTTGAAGAACTAACCAAATTACGAACGATGGTCGATAAGGATGGTGTAACCCTTAGCAAGAGGCCCAAATACACATCCTTCAAGCCCGCTGATGAAATAGTCAAATTTCAAGTGCATCTGACACACCCAATAAAACGGCATCTATCTGAGCACAACTAAACCGTGCGGGGGATAAATCATTGTGCACATTCTTACGAGAAAATTGGGACATTTTCGCCTCGCACCCTTCAGACATGCCAGGAATCCCCTGAAGACTGGCCGAACACAGCTTGAACATAATCAAGGATTTTAAACCCGTCAAACGGACGTTACGTAGCTTATCCGAGTCCAATCGTCATGCCATGGTTACCAAACTAGCAAAATTGCTTGAAGTTGGATTCATTCGAGACATCAAACACCCCGAATGCCTAGCAAATTTGGTCATGGTTCCAAAGAAGGATAACTCTTGGTGGTTATGCGTCGATTTCAAAGACCTTAATAAAGCCTACCCTAAGGATCCATTCCCTTTACGTCGCACATACTAAAGCATTGACGCCACCGTTGGATACAACTCACTGTGTTTCCTTGATGCTTACTCCGGATGCCATCAAATAAAGATGAAGGAATCCGATCACGCAGAAAGCGCTTTTATTACTCCATGTGGTCCATTCTGATTCAACTCAATGCCATGTGGGTTAAAAAACGCGGGCGCCACATATGAACGTATGACTTAGACGTTCCTAGAAAAACAAACCGACAAGACAGTCGAGGCATACGTGGTCGACGTGGTCATCAAGACTAAACACGTCAGTCTGCTTTGGACGACCTCCGACAAAGCTTTGACAATCTCCAGCAATATGACATATGGCTCAATTATGATAAGTGTGTCTTCGGCGTTCCCGCTGGTAAACTGCCCAGTTCTATTATCTCCGTAGAGGAATAGAGGCCAATCCGGCTAAAATCTGAGCTCTATCCCAGCTGGTGATCCTGACAGAGTTAAAACACATACAAAAACTGGCGGGTTGTGTGGTGGCCTTAAGCCATTTCATTTCTCGCCTCGGCAAAAAGGTACTACCGCTCTATTGACTGCTTAAGCGAACAAAAGACTTTGAGCGGACCGAAGAGGCAAAAGTAGCTCTAGAGGAAACTAAAACACTATTAGCGAGTAACCCAATACTAAGAGCACCTACAACAGGGGAGCCAATGATATTATACATCTCGGCCACCAACCAGGTTGTTAGCGCAGTACTCGTGGTCGAATGAGAGGCGGTAGGCCACAAGCTCCGGATACAGAAACCGGTCTATTATGTGTCTAAGGTACTCATCCCATGCAAATCTCGCTATTCACACTACTAGAAGCTAGCCTACATAGTTTTTATGGCATCTCGCAAGCTCCGACAGTACTTTCAAGAGTGTTTGGTCATAGTAGCATCTGAAGTACCCTTGAACGATATAATCAATAACAAGGATGCCACGAGCGCATAGCGAAATGGGCCATCGAGCTGTTACGTTTTGAAATCACGTACAGGCCATGTCGAGCTATTAAATCTCAGGTGTTGGCTGATTTTCTAGCCGAATGGACAGAGGCCAAACTCCCTAAAGAGTATAGCACATATTCCCATTGGACCATGTACTTTGTCGGATCTAAGAAGCTTGCGGGTCTGGGGGCTGGTGTCATACTTACATCCCCCACCGGCGACAATATTAGGTACGTGTTACAAATCATGTACATTGATTCCAATAATGCTTCTGATACGAGGCTTTGTTTCATGGTCTTCGGATAGCGACTTCGATTGGTGTACGATGCCTTGAGGCAGGGGGATTCTAACCTTGCTATATCCCAAATCAATGGTGAATTTGACACCAAGAATCGAAAGATGGCAGCTTGTAGAAATGTTGTCCTCAAGATATCACCTCGGTTTGAGGGCCTTGAATTCCACCATGTCTCCATAGACAACAACCAGGCTGCCGATGTCATTGCTCTTATGGGCGCCAAACGCGACCTCGTCCCCAAAAATACTTTTCTGGAATGACTCTTCAAGCCTTCTGTGGTATGGCAGGACAAAAATGAAGACAATGGAGTCACTGGAAAGGAACAGGTTACTCCCCCTATAGTTGAGCCAGACAAACAAATTATCAGCGACTCAACTCCAACACTCGAGGAAACACTTTCGGCTCATGAAATCATGGTTGTAGTCGTGCCATGGACCGAACTCTTCATGTCTTATCTTCTCAGCCAGGAGCTCACCTGTAACGCCCCGGACACACCCGCCGGCGATCGTTACTCCTGGCAGGATCTAGACTGGCCTCACATATCAATACTAGTCTTTTTTGCGCACTTTGTCCTCACTCATGCGCACCCGGGATCAACTTCCGGGTCGGTCACCCATCCTAGAACTACTCCAAGATGAGCACGCTTAACCTGGAAGTTCTATTCGAATGGGCTCTCGGAAAAGAAGGAATTCCTTATTGATATGAGTAGTCTATCATCCCTAATAAGACAGGCTATCACATCCCCGATGACCAAATCGAGGCAAGACCAATAGTTCGGTGATCCAAGTCTTACAATGTTCATCTGGTGGAACTTTACAAGAAAAGTACTATCAGAATCCTCCAACAATGCATATTCGATGAAGAAAGTAAGCAGCTCTTGGCTGAAATATACGCTGGCATGGGAGGCCGCCATGCAGCAGCTAGGACCCTGGTAAGTAAAGTTTCTGGACTAGTTTCTTTTGGCCCACAACTCGTGCATACGCTCACACACTCGTCCAACGTTGTGTTGGATGTCAGCTTTTTGCAAATGAAAGCCACATGTCTGCAATAGCTCTTAGGACAATACCGATTACTTGGCCTTTCACGGTCCGGGAGCTCGACATGGTCGGACCACTGAAAGGGGGGGTCCAAGAAAAAGAATTACTTACTCGTTATGGTCGATAAATTCACTAAGTGGATCAAAGCTAAACGGGTAACTTCTGTCAAGTCCGGACCGGTCATTGATTTTATATCAGATGTGGTTCACCGTTATGGTGTCCCTCAAAGTATAATAACAAACAATGGATCAAATGTCACAGCTCGAGAAGTGAAGCACTGGAGCGCCAACTTGGGCATTAAGCTCGATTACGCCTATGTGTATACTATAAGTGCATCTAGTGCCCCTTAGTGATTTTGGTGGTTTGAAAACTTATAGGTTAAGTATCTAATGTGTTTATGAGTGTACACAGGATCTATAAGTCACTCAGGAGTTTGAGATATTTGACGAATATCGACCCCTAAAAATGTATATCTTCGGTTGAAGAAATTGGTCTGAAGCTGAAGAATTGAATCGCGAAGAATCTGCGATGAAATTGATATTCCTCATGAAGATACTGAAATTGAGGAATTCGGTGTGTCCTAAAGAAAATCATTTTGAAGACTTTGAAGCATGAAGATTTACTCTTTCTGGTTTATTTTCTACACATTTGAGTAATAGGAACATCGTACTGTTAAAGGGGGTTGAAGTTACACTTTGGAATGAATTTCCTCATGATGCTCAACCCAAGCCTAATCCTACCAAAAGCCTCAAGTGAGGAATACGAGTGACATGAGGACTCTCACAGTTGAGGGTTCCGACCGTTTCGATAGCCACGCCAAGTCATTGGTCTTATCCACACCAACGGTCATATTATTTAAGGGCATTAGTGTCAAATCATGTCGGGATGCTCCCAGGCTATAAATAGCCGCCCCCACAACCATTAGCTGGTTGGCTGCTCCGTTAAGAACTGACACTTGTCATAAGAGCAGCCCAATTCCTCAGAGTCTTCGAGAGTAATTCATCAGTGAGGAAATACCCCATACACCAAAACCACAAACCTAGAACCAAGTGACTGAGCATCACTGAATAATTTGTTCCTGTGTGGGACTGAAGCCTTTTACCTCTGAGGACTGTGCATCCTCCAGACGGTTAGGCGTCATGGTCTAGAGCAATCCAGCAGTCAATTGTGGATCGCCGGGTGACCAAGTTTGTGAGGGTTTGGAAGTCTGCCCTGAAGACTTACCTAGAGTGTTGGGCGAGGACTGTGTGTTCTTAGCCCAAGGAGAACACGGTAGGGACTGTGTGTCCCGGGACTGTGTGTCCTTTGGTTGCAATACCAAGCCGCTCCAAACGAGATGTACAACTGTCACCACAGTTGGACCTGGGTCATCAAGTACTGTCTTCGCTGTGAAACGGGTTCTAATTCCTCAACTCCTTACTTTCCTCAGATTATGTGTTGATGACTTTCACTATTACTGTTTGAAGAATTTGCTGAAGACTTTCTCTCAAATTCCTCAACCCCAAATTCTTCACGCTAGTTAATCCTCATCTGTTTTCTGCATGCCTGCTCACTGTGCAATCTGTTTTCACATTCCTCACTCTGAAAAACTGATGTTGTGAAACTTTGCACTTCTGATCCTTTACTGTTTCCGCTATAAGTTAGTCATCAGTGAGGAATTTCCTCAAAAGGAATTTCCTCAGTGATGAAATTCTAAAAATCTCTTATTCACCCCCTCTAGTCGATATAACGCACTTTCAGTTCGTATCAGAGCAAGGTACTCCCTTGTTCTGTGTGATTTTGGTTTAACTACCTGGAGTTTTAGTTAGGTCGACTGCAGGCATGTTTAAGGTGACTGCAGCATGTCCTACCTTCGAAGGAAAGAACTTTCCCTTCTGGAAGAACAAGATGCAAATGCATCCACAAGCTATTGATAATGATCTCTGGTATATTGTGGAACATGGCGTCCCCATCATCTCTGCTAGTGTCTCTGCTGCTGATGTGAAGAAATTCAAGCAACTCGATTCTCAAGCGTAGAATATCATCCGTGGCCATCTGAGCCCAGGCCAGTTTGGAAGAGTGAGTGCTTTGGGCTCTGCAACACTGATCTGGGAGAGACTGTGCAAAGTAAATGAAGGAGTATCAACCCAGCGTGACTCTCGTGTTGATATTCTTCGCAATCTCTTCAATCACTTCAAGAGGCATGACAATGAAAGCTGCCAAGACACCTTTGATCGCCTCACTAACATATCAAATGAACTGGCAACCACTTTCGTCAGCAAGTCAATCTTCAATCTTGAAGAAGATGATAACACCATCCACACTGATGACTATGTTGATGACTTCGCTCCAACCTATTGTCTCATGGCAAAAGGTTCAAAGGTACCTAATGATGCTTCCTCCTCTGATTCAAGTGACTGTGAACCTGATGATTATAAAAAACCTAGCTACAGTAAACTTGCTATCATTGCCACTAAACAACAAACTGCCCTGGAAAAGCTTCAGAAACTGCTAGATAGAAGTGATGATCTGTTGAATGATGAAATGAATCTTACCCAAATCCTCACTGAAGATGTGAAAAGTCTTCAGTCTAGATTTGATAATCTTCAAGATTGTTATGATACACTCCTCACTGATCATGAGAAACTTTCATATGAATTTCTTCAAAGGAAGCTTGATCTAGAGAAGCTGAGGATTTCTTATGATGATCTTCGTATGGAAAATGATTCATTACTAGGTCAACAGATCAGCGCTGCTCAAGCTGAATTCATTCCTCCATGTCTTAAATGCATTGAGCGCGAAACTGCTAATTCTTCACCAGAATCATCAAATGCTACTATTGCTACAAATTCTTCAACTACACCTGTAGTGTCTATTTCCTAACTTGAGGAAAACGCAAATGTTACTGATGAAAATGCAGGGTTGAAGGAATTGTATGTGACAGGCATATACAAAAGTCTCAAAGGACATCAAACCCTTTGTGATGTGCTGAAAAAGCAGATCTTTAACAGGAACCCAAGGAAAGAAGGAATTGCATTTGAGAGGAAATTAAATGCTGATGGATCTTATTGGAAACCTGAGCAGTATCCCAAAACCTCATGGGTTGCTGCTACTGGGCCTCCTTTTGATCCATCCAATCTAACTGGCTTTTCATGTGAAATATCCTATTCCTCAGATGAGTCATTTGACTCCAACTATAAACTGTTCAAAAATCAATCTGGTGAAGTATTTGCTCGATATGTTGGAACTAACTGCAGGAATGGTCCTCCCTTGAGAAAAATCTGGGTTCCCAAAAGCTGTCTTGAAAATCTTCAGGTGAATGTCCTCATGACACCACCGATGAAGAATCTGAACCCCAGATCAAATTCCTCAGGAGGACCAAAGTCTTCAAGAGGATCAAAATCCTCAACTGGTCAAAATTATGCTCGTACCCGTGCTAATGCGTCTAACATGCAGGGAAACTACAAGGAATATGAATATGAGCGGTACTCTTCAAATCATTATGTTCATAAATCCTCAACCGAGTTCTCTGCATATTCCTATGAGTACTTTAACCCCCCTACTATTAAGAGAAGTGCATTAGCCTCAATGCCACCTTTCTCATATGGTGCTCACGGAATGATGAATGCTTTACCACCCCTTCAGATGTGTGTGGTGAAGAAATCGAACTAATCACTTCTGCAGGTCAGGTCTCCAGATGAAAACCATCATCTGAAGAATTTGCTGGAGACCTGAGGAAATGCTTGATAGGACGCAAGCTAATATTGATGAAATAGAAATATTTCACACGTCCTTATAATTCTGTTGTGATGAAATTATTAACTGATGAAATTGATATCATATTCTTCAAATCTAAAGCATATGAGATGGTAAGATGTAATAATTCATCTGCAGGATGATAAACCCAAGAATACTGAGTGGGCTCTTGATAGTGGCTGCACACATCACATGACTGGTGATAAAATCTTGCTGATGAATATGCCACTAACTCCATCACCTCTGAAGCAAATCACATATGCTGGCAAAGGTAAAAGCAAGGTATTGGTACGTGGCAAAGTGGCTATTTCCAAGGATAGGCATATGGACAAAGTGATGCTTGTTGAATCCCTTGGTTTTAACCTCATGTCAGTCTCGATGCTTTGTGATCTTGATATGATTGTTATCTTTGGTAGATATAGATGTGTAGTCATTATGGAATCTGACAGATCCAAAGTCTTCGAAGGTGTAAGAAGAGGGGATTTGTACATTGTTGATTTCTCTACAGGTCCTCAACCAGCCACTTGCTTACTAGCAAAAACCTTAGAAGGATGGATGTGGCACCGAAGACTAGCTCATGTAGGCATGAGGAATTTGCACACGCTAGAGAAGAAGAAGCATGTCATCGGCATCGAATCAGTCAAATTCCTCAAGGATCATCTCTGCGGTGCATGTGAATCTGGGAAAATGACCAGATGCAAGCATCCCTCGAAGACTATCATGACCACTACACGTCCATTCGAATTGCTTCTTATGGATCTATTTGGACCTACTCACTATGCCACACTAACCAATGCAGCATCTTTATATGGCTTCGCCATAGTTGATGATTATTCCAGATATACATGGGTGCATATCATAGTATATAAAACTGAAGTGCAGGAAATCTTCAAACGATTTTCTTCAAGGGCCTCGACGAACTTTGGCATCAAGATCAAACATATCAGGAGTGATAATGGAATAGAGTTGAAACACTCTGGTCTTGATGATTATCTTGATGAACTTGGTATTACTCACGAATTATCTGCTCCATATACTCCTCAGCAGAACGGTGTCGTCGAAAGGAAGAACAGGACTCTGGTTGAAATGGCAAGAACGATGCTTGAAGAATATCAGACTCCTCGTCGCTTTTGGCCTGAAGCAATCAACACTGCATGCCATATCATCAACAGGGTATATCTTCAGAAATTCCTCAAGAAAACCTCATATGAACTCCTCACTGATAAGAAACCCAATGTAAGTTATTTCAAAGTCTTCGGTGCAAAATGTTGGATTAGAGATCCTCACCATAGCTCAAAATTTGCACCTAAGGCACATGAGGGTTTTATGCTCGGTTATGGAAAGGACTCGCACACCTACAGAGTCTTCAACAACTATCACAACAAAGTAGTTGAGACTGTAGATGTCCGGTTCGATGAAACTAATGGCTCGCAAAGAGAGCAATTGCCTTCTGATCCAGATAAGTTGTCTCGTGAGGAAGCAATAAAGCTCAAACCTACTGAAGACATTGTTCCCACTGAGGAAGTTGATGAAGAAACGATCCCCATCACTGATGAAAATCAAGAAGATGCTCCTGAGGAAATTGCACCACAACCACTTCCTCAGCCCAGACGAAATCCTCAACCAGCTCATCCGAGGATTGCAAATCAAGTAGAACTTTACAAAATCCTCAACGACATCTACGCGCCAGGTCCTCTCACTCGCTCAAAAGCTTCACACTTAGTTAACTTTTGTGGGCATTTTTCCTTTGTATCTATCACAGAACCCTCAAAAGTTGCTGAGGCTTTTCTGGAACCGGAGTGGATCCAAGCTATGCAAGACAAACTTCTTCAATTCAAGCTGAATGATGTATGGGATCTCGTCAAACGACCAGATCCTCGCAAGCACAACATCATCGGTACCAAGTGGATTTTCCAAAACAAGCAAGATGAGGACGGTCAAGTGGTGGGGAACAAGGCACGACTTGTATCCCAAGGCTACACCCAGGTTGAAGGAATAGATTTCGATGAAACTTTTGCACCTGTTGCTAGACTTGAAGCTATTCGAATACTACTTGCTTATCCTAATCATCATAACATCATCTTATATCAAATGGATATGAAAAGTGCATTCCTCAATGGTAAGCTTGAGGAACAAGTATATGTTGCTCAGCCCCCAGGTTTTGAGGATCCAAAGAATCCAGACAAAGTCTTCAGACTCAAAAAGGATCTCTATGGTCTCAAGCAAGCCCCTCGGGCATGGTATGATACATTGAAGGAATTCCTCATGAAGAAAGGCTTCAAACCTGTTCACTCGGTCCAACTCTTTTCACAAAATCCTATGATAATGAGCTATTTGTGTGCCAAATATATGTCGATGATATCATATTTGGTTGTACTGACAAACGATACAGTGATGAATTTTCTTACATGATGAGTGAAGAATATCAGATGTCTATGATGGGGGAGCTGAAATTATTCTTAGGTCTTCAAATTCGTCAACAACGCAATGGAATCTTCATATCACAGGAGAAATACCTCAAGGATGTTCTGAGGAAATTCGACATGCATGAATGCAAAGGTGCCAAGACTCCAATGCCTACCAACGGCCATCTCGGCACTGATGAAAATGGTAAAGAATTTGATCAGCAGGTATATCGCTCTATGATTGGCTCTTTATTGTATCTATGTGCATCTAGGCCAGATATAATGCTTAATGTTTGCATGTGTGCACGTTTTCAAGCAAAACCGAAGGAATCACACCATAAGGCTGGGAAGCATATTCTTCGATACTTCGATCACACACCAACACTAGGATTATGGTATCCCAAGGGCTCCAATCTTCATCTGGTAGGATATTCTGATTCTGACTATGCTGGTGATCATGTGGATCGCAAGTCAACTTCTGGTACATGTCATTTCCTTGGAAGATCACTAGTTTGCTGGTCCTCAAAGAAGCAGAACTGCGTATCACTCTCCACTGCTCAGGCTGAGTACATTGCTGCTGGTTCATGCTGTGCTCAGTTACTATGGATGAAGCAAACCCTCAAGGACTACGGCATCAACATGAAGAATGTGCCTCTCTACTGCGACAATGAGAGTGCAATCAAGATTGCATACAACCCAGTACAGCACTCGAAGACTAAGCACATCTAGATTCGTCATCATTTTCTTCGGGACCATGTCCTCAAGGGCAATATCCTCATCGACGATAAACTGGCAGATATCTTCACTAAGCCCTTGCAAGTTGCGGTGTGAGCTAAATATCTTAGAATCTTCAAATGTTTTGTAAAAACATGCACACATCCTAACACTTATGCAAAATGGATGACTTAGATGTGCAACACATGATGAATCGATTTTCTTCAACTCATGAAGAATATCACTCTGAATGTGAAGAAATCAACGAAGAAATTGATCCTCAGGGCCCTACGACAATTGTACGCGGCGTTTGTAATCAACATTCTTATATGGTGGGTCACGCCACCGCCCAATGTGAAATTCCTCAAGTTGATTTTCTTCAATGTTCCATTTCCTCAAAAATGTGTTTTTCTTCAAAATCAGTTGTTCTTCATTTTGAAGATTTATCACAAAATCCTCAAGTTACTCAAATCTTCAAAAACACTTGATGACTTCCATTTGACTAGATAGACTCTGATTTCAAGTCCTCAACAGCATTCACTTATAGCTATTTCTTCAAGATGATATTTCATCTAAGTGAATGTGATCGGACCCTACTTTCCCTCTATGCTATTCTCATCCAGTCTATTCGATTCTTCACATGCATTCTACTTGAAACTTTGTTCAAAATCCTCACTGTGTTCTTGTCAGCTGATGATTTTGTAACAAAAATCCTCAAATCTTCAAAAATGTTTCTTTAATGAAAAGTAACTGAACCCCACTTCCCACGTTCGGATAACCACGATCTCCACTATCTCCACCGCCTTGTTCGGGAGCTACACGTGTCATGCGGAGACGTAGAGGTAGGGGCTGTTTGGTCCGAATTCTTCGTGCCAACAGTAACTGTCCGGCTATAAATATGTCCTTATCCCCCTCGGCAAACTCTTCTTCGCCCCATCACTCTCCTGCTACAGCAAAAAGCACCGAACCCTAGCGCCACCGCTGGAAGTCTCATCGCCGGTGAAAAAGAGCTTCACTGCCTCGACTTCTCTGTCGCCGGAACCACGCCGGAGTCGGACCATCTTCGTCCGTCGCCGCGTAGACGTCCTCTGCCGCCGGGTTAGGGCGCATTGGACACGCAACCGAAGAGCTTCTCTCCACAACTTTTCTGTGTTCTTCGTGCGCACCTTCAAGGGTAAATAAAAACCCCATTTTTACAGCAAGTTAGATCTACTATTTTACATCTCCGATGTAAAATCTGTTTTTCCTCTAGAATCGATATGCACTTGATTCCACAAACACTGCCTATCACCACACCATTGATGAAATTCACTAAGCATCTAAGATTTTCACGAGATTCCTCAATTGTACGAATTTTCGGATCTGTACAACTCTGGAACCCAAGAACAGTATGCTTAGGCAAATTCCTCAACCAGTGGTTAAATTCCTCAACTGTCAAACTTTTTCATTTTCTTCAAATCTGAGAACGCATATGACCTCTCCAAATTCCTCGCAACAATACTCTGTTCACAGGTACACACATGTCAGTTGATGAATCTCTCGGTTCTCATCACATTAACTCATTTGCAGCCTTTCTTGAAGAAAATCTTCAAGTCTCATCAGAATCCTCAAGAGTTCAATCTCATGAGCAAAATCCTCAGCTGAAGAAAATGGAGGATGATAGAAAGCAGAAGGGAGGGAAGAAACTTGAGCAGAACACAGCTTTGGATATCCCTGAGGATATTTACTTGGACAATTGCACACCTGATGAAAATGAAACAATGTCCAAGAGAAAGATTCGGCTGCAGAAGATAGAACGCCGATGGACTAAGGAATGGAAGGAATACAGATTTCTAACTGCCAAGTATGCGAAGAAATTCGCCCTGAAGCCTCCTGGCAAACGGGCCCCACTTGAGGCTCATCAAGTAGCACATCCCTCAAGCCTCAAGACCATTGATGACTATCCGGATGAGAAGGACAAGCATTTGGCTAAGCTCAAGAAGCTGGCAGATGCTGCAGTGAGGAAATTCAATGAATCCTCAGCTGCTGCCTCAACTGCAGCTACTTCCTCTACCGCTGAGACCTCTGGTTCAGAAATTCCTCAACCACAATATGTGCCATCAAAACCAAGGGCTCCAAAGCCTCAAGAGAAATCTGCTCAGGCATCAGTTACAAAACCCTCAGTGCCAAAACCCTCAGCTCCAAAATCCTCAGCACCACCACAAAAGCCTCAAGAGATACCAGTAGAGAAGCCGGTCATGAAGCCACTGACCGCTACCTCCAGCTCCTCACTCCCGGCTGCAACCAGCTCGGAGACAAAGTCTTCACCACCTCCTGTGAAGACTCAGGTGTCTGCTGAAACAGCAACACTACCAAGCCCCAGCAAAATCATCACAGTCCCATTTGCATCAGAGGGCAGTGATGAATATGATGATCAAACCCTACAAGTAATAATCAGAAACAAGCAGGAGAGGGTAGCTCAAGCGTCTGGTAGCGCCATTCCTCTAGCCATGGACCCCAAGGTCCTCCTAGACTACATAAACATCTGGTATGAGGACCCAAACACTCCACTTGATGATTTGAAACTTCCCCCTGGCATCAGCCACATGATGGCCACATTCATCAATGAAGCCAAGTGGAAAGAACAGAAGCCAAGCAGGCCAAGGTGGCTAAGCTTAAAAAGGAGAAATTCCTCAAGCAGAATCTCCTCAGCTTGACGCCTGATGCACTGGTGTCAACACAGGCTGAGCTGAAGACTTTGACTGATAAGTACTCCAAGCTATCTGATCGTCACAGTCTCAAGAGCAATTTCATCAAACTGGCCACTAAAGCTGTTGATGACTACAACAAGAAGGCTGTCCCTCCAGCACCAACTCCTCAGCCCTTGATTGAAGAGCCAGCTGATGAATCTCCTCAAGCTGATGAAACTCCTCAAGCTGAGGGAATACTCCAAGAAAGCCATGTGGATGTACCGGCTATTGAAGAAATCACCACGGAAAATCCAGATGATGAATCTGCTACAGCTGGTGAGACTGCCCCTGACCCAGCTGCTTCATCAAAGCAAGCTGATGAATCTGCTCCAGCTGGTTCCTCAAAGCCAGCTGATGAATCTGTCGAGAGAACCCCTTCACCAAAAGCTTCAAAGGTGAAGAAGATGAATCCGTCTGCATCAGACGTGAAGAAAACAAGGGCTGCTGAGAAGGAAGCCAAAAAGAGAAAGGCCTCCTCAGCAGAAGAAGAAATAGAGTCCAAGCGCCTCAAAGCGCTTGAAGATAATGCTCCACTGGACCCTGTGCCCATCAGCGTCGCTCCGTCTTATGAAATGGTCATCCTTGTAGACCAAGAGAAAGGGACAGATGAGGAAATGACGGATGCCGCATCTGAGGAACAAACTGACGAAGAAATTCGTATTGACGACAGTCCTCAGCCCTCTATTCCTCAGAAAGACACTGTACAAGGATCAGCTGCACCAGCTGATGAAACTGCCTCTGTCACCAAGCCAGCTGAGGAAGAGCAAAGTGATATTCCTCAAGCTGATGAAATTCAAATTCCTGAGCAAAATCCTCAAGATGAGGAACAGGCTCACCCAACTCCTCCACCTAAGCAAGATGAACCTCTTCCTCAGCCTGATGCCCAGCCAGATCCCATTCTTCAACATGATGCACAACATGAGAAAGCTCCTCAGCCTGAAGCCCCAGCTGATGAAATTCCTCACCCTGAGGACAATGCTGAAGAAAATGCACCTGATCAAGACAATGCCTTCGTAGTGCTCAACCCCGAGACGGCAATTGTTGTCTCCCCTCTTGTTCCTCAGCAAAATCTTCAGCCAGTACAGCGTCAGCCATTCTCCAAGCGACCGCAGTTTCAAAAGGATAACTTCTTTGAAGAGCGCATGTACTTGATTGGAGAGAATCCCTATGATAAGCCTCAAATGAGACATCTGAAGTTTTGGACGAGGACACAGCTAATTTACTATGCCTCTGTGCTGTGTGGAAGAAACAAGATATTCCAGCACAGGCATATTCCTCACATTGAACTTGAAGCAATCATGTGCCTAGCTCCACTCCTCAATGTCCTCCATGAAGCTGGTCTGCTACCAATGTGCTCAGACATCTCTGATTGGAACAGTGAGCTCATTCTTCAGTTTTATGCCACTCTTCACATATCTGGCGACCCTGAAGACATTAACACCTGGGTGTTTGACTGGATGACACAAAACACTCACTACAAGGCTCCTGCTACTGAGCTCCTCCGTGAACTGCCCGTATCAATTCCCTCAGAGGAGGCTGTGAAGCTTTACGATGATCGTGAGCTTCCAACGGGATGATGGAAGTCCTCATGAAGCCTTTAGCTGAAGGGCAATCACCGAGAAAAACCTTCCTCGTCCACGAGCTCAAATATACACCAAGGTCTGTCTACAGAATCCTCTGCAGTGTGCTCGCGCCGATCAAAGGCCATGATGATGAAGAAGCTGTCATAGGCATCATGAAGAATATCTCAAGCTTCTGGTAGCGCTATTCCTCTGTCCATGGACCCCAAGTTCCTCCTATACTACATAAACATCTCGTATGAGGACCCCAACACTCCACTTGATGACTTGAAACTTCCCCCTAGCATCAGCCACATGGTGGCCACATTCATCAATGAGCCAAGTGGAAAGAACAGCAAGCCAAGCAGGCCAAGGTTGCTAAGCTTAAAAAGGAGAAATTCCTCAAGCAGAATCTCCTCAACTTGACGCCTGATGCACTTGTGTCAACACAGGCTGAGTTGAAGACTTTGACTGATCAGTACTCCAAGCTATCTGATCATCAGAGTCTCAAAAGCAGTTTCATCAAATTTGCCACTAAAGCTATTGATGACTACAACAAGACTGTTGCCCCTCCAATATCAACTCCTCAGCCTCTGATTAAAGAGTCAGCCGATGAATCTCCTCAAGCTGAGGAAATACTCCAAGATATTCCAGCACAGGCATATTCCTCACGTTGAACTTGAAGCAATACCATGCCTAGCTCCAGTCCTAAATGTCCTTCATGAAGCTGGCCTGCTACCAATGTGCTCAGACATATCTGATTGGAACAGTGAGCACATTCTTCAGTTTTATGCCACTCTTCACATATCTGGCGATCCTGAAGACATTAACACCTGGGTGTTTGACTGGATGACGCAAAACACTCACTACAAGGCTCCTGCTACTGAGCTCCTGCGTGAACTGCCAGTATCAATTCCCTCAGAGGAGGCTGTGAAGCTTTACGGTGAGCGTGAGCTGCCCAACGGGATGATGGAAGTCCTCATGAAGCCTTTGGCTGAAGGGAAATCACCGAGAAAAACCTTCCTCGTCCACGAGCTCAAATATACACCAAGGTATGTTTACAGAATCCTCTGCAGTGTGATTGCGCCGATCAAAGGCCATGATGATGAAGAAGATGTCGTAGGCATCATGAAGAATATCCTCTTCAACATCATCCATGGTATTCCTATCAACATACATGATTTATTCTTGAGGACTTTGGCCGACAATGCTATGTGTCCATTTGATCACAAGATATATGCCCCATGGATCATGAGATTCATCAGGACAAGGACAGGCATCAACTTCCACGCTGATTTTCAAAACCATGTTGGTTATATGCCTCCTATCCGGGTCAACAAGAAGACTTTCGAGCCAGTTGAAGGAAAAGGCAAGTCAGTGATTGATGAAGGCAGTAGGCCCCTTGATGGCCAGTTCAGAGAGACAGAAGCTTATTCTTCATGGGATGATACTGAGACTCGCCCGGCAAGCCCCGTTCCTCCTCGCGTGATGAATACAAGAGAGCTTCTCCTCAGTCTTCACCAGAAGGTGGATCGCAATCACAAGTGGGTCAAACGCCAGTTTGGCGCCATTGTGAAAACCCTCACTAAAACACAGAACTCCGTGAAGCTCAACCATCACTATCTGCATGAGGTTTTTGATCGCACCTGGGCTACAGTTGCTCATCTGAAGACCGAGACAGAGCTTGAAGAAATGGACTTTGAGCGAGACTTTGACTGGTCGTGGCCTCCCAAGAAGAAGTTCAGGCCCATTCCAGTTCCAGACCTTGAAGACAGTTCCTTTTCTTCATTCCGCACTGCTGAAACTCATGAAGAACAGCTCGACACTGCCACTGGTCCAAGGAAGAAGACTACTCCCAAAAAGCATCACGCCTCTTCATCAGCCGCCAAGAAGTGAAGTCTTCACGGGCGTTAGTCCTCAGTTTGTCCCTTTTTGTCACTTGATGACAAAGGGGGAGAAACTTGAGAGTTAGTCTTCAAGCGGGATATTTTGGGGCTTATGAACTATATTTAAGTTACAAACTCTTGGCTCTTCTAAAGTTTTTATGTAATGAGTTGTAACTTAAGCCCGATGGTACTCTGACGCTTTTGAACATTTTTCTTCGCATGCTTATTCCTCAAATTTTAATGCACGCATGCTGGAATTCGTCAGATACCATTTGTCATCATGTATCTTCATTTTCTTCATACTATATGTTACATGTATGCATGATTTACAAGACTCAGGGGGAGATCTCCATGAGATAAATCTTCAATGTGCATTTGCTGTGAAAAGCAAAATCCTAAAGATATGAACATCTTCAGGGGGAGTCTCTCTGAATCTTCATTTCAAATTCCTCAATTAAGTATTTACACTTCATATTGTTATCCCTGTTGAAGACTTAACCTAATTGTCATCAACCACCAAAAAGGGGGAGATTGTAAGTGCATCTAGTGCCCCTTAGTGATTTTGGTGGTTTGAAGACTTAGAGGTTAAGTATCCAATGTGTTTATGAGTGTACACGGGATCTATAAGTCACTGAGGAGTTTGAGATATTTGATGAATATCGACCCCTAAAAATGTATATCTTCGGTTGAAGAAATTGGTCTGAAGCTGAAGAATTGAATCGCGAAGAATCTGCGATGAAATTGATATTCCTCATGAAGATACTGCAGTTGAGGAATTCGGTTTGTCCTGAAGAAAATCATTTTGAAGACTTTGAAGCATGAAGATTTACTCTTTCTGTTTTATTTTCTTCACATTTGAGTAATAGGAACACCGTTCTGTGAAAGGGGGTCGAAGTTACACTTTGGAATGAATTTTCTCATGATGCTCAACCCAAGCCTAATCCTACCAAAAGCCTCAAGTGAGGAATACGAGTGACATGAGGACTCTCACAGTTGAGGATTCCGGCCGTTTCGATAGCCACTCCAAGTCATTGGTCTTATCCACACCAACGGTCATATTATTTAAGGGCATTAGTGTCAAATCATGTCGGGTGCTCCCAGGCTATAAATAGCCGCCCCCCACGACCATAAGCTGGTTGGCTGCTCCGTTAGGAACTGACACTTGTCATAAGAGCAACCCAATTCTTCAGAGTCTCCGAGAGTAATTCATCACTGAGGAAATACCCCATACACCGAAACCACAAACCTAGAACCAAGTGATTGAGCATCACTGAATAATTTGTTCCTGTGTGGGACTGAAGCCTTTTACCTTTGAGGACTGTGCATCCTCTAGACGGTTTGGCGTCATGGTCTAGAGCAATCCAACAGTCAATTGTGGATCGCCGGGTGACCAAGTTTGTGAGGGTTTGGAAGTCTGCCCTGAAGACTTACCACGAGTGTTGGGCGAGGACTGTGTGTTCTTAGCCCAAGGAGAACACGGTAGGGACCGTGTGTCCCGGGACTGTGTGTCCTTTGGTTTCAATACCAAGCCACTCCAAACCAGATGTACAACTGTCACAGCAGTTGGAACTGGTTCATCAACTACTGTCTTCGCTGTGAAACGGGTTCTAATTCCTCAACTCCTTACTTTCCTCGGATTATGTGTTGATGACTTTCACTGTTAGTGTTTGAAGAATTTGCTGAAGACTTTCTCTGAAATTCCTCAACCCCAAATTCTTCACACTAGTTAATCCTCATCTATTTTCTGTGTGCCTGCTCACTGTGCAATCTGTTTTCACATTCCTCACTCTGAAAAACTGTTGTTCTGAAACTTTGCACTTCTGATCCTTTACTGTTTCCGCTGTAAGTTAGTCATCAGTGAGGAATTTCCTCAAAAGGAATTTCCTCAGTGATGAAATTAGAAAAATCTCCTATTCACCCCCCTCTAGTCGATATAACGCACTTTCATATACCCACAAACCAATGGACATGTACAATGGGCTAATGATCTCATCATGAGAGGAATCAAGCTGTGTTTAGTAGGATCTCTGACAGAGTCCGATTTCCACTTGGTAGAAGAGGTCGACTCCACACTGTGGGGCCTGCGGACCACCCTGAAATTATCAACGGGTTATACGCCATTTTTATGGTTTACAGGGCGGAAGCAGTCCTCCCCTGTGATATCATTCATGATGCACCTTGAGTGCGCATGTATGAGGAAAAAGAATCCGAGTTCGATCGACACGATGACTTGGACGCACTTGAATAAGAACACGATATAGCTCTAGCACTTCCACCTTTTATCAACAACACGCTCGGTGCTACCAAAGCTGGGAAGTTTGGATGAAGGCTTACAACATGGGGGAGCTTGTGCTATGCCTCCCAAAGAAGAAGAAAAATAAACTTGCACTCAAATGGGAGGGCCCTTTCATAATTGATGAAGTACTTACAGGAAGAGCGTATCGCCTGTGCCACACGTCACATAATCGTCTTGAACTAAACTCATGGAACACGGCTCGTCTTCGGCGTTTCTACAGCAAGACTGGTGTAGTCATGTTGAATTACTTCTCTTTTCTCTTTTCAACTTTTCATATATACCTTTTTTACTCTTTATAGTTAATGAACGGACTATATCCAAGAACATGTATTTTCCGGAGATACGTGGGGGCTTCCTAATACAAGCCGATCAATGTACATTTGTGCATCTATTTTATGATGCGTCTAGCTTTCCTATACTTCAGTCGTTATATGCCCTAATTTGACTTAAGATTTTGGCAAGCTTGGTTGCCTGGCTCCTATGTTTATCCTCTACGTTCCCGCTTGTTCGACAAGAGGATAAAGGGAGCACCTCTGCAATTGTTACAGCCGGGTTATTCAAATACGTACCTCAGACGGGTGAAGCTGAAAGCTAGGGTTCTTAATGACATAATTGGTCATGCATAAGGAAGGTGAAAATAATTAGGTGATAGTCACGAGGGGTTAATTTTGCCAACATATTCATCATCTGCATATAGTGGATATTCGAAAGCCCAAAGAAAGGAACCCATAAAGGAACTATTTTCTTGGGAATATGTTTGTTACAGAATGAAAGTAATATAACATAGATCCACGATAATGATCTGTGTGTTAGTGCCATATGGCCGGATTGCTTGGTTCTCCAAACTATTTCCCCGTTGTTATAGGATACATAGTACAAAACACTCCATGATTATTATCAAGGGAGGTAGAAGTAGATTGTTAGTTAAGACAGTATTTACAAATCGGGCGAAGGACAAAGTGATCTAAAAAGTACTTAGTTACATAAAATCACACAGCTAGGTGTTGATCTAGGTTATCGATTATCACATCCAGATGACAAGCTGAAAGCTAGGGTTCTTAATGACATAATTGGTCATGCACAAGGAAGGTGAAAATAATTAGGTGATAGTCACCACGGGTTATTTTCCCAACATATTCATCATCTGCATATAGAGGATACTCGAAAACCTGAAGAAAGGAAGCCATAAAGGGACTATTTTCTTGCGAAGATGTTTCTTAGAGAATGAAAGTAGTATAACATAGCTCCACGATACTGATCTGTTTGTTAGTGCTATATGGTCGGATTGCCTAGTTCTCCGAACTATTTCCATGTTGTTATAGCATACGGAACACTCCTTGATTATTATCATGGGAGGTAGAATTGGATGGTCGGTTAAGACAGTATTTACAACTCGAACGGAGGACAAATTGATCTAAAAATTACTTAGTTACATAAATCACACATCTAGTTGTTGATTTGGGTTATCTATTATCGCATCCAGACGAAAATCTTGTCGTGAAAGGCATCCGGCATGCATCACTTGATCCTAAACCAAGTGAAGAGGTATCTAGTAACCATGAGGCCCTACCGGCCCAACTAGCGCCAGTTGTTCAGGTTCAAGCTTGGTGAACCTAGTCTTCACCATCGCCTATGCCTCCCGAGCATCTTCCTGGCAGGCTGACGTTTTTCACAATTCAAATCAGCGTCGTGCCCCTTTGAAATGATCAGATACTTCGGCCATTCCTTCCAGAGGCTTCTCGGCTAGTCATAATGCCTTCAGCATGCTCTTCACCGCCTTTCACCCTCGTTGATGAACTATGGACAAATCCCCACCAAATAAGTTGGCTTCTTCTTCGGGCCGCCCAGTCAGGAGTGTTGTAAAGAGAAGTGGTGTATTTTTCAGTTTCAGACCATACATTCGTATATTTAAGAGTTCGGAATATTACTTACCGAACATACCACCCTTCAATCTCTAGTTTCTTCGGTGGCTTGTGCTAGGTGGGTCTTTAAACTCTCAAATTGGTTGATTTGTTTTTGCTTTTCTGCCTTAAGTTTTTTGTTTTCATCAATACTTCGGAATAATGAACGATTACTCGCATCATTCTATGATTTGGCATATCGTTGCGATTCTCTAGCCGCTTCCAGATCTCTTTGCAACTGTCCTATAGACTCGGTTGTTATAAAGTACACTTTTGTTTAGAAAGAACACACGGAAATTATGGACATGTTTTGAAAGTAAGTTTCTCACCATGTTCTTCTCTTGTGAAACTTTTCACTTGTTCTAGTTCATCCTTCACAACCTCGAGTTGTGTTCGGTGCATCCCAAGGTCCTTGGACAACTCTTTATTCTTATCCCTCACGACCTGAAAGAGATGTCGACAAGGGTGTTTAGACCCTTAATTCGTCCATACAGACCGATTGAGGATCGGGGTCTAGTGGCTTGAGGTTTGTACACGACTGCCAAAGTCTAAATACATACCTTAAGACTTGTTTACATACGGTTGGCGACTCCCTCAAGTCCTGCTCAGGCAGCTCCGAGGTGCGCATCCACCGAACTCAAGAAATTAAACTCATGTTTGGAAAATTTAGAATGGCACGGTTATTCTTTCTGACGATGGTGGTTCATTATGCTCTCAGCTTCAGAGTTAGTAACCAAAACCTATCGTGATCCTCAAAAGTTAGATTTGCAGAAGGTACCTCCACATTATCCCCTACTATCGATAATGGTGGTTGTTTTTGGTTCCTACAAAATATGGCAACATGTGTAAATATGTTCCGCTGGTTGGAAAAGCAATGCTTGTAGTGCATTCATTACCTCTTTGTAGGAGCAGTAGTCGAAGTGGTCCGTGTGGATGCTCCACGTTTAGAGGAACTACCATTGTTCGGCACGGGCTCGACTGACTCTGTATTAAAGGTGTTCGGCGCATGGAGCGACGACTTGTTGGGGTAGGAGTTGTTGTCGTAGCAGGCGGGTGCCCTTTTCGGGAAGAAGTTCTCTTTTTATCCCTGGTCGAGGAAGGAGGTATCCCAGAGTAATCGACTATGAGGGTAACCTTAGAGCCGTTAATGCTCTTGTGAAAAGATAACTCGTCCTCAAATACAATAGAGGTATACGGAGTCATGGAATCTTGGATCGTCGTCCTTGGCATAGTCTTTTGGGTGGGGAGGAGGGCAGTTGAGTTTCTCTACCTAGCATCTCCATTTCTATTTGAGAGAAATTTCACGGATTCAATTAGCCAACAATCACTGTATCCAAAAATCAAAATTAAGGGAAATAAGACTCTACTAACCCATTCGATGGGGTGATGACTTGAGTAACCCTCCTTGGTGTTTGACCTGATGAAATCCTCCTTTTCTCCTTTGTAGAGGTCGGCTAAGAGGGCAGCCAATGCTGTTGGGCTGGTAGGACCCTCCCACTTATACTGAGTGGCATCACTTGAACCATTATATTGCCACATGGGATGGGATCTTCGTTGAAGGGGTTGAACACATCGGTTTATTGCTGCGACCATCACGTCAATCATGCTAAGCTTAAAATGTGCCAATAGTTTTACATTGACAACCAAGTGCTTCACCTCCAAGCCGTCCTCTTGATAAGGGCTCCTGAGACGCAAATTTAACCGCTACTAAATAGGAGCGATTGGAAATTCGGGCAGACCCCTCCAAACAGGATCGAATAAGGGAACATCGTCAATGTAGAACCATTCCGAGGTCAACTCTTGAGAGGCTGCCCTTGGGGTCCCAACTAGATACCCAGTCCCTGCTATATGCCATACTTCGGCTCCTCCTACCTCGCAAATAGTCCCTCCCAGAGTTTGGGGGACAAGGCAGAAAAATTTCCTCCATGGTTCAAAATGGGCCTCGCAACCCAGAAACATCTCGCACAGAGCGACAAAGCCCGAAATGTGGAGGATGGATCCGGGGGTAAGATGGTGTAGTTGAATTTCATAAAATTCCAATCAACCCCGTAAAAAGGGATGAATAGGGAAGCCGAGACCTCGTAAGAGGAATGGGACAAAGCATACCATCTCCTCCATGTGGGGTGTTGGGAATTTCTCTACGAAAGCCTCGTTGTTTGCGGAGGTTAACCTGGAGCGCGAAGGTGATGACCCACAAGTATAGGGGATCAACCGTAGTCCTTTCGATAAGTAAGAGTGTCGAACCCAACGAGAAGAAGAAGGATCTGACAAGTGGTTTTCAGCAAGGAAATATCTGCAAGCACTGAAATTGTCGGTAACAAGTGATTGTGTGGTGAGATGATTTGTAGCGAGCAAAAAGTAACAAAAGTAGCAACGGTGCAGCAAAGTGTCCCAATCCCTTTTGTAGCAAGGGACAAGCCTAGACAAAGTCTTATAGGAGGAAAAGCGCTCCCGAGGACACACGAGAATTTTGTCATGCTAGTTTCATCATGTTCATATGATTTGCGTTCGTTACTTTGATAGTTTGATATGTGGGTGGACCAGCGCTTGGGTATTGCCCTTACTTGGACAAGCATCCCACTTATGATTAACCCCTCTCGCAAGCATCCGCAACTACGAAAGAAGAATTAAGACAAAGTCTAACAATAGCATTAAACTAGTGGATCCAAATCAGCCCCTTACGAAGTAACGCATAAACTAGGTGTAAGTGCATCTAGTGCCCCTTAGTGATTTTGGTGGTTTGAAGACTTATAGGTTAAGTATCTAATGTGTTTATGAGTGTACACAGGATCTATAAGTCACTGAGAAGTTTGAGATATTTGATGAATATCGACCCCTAAAAATGTATATCTTTGGTTGAAGAAATTGGTCTGAAGCTGAAGAACTGAATCGCGAAGAATCTGCGATGAAATTGATATTCCTCATGAAGATATTGAAATTGAGGAATTCGGTGTGTCATTAAGAAAATCATTTTGAAGACTTTGAAGCATGAAGATTTACTCTTTCTGTTTTATTTTCTTCACACTTGAGTAATAGGAACACCGTACTGTTAAAGCGGGTCGAATTTACACTTTGGAATGAATTTCCTCATGATGCTCAACCCAAGCCTAATCCTACCAAAAGCCTCAAGTGAGGAATACTAGTGACATGAGTACTCTCACAGTTGAGGGTTTCGACCGCTTCGAAAGCCACGCCACATCATTGGTCTTATCCACACCAACGGTCATATTATTTAAGGGCATTAGTGTCAAATCATGTCGGGATGCTCCCAGGCTATAAATAGCCGCCCCCCACAACCATTAGCTGGTTGGCTGCTCCGTTAGAAACTGACACTTGTCATAAGAGCAACCCAATTCCTCAGAGTCTTCGAGAGTAATTCATTAGTGAGGAAATACCCCATACACCGAAACCACAAATCTAGAACCAAGTGATTGAGCATCACTGAAGAAGTTGTTCCTGTGTGGGACTGAAGCCTTTTACCTTTGAGGACTGTGCATCCTCCATACGGTTAGGCGTCATGGTCTAGAGCAATCCAGCAGTCAATTCTGGATCGCCGGGTGACCAAGTTTGTGAGGGTTTGGAAGTCTGCCCTGAAGACTTACCACGAGTGTTGGGCGAGGACTGTGTGTTCTTAGCCCAAGGAGAACACGGTAGGGACTGTGTGTCCTTTGGTTTCAATACCAAGCCGCTCCAAACCAGATGTACAACTGTCACGGTAGTTGGGACTCGGTCATCAACTACTGTCTTCGCCGTGAAACGGGTTCTAATTCCTCAACTCCTTACTTTCCTCAGATTATGTGTTGATGACTTTCACTATTAGTGTTTGAAGAATTTGCTCGATACTTTCTCCGAAATTCCTCAACCCCAAATTCTGCATGCTAGTTAATCCTCATCTGTTTTCTGCGTGCCTGCTCACTGTGCAATCTGTTTTCACATTCCTCACACTGAAAAACTGATGTTGTGAAACTTTGCACTTCTGATCCTTTACTGTTTCCGCTGTAAGTTAGTCATCAGTGAGGAATTTCCTCAACAGGAATTTCCTTAGTGATGAAATTCTAAAAATCTTCTATTCACCCCCCTCTAGTCGATATAACGCACTTTCAATTGGTATCAGAGCGAGGTACCCCCTTGTTCTGTGTGATTTTGGTTTAACCACCTGGAGTTTTAGTTATGTCGACTGCAGGCATGTTTAAGGTTAGTGCAGCATGTCCTACTTTCGAAGGAAAGAACTTTCCCTTCTAGAAGAACAAGATGCAAATGCATCTACAAGCTATTGACAATGATCTCTGGTATATTGTGGAACATGGCGTCCCCATCATTTCTGCTAGTGTCTCTGCTGCGAATGTGAAGAAATTCAAACAACTTGATTCTCAAGCAAAGAATATCATCTGTGGCCATCTGAGCCGAGGCCAGTTTGGAAGAGTGGGTGCTTTGGGCTCTGCAACACTTATCTAGGAGAGACTGTGCAAAGTAAATGAAGGAGTATCAACCCAACGTGACTCCCGTGTTGATATTCTCCGCAATCTCTTCAATCGCTTCAAGAGGCATGAAAATGAAAGCTCACAAGATACCTTTGATCGCCTCACTGACATATCAAATGAACTGCAAGCACTGGGAGCTCAAGACATTACTGATCACGAAGTTGTGAAGAAACTGCTAAGATCTTTGGATTCTTCATTTGATACTTTAGTACTGATGATTCAAGAAAGACCAGACTACAAGATGCTTGATCCAGCTGATATACTCGAAAGACTCAATACTCATGAATTCTAGCTAGAAGAAAAGAAAGATCTATATGGACCAAGCTATTCTAGACCACGTGCACTCAAGGCTAGAGCAATTTCCTCATCTAAAGAAGAAGATTCGGATGATAGCATTGGTGATCCTGAAGAATTTGGACAGGAGCTTGCAATGCTCGTGAGGAAATTCCAGAGGTTTACACGACGTGGCCAGTTCGGTAAATCTTCAAGAAGAGACATGAGGAAATCAGAATCTTCATCTGAGGACTACAAGAAAAGAACGTGCCACAAATGCAAGAAATCATGTCATTACATTGCTGACTGTCCCCGTTGGGGAAAGAAATCAAAGAAGAAGAAATACAAGGATGACAGTTCTGATAACTCGAAGAAGAAGAAGAAATCTTCAAAATCCTCATCTTCAAAGCCCTCATCGCACAAGAAGACTAGTTTCAGAAAGGCTCGGGCACTTATTGGCAAGGAAATGGATTCCGAGGCAGAATCAGAGGAATGTGATGAAGAAGAGGGTTCTGATGAAGACTCAGCATCCGGACAGGCTAGTCTTGCACTGGCAACCACTTTCATCAACAAGTCAATCTTCAACCTTGAAGAAGATGATAACACCATCCACACTAATGACTATGCTGATGACTTCGCTCCAACCTATTGCTTCATGGCAAAAGGTTCAAAGGTATCGAATGATGCGTCCTCCTCTGATTCAAGTGACTGTGAACCTGATGATTATAAAAAACCCAGTTACAGTAAACTTGCAATCATTGCCACTAAACAACAAACCGCCATGGAAAAGCTTCAGAAACTGCTACATAGAAGTGATGATCTGTTGAATGATGAAATGAATCTTACCCAAATCCTCACTGAAGATGTGAAAAGTCTTCAGTCTAGATTTGATAATATTCAAGATAGTTATGATACACTCCTCCATGATCATGAGAAACTTTCCTATGAGTTTCTTCAAAGGAAGCTTGATCTAGAGAAGCTGAGGATTTCTCATGATGATCTTCGTATGGAAAATGATTCATTTCTAGCTCAGCAGATCAGCGCTGCTCAAGCTGAATTCATTCCTCCATGTCTTAAATGCATTGAACGCGAAACTGCTGAATCTTCACCAGAATCATCATATGCTTCTATTGCTACAAATTCTTCAACTGCACCTGTAGTGTCTATTTCCTCACTTGAGGAAGACACAAATGTTACTGATGAAAATGCAGGGTTGAAGGAATTGTATGTGACAGGCATATAAAAAAGCCTCAAAGGACATCAAACCCTTTGTGATGTGCTCAAAAAGCAGATCTTGAACAGGAACCCGAGGAAAGAAGGAATTGCCTTTGAGAGGAAATTAAATGCGGATGGATCTTATTGGAAACCGGAGTAGTATCCCAAAACCTCATGGGTTGCTGCTATTGGGCCTCCTTTTGATCCATCCAATCTAACTGGCTTTTCATGTGAATTATCCTATTCCTCAGATGAGTCATTTGACTCCAACTATAAACTGTTCAAAAATCAGTCTGGTGAAGTATTTGCTTGATATGTTGGAACTAACTACAGGAATGGTCCTCCCCTGAGGAAAATTTGGGTTCCCAAAAGCTGTCTTGAATATCTTCACGTGAATGTCCTCATGACACCACCGATGAAGAATCTGAACCCCAAATCAAATTCCTCAGGAGGACCAAAGTCTGCAAGAGGATCAAAATCCTGAACTTGTCAAAATTATGCTCGTACCCATGCTAATGCGTCTAACATGCAGGGAAACAACAAGGAATATGAATATGAGCGTTACTCTTCAAATCATTATGTTCATAAATCCTCAAACCAGTTCTCTGCATATTCATGTGAGCCACTTTAACCCCCCTACTGTTAAGAGAAGTGCATTAGCTTCAATGCCGCCTTTCTCATATGGTACTCGCACGATGGTGAATGCTTTACCACCCCTTCAGATGTGGGTGGTGAAGTAATCGAACTAATCACTTCTGCAGGTCAGGTCTCCAGATGAAAATCATCATCTGAAGAATTTGCTGGAGACCTGAGGAACTGCTTGATAGGACGCAAGCTAATATTGATGAAATAGAAATATTTCACATGCCCTTATAATTCTGTTGTGATGAAATTCTTATCTGATGAAATTGATATCATATTCTTCAAATCTGAAGCATATGAGATGGTAAGCTGTACTAATTCATCTGCAGGATGACAAATCCAAGAATACTAAGTGGGTTCTTGATAGTGGCTGCACACATCACATGACTGGTGATAAAAGCTTGCTGATGAATATGCCACTAACTCCATCACCTCTGAAGCAAATCACATATGCTGACAAAGGTAAAAACAAGGTATTGGGACTTGGCAAAGTGGCTATTTCCAAGGATAGGCATATGGACAAAGTGATGCTTGTTGAATCCCTTGGTTTTAACCTCATGTCAGTCTCGATGCTTTGTGATCTTGATATGATTGTTATATTTGGTAGATATAGATGTGTAGTCATCATGGAATCTGACAGATCCAAAGTCTTCGAAGGTGTAAGAAGAGGGGATTTGTACATTGTTGATTTCTCTACAGGTCCTCAACCAGCCACTTGCTTACTAGCAAAAACCTCAGAAGGATGGCTGTGGCACCGAAGACTAGGTCATGCAGGCATGAGGAATTTGCACACGCTCGCGAAGAAGAAGCATGTCATCGGCATCGAATCAGTCAAATTCCTCAAGGATCATCTCTGCGGTGCATGTGAATCTGGGAAAATTACCAGATCCAAGCATCCCTCAAAGACTATCATGACCACTACACGTCCCTTCGAATTGCTTCATATGGATCTATTTGGACCTACTCACTATGCCACACTAACCAATGCAGCATCTTTATATGGCTTCGTCATAGTTGATGATTATTCCAGATATCCATGGGTGCATATCATAGTATATAAAACTGAAGTGCAGGAAATCTTCAAACAATTTTCTTCAAGGGCCTCGACGAACTTTGGCATCAAGATCAAACATATCAGGAGTGATAATGGAACAGAGTTGAAAAACACTGGTCTTGATGAACTTGGTATTACTCACGAATTATCTGCTCCTTATACTCCTCAGCAGAACGGTGTCGTCGAAAGGAAGAACAGGACTCTGGTTGAGATGGCAAGAACTATGCTTTAAGAATATCAGACTCCTCGTCGCTTTTGGCCTGAAGCAATCAACACTGCATGCCATATCATCAACAGGGTATATCTTCACAAATTCCTCAAGAAAACATAGTATGAACTCCTCACTGATAAGAAACCCAATGTAAGTTATTTCAACATCTTCGGTGCAAAATGTTGGATTAGAGATCCTCACCATAGCTCAAAATTTGCACCTAAGGCACATGAGGGTTTTATGCTCAGTTATGGAAAGGACTCGCACACCTACAGAGTCTTCAACAACTATCACAACAAAGTTATTGAGACTGTAGATGTGCGGTTCGATGAAACTAATGGCTCGCAAAGAGAGAAATTGCCTTCTGATCCAGATAAGTTGTCTCCTGAGGAAGCAATAAAGCTCAAACCTACTGAAGACATTGTTCCCACTAAGGAAATTGATGAAGAAACGATCCCCATCACTGATGAAAATCAAGAAGATGCTCCTGAGGAAATTGCACCAGAACCACTTCCTTAGCTCAGACGAAATCCTCAACCAGCTCATACGAGGATTGCAAATGAAGTAGAACTTGACAAAATCCTCAACGACATCAACGCGCCAGGTCCTCTCACTCGCTCAAAAGCTTCACACTTAGTTAAATTTTGTGGGCATTTTTCCTTTGTATCTATCACAGAACCCTCAAAAGTTGCTGAGGCTTTCCTGGAACCGGAGTGGATCCAAGCTATGCAAGACGAACTTCTTCAATTCAAGCTGAATGACGTATGGGATCTCGTCACACAACCAGATCCTCGCAAGCACAACATCATCGGTACCAAGTGGATTTTCCAAAACAAGCAAGATGAGGACGGTCAAGTGGTGAGGAACAAGGCACGACTTGTAGCCCAAGGCTACACCCAGGTTGAAGGAATAGATTTCGATGAAACTTTTGCACCTGTTGCTAGACTTGAAGCTATTCGAATACTACTTGCTTATGCTAATCATCATAACATCATCTTATATCAAATGGATGTGAAAAGTGCATTCCTCAATGGTAAGCTTGAGGAAGAAGTATATGTTGCTCAGCCCCCAGGTTTTGAGGATCCGAATCGGAAATGGTGGGTTTAACCACTATAGCCGGTTCGGGTGAACTTTTAAATCCCTCAATTAACTCTTTAAGCATGGTCTTGACCTCATTTGTCAAGGACGTCTTGAGAGCGGCCATAGCCATATTCAAGTTGTCCCTTGTGACCGAAGTCAAGTCCATGGCCTCGGGTTGCCCATGATTAATTCCCTCTTCGCCTTCCATACTCTTCGGGTGGTTAAACCCTTAATAAAGAGACGTGGCTCTAATACCAATTGAAAGGATCGATATGGTTGGCTAGAGGGGGGGTGAATAGACAACGACCACTTTTTAATTAATCTTAGCAAGTTAAGGTAAACACCCTACGGGTTCACAAATAATACGACAATGAGGTGAACCCTATAGAAGCTAACAACGAGAGCTATTAAGACAAGTAAGATATAGTCACAAGCATAAGCAAATACAAAGTAAAGGATAGAGATAACCACAAGTGGAACCGATGGAGACGAGGATGTGTTACCGAAGTTCCTTCCCTTTGACAGGAAGTACGTCTCCGTTGGAGCGGTGTGGAGGCACAATGCTCCCCAAAAAGCCACTAGGGCACCGTATTCTCCTCACGCCCTCGCACGATGCAAAGTACCGTGATTCCACTATAGGTGCCCTTGAAAGGCGGCGACCGAACCTTTACAAACAAGGTTGGGGCAACTCCACACAAAGCTTGGAGGCTCCCAACTAAACCACGAAGCTTCACCATAATGGAATATGGCTTCGAGGTGACCTCAACCGTCTAGGATGCTCAAACACCCAAGAGTAACAAGATCCGCAAGGGATTGGTGGGGGAATGAACTTTTCTCTTGGTGGAAGTGTGGATCTAGGCCTTCTCAACCAATCCCTAAAGAATCAACAAGTTTGATTGGCTAGGGAGAGAGATCGGGCACTTTTGAGCTTGGGGCGCAACAATGGAGCTTTTGAGAGGTAAGAGATAAGGTTCCTGAGCTAGAAGAACCCTTTATATAGTGGGGGAGAAAATCAGACTGTTTTCCCACTCTCTGCCCGAGCTCCAGCGGTACTACCGCTGGCACTCCAGCGGTACTACCGCTGAACAGGGGCGGTACTACCACCGCATGGCGGTACTACCGCTGGATGCAGGAGTACTACCGCTGGCCCTTTGGTAGTGCAAAAGCACTACTATCGCCAAGAAAGTCTTCGCAAAAAGGTCCGTCCACGAACTACCGCTAGGCAGGTGGAACAAAGCTCCTGGAGCGGTACTACCGCTGGCCAGGGGTGGTACTACCGCTAGCTAGCGGTACTACTGCTGGCTGCGGTGGTACTACCGACAGCAATCCAGCGGTACTACCGCTGGGGACCATTTTGCAAAGATGCGAGAAACAAAGTGGCGGGGGCCACTCCAAAGATGAATGAAAGGGAGAATGTGAAGAGTGCGTGTGCAAAGATAGATTCCACCCAAACCTTTCCACTACGGATCCCCTCTTAATAGTACGGCTTTCCTATGACTCAAATAAAGAGAATCGTAGAGAGCGTCGTGCTTCCGTTCCATGAATCAGGAGACGTGTCGTCTTGTGCCGTTGACGTGTGTTATCTGAAACCTTAACACACACGGTTAGTCCTGTACGGTACTGTCATCAATCACCAAAATTACTTAGGCATAAACTATGCCCCAACAATCTCCCCCTTTTTGGTGGATTGATGACAATACCGGATTTGCACAGAGACTAATATGAGAACAAAAGGATAGAGATATATGACAATACGGGGCATATGACTCACAGCATATGAAGGAAATAAAATCTCTCATAAGTTCATGTCTCACACAAGATAGCAAACTAAGCAAACCAAGTTCGAAGAAAACCATAAGAAATAAAGAAAAGCAACGCAAAGTTCGAATATGAAAGCAAATTCAGCTCCTAGACTCTCTCCCCCTTTGGCACAAGACACCAAAAAGGGGCACACCTAGTGCCACAGGTAGCTACTCGTCATCCTCAGCATCGCCAGACTCATCGGTCCCCTCCTGATCGGCCTGCTCCTCCTCGTCCGCCTCATCCCCAGACCACTGGTATCCTTGGGCCTGCATCCAGGTAGCCTCTGGAGTGATGTCGTCCTCAGATCCGCTGGAGATGTCCACATCAAGAGTCCTGAGGACACGCTTATGCCTCTGGCGGCTCTCCTTCTGAGCCACGTGCGTCTGGTACTGACCCTTAGCCTGCATACAGAATAGAGTCTTCATCTTGTCCTGCAGCTTGATGGCCCAAGATGGCATGGCAGAAGAGCGGGACTGAGAGGCGGTTCCTCTGTCAACAGCAGTCTCAGTGTCAGTATCCGTGTGCTGAGAGGAAGTGGATGGGTTGGCCCATTTGTCCTTGACACGAAGCTTAATCGGGTCGTGCACAATGTAGTCTGACTGAGCATAGAGCACCTCCTCCGGAAAAGCCTCTTGCCACTTATGGCGAATATATGCAAACAGGTAAGGCCCGTAGATGGGAACCTTACGCATGATGATGCAGTTCCAGAGCTCCGTGAACATCACATCAGAAATATCCAGAGGGGCAGACTCCTGAGACATAGCCTCCTCACAAAGCAGCAGCATCTCAGCCAGGGAGCCATGAACCTCGTCGAAGTTATCAATGCGAGGGAAGCGGGTGTTGCGAAGGATCCGATGCATGATGTCCAGATGCTTGGGGAGCACACCCTTCCTCACATAGAGCTTCTGCAGTCTGTCCTTTGCGGGGGCCCTATCGGTGGGGGCTGCAGCATGAGGACACAGCCCAAGTGGAGTGTCAGCTCCCTGGAAATCAATGTTGAGGAATTGCATGAACTCACGCCAGGTACCGGTCATCTTCTGAGTCCCAGTCATCCACACCATAGAGTGCTCTGCATCAGGAGAGAAGTGGACCCTGACATAGAACTGAGCAACAACAGTGGGATCAAAATCTGACTTGTATGTGATGATGTCCTTGATGCCCAGTTTGTCAATCAGAGAGAGGGCATCACCGAAATAGTCCAGGTTCCGCTGAAGATGAGCTAGGTCAATCCACTGAACGGAGACATAGTTTTTCTTGAAATGCGCAACAACATCCCGGTAGATCCTGCACTGATCCCTTGCCCAGACATGGTCAACATCCTTGATCACAGCCCTCTCATTGAGATAGTGGTTCTGAGTGCGAAACTGCAGAAAGTCCTTGGGGGACATTGTTCGGACATTGACCCTCTTCTCCTTGTGCGCGACCTTCTTGAAGGACTGCTTTTTGGGTTGCAGACCTGAGGTGGCAGACCCCTCGGGAGCCTCTTGGTTGCGATGCTGCTTGGACTGCGTGTCACGTGGGGGGTTCGAACGGCGAGAGCCACCTGTGACACAGAACACACAGCGAAAAGCGGTGACAAAAAGAGTCAAGGCAACGAATCTTGAAGATGCACAAGAAATAAACACGCATTGCTAAGCTCATAAAAAGAATACACAGTGAATGATCCTGGCGGTAGTACCGCCACCCCTGGCGGTAGTACCGCTGGGGCCTAGCGGTAGTACCGCTACCCCTGGCGGTAGTACCGCTGGGGGTCATAGCGGTAGTACCGCTACCCCTGGCGGTAGTACCGCTGGGGTTTGACTTTTCAGATCTGACAGATAAAAATCGTTACGAGGGCATGGGCTGTATACGAACACGAAGAACTCCACCCCAGCCCTACTTTACATGAGGAACACTAGTAACACGAAAAAGTACATGCCTAGGCAAGAGAGAGCAAGTTTTAGATCTAATCCAAACAAAGTTCAAGTGCTAGATCTAAAACAAGTAAATCCTAGGGCATGGCAACATAATCAACAACAATCCATTGGACCTATACTCCCCTCAAATATCTCCTTCATGCCACCCAAGAACTAGCCATAAGATCAAAGATATGGATTCAATCCCCAATGCTCCTACCTCTAGAACGAGAACATCAACCAAATAGAAGAAGGGAGGAGCTTTACCAGGATTCATGGCTCTTGGAGGAGGAAGGAGAGGTGGAGCAACCCTTCCAAACCAACGGGGAGAAGGAGCTCCACGAAATGAGATCCAAACAGGGAGTTTTCGGGCTAGGGGAGGGAGGAGCCGCGAGGAAGAAGAAACAGGTTGAGAAAATCGGGCTCCCCCTCCTTTATATAGCCCAAGGGGTACGGGCCAGCGGTAGTACCGCTGAGGACCTAGCGGTAGTACCGCTACCTGGCGGTAGTACCGCCAGATGCAGCGGTAGTACCGCTGGGGTCCTGGCGGTAGTACCGCTCCCCCTGGCGGTAGTACCGCTCCCCCTTGAGGCAGCCCTAAAAATTTCCTAGCCGGTCGTGTTGGATGGGAATCCTGGCGGTAGTACCGCTGGGGTCCTGGCGGTAGTACCGCTACCCCTGGCGGTAGTACCGCTGGGGTCCTGGCGGTAGTACCGCTACCCTGGCGGTAGTACCGCTGTAAATGTCGCAACGCGGCTAAGGAAAAGAGATGAACTTGGGCACATGACAAGTGAGTAAAAATAGATAGCATCTAGGAAAATGTACTGACTTGTCATTGTATATCCTTTCTTCTATACGCAAGAAAGGATGGAGGGGCGGTGGCCGAGGCCACCTATGTTTGAGACAATGGTATGACACCGCGAAGAATTATCCTTGGGTTCATGACCAATGCTCGTCTTTGAAGCACAAGTGCCATTTGACAATGGCTAAAGTGAAAGACTAGATTGATTTATGCATAATGGGGGGAGGGAAAGTTCATTGAGAGAACAACACTCCCCCTATGTCCATGCCTACATCTAGACCAAGATGGAATGCAAAGTGAGGTGCAATATGCCTAGTTTCAATCCACATTACTTGAATCAATGATATTTAGCTCATGCCTTAACTCCCGGAACCTTGCTTCATCTAGAGGCTTAGTGAAAATATCTGCAAGTTGCTCTTCAGTGTTGATGAAGTGAACCTCAATATCACCTAGCTTGATATGTTCACGAATGAAGTGATGACGAATATCAATATGTTTGGTTTTGCTATGTTGCACTGGGTTGAGGGAAATCTTGATAGCGCTTTGATTGTCACATAGAAGAGGCACTTTGTCACAAGTGACACCATAATCCTTTAAAGTCTGCCTCATCCATAGCAATTGTGCACAACAACTTGCAGCTGCCACATACTCAGCTTCGGTGGATGATAAGGAGACACAATTCTGCTTCTTTGAAGACCAACTTACTAAAGAGCGACCAAGGAATTGGCATCCTCCAGACGTTGACTTCCTCTCCACACAATCTCCTGCCCAATCTGAGTTAGAATAGCCAACTAGATTGAAGTTTGCTCCTTTGGGATACCATAGGCCAAAGTTTGGGGTATGAGCCAAATATCGAAAGATTCGCTTAATAGCCATGTAATGACTTTCTTTTGGTGCGGATTGAAACCGTGCACATATCCCTACACTCAACATAATATCTGGTCTAGATGCACAAAGGTAAAGGAGGGATCCAATCATGGAGCGGTATACCTTTTGATCCACTGCTTTACCATTGGGATCACTGTCAAGCTTGCATCTTGTTGGCATGGGGAACTTGACCGGCTTGACATCTTCGAGCTCGAACCGTTTGAGCATGTCTTGAGTGTACTTGGCTTGTTTGATGAATGTCCCTTCTAGACCTTGTCTAATCTCGAACCCGAGGAAGAACTTCAACTCTCCCATCATGGACATCTCAAACTTCTCAGTCATTAGTGCAGCAAATTCTTCATTGAATGAAATGTTAGGAGAGCCAAAGATAATATCATCAACATATAGTTGGCATATGAACAAATCCCCTTTAACCCTCTTAGTAAAAAGAGTGGGATCTATCTTCCCAATTTCAAACCCACGATCTTGTAACAACTCAGTAAGATACTCATACCACGCGTGTGGGGCTTGTTTAAGGCCATAGAGTGCCTTATTAAGTTTGTACACGTGATTGGGGAGCTTGGGATGTTCGAATCCCGGGGGTTGTTTGACATAGACCAACTCATTCAAAGGACCATTAAGAAAAGCACTTTTCACATCCATTTGCTGTAATTTGAAGTTATGATGATAAGCAAATGCAAGTAACATGCGAATAGATTCTAGACAAGCAACAGGGGCAAAGGTTTCACCGTAGTCGATACCCTCGACTTGGGAGTAGCCTTGAGCCACCAATCTTGCCTTGTTTCGAATCACAATTCCATTGGCATCTTTCTTGTTCTTGAATATCCATTTGGTCCCGATGACATTATGTTCCTCCGTTGGCCGAGGCACTAAATCCCAGACTTGGTTGCGCTCGAAGTTGTTAAGTTCTTCGTGCATGGCCATAAGCCAATCCTCATCATCGAGCGCTTCCTGTACCTGTTGAGGTTCACAATACAAGACAAACGTGTGATGCTCACAATAATTCCAAAGCTGTTGACGGGTGGATACTCCCCTTTTTAAACTGCCAAGTACATTCTTCATAAGATGTGACTTGACTCTCAGCTTGTTCGCATTCTTGGCTGCTCGACGCTCCAAGAGTTCTTCATTAGATAATGGGGGAGCATCGACTTGTTTCTTTTGCTTGCCCTTGCGTCTTGAGTCGGTTGTTGGAGCTCCAGACGGGAATTGTGAGACAGTCTCCTGATCATCTTGTCCTTCGACTTGAGAAGGTTCACTAGTTTGTTCTTGTATTAGTGGTTGCTCTTGATCTTGATCTTGTGCTTCTACTTGGTCTGAATCTCGGGGTTGCACTTGATCTTGATCATGAGCCGGTTCGGAGTCTTGGGGTAGTGCTTGAATATCATGGGACACATCACCATTGTTGGGCAATTGATCTTGACCTTGAGCTTGTTCAATTCGTTGAGAGTCTTCTCTTTGTTCATCGGAAGCGTGTGGGGCTTGTGGAGGTGATGGCTCCACTTGAGTAGAGCATTGTCCTTCTCCTTTGGCCACAAGGGGTTCCTCAATGGGGAGTATTTGACCAATCCCCATTCTTCTTATGGCTTCGGGAGGAATTTCATCACCTATATCACAAAGACCACTTTGCTCCACTTGGGAGCCATTATTTTCATCAAACTCTACGTTACACGTCTCCTCAATTAGTCCGGTTGACTTGTTGAGGACACGGTAAGCATGAGAGTTTGTAGCATAACCAACAAAGATACCCTCATGTGCTCTAGAATCAAATTTAGCTAATCGTGCTCCTTTCTTGAGAATGAAACACTTACAACCGAATACCCGGAAGTACTTGAGATTGGGTTTGTTTCGAGTTAGAATCTCATAAGGAGTCTTGTTCAAGCCTTTGCGGATGTAGAGCCGATTGGATGCATGACATGCTGTGTTGATGGCCTCTGCCCAGAAGTTATATGGAGATTTGAATTCTGCCATCATTGTTCTTGCAGCGTCTATCAAGGTCCGGTTCTTCCTTTCTGCCACACCGTTTTGCTGAGGAGTATATGGTGCAGAATATTGGTGTTTTATTCCCTCATCACCTAGAAACTCATCTAAGGTGTAGTTCTTGAACTCGGTGTCGTTGTCACTCCTAATCATCAAGATCTTTGCTTCATGTTGACGTTGCGCTTCGTTAGCAAAGTTGATGACCGTTTGTTGAGTTTCACTCTTCCTTTTAAAGAAATATACCCAGGTATATCTTGAGTAGTCGTCAACAATCACTAAGCAATATTTTCTGCCTCCAAGACTATCAAATGTTGGAGGACCAAACAGATCCATATGGAGAAGTTCCAATGGCCTCTTAGTGTAGATAAGAGTCGTTGGACGATGAGCAGTTTCATGAATCTTTCCTTCAATGCAAGCACTGCAGACACGATCTTTAGCAAAGCTCACATTTGTTAGTCCACGAACATGGTCCCCTGTCAGAAGACTTTGCAAAGATCTCATATTGACATGAGCTAAACGGCGATGCTAAAGCCAGCCCACGTCAACTTTAGCCATTAAACATGTCGCAGTCTTAGTGGGTCGCTTTGAGAAGTTCACCACATAAAGACCATTTTCGACATGTCCAACATAGGCTACTTTAAGAGTCTTGCTCCTCAGGAGGACCGCAGTGTCAATATTAAAGAATGTGGAAAAACCCATAATTGCAAGTTGACGAACCGAAAGTAAATTGTAGGCAAGTGACTCAACAAGCATGACCTTCTCAATAGATAAATCTTGAGAGACGACCACCTTACCAAATCCCAATACCTTTGAAGAGGATGCATCGGCGAATTGGACATGGGTGGGCATAGATGGATAAGGATGCACATCCACCACTAAGTCCTTGCTTCTGGTCATATGATTTGTTGCTCCACTATCGAGCAACCATGACACCCCACCGGAAGCAAACTCCTGCAATAGATCAAGGCTTGGTTTTAGGTACCCATTTTTTAATGGGTCCTTTCATGTTAGAGACAAGGGTCTTAGGAACCCAGATAGCCCATTCAATATCTTCATCGTAGGAACCAACAAATCTGGCATAAACATGCCCATCACTAGCACAACATAAAACATAAGAAGAATTGAGTTTGTCGGCTGTGTTAGTAGGAACGGTTTTGCCCTTCTTGGGGTTCCCATAGTCCACCTTGTTCCTGTTCACCTTCTGAGTCCCCTCACCCTCTTTGACAAAGATGTCCATGAGGGTGAGAGATCGTTTGTTCTTGTTCTTCCTTTTACCTTTTGACTTGGAGGTAAGTCCAAGTCCTTCCTTTCCTACAGTACCCTTTTGAGTGCTCAAGAGATCGTTCAAACTCTTTTCACCTTGTATGCATGCCACAAGGCCCTTCTCAAGTTTCTCCTTTAACTTGGCATTTTCCTCCACAAGATGAACATGCTCACAACAGGGGTTAGTTGCACAAGTATTATCAATTAACACAAAGGGAGGACAAGTAGAGATCTCCTTGGTAAGCTTTGCTTGGAGTTGATCATGAGACTCTTTCAGAGAGAAATGAGCACCGTTCAAGGCTTTGTGGGCCTTGTCAAGTATGTCAAACTCCTCTTTGAGTCTGTCATGGCCAACCTCAAGAGCATACTTTTCAGATTTAAGCATGCGAGTAAGAACAACATCATGATCTAGTTTCTTTTGCATTTTAGCGCAGTCATCGTTACATGACTCCTCAAGAGCCAAACGAAGAGTGCGCTCTTCCTCTAGAGCACTAGATAATTCGGCAATTTCATCGGCATAGTCACGACTATGTCCCTGAAGCTCGGAGATGGTCTCCTCATGAGACTCAATGAGGTCAGTGGCCTCACCCAGTTGTTCCAAGAGAGCAACAAAGTGCTTCTTGGGTTCTCCCTTAATAGTGCACAGAAACTTATCAAGATCATGCTCATTAAGTTCCCCAACATCACTATCTTCAACACAATTTAACAATGAAGGAGCAGAAGCAATGTTGGTCTTAATGATGGGAGTTACCTGATTGATACCTTTTGCCATGAGGCACTTGGTGATGTGGTTCTCGTTGGGGGCGTTGAAGAGAGACACCTTCTGGGAAGAGGTAGTGGCAATAGCAAAAGTTGTCGTTGCCACTGTATCATCATCATCATCATCGGAAGGATACTCTTCCAGGGCCACCATCCCTTTTGGGTGAGGTTTCTTCACAAAGTTGTTCTTGATTGGAAATGATTTGGTTTTGTCTTTGCGAATGAGCTTGCCTCCGTTGTCTTCCCTTTTCTCATAGGGACATTCTGCCACGAAGTGACTCACGTTGCCACAGTTATAACATGTCCTTACTCGTTGCTTGGGTTTGAATCCACTCGAGTTGTTCTTGGTGAAGTTGGGTCTTGAGTTCCTTTTATTGCCCCAGAATTGCCTTGATGCAAGAGCCATGTGCTCATGATAGGCATACTTTGTGTCTTCAGGGCAGTTCTCCTCTTCCTCATCTTCTTCTTCTTCTTCAAGCATTGCTCTTGCTTTCAACGCAAGGTTGGGTGAAGTTGTCTTTGATCGAACACGAGCAAGAGCATTGTCGGCTGTTTCATTCATGATTGACATTGCTATGAACTCATCCAACACTTCACTGGAAGACAAGGAGTGGAAGTCTGGCCGCTGACGAATGACAGATGACATGGCTTTGTTGAAAGGCATGATGGCTTTGAGAAACTTGCGCTTGACCCATGTATCATCCACATCCTTACTCCCATGATCCTTTAGTGCCACAGCAGTAGCAGTCACCCTCTGATAGAGATCACGAGGGTCCTCGTCTTCCTTCATCACAAACTCATCGGCCTTATCAAGTATCACTTCATAGTTGGATCGTTGAATGCTTGAGCTTCCCTTGTACAACACCATAATATGCTCCCAACAATCCTTGGCCAATGTGAAGGTACGTAAGTGGGGAAGATCTTCAGGTGGCACAGCAGACTGGAGAATAAACAAAGCAGAGTGATTGTATTGATTGTCTGCATCTTCTCTCGGAGTGAGGTTGCTTGGATCATGGGGATAATATCCTTGCTCAATGATTCTCCACAAATTTGTTGAGCTGTGATTCAAATGAGACTTAATAGAAAATACCCAGTTAGCAAAGTCACCTTTCACAAGCTTAGGAGGAGGACCAACAGGATTAAGACGTGGTGCGGGAACGGATCCTCCATAGACCATGGGGGGTGGAACTGAGGCATATGTTCCAGTCCCATCCTTTTCATGAGACGAGGGAGGTTGCATACCTTTAGCCGCTTCCTTAGAGGAGTTGGCCTCCGAATCGGAAATGGTGGGTTTAACCACTATAGCCGGTTCGGGTGAACTTTTAAATCCCTCAATTAACTCTTTAAGCATGGTCTTGACCTCATTTGTCAAGGACGTCTTGAGAGCGGCCATAGCCATATTCAAGTTGTCCCTTGTGACCGAAGTCAAGTCCATGGCCTCGGGTTGCCCATGATTAATTCCCTCTTCGCCTTCCATACTCTTCGGGTGGTTAAACCCTTAATAAAGAGACGTGGCTCTAATACCAATTGAAAGGATCGATATGGTTGGCTAGAGGGGGGTGAATAGACAACGACCACTTTTTAATTAATCTTAGCAAGTTAAGGTAAACACCCTACGGGTTCACAAATAATACGACAATGAGGTGAACCCTATAGAAGCTAACAACGAGAGCTATTAAGACAAGTAAGATATAGTCACAAGCATAAGCAAATACAAAGTAAAGGATAGAGATAACCACAAGTGGAACCGATGGAGACGAGGATGTGTTACCGAAGTTCCTTCCCTTTGACAGGAAGTACGTCTCCGTTGGAGCGGTGTGGAGGCACAATGCTCCCCAAAAAGCCACTAGGGCCACCGTATTCTCCTCACGCCCTCGCACGATGCAAAGTACCGTGATTCCACTATAGGTGCCCTTGAAGGCGGCGACCGAACCTTTACAAACAAGGTTGGGGCAACTCCACACAAAGCTTGGAGGCTCCCAACTAAACCACGAAGCTTCACCATAATGGAATATGGCTTCGAGGTGACCTCAACCGTCTAGGATGCTCAAACACCCAAGAGTAACAAGATCCACAAGGGATTGGTGGGGGAATCAACTTTTCTCTTGGTGGAAGTGTGGATCTAGGCCTTCTCAACCAATCCCTAAAGAATCAACAAGTTTGATTGGCTAGGGAGAGAGATCGGGCACTTTTGAGCTTGGGGCGCAACAATGGAGCTTTTGAGAGGTAAGAGATAAGGTTCCTCAGCTAGAAGAACCCTTTATATAGTGGGGGAGAAAATCAGACTGTTTTCCCACTCTCTGCCCGAGCTCCAGCGGTACTACCGCTGGCACTCCAGCGGTACTACCGCCGCATGGCGGTACTACCGCTGGATGCAGCAGTACTACCGCTGGGACTCCAGCGGTACTACCGCTGGCCCTTTGGTAGTGCAAAAGCACTACTACCGCCAAGAAAGTCTTCGCAAAAAGGTCCGTCCACGAACTACCGCTAGGCAGGTGGAACAAAGCTCCTGGAGCGGTACTACC
Source organism: Hordeum vulgare subsp. vulgare (assembly GCF_904849725.1). NCBI lineage: Eukaryota > Viridiplantae > Streptophyta > Magnoliopsida > Poales > Poaceae > Hordeum > Hordeum vulgare. The sequence continues at coordinate 511,622,752 of NC_058524.1, read as the reverse complement.
GCTGGCCAGGGGTGGTACTACCGCTAGCTAGCGGTACTACCGCTGGCTGCGGCGGTACTACCGCCAGCAATCCAGCGGTACTACCGCTGGGGACCATTTTGCAAAGATGCGAGAAACAAAGTGGCGGGGGCCGCTCCAAAGATGAAGGAAAAGGAGAATGTGAAGAGTGCGTGTGGAAAGATAGATTCCACCCAAACCATTCCACTACGGATCCCCTCTTAATAGTACGGCTTTCCTATGACTCAAATAAAGAGAATCCTAGAGAGCGCCGTGCTTCCGTTCCATGAATGAGGAGACGTGTCGTCTTGTGTCGTTGACGTGTGTTATCTGAAACCTTAACACACACGGTTAGTCCTGTACGGTACTGTCATCAATCACCAAAATTACTTAGGCATAAACTATGCCCCAACAATGTGCATCTAGGCCAGATATAATGCTTAGTGTTTGCATGTGTGCACGTTTTCAAGAAAAACCGAAGGAATCACACCATAAGGCTGTGAAGCATATTCTTCGATACTTAGCTCACACACCAACACTAGGATTATGGTATCCCGAGGGCTCAAATCTTCATCTGGTAGGATATTCTGATTCTGACTATGCTGGTGATCGTGTGGATCGCAAGTCAACTGCTCGTACATGTCATTTCCTCGGAAGATCACTAGTTTGCTGGTCCCCAAAGAAGCAGAACTGCATATCACTCTCCACTGCCGAAGCTGAGTACATTGCTGCTGGTTCATGTTGTGCTCAATTACTATGGATGAAGCAAACCCTCAAGGACTACGGCATCAACATGAAGAATGTGCCTCTCTACTGCGACAATGAGAGTGCAATCAAGATTGCATACAACCCGGTACAGCACTTGAAGACTAAGCACATCCAGATTCGTCATCATTTTCTTCGGGACCATGTCCCCAAGGGCAATATCCTCATCGACCATGTGAAGACTCATGATCAACTGGCAGATATCTTCACTAAGCCCTTGGATGAGAAAAGATTTTGCAAGTTGCGGTGTGAGCTAAATATCTTAGAATCTTCAAATGTTTTGTAAAAAAACATGCACACATCCTAACACTTATGCAAAATTGATGACTTAGATATGCAACACATGATGAATCGATTTTCTTCAACTGATGAAGAATATCACTCTGAATGTGAAGAAATCAACGAAGAAATTGATTCTCAGGGCCCTACGACAATTGTACGCGGCGTCTGTAATCAACATTCTTATATGGTGGGTCACACCACCGCCCATCGTGAAATTTCTCAAGTTGATTTTCTTCAATGTTCCATTTCCTCAAAATGTGTTTTTCTTCAAAACAGTTCTTCTTCATTGTGATGATTTATCACAAAATCCTCAAGTTACTCAAATCTTCAAAAACACTTGATGACTTTCGTTTGACTAGATAGACTGTGATTTCAAGTCCTCAACAGCATTCACTTATAGCTATTTCTTCAAGTTGATATTTCATCTAAGTGAATGTGATCGGACCCTACTTTCCCTCTATGCTATTCTCATCCAGTCTATTCGATTCTTCATATGCGTTCTACTTGAAACTTTGCTCAAAATCCTCATTGCGTCCTTGTCAGCTGATGATTTTGTAACAAAAATCCTCAAATCTTCAAAAATGTTTCTTTAATGCACAGTAACTGAACCCCACTTCCCACGTTCGGATAACCACGATCTCCACTATCTCCACCGCCTTGCTTGGGAGCTACACGTGTCCTGCGGAGACGTAGAGGCAGGGCCTGTTTGGTTCGAATTCTTCGCGCCAACAGTAACTGCCTGGCTATAAATATGTCCTTATCCCCCTCGGCAAACACTTCTTCGCCCCATCGCTCTCTTGCTACAGCAAAAAGCACCGAACCCTAGCGCCACCGCTGGAAGTCTCGTCGCCGGCGAAGAAGAGCTTCACTACCTCGACTTCTCCGTCGTCGGAACCACGCCGGAGTCGAACCATCTTCGTCCGCCGGCGCCGTAGACGTCCTCTGCTACCGGGTTAGGGCGCATTGGACACGCACCGAAGAGCTTCTCTCTACAACTTTTATGTGTTCTTCATGCGTGCCTTCAAGGGTAAATAAAAACCCCATTTTTTACAGCAAGTTAGATCTACTATTTTACATCTCCGATGTGAAATCTGTTTTTCCTCAAGAATCGATATGCACTTGATTCCTCAAACACTTCCTATCACCACACAATTGATGAACTTCACTAAGCATCTAAGATTTTCACGAGATTCCTCAATTGTGCGAATTTTTGAATCTGTACAACTCTGGAACCCAAGAACAGTATGCTTAGGCAAATTCCTCAACCACTGGTTAAATTCCTCAACTGTCAAACTTTTTCATTTTCTTCAAATCTGAGAACGCATATGACCTCTCCAAATTCTCCGCAACTATAGTCTGTTCACGGGTACACACATGTCAGCTGATGAATCTCTCGGTTCTCATCACATTAACTCATTTGCAGTGTTTCTTGAAGAAAATCTTCAAGTCTCATCAGAATCCTCAAGAATTCAATCTCATCAGCAAAATCCTCAGCTGAAGAAAATGGAGGATGACAGGAAACAGAAGGGAGGGAAGAAACTTGAGCAGAACACAGCTTTGGATATCCCTGAGGATATTTACTTGGACTATTGCACACCTGATGAAAATGAAACAATGGCCAAGAGAAAGATTCGGCTTCAGAAGATAGAACGCCGATGGGCTAAGGAATGGAAGGAATACATATTTGTAACTGCCAAGTATGCGAAGAAATTCGCCCTGAAGCCTCCTGGCAAACGGGCCCCACTTGAGGCTCATCAAGTAGCACACCCCTCAAGCCTAAAGACACTTGATGACTATCCTGATGAAAAGGACAAGCATTTGGCTAAGCTTAAGAAGCAGGCAGATGTTGCGGTGAGGAAATTCAATGAATCCTCGTCTGCTGCTTCAACTGCGGCTACTTCCTCTGCCGTCGAGACCTCTGGTTCAGGAATTCCTCAATCAAAGTTTGTGCCGTCAAAACCAAGGGCTCCAAAGCCTCAAGAGAAATCTGCTCAGGCATCAGTTACAAAACCCTCAGTGCCAAAATCCTGAGCGCCAAAATCCTCAGCACCACCACCAAAGCCTCAAGAGAAACCAGAACAGAAGCCGGTCATGAAGCCAATGCACGCTACCTCCAGCTCCTCACTCCTAGCTGCAACCAGCTCGGAGACAAAGTCTTCACCACCTCCAGTGAAGACTCAGGTGTCTGCTGAAAGAGCAACACAGCCAAGCCCCAGCAAAATCATCACAGTCCCGTCTGCATCAGAGGGTAGTGATGAATATGATGATCAAACCCTGCAAGCTATAATCATAAACAAGCAGGAGAGGGTATCTCAAGCTTCTGGTAGCGCTATTCCTCTGGCCATGGACCCCAAGGTCCTCCTATACTACATAAACATCTTGTATGAGGACCCCAACACTCCACTTGATGACTTGAAACTTCCCCCTGGCATCAGCCACATGGTGGCCACATTCATCAACGAGGCCAAGTGGAAAGAACAGCAAGCCAAGCAGGCCAAGGTTGCTAAGCTTAAAAAGGAGAAATTCCTCAAGCAGAATCTCCTCAACTTGACGCCTGATGCACTTGTGTCAACACAGGCTGAGTTGAAGACTTTGACTGGTCAGTACTCCAAGCTATCTGATCGTCAGAGTCTCAAAAGCAGTTTCATCAAATTTGCCACTAAAGCTATTGATGACTACAACAAGACTGTTGCCCCTCCAGTATCAACTCCTCAGCCTCTGATTGAAGAGTCAGCCGATGAATCTCCTCAAACTGAGGAAACTCCTCAAGCTGAGGAAATACCCCAAGATATTCCAGCACAGGCATATTCCTCACGTTGAACTTGAAGCAATACCATGCCTAGCTCCAGTCCTAAATGTCCTTCATGAAGCTGGCCTGCTACCAATGTGCTCAGACATATCTGATTGGAACAGTGAACTCATTCTTCAGTTTTATACCACTCTTCACATATCTGGCAATCCTGAAGACATTAACACCTGGGTGTTTGACTGGATGACGGAAAACACTCACTACAAGGCTCCTGCTACTGAGCTCCTGCATGAACTGCCAGTATCAATTCCCTCAGAGGAGGTTGTGAAGCTTTACGGTGAGCGTGAGCTGCCCAACGGGATGATGGAAGTCCTCATGAAGCCTTTGGCTGAAGGGCAATCACCGAGAAAAACCTCCCTCGTCCACGAGCTCAAATATACACCAAGGTATGTTTACAGAATCCTCTGCAGTGTGATTGCGCCAATCAAAGGCCATGATGATGAAGAAGATGTCGTAGGCATCATGAAGAATATCCTCTTCAACATCATCCATGGTATTCCTATCAACATACATGATTTATTCTTGAGGACTTTGGCCGACAATGCTATGTCTCCATTTGATCACAAGATATATGCCCCATGGCTCATGAGATTAATCAGGACAAGGACAGGCATCAACTTCCACGCTGATTTCAACAACCATGTTGGTTATATGCCTCCTATCAGGGTCAACAAGAAGACTTTCGAGCCAGTTGAAGCAAAAGGCAAGTCAGTGATTGATGAAGGCCGTAGGCCCCTTGATGGCCAGTTCAGAGAGCTGGAAGCTTATTCTTCATGGGATGATACTGAGACTCACCCGCCAAGCCCTGTTGCTCCTCGCGTGATGAATACAAGAGAGCTTCTCCTTAGTCTTCACCAGAAGGTGGATCGCAATCACAAGTGGGTCAAACGCCAGTTGGGCGCCATTGTGAAAACCCTAACTGAAACACAAAACTCTGTGAAGCTTAACCATCACTATCTGCATGAGGTTTTTGATCGCACCTGGGCTACACTTGCTCATCTGAAGACTCAGACAGAACTTGAAGAATTGGACTTTGAGTGAGACTTTGACTGGTCGTGGCCTCCCAAGAAGACGTTCAGGCCAATTCCAGTTCCAGACCTTCAAGACGGTTCCTTTTCTTCATTTCGCACTGCTGAATCTGATGAAGAACAGCTCGACACTGCTACCGGTCCAAGGAAGAAGACTACTCCCAAGAAGCATCACGCCACTTCATCAACCGCCAAGAAGTGAAGTATTTACGGGCGTTAGTCCTCAGTTTTTCCCTTTTTGTCACTTGATGACAAAAGGGGAGAAACTTGAGATTTAGTCTTCAAGCGGGATATTTTGGGGCTTATGAACAATATTTAAGTTACAAACTCTTGGCTCTTGTGAAGTTTTTATGTAATGAGTTGTAACTTAAGCCCGATGGTACTCTGACGCTTTTGAACGTTTTTCTTCGCATGCTTATTCCTCAAGTTTTAATGCACGCATGCTGGAATTCGTCAGATACCATTTGTCATCATGCATCTTCATTTTCTTCATACTATAATGTTACATGTATGCATGATTTACAAGACTCAGGGGGAGATCTCCATGATATAAATCATCAATTTGCATTTGTTGTGAAAAGCAAAATCTTCAAGATATGCACATCTTCAGGGGGAGTCTCTCTTAGTCTTGATTTCAAATTCCTCAAATGAGTATTTACACTTCATATTTTTTATCCATGTTGAAGACTTAACCTAATTGTCATCAACCACCAAAAAGGGGGAGATTGTAAGTGCATCTAGTGCCCCTTAGTGATTTTGGTGGTTTGAAGACTTATAGGTTAAGTATCTAATGTGTTTATGAGTGTACACAGGATCTATAAGTCACTAAGGAGTTTGAGATATTTGATGAATATCGACCCCTAAAAATGTATATCTTCGGTTGAAGAAATTGGTCTGAAGCTGAAGAACTGAATCTCGAAGAATCTGCGGTGAAATTGATATTCCTCATGAAGATATTGAAATTGAGGAATTCGGTGTGTCCTTAAGAAAATCATTTTGAAGACTTTGAAGCATGAAGATTTACTCTTTCTGTTTTATTTTCTTCACACTTGAGTAGTAGGAACACCGTACTGTTAAAGGGGGTCGAAGTTACACTTTGGAATGAATTTCCTCATGATGCTCAACCCAAGCCTAATCCTACCAAAAGCCTCAAGTGAGGAATACTAGTGACATGAGGACTCTCACAGTTGAGGGTTCCGACCGTTTCGAAAGCCACGCCACATCATTGGTCTTATCCACACCAACGGTCATATTATTTAAGGGCATTAGTGTCAAATCATGTCGGGATGCTCCCAGGCTGTAAATAGCCGCCCCCACAACCATTAGCTGGTTGGCTGCTCCGTTAGAAACTGACACTTGTCATAAGAGCAACCCAATTCCTCATAGTCTTCGAGAGTAATTCATCAGTGAGGAAATACTCCATACACCGAAACCACAAATCTAGAACCAAGTGATTGAGCATCACTAAAGAAGTTGTTCCTGTGTGTGACTGAAGCCATTTTCCTTTGAGGACTGTGCATCCTCCAGACGGTTAGGCGTCATGGTCTAGAGCAATCCAGCAGTCAATTATGGATCGCTAGGTGACCAAGTTTGTGAGGGTTTGGAAGTC